>NC_134354.1:419135217-419735217 GCF_048569485.1 Anomaloglossus baeobatrachus | reverse complement strand
CCCAGTTTCCAAAAGCAGAACTCGATTCACCTGATTCATATTAGCCCGATTAATGAATTGGAAGAAAGCATACAACTTCATAGGCACCTCAATTTGGCCCATTCACTTTTCACACTTCCTCCTTTTGCTTTTTATCTTTCACACTTTTCACTTGCTTTATTCATCCAAATAGCAAACTCATCACCACTCAACTTGACCAACTCTGCTATGTCCCGTGCAGTATCTTGTTCTCCGTCTTATCTAGATCATTTGCAATTGAATGGAATAGATCCCTTTTGGACAAAGTGGATTCACCTGCTGCTGCAGTGACCACAGGTGTGATAAGATCTAGAATTGGCATCTGGTGCGATCTCTCCGCTTCCACTCCAAAGAAAGTTACCTGTTTATTCCTATCATGCATTGGTTTTTGGTGTTTTCTTTGAGCAATGATGATGGCTTCAGTGGTCTGTTGGCTCCCCCTCCTGGAGGAAGAGTTTGCTTGCTCTTGGACATTCTAAAAGAGAGGTCATGATAGACATTTAGCTTCTGAGCACAATTGGGGACAGTCATGGGTGATGAATGATTTGCAACCTGCTGCGAAGCCTGATACCGCAATATAAGGAACGTCAAATACTAAGAAAGGGCGGCCTATGAAAGAATTACTACTTTCAATAAGTACACTTAAACGGCTAATTGGGAATAGAAAAACTGTAAAAAGCCCTCTGAGAAAGCCCCCCTCTAACCTTTGATAGTAAGCTTTTCTGTAGTCTGCCTGTTGATGTATTTTCCGTTTGAACTGTGCACAACATGAAGAGACGGAACACTGGCGGCTTGTCACAATGCCCCCGCTGACATCACAATAGCGCTGCTGCCTTGAAAACAAGCTGCGCAGCAGAAGTTGTTCTTTGGGTGGGAGGGTGGGCTAGTGGAAGGAGGGGGCAAGCTCTTTTTTTCCCGGGTGGTAGGGGGATGACAGGAGAAGGGATGCGGGTGGTGAGAAGGGTACAGAGGGCAGGGTTTGGGGGCTGGGAAGGAAAGGGAAAAGATTAGGGTTTGGGGATGATGAAAGGGCTTTCTACGGGTAAGGATGGCAAAGGGTGGCAGTGATGGAAAGTCAGGCAACCTGTCCTGTCCGTCTTTTTGTATCGTGAATTGGAAAGACTGCAAGGGGGGAGGGAGTTTCTTGCGCCCTAAAGGAGGAGTTATTCAGATTCATTGCAGTGGGCGGCGGCTGCAAAACGCACCATTCTTCTTGTTTTTGCTCTGCAAAGCAGCCTTTTCAAGGGTTGGCTTGGGTGACAAAATGTCTTCTGTAGGCGTGGGTTTGTCTCCCTCTCGCTCTCTCTCCCTAAGATGTGTCCGGCATAGGCCAGGGTGCCACTCGAGGCCCAAACCAATTCTGGTTATCGCTTCTCGGCCTCTTGGCTAAGATCAAGTGTAGTTTGGGAGGGTACTACCTTGGTTGGTGCTGAAAGGTGCCAGGGTATTGCACAACTGCTGGCCTTGGGGGAGTGTGCATCGTAGGATGTTATAGCCCTCTTGTGACGGACAGTTACCTGGGCAACGAGAGGTGGTCACTTTATTATTTTCAAACTCATCCTTCAAAAAAAAAAAAAAAAAAATCTGTTCTTATCAGTTTAATATCTGATACGTCCCCTATCTGGGGACCATATATTAAATGGATTTTTAGAACAGGGAGATGGAAAAAGAGCTTGCTCTGTCCACTCCACGCATTGACCTGGTATTGCAGTACCTCCAGGACCGGTGCACCCCTTCTTAACCCAGTTTCCAAAAGCAGAACTCGATTCACCTGATTCATATTAGCCCGATTAATGAATTGGAAGAAAGCATACAACTTCATAGGCACCTCAATTTGGCCCATTCACTTTTCACACTTCTTCCTTTTGCTTTTTATCTTTCACACTTTTCACTTGCTTTATTCATCCAAATAGCAAACTCATCACCACTCAACTTGACCAACTCTGCTATGTCCCGTGCAGTAACTTGTTCTCCGTCTTATCTAGATCATTTGCAATTGAATGGAATAGATCCCTTTTGGACAAAGTGGATTCAGCTGATGCTGCTGCTGCAGTGACCACAGGTGTGAGAAGATCTAGAATTGGCATCTGGTGCGATCTCTCCGCTTCCACTCCAAATAAAGTTACCTGTTTATTCCTATCATGCATTGGTTTTTGGTGTTTTCTTTGAGCAATGATGATGGCTTCAGTGGTCTGTTGGCTCCCCCTCCTGGAGGAAGGGTTTGCTTGCTCTTGGACATTCTAAAAGAGAGGTCATGATAGACATTTAGCTTCTGAGCACAATTGGGGACAGTCATGGGTGATGAATGATTTGCAACCTGCTGCGAAGCCTGATACCGCAATATAAGGAACGTCAAATACTAAGAAAGGGCAGCCTATGAAAGAATTACTACTTTCAATAAGTACACTTAAACGGCTAATTGGGAATAGAAAAACTGTAAAAAGCCCTCTGAGAAAGCCCCCCTCTAACCTTTGATAGTAAGCTTTTCTGTAGTCTGCCTGTTGATGTATTTTCCGTTTGAACTGTGCACAACATGAAGAGACGGAACACTGGCGGCTTGTCACAATGCCCCCGCTGACATCACAATAGCGCTGCTGCCTAGAAAACAAGCTGCGCAGCAGAAGTTGTTCTTTGGGTGGGAGGGTGGGCTAGTGGAAGGAGGGGGCAAGCTCTTTTTTCCCGGGTGGTAGGGGGATGACAGGAGAAGGGATGCGGGTGGTGAGAAGGGTACAGAGGGCAGGGTTTGGGGGCTGGGAAGGAAAGGGAAAAGATTAGGGTTTGGGGATGATGAAAGGGCTTTCTACGGGTAAGGATGGCAAAGGGTGGCAGTGACGGAAAGTCAGGCAACCTGTCCTGTCCGTCTTTTTGTATCGTGAATTGGAAAGACTGCAAGGGGGAGGGGAGTTGCTTGCGCCCTAAAGGAGGAGTTATTCAGATTCATTGCAGTGGGCGGCGGCTGCAAAACGCACCATTCTTCTGGTTTTTGCTCTGCAAAGCAGCCTTTTCAAGGGTTGGCTTGGGTGACAAAATGTCTTCTGTAGACGTGGGTTTGTCTCCCTCTCGCTCTCTCTCCCTAAGATGTGTCCGGCATAGGCCAGGGTGCCACTCGAGGCCCAAACCAATTCTGGTTATCGCTTCTCGGCCTTTTGGCTAAGATCAAGTGTAGTTTGGGAGGGTACTACCTTGGTTGGTGCTGAAAGGTGCCAGGGTATTGCACAACTGCTGGCCTTGGGGGAGTGTGCATCGTAGGATGTCATAGCCCTCTTGTGACGGACAGTTACCTGGGCAACGAGAGGCGGTCATTTTATTATTTTCAAACTCATCCTTCAAAAAAAAAAAAAAAAAATCTGTTCTTATCAGTTTAATATCTGATACGTCCCCTATCTGGGGACCATATATTAAATGGATTTTTAGAACAGGGAGATGGAAAAAGAGCTTGCTCTGTCCACTCCACGCATTGACCTGGTATTGCAGTACCTCCAGGACCGGTGCACCCCTTCTTAATCCAGTTTCCAAAAGCAGAACTCGATTCACCTGATTCATATTAGCCCGATTAATGAATTGGAAGAAAGCATACAACTTCATAGGCACCTCAATTTGGCCCATTCACTTTTCACACTTCCTCCTTTTGCTTTTTATCTTTCACACTTTTCACTTGCTTTATTCATCCAAATAGAAAACTCATCACCACTCAACTTGACCAACTCTGCTATGTCCCGTGCAGTATCTTGTTCTCCGTCTTATCTAGATCATTTGCAATTGAATGGAATAGATCCCTTTTGGACAAAGTGGATTCAGCTGATGCTGCTGCTGCAGTGACCACAGGTGTGAGAAGATCTAGAATTGGCATCTGGTGCGATCTCTCCGCTTCCACTCCAAATAAAGTTACCTGTTTATTCCTATCATGCATTGGCTTTTGGTGTTTTCTTTGAGCAATGATGATGGCTTCAGTGGTCTGTTGGCTCCCCCTCCTGGAGGAAGAGTTTGCTTGCTCTTGGACATTCTAAAAGAGAGGTCATGATAGACATTTAGCTTCTGAGCACAATTGGGGACAGTCATGGGTGATGAAGCAACCTGCTGCGAAGCCTGATACCGCAATATAAGGAACGTCAAATACTAAGAAAGGGCGGCCTATGAAAGAATTACTACTTTCAATAAGTACACTTAAACGGCTAATTGGGAATAGAAAAACTGTAAAAAGCCCTCTGAGAAAGCCCCCCTCTAACCTTTGATAGTAAGCTTTTCTGTAGTCTGCCTGTTGATGTATTTTCCGTTTGAACTGTGCACAACATGAAGAGACGGAACACTGGCGGCTTGTCACAATGCCCCTGCTGACATCACAATAGCGCTGCTGCCTAGAAAACAAGCTGCGCAGCAGAAGTTGTTCTTTGGGTGGGAGGGTGGGCTAGTGGAAGGAGGGGGCAAGCTCTTTTTTTCCCGGGTGGTAGGGGGATGACAAGAGAAGGGATGCGGGTGGTGAGAAGGGTACAGAGGGCAGGGTTTGGGGGCTGGGAAGGAAAGGGAAAAGATTAGGGTTTGGGGATGATGAAAGGGCTTTCTACGGGTAAGGATGGCAAAGGGTGGCAGTGACGGAAAGTCAGGCAACCTGTCCTGTCCGTCTTTTTGTATCGTGAATTGGAAAGACTGCAAGGGGGAGGGGAGTTGCTTGCGCCCTAAAGGAGGAGTTCTTCAGATTCATTGCAGTGGGCGGCGGCTGCAAAACGCACCATTCTTCTTGTTTTTGCTCTGCAAAGCAGCCTTTTCAAGGGTTGGCTTGGGTGACAAAATGTCTTCTGTAGACGTGGGTTTGTCTCCCTCTCGCTCTCTCTCCCTAAGATGTGTCCGGCATAGGCCAGGGTGCCACTCGAGGCCCAAACCAATTCTGGTTATCGCTTCTCGGCCTTTTGGCTAAAATTAAGTGTAGTCCCTTCATTGGGTTTGCCTTGGTCTTGGCTGGGAGGGGCCCGGGCTTGCACAACCGCTGGCTTCGGGGATTGTTGCGCCTTTTGGTGCTTACGTCCCCTTATGGCTGGTGGTTCCTGGGCTCGGGAGGCGATCACCTGCGGCACTGCGCTTTTGTGTGGTGGCCGATGACCGTTTTCTGAAAATTGCGGATGAAAAAAAAAAATCTGTTCTTATCAGTTTAATATCTGATACGTCCCCTATCTGGGGACCATATATTAAATGGATTTTTAGAATAGGGAGATGGAAAAAGAGCTTGCTCTGTCCACTCCACGCATTGACCTGGTATTGCAGTACCTCCAGGACCGGTGCACCCCTTCTTAACCCAGTTTCCAAAAGCAGAACTCGATTCACCTGATTCATATTAGCCCGATTAATGAATTGGAAGAAAGCATACAACTTCATAGGCACCTCAATTTGGCCCATTCACTTTTCACACTTCCTCCTTTTGCTTTTTATCTTTCACACTTTTCACTTGCTTTATTCATCCAAATAGCAAACTCATCACCACTCAACTTGACCAACTCTGCTATGTCCCGTGCAGTATCTTGTTCTCCGTCTTATCTAGATCATTTGCAATTGAATGGAATAGATTCCTTTTGGACAAAGTGGATTCAGCTGATGCTGCTGCTGCAGTGACCACAGGTGTGAGAAGATCTAGAATTGGCATCTGGTGCGATCTCTCCGCTTCCACTCCAAATAAAGTTACCTGTTTATTCCTATCATGCATTGGTTTTTGGTGTTTTCTTTGAGCAATGATGATGGCTTCAGTGGTCTGTTGGCTCCCCCTCCTGGAGGAAGAGTTTGCTTGCTCTTGGACATTCTAAAAGAGAGGTCATGATAGACATTTAGCTTCTGAGCACAATTGGGGACAGTCATGGGTGATGAATGATTTGCAACCTGCTGCGAAGCCTGATACCGCAATATAAGGAACGTCAAATACTAAGAAAGGGCGGCCTATGAAAGAATTACTACTTTCAATAAGTAGACTTAAACGGCTAATTGGGAATAGAAAAACTGTAAAAAGCCCTCTGAGAAAGCCCCCCTCTAACCTTTGATAGTAAGCTTTTCTGTAGTCTGCCTGTTGATGTATTTTCCGTTTGAACTGTGCACAACATGAAGAGACGGAACACTGGCGGCTTGTCACAATGCCCCCGCTGACATCACAATAGCGCTGCTGCCTAGAAAACAAGCTGCGCAGCAGAAGTTGTTCTTTGGGTGGGAGGGTGGGCTAGTGGAAGGAGGGGGCAAGCTCTTTTTTTCCCGGGTGGTAGGGGGATGACAGGAGAAGGGATGCGGGTGGTGAGAAGGGTACAGAGGGCAGGGTTTGGGGGCTGGGAAGGAAAGGGAAAAGATTAGGGTTTGGGGATGATGAAAGGGCTTTCTACGGGTAAGGATGGCAAAGGGTGGCAGTGACGGAAAGTCAGGCAACCTGTCCTGTCCGTCTTTTTGTATCGTGAATTGGAAAGACTGCAAGGGGGAGGGGAGTTGCTTGCGCCCTAAAGGAGGAGTTATTCAGATTCATTGCAGTGGGCGGCGGCTGCAAAACGCACCATTCTTCTTGTTTTTGCTCTGCAAAGCAGCCTTTTCAAGGGTTGGCTTGGGTGACAAAATGTCTTCTGTAGGCGTGGGTTTGTCTCCCTCTCGCTCTCTCTCCCTAAGATGTGTCCGGCATAGGCCAGGGTGCCACTCGAGGCCCAAACCAATTCTGGTTATCGCTTCTCGGCCTTTTGGCTAAGATCAAGTGTCTTGCCAGAAGGTTCCCAATTGCTACCCTTGGCCTTGTAGCTTAAATGGCTACATGCTGCTATTGGGGGTAGTGAGCAGGAAACGAGAAGGCGACGCCTTTTGGCTAGGATCGTGTGTCTTAGCAGGCGGTCCTCAATTGCTACCCTTGGCCTTGTAGCTTAAATGGCTACATGCTGCTATTGGGGGTAGTGAGCGAGGCTGTTAACCCTTGGTGATCCAGGAGGTGTTTTGAAGATGGGCGCCACCGTCCGTTTTGCTGGGACCGGGGATACCCGGGTCCGTTTTGGTTTCCGTATTGATGTCGCAGAGGAAAAGTTGCAGCATTTCCATCTGGAATACTTGGTGAACAAAGTTCTATATGACATCCTGGATGTGAAGAAGAATGAGATCGTTTGTCTTCAGGAGTTCAGACGAAGTGGACGGTATGTGCTTGTCCTTTCCCATATTGGCGCTTGCCAGAATCTTTATCGGTCCTTGTTAATGAATACTACTAACTCTTTGCTGAGTGGACTTGACTTTACCCTGCTTTATTCTAAGGGCGATGTTCCTTTAGTGGTGTTTATGCACAACCCTTTTGTTAATGTGGCAGAAATCACAGACTTCCTGATGAAGCATTGCAGCTATGTTCAGTACTCACACAAAATTACCAACAAGGAGGGACTCTGGACGGCAAGCATAAATATTTTGTGCGTTTTGGGGTGGACCCTCAGGGCCCTGGGGGTTTCCGCCACCCTCCCTCTACTTTTCATATTGGGAAAGATTCTGGTTACCTGTTCTATCCAGATGCCCCTTATTTTTGCCGGAAATGTAATGTTTTTGGTCACACTCAGGATAAGTGTCCTTATGAAGCAACCTGTAGGAAATGTAACCAGGTGGGGCACATGGCTAGGGATTGCAGCAACCCCATTGTTTGCAATGCTTGTGGAGAAGTCGGGCATGCCTATCGGGACTGCAGGAACCGCACTAAGACCAGGCTATACGCTCAGGTGGTCGCAGCGGCCCCTGTAGCTCCTGTTAAGGCTGCACCAGCTGCTAGTCACCCTGTTGCTGTTTCTGCTAATGACCCTGTTCTTCTCCCTGTTACTACTGCTCAGGATTTGGATAAAGCTCCTGCAGTCTCTCCATGTCCACCTGATCAAGGAATGGAGGTCTCCGAGCTGGAAGCTGATCTCCCTTATCACTCTGCTGCCTGTGGCGAGGGGGAAATCGAGGAGGATTTGAGCAAGTCCCCTGCGCTGTCATGGGGTACAACAAAGTCTCTGGTGAGCAAAGATGGTAGTCCAGCTGGGCAGGGGGATTTTTCTGCTTCAGCTGCAGTCAGGTCATCGGAGGAGGGGGAGTTTATGGCTGCTAAGAAATTAAAGCTTGCAGACAAGGGGTGGAGCACTGTCAGTACTGCAAGTGCAAGCCCTTTGAGTGATCGGGTCTACCCTGACATTAGCTTTTCACCTGGAGTTGATGATTTTTTTGGGGAGGTTGCAGACACTCACTGCTTTGTGTCTCCCTGCCAGCCTCCAGAAGGAGAAGGTTGAGGCGAAGATGGCCAGCTTACGGTTACCTGGTTAAACTAGTAAGAACATGGCTCCCAAAACTACATGTAATGTCCTATCCTTGAATGTGAGACAAATTAAATCCAGAGGAAGAAGAGCTACTATCCTCAAATATGTTTCTAAAATAGGTGCAGATATCTTTTGTTTGCAGGAGTGCAGACTGTTTGATGCTCCTACGGATCAAGATTGGCCTCATGGACAACACATTTGGTCTAGTTCGTCTGTAAATAAAAATGATGGTGTGGGGATTCTGTTGGGTAACAAGGACTTTTCTTTTGATAGTTATACAGTAGTGGAGGTGGGGAGATGTATCATTGCAATTATTAACTATAGAGGGTGGCGGGTTAGGATTGTTAATGTATATTGTCCTACGAGAAAAGAAGATCGTTTAGCTCTGTTAGAGAAAGTTGGTTTATTTTTGCCAGGAAAAATGCCTACTATTTTTGTTGGGGATTTTAATTGTACGACGGAAGGTAATATGGATGTAACCGGGAAAAAGCTGTTACATATCATTTCTGATTTTTCTTTCTCAGATGCCGCTGTTGTAAAGTTGGGCAATCCACCACCACCTACGTACAAGGCGGACAGAGGAGGTATAGAATCACGGATTGACCGTATGTTTTTTTCTAAAAATATTGAGTGTGTAAGGTTTGAAAAGTGTGCGGTTCCTTTTTCGGACCACGAATGTTTGAAGGGTGTGTTCAGAGGGGATGGTGGACCTGTAAAGAGGGGTGCTGTATGGAAGTTAAATGTGAGATTGCTAGAGGATGCAAAAGTGATGAAAGAGTTTAAAGAAGAGTACCGAAGATGGGGGTACTACAAAAACAGGTTTGCAAGTGTGTTAGAGTGGTGGGATTGGGTTAAAGGGGAGATTAAAACTTTTTTCAGGAAATGGGGCTACAAAAAAGCTACCATGTATCGTAATAAATTTAAAGATGTGAATACTCGGATTGATTGGTTACAAAAGTGTAGTAGGTCTGGGATTGATGTAAGTGATTCGTTGGTGGAGGCAAAAAATGAGTTGAAATGTCTGATTGAGAAAAAGGGTAAGGAAATTATCTATAGGACAAAAGTTGAACATTTGGATAAGAATGAGAAATGTACCAGATATTTCTTTAAAAAAATGAATGGGAAGAAAGTAGATATGGATGTGATTGTGGATGAGAATGATGTTCCTGTGACTGGTGAAAGTGTGATTGACGAGGTGAAAGCCTTTTACAGCAGACTGTATGGAGAGAAGTGGATTGATTCTGGTCTAATGACAGAAGTGTTGGCTAGCATGGAGTGTAGACTAGGCAAAGATGAGTGTGAGGATTTGTGTGATGAGGTGGTTCTGGATGAAGTGAGAAAGGTTGTGTTTAGTGCACAAAAGAATAAAACTCCTGGAAAGGATGGCTTGCCAATTGAACTATATGTGAAAGCATGGGAGTGTATGGGCACGGATCTGACGGAGATATGCAAGTATATGTGGGAAACTGGTATGCTGTGTGACTCTATGAAAGAAGGGGTAGTGGTACTTATCCATAAGAAGGGGGAAAAGAGTAAATTGGGGAATTGGAGGCCTATTACGCTTCTGAATTCTGATTATAAGGTTTTCAGTAAACTATTAGCTAATCGTATGCGTGAAGTACTTGGGAAGGTTGTAAAGGATGATCAAGTGTGTGCTGTGCCTGGAAGGAGCATCAGTGATAACTTGTTGTTGTTGAGGGATGTTATTGGTGACTGTAAGACTAGAAAGCAGAAGTGCATGTTGTTGGCTCTTGATTTTGAGAAAGCGTTTGATAGGGTGTCACATGTTTTTATGTTTGAGGTCTTGAATAGTATGGGTTTTCCTAAGAAGTTCTTGGATGGTGTGAGATGTCTGTATGGCGGTGTGACAAGTGAATTCTTAGTGAATGGATGTTTGAGTGGGAAAGTACAGATCAAGTCAGGTGTCCGTCAGGGGTGTCCAATGTCCCCTGTTTTATTTGTCAGTGTGATTGAGCCTTTGTTATGTATGATCAGGCGTGAGAAACTGATAAGAGGGATGTTAATACCTGGTAGTGGCGGTAAGAATGTGAAGGTGCTTGGTATATGGATGATGTAGTGATAGTGAGTGAGAGTATTGCGTCTATGACTAGAATAAAGCTGTTGTTGGATTTCTTCTGTGGCGCGTCTGCTTTTAAAGTCAACTGGAATAAATGTTGTTTTAAGTGTTTTGGTGATAGTAGTGTTAAGATGGACGGAGTGACAAGTGTGGATGGTCCAATCAAAGTGCTGGGTGTGTTGTTTAATGATGATCTGAGAGGTACGGAGAGTTGGGAAGAATGTGGATTGCGGATTGAGAGGAAACTGAATTTCTGGAGAATGCGTGATCTGACATTGAATGGTAAAGTTTTGATTATTAAGGCCGTGGTGCTGCCGATTCTCCTTTATATCTCTGGGGTCTTCCCATCCCCATATAAAAAGATAAAAAGAGTAGAGAAACTGATTTTTACCTTTTTTTGGGGGAGCAAAATGGAAAAATTAAAAAGAGAGCATTTATACAAGGCCTGTCATTATGGGGGTTTAAACTTTCCAAATATTGAAATCTTTCTTAGTCTTCATTATATTAAGACGGTAGTAATCCTAATGGGAAAGAACAATAAAGGGGCCTACATGGTGAGGTATATGGCGGGCTGGATGCTGTATGGCTTGTGTTGGGTACAAAGGGATGCGCGTGTGCCTGTGTCGTTCAAGTGTCCAGTCTGGTACGACATAATTGAGAGGTTTATTAGAAAAAATGATTTGCTGGCTGTACCTATGAGTGAGTTCAGAGCAGCGAAGAGAGTGATGAAAAGGATGAGAGCGAATGAGGTAGAATGTAATATTAATGATTTGAGAGGGAATGATGTGTCAGATGCATGGAAGAAACTGAGTACACCGGGTATGTCTAATAAGCAGAGGGATGTTGTGTGGTTGGCATTGCATGATATATTGCCTGTGAGAGAAGTGCAGAAGAGAAGGGACCTGATTAGAACGGATGTGTGCCCACGGGAGAGATGTGGTGCACGTGAGAACCGTGAGACATGTCATGTGGGACTGTGATTACGCCTATAGTGTGTGGAAATGTGTAGGAGGCCTGTGTAAGGGGCTGGCTGGTGTGAACCATATTAATTGGAGAGTGGCTATGTTTGGCATTGGCGCATGTGGGAGTGTTAAAGAGAGGATTTTGTGGCTTATCATGGCTTGTGTGATGGAAAGCTTATGGGATGTCAGAAATTTGGGACTTTTTAAAAGGAAGGTGGTTCCTATTAACGACTGTGTAAGATTAATTCTTTCCAGACTTTATGTTATTTACCAATGGGATAAGAGTAGAGGTGGTGGTGGATTGGACGCTGAAGGCATATGGAAGGTTTTAAAGTGGTATTATTTGGTGAAGTATCAATAAGAGGTAAATTCTCTGTTTTTCAGTATTTTCTGTTTTTTTGTGATACTTTCTTTGGATATGTACTGCAATACTTTTTGGAAAATTAAAAAAAAAGAATATAACCATTGTGATGAGTTTGGATAAACAGTAAAGTCGTAAACTTGATATTGTTGTTTTTAACTAACCTGAATGGTTTTAAAAAAAAAAAAAAAAAAAAAATCTGTTCTTATCAGTTTAATATCTGATACGTCCCCTATCTGGGGACCATATATTAAATGGATTTTTAGAACAGGGAGATGGAAAAAGAGCTTGCTCTGTCCACTCCACGCATTGACCTGGTATTGCAGTACCTCCAGGAACGGTGCACCCCTTCTTAACCCAGTTTCCAAAAGCAGAACTCGATTCACCTGATTCATATTAGCCCGATTAATGAATTGGAAGAAAGCATACAACTTCATAGGCACCTCAATTTGGCCCATTCACTTTTCACACTTCCTCCTTTTGCTGTTTATCTTTCACACTTTTCACTTGCTTTATTCATCCAAATAGCAAACTCATCACCACTCAACTTGACCAACTCTGCTATGTCCCGTGCAGTATCTTGTTCTCCGTCTTATCTAGATCATTTGCAATTGAATGGAATAGATCCCTTTTGGACAAAGTGGATTCAGCTGATGCTGCTGCTGCAGTGACCACAGGTGTGAGAAGATCTAGAATTGGCATCTGGTGCGATCTCTCCGCTTCCACTCCAAATAAAGTTACCTGTTTATTCCTATCATGCATTGGTTTTTGGTGTTTTCTTTGAGCAATGATGATGGCTTCAGTGGTCTGTTGGCTCCCCCTCCTGGAGGAAGAGTTTGCTTGCTCTTGGACATTCTAAAAGAGAGGTCATGATAGACATTTAGCTTCTGAGCACAATTGGGGACAGTCATGGGTGATGAATGATTTGCAACCTGCTGCGAAGCCTGATACCGCAATATAAGGAACGTCAAATACTAAGAAAGGGCAGCCTATGAAAGAATTACTACTTTCATTAAGTATACTTAAACGGCTAATTGGGAATAGACAAACTGTAAAAAGCCCTCTGAGAAAGCCCCCCTCTAACCTTTGATAGTAAGCTTTTCTGTAGTCTGCCTGTTGATGTATTTTCCGTTTGAACTGTGCACAACATGAAGAGATGGAACACTGGCGGCTTGTCACAATGCCCCCGCTGACATCACAATAGCGCTGCTGCCTAGAAAACAAGCTGCACAGCACAACTTGTTCTTTGGGTGGGAGGGTGGGCTAGTGGCAGGAGGGGGCAAGCCGTTTTTTTTCCGGGTGGTAGGGGGATGACAGGAGAAGGGATGCGGGTGGTGAGAAGGGTACAGAGGGCAGGGTTTGGGGGCTGGGAAGGAAAGGGAAAAGATTAGGGTTTGGGGATGATGAAAGGGCTTTCTACGGGTAAGGATGGCAAAGGGTGGCAGTGACGGGAAGTCAGGCGACCTGTCCTGTCCTGTCTGTCCTTTTTGTATCATGAATTGGAAAGACTGCAAGGGGGAGGGGAGTTGCTTGTGCCCAAAAGGAGGAGTTATTCAGATTCATTGCAGTGGGCGGCGGCTGCAAAACGCACCATTCTTCTTGTTTTTGCTCTGCAAAGCAGCCTTTTCAAGGGTTGGCTTGGGTGACAAAATGTCTTCTGTAGGCGTGGGTTTGTCTCCCCTCACTCTCTCTCCCTAAGATGTGTCCGGCATAGGCCAGGGTGCCACTCGAGGCCCAAACCAATTCTGGTTATCGCTTCTCGGCCTTTTGGCTAAGATCAAGTGTAGTTTGGAAGGGTACTACCTTGGTTGGTGCTGGAAGGTGCCAGGGTATTGCACAACTGCTGGCCTTGGGGGAGTGTGCATCGTAGGATGTCATAGCCCTCTTGTGACGGACAGTTACCTGGGCAACGAGAGGCAGTCACTTTTTTATTTTCAAACTCATCCTTCAAAAAAAAAAAAAAAAGAAAAAAAAAAATCTGTTCTTATCAGTTTAATATCTGATACGTCCCCTATCTGGGGACCATATATTAAATGGATTTTTAGAACAGGGAGATGGAAAAAGAGCTTGCTCTGTCCACTCCACGCATTGACCTGGTATTGCAGTACCTCCAGGACCGGTGCACCCCTTCTTAACCCAGTTTCCAAAAGCAGAACTCGATTCACCTGATTCATATTAGCCCGATTAATGAATTGGAAGAAAGCATACAACTTCATAGGCACCTCAATTTGGCCCATTCACTTTTCACACTTCCTCCTTTTGCTGTTTATCTTTCACACTTTTCACTTGCTTTATTCATCCAAATAGCAAACTCATCACCACTCAACTTGACCAACTCTGCTATGTCCCGTGCAGTATCTTGTTCTCCGTCTTATCTAGATCATTTGCAATTGAATGGAATAGATCCCTTTTGGACAAAGTGGATTCAGCTGATGCTGCTGCTGCAGTGACCACAGGTGTGAGAAGATCTAGAATTGGCATCTGGTGCGATCTCTCCGCTTCCACTCCAAATAAAGTTACCTGTTTATTCCTATCATGCATTGGTTTTTGGTGTTTTCTTTGAGCAATGATGATGGCTTCAGTGGTCTGTTGGCTCCCCCTCCTGGAGGAAGAGTTTGCTTGCTCTTGGACATTCTAAAAGAGAGGTCATGATAGACATTTAGCTTCTGAGCACAATTGGGGACAGTCATGGGTGATGAATGATTTGCAACCTGCTGCGAAGCCTGATACCGCAATATAAGGAACGTCAAATACTAAGAAAGGGCGGCCTATGAAAGAATTACTACTTTCATTAAGTATACTTAAACGGCTAATTGGGAATAGACAAACTGTAAAAAGCCCTCTGAGAAAGCCCCCCTCTAACCTTTGTTAGTAAGCTTTTCTGTAGTCTGCCTGTTGATGTATTTTCCGTTTGAACTGTGCACAACATGAAGAGATGGAACACTGGCGGCTTGTCACAATGCCCCCGCTGACATCACAATAGCGCTGCTGCCTAGAAAACAAGCTGCACAGCACAACTTGTTCTTTGGGTGGGAGGGTGGGCTAGTGGCAGGAGGGGGCAAGCCGTTTTTTTTCCGGGTGGTAGGGGGATGACAGGAGAAGGGATGCGGGTGGTGAGAAGGGTACAGAGGGCAGGGTTTGGGGGCTGGGAAGGAAAGGGAAAAGATTAGGGTTTGGGGATGATGAAAGGGCTTTCTACGGGTAAGGATGGCAAAGGGTGGCAGTGACGGGAAGTCAGGCGACCTGTCCTGTCCTGTCTGTCCTTTTTGTATCATGAATTGGAAAGACTGCAAGGGGGAGGGGAGTTGCTTGTGCCCAAAAGGAGGAGTTATTCAGATTCATTGCAGTGGGCGGCGGCTGCAAAACGCACCATTCTTCTTGTTTTTGCTCTGCAAAGCAGCCTTTTCAAGGGTTGGCTTGGGTGACAAAATGTCTTCTGTAGGCGTGGGTTTGTCTCCCCTCACTCTCTCTCCCTAAGATGTGTCCGGCATAGGCCAGGGTGCCACTCGAGGCCCAAACCAATTCTGGTTATCGCTTCTCGGCCTTTTGGCTAAGATCAAGTGTAGTTTGGAAGGGTACTACCTTGGTTGGTGCTGGAAGGTGCCAGGGTATTGCACAACTGCTGGCCTTGGGGGAGTGTGCATCGTAGGATGTCATAGCCCTCTTGTGACGGACAGTTACCTGGGCAACGAGAGGCAGTCACTTTTTTATTTTCAAACTCATCCTTCAAAAAAAAAAAAAAAAGAAAAAAAAAAATCTGTTCTTATCAGTTTAATATCTGATACGTCCCCTATCTGGGGACCATATATTAAATGGATTTTTAGAACAGGGAGATGGAAAAAGAGCTTGCTCTGTCCACTCCACGCATTGACCTGGTATTGCAGTACCTCCAGGACCGGTGCACCCCTTCTTAACCCAGTTTCCAAAAGCAGAACTCGATTCACCTGATTCATATTAGCCCGATTAATGAATTGGAAGAAAGCATACAACTTCATAGGCACCTCAATTTGGCCCATTCACTTTTCACACTTCCTCCTTTTGCTGTTTATCTTTCACACTTTTCACTTGCTTTATTCATCCAAATAGCAAACTCATCACCACTCAACTTGACCAACTCTGCTATGTCCCGTGCAGTATCTTGTTCTCCGTCTTATCTAGATCATTTGCAATTGAATGGAATAGATCCCTTTTGGACAAAGTGGATTCAGCTGATGCTGCTGCTGCAGTGACCACAGGTGTGAGAAGATCTAGAATTGGCATCTGGTGCGATCTCTCCGCTTCCACTCCAAATAAAGTTACCTGTTTATTCCTATCATGCATTGGTTTTTGGTGTTTTCTTTGAGCAATGATGATGGCTTCAGTGGTCTGTTGGCTCCCCCTCCTGGAGGAAGAGTTTGCTTGCTCTTGGACATTCTAAAAGAGAGGTCATGATAGACATTTAGCTTCTGAGCACAATTGGGGACAGTCATGGGTGATGAATGATTTGCAACCTGCTGCGAAGCCTGATACCGCAATATAAGGAACGTCAAATACTAAGAAAGGGCGGCCTATGAAAGAATTACTACTTTCATTAAGTATACTTAAACGGCTAATTGGGAATAGACAAACTGTAAAAAGCCCTCTGAGAAAGCCCCCCTCTAACCTTTGTTAGTAAGCTTTTCTGTAGTCTGCCTATTGATGTATTTTCCGTTTGAACTGTGCACAACATGAAGAGACGGAACACTGGCGGCTTGTCACAATGCCCCCGCTGACATCACAATAGCGCTGCTGCCTAGAAAACAAGCTGCACAGCACAACTTGTTCTTTGGGTGGGAGGGTGGGCTAGTGGCAGGAGGGGGCAAGCCGTTTTTTTTCCGGGTGGTAGGGGGATGACAGGAGAAGGGATGCGGGTGGTGAGAAGGGTACAGAGGGCAGGGTTTGGGGGCTGGGAAGGAAAGGGAAAAGTTTAGGGTTTGGGGATGATGAAAGGGCTTTCTACGGGTAAGGATGGCAAAGGGTGGCAGTGACGGGAAGTCAGGCGACCTGTCCTGTCCTGTCTGTCCTTTTTGTATCATGAATTGGAAAGACTGCAAGGGGGAGGGGAGTTGCTTGTGCCCAAAAGGAGGAGTTATTCAGATTCATTGCAGTGGGCGGCGGCTGCAAAACGCACCATTCTTCTTGTTTTTGCTCTGCAAAGCAGCCTTTTCAAGGGTTGGCTTGGGTGACAAAATGTCTTCTGTAGGCGTGGGTTTGTCTCCCCTCACTCTCTCTCCCTAAGATGTGTCCGGCATAGGCCAGGGTGCCACTCGAGGCCCAAACAAATTCTGGTTATTGCTTCTCGGCCTTTTGGCTAAGATCAAGTGTAGTGTTGTTCGAAGAGGTGGTTTAAGCTCCAGGCCACCTTAGTACAATGATACAAGGCACACTGGAAGGTTGCGCTTGCTGGTACTCTGGGTGGATAGTATATTCATCTAGAGGAAAACATGGCCCTACCAGGATCGAGGCTATTAGACTGAGTAAGGGTGGGGGGCTATGGTACAACGTGCCCCAGGACTGACGACCCTGGAGTGAGTCTGAGCTTGCTGGCTTGGGACCCCGGCAAGCCTTGGGCTCTGTAGCACACCGTACCTTGCCTTTTCATACTTTTTGAGCATATTACCCTATCCTGGCCTTCTGGCTAGGAAGGGAAATTTTTATAATCCCGGTCGGAGGTCTGGTCAGCTTTGGGCTGAGAAACTAACACCCGGTTGGAGGTCTGGGTCAGCTTCGGCTGAGAAACCAACACCCGGTTGGAGGTCTGGGTCAGCTTCGGCTGAGAAACCAACACCCGGTTGGAGGTCCGGTTAGCCTTGGGCTGAGAAACCAACACCGGTTGACGGTCCGGGCAGTTTCGGCTGCGAAACCAACAACTAGTAGCTCTCTACTCCACTTGGGTAAGATGCCTGGGTGGACGCTGGGAGCAACGACAAGGCTCAACCAGGCTTCGGCTTGGGGGAGCACCGAAGATCCCTGACCCTTGCTGTGGCCTTCTGGCTCGGAGGGACGGGGTTGATTTTTGGGGACCCTCTCCTCACGGTGGGGTCCACACGAATCCTAGCCTTTGCACTGTTTTTGGTGTGACTTGGGTCATGCATTTTTTGTGGTGCTTTGGAAAGCTTCATTAAATCAAAAATCTGTTCTTATCAGTTTAATATCTGATACGTCCCCTATCTGGGGACCATATATTAAATGGATTTTTAGAACAGGGAGATGGAAAAAGAGCTTGCTCTGTCCACTCCACGCATTGACCTGGTATTGCAGTACCTCCAGGACCGGTGCACCCCTTCTTAACCCAGTTTCCAAAAGCAGAACTCGATTCACCTGATTCATATTAGCCCGATTAATGAATTGGAAGAAAGCATACAACTTCATAGGCACCTCAATTTGGCCCATTCACTTTTCACACTTCCTCCTTTTGCTGTTTATCTTTCACACTTTTCACTTGCTTTATTCATCCAAATAGCAAACTCATCACCACTCAACTTGACCAACTCTGCTATGTCCCGTGCAGTATCTTGTTCTCCGTCTTATCTAGATCATTTGCAATTGAATGGAATAGATCCCTTTTGGACAAAGTGGATTCAGCTGATGCTGCTGCTGCAGTGACCACAGGTGTGAGAAGATCTAGAATTGGCATCTGGTGCGATCTCTCCGCTTCCACTCCAAATAAAGTTACCTGTTTATTCCTATCATGCATTGGTTTTTGGTGTTTTCTTTGAGCAATGATGATGGCTTCAGTGGTCTGTTGGCTCCCCCTCCTGGAGGAAGAGTTTGCTTGCTCTTGGACATTCTAAAAGAGAGGTCATGATAGACATTTAGCTTCTGAGCACAATTGGGGACAGTCATGGGTGATGAATGATTTGCAACCTGCTGCGAAGCCTGATACCGCAATATAAGGAACGTCAAATACTAAGAAAGGGCGGCCTATGAAAGAATTACTACTTTCATTAAGTATACTTAAACGGCTAATTGGGAATAGAAAAACTGTAAAAAGCCCTCTGAGAAAGCCCCCCTCTAACCTTTGTTAGTAAGCTTTTCTGTAGTCTGCCTGTTGATGTATTTTCCGTTTGAACTGTGCACAACATGAAGAGACGGAACACTGGCGGCTTGTCACAATGCCCCCGCTGACATCACAATAGCGCTGCTGCCTAGAAAACAAGCTGCACAGCACAACTTGTTCTTTGGGTGGGAGGGTGGGCTAGTGGCAGGAGGAAGCAAGCCGTTTTTTTTCCGGGTGGTAGGGGGATGACAGGAGAAGGGATGCGGGTGGTGAGAAGGGTACAGAGGGCAGGGTTTGGGGGCTGGGAAGGAAAGGGAAAAGATTAGAGTTTGGGGATGATGAAAGGGCTTTCTACGGGTAAGGATGGCAAAGGGTGGCAGTGACGGGAAGTCAGGCGACCTGTCCTGTCCTGTCTGTCCTTTTTGTATCATGAATTGGAAAGACTGCAAGGGGGAGGGGAGTTGCTTGTGCCCAAAAGGAGGAGTTATTCAGATTCATTGCAGTGGGCGGTGGCTGCAAAACGCACCATTCTTCTTGTTTTTGCTCTGCAAAGCAGCCTTTTCAAGGGTTGGCTTGGGTGACAAAATGTCTTCTGTAGGCGTGGGTTTGTCTCACCTCACTCTCTCTCCCTAAGATGTGTCCGGCATAGGCCAGGGTGCCACTCGAGGCCCAAACCAATTCTGGTTATCGCTTCTCGGCCTTTTGGCTAAGATCAAGTGTAGTCCCTTCATTGGGTTTGCCTTGGTCTTGGCTGGGAGGGGCCCGGGCTTGCACAACCGCCGGCCTCGGGGATTGTTGCGCCTTTTGGTGCTTACGTCCCCTTATGGCTGGTGGTTCCTGGGCTCGGGAGGCGATCACCTGCGGCACTGCGCTTTTGTGTGGTGGCCGATGACCGTTTTCTCAAATTTGCGGATGAAATCTCATCTGTTCTTATCAGTTTAATATCTGATACGTCCCCTATCTGGGGACCATATATTAAATGGATTTTTAGAACAGGGAGATGGAAAAAGAGCTTGCTCTGTCCACTCCACGCATTGACCTGGTATTGCAGTACCTCCAGGACCGGTGCACCCCTTCTTAACCCAGTTTCCAAAAGCAGAACTCGATTCACCTGATTCATATTAGCCCGATTAATGAATTGGAAGAAAGCATACAACTTCATAGGCACCTCAATTTGGCCCATTCACTTTTCACACTTCCTCCTTTTGCTGTTTATCTTTCACACTTTTCACTTGCTTTATTCATCCAAATAGCAAACTCATCACCACTCAACTTGACCAACTCTGCTATGTCCCGTGCAGTATCTTGTTCTCCGTCTTATCTAGATCATTTGCAATTGAATGGAATAGATCCCTTTTGGACAAAGTGGATTCAGCTGATGCTGCTGCTGCAGTGACCACAGGTGTGAGAAGATCTAGAATTGGCATCTGGTGCGATCTCTCCGCTTCCACTCCAAATAAAGTTACCTGTTTATTCCTATCATGCATTGGCTTTTGGTGTTTTCTTTGAGCAATGATGATGTCTTTACTGGGCTGTAGGCTCCCCCTCCGGAGGAAGAGTTTGCTTGCTCTTGGACAGTCTAAAAGAGAGGTCATGATAGACATTTAGCTTCTGAACCCAATTGGGGACAGTCATGGGTGATGAATGTTTGCAACCTGCTGCGAAGCCTGATACCGCAATATAAGGAACGTCAAATACTAAGAATGGGGCGGCCTATGAAAGAATTACTACTTTCATTAAGTATACTTAAACGGCTAATTGGGAATAGACAAACTGTAAAAAGCCCTCTGAGAAAGCCCCCCTCTAACCTTTGTTAGTAAGCTTTTCTGTAGTCTGCCTGTTGATGTATTTTCCGTTTGAACTGTGCACAACATGAAGAGACGGAACACTGGCGGCTTGTCACAATGCCCCCGCTGACATCACAATAGCGCTGCTGCCTAGAAAACAAGCTGCACAGCACAACTTGTTCTTTGGGTGGGAGGGTGGGCTAGTGGCAGGAGGGGGCAAGCCGTTTTTTTTCCGGGTAGTAGGGGGATGACAGGAGAAGGGATGCGGGTGGTGGGAAGGGTACAGAGGGCAGGGTTTGGGGGCTGGGAAGGAAAGGGAAAAGATTAGGGTTTGGGGATGATGAAAGGGCTTTCTACGGGTAAGGATGGCAAAGGGTGGCAGTGACGGGAAGTCAGGCGACCTGTCCTGTCCTGTCTGTCCTTTTTGTATCATGAATTGGAAAGACTGCAAGGGGGAGGGGAGTTGCTTGTGCCCAAAAGGAGGAGTTATTCAGATTCATTGCAGTGGGCGGCGGCTGCAAAACGCACCATTCTTCTTGTTTTTGCTCTGCAAAGCAGCCTTTTCAAGGGTTGGCTTGGGTGACAAAATGTCTTCTGTAGGCGTGGGTTTGTCTCCCCTCACTCTCTCTCCCTAAGATGTGTCCGGCATAGGCCAGGGTGCCACTCGAGACCCAAACCAATTCTGGTTATCGCTTCTCGGCCTTTTGGCTAAGATCAAGTGTAGTTTGGGAGGGTACTACCTTGGTTGGTGCTGAAAGGTGCCAGGGTATTGCACAACTGCTGGCCTTGGGGGAGTGTGCATCGTAGGATGTCATAGCCCTCCTGTGACGGACAGTTACCTGGGCAACGAGAGGCGGTCACTTTATTATTTTCAAACTCATCCTTCAAAAAAAAAAAAAAAAAAATCTGTTCTTATCAGTTTAATATCTGATACGTCCCCTATCTGGGGACCATATATTAAATGGATTTTTAGAACAGGGAGATGGAAAAAGAGCTTGCTCTGTCCACTCCACGCATTGACCTGGTATTGCAGTACCTCCAGGACCGGTGCACCCCTTCTTAACCCAGTTTCCAAAAGCAGAACTCAATTCACCTGATTCATATTAGCCCGATTTAATGAATTGGAAGAAAGCATACGTCTTCATATGCACCTCAATTTGGCCCATTCACTTTTCACACTTCCTCCTTTTGTTTTTTATCGTTCACACTTTTTACTTTCTTTATTCATCCAAATAGCAAACTCATCACCACTCAACCTGACCAACTCGACTATGTCCCTTGCTGCAGTATCTTGTTCTCCGTCTTATCTAGATCATTTGCAATTGAATGGAATAGATCCCTTTTGGACAAAGTGGATTCACCTGCTGCTGCAGTGACCACAGGTGTGATAAGATCTAGAATTGGCATCTGGTGCGATCTCTCCGCTTCCACTCCAAAGAAAGTTACCTGTTTATTCCTATCATGCATTGGTTTTTGGGGTTTTCTTTGAGCAATGATGATGTCTTTAGTAGTCTGTTGGCTCCCTCTCCTGGAGGAAGAGTTTGCTTGCTCTTGGACAGTCTAAAAGAGAGGTCATGATAGACATTTAGCTTCTGAGCACAATTGGGGACAGTCATGGGTGATGAATGATTTGCAACCTGCTGCGAAGCCTGATACCGCAATATAAGGAACGTCAAATACTAAGAAAGGGCGGCCTATGAAAGAATTACTACTTTCAATAAGTACACTTAAACGGCTAATTGGGAATAGACAAACTGTAAAAAGCCCTCTGAGAAAGCCCCCCTCTAACCTTTGTTAGTAAGCTTTTCTGTAGTCGCCTGTTGATGTATTTTCCGTTTGAACTGTGCACAACATGAAGAGACGGAACACTGGCGGCTTGTCACAATGCCCCCGCTGACATCACAATAGCGCTGCTGCCTAGAAAACAAGCTGCGCAGCAGAAGTTGTTCTTTGGGTGGGAGGGTGGGCTAGTGGAAGGAGGGGGCAAGTTCTTTTTTTCCCGGGTGGTAGGGGGATGACAGGAGAAGGGATGCGGGTGGTGAGAAGGGTACAGAGGGCAGGGTTTGGGGGCTGGGAAGGAAAGGGAAAAGATTAGGGTTTGGGGATGATGAAAGGGCTTTCTACGGGTAAGGATGGCAAAGGGTGGCAGTGACGGAAAGTCAGGCAACCTGTCCTGTCCGTCTTTTTGTATCGTGAATTGGAAAGACTGCAAGGGGGAGGGGAGTTGCTTGCGCCCTAAAGGAGGAGTTATTCAGATTCATTGCAGTGGGCGGCGGCTGCAAAACGCACCATTCTTCTTGTTTTTGCTCTGCAAAGCAGCCTTTTCAAGGGTTGGCTTGGGTGACAAAATGTCTTCTGTAGGCGTGGGTTTGTCTCCCTCTCGCTCTCTCTCCCTAAGATGTGTCCGGCATAGGCCAGGGTGCCACTCGAGGCCCAAACCAATTCTGGTTATCGCTTCTCGGCCTTTTGGCTAAGATCAAGTGTAGTTTGGGAGGGTACTACCTTGGTTGGTGCTGAAAGGTGCCAGGGTATTGCACAACTGCTGGCCTTGGGGGAGTGTGCATCGTAGGATGTCATAGCCCTCTTGTGACGGACAGTTACCTGGGCAACGAGAGGCGGTCACTTTATTATTTTCAAACTCATCCTTCAAAAAAAAAAAAAAAAAATCTGTTCTTATCAGTTTAATATCTGATACGTCCCCTATCTGGGGACCATATATTAAATGGATTTTTAGAACAGGGAGATGGAAAAAGAGCTTGCTCTGTCCACTCCACGCATTGACCTGGTATTGCAGTACCTCCAGGACCGGTGCACCCCTTCTTAACCCAGTTTCCAAAAGCAGAACTCAATTCACCTGATTCATATTAGCCCGATTTAATGAATTGGAAGAAAGCATACGTCTTCATATGCACCTCAATTTGGCCCATTCACTTTTCACACTTCCTCCTTTTGTTTTTTATCGTTCACACTTTTTACTTTCTTTATTCATCCAAATAGCAAACTCATCACCACTCAACCTGACCAACTCGACTATGTCCCTTGCTGCAGTATCTTGTTCTCCGTCTTATCTAGATCATTTGCAATTGAATGGAATAGATCCCTTTTGGACAAAGTGGATTCACCTGCTGCTGCAGTGACCACAGGTGTGATAAGATCTAGAATTGGCATCTGGTGCGATCTCTCCGCTTCCACTCCAAAGAAAGTTACCTGTTTATTCCTATCATGCATTGGTTTTTGGGGTTTTCTTTGAGCAATGATGATGTCTTTAGTAGTCTGTTGGCTCCCTCTCCTGGAGGAAGAGTTTGCTTGCTCTTGGACAGTCTAAAAGAGAGGTCATGATAGACATTTAGCTTCTGAGCACAATTGGGGACAGTCATGGGTGATGAATGATTTGCAACCTGCTGCGAAGCCTGATACCGCAATATAAGGAACGTCAAATACTAAGAAAGGGCGGCCTATGAAAGAATTACTACTTTCAATAAGTACACTTAAACGGCTAATTGGGAATAGAAAAACTGTAAAAAGCCCTCTGAGAAAGCCCCCCTCTAACCTTTGTTAGTAAGCTTTTCTGTAGTCGCCTGTTGATGTATTTTCCGTTTGAACTGTGCACAACATGAAGAGACGGAACACTGGCGGCTTGTCACAATGCCCCCGCTGACATCACAATAGCGCTGCTGCCTAGAAAACAAGCTGCGCAGCAGAAGTTGTTCTTTGGGTGGGAGGGTGGGCTAGTGGAAGGAGGGGGCAAGTTCTTTTTTTCCCGGGTGGTAGGGGGATGACAGGAGAAGGGATGCAGGTGGTGAGAAGGGTACAGAGGGCAGGGTTTGGGGGCTGGGAAGGAAAGGGAAAAGATTAGGGTTTGGGGATGATGAAAGGGCTTTCTACGGGTAAGGATGGCAAAGGGTGGCAGTGACGGAAAGTCAGGCAACCTGTCCTGTCCGTCTTTTTGTATCGTGAATTGGAAAGACTGCAAGGGGGAGGGGAGTTGCTTGCGCCCTAAAGGAGGAGTTATTCAGATTCATTGCAGTGGGCGGCGTCTGCAAAACGCACCATTCTTCTTGTTTTTGCTCTGCAAAGCAGCCTTTTCAAGGGTTGGCTTGGGTGACAAAATGTCTTCTGTAGGCGTGGGTTTGTCTCCCTCTCGCTCTCTCTCCCTAAGATGTGTCCGGCATAGGCCAGGGTGCCACTCGAGGCCCAAACCAATTCTGGTTATCGCTTCTCGGCCTTTTGGCTAAGATCAAGTGTAGGCCCTTCATTGGGTTTGCCTTGGTCTTGGCTGGGAGGGGCCCGGGCTTGCACAACTACCGGCCTTGGGGATTGTTGCGCCTTTTGGTGCTTACGTCCCCCTTGTTGCTGGTGGTTCCTGGGCTCGGGAGGCGATCACCCAGGCACTGCGCTTTTGTGTGGTGGCCTGCTGGCCTTCGGGGCTACCTAGATTCTGAAATTTGCGGATGGAATCTCATCTGTTCTTATCAGTTTAATATCTGATACGTCCCCTATCTGGGGACCATATATTAAATGGATTTTTAGAACAGGGAGATGGAAAAAGAGCTTGCTCTGTCCACTCCACGCATTGACCTGGTATTGCAGTACCTCCAGGACCGGTGCACCCCTTCTTAACCCAGTTTCCAAAAGCAGAACTCAATTCACCTGATTCATATTAGCCCGATTTAATGAATTGGAAGAAAGCATACGTCTTCATATGCACCTCAATTTAGCCCATTCACTTTTCACACTTCCTCCTTTTGTTTTTTATCGTTCACACTTTTTACTTTCTTTATTCATCCAAATAGCAAACTCATCACCACTCAACCTGACCAACTCGACTATGTCCCTTGCTGCAGTATCTTGTTCTCCGTCTTATCTAGATCATTTGCAATTGAATGGAATAGATCCCTTTTGGACAAAGTGGATTCACCTGCTGCTGCAGTGACCACAGGTGTGATAAGATCTAGAATTGGCATCTGGTGCGATCTCTCTGCTTCCACTCCAAAGAAAGTTACCTGTTTATTCCTATCATGCATTGGTTTTTGGGGTTTTCTTTGAGCAATGATGATGGCTTCAGTGGTCTGTTGGCTCCCTCTCCTGGAGGAAGAGTTTGCTTGCTCTTGGACAGTCTAAAAGAGAGGTCATGATAGACAATTTGCTTCTGAGCACAATTGGGGACAGTCATGGGTGATGAATGATTTGCAACCTGCTGCGAAGCCTGATACCGCAATATAAGGAACGTCAAATACTAAGAAAGGGCGGCCTATGAAAGAATTACTACTTTCAATAAGTACACTTAAACGGCTAATTGGGAATAGAAAAACTGTAAAAAGCCCTCTGAGAAAGCCCCCCTCTAACCTTTGATAGTAAGCTTTTCTGTAGTCGCCTGTTGATGTATTTTCCGTTTGAACTGTGCACAACATGAAGAGACGGAACACTGGCGGCTTGTCACAATGCCCCCGCTGACATCACAATAGCGCTGCTGCCTAGAAAACAAGCTGCGCAGCAGAAGTTGTTCTTTGGGTGGGAGGGTGGGCTAGTGGAAGGAGGGGGCAAGTTCTTTTTTTCCCGGGTGGTAGGGGGATGACAGGAGAAGGGATGCGGGTGGTGAGAAGGGTACAGAGGGCAGGGTTTGGGGGCTGGGAAGGAAAGGGAAAAGATTAGGGTTTGGGGATGATGAAAGGGCTTTCTACGGGTAAGGATGGCAAAGGGTGGCAGTGACGGAAAGTCAGGCAACCTGTCCTCTCCATCTTTTTGTATCGTGAATTGGAAAGACTGCAAGGGGGAGGGGAGTGTCTTGCGCCCTAAAGGAGGAGTTATTCAGATTCATTGCAGTGGGCGGCGGCTGCAAAACGCACCATTCTTCTTGTTTTTGCTCTGCAAAGCAGCCTTTTCAAGGGTTGGCTTGGGTGACAAAATGTCTTCTGTAGGCGTGGGTTTGTCTCCCTCTCGCTCTCTCTCCCTAAGATGTGTCCGGCATAGGCCAGGGTGCCACTCGAGGCCCAAACCAATTCTGGTTATCGCTTCTCGGCCTTTTGGCTAAGATCAAGTGTAGTATCGTTCGAAAAGGTGGTTTAAGGCTCCGGCCACCTTAGTACAATGATGCAATGCACACTGGAAGGTTGCGCTTGTTAGTACTTTGGGAGGATAGTATATCCATCTAGAGAAAACCATGGCCCTATCAGGATCGAGGCTATTAGACTGAGTAAGTGTGGGGGTTATGGTGCAATGTGCCCCAGGAATGGACACCCTGGAGGGAGTCTGAACTTGCTAGGTTGGGACCCTGGTAAGCCTCAGACTCTGTCGCACGCCGCGCCTTGCCTATTCATACTTTCCAAGCATATTGCCCTATCCCGGCCTTCTGGCTAAGAAGGGAAATTTTTATAATCCCGGTCGGAGGTCCGGTCAGCTTTGGGCTGAGAAACCAACACCCGGTTGGAGGTCCGGGTCAGCTTTGGCTGAGAAACCAACACCGGTTGGAGGTCCGGTTAGCCTTGGGCTGAGAAACCAACACCCGGTTGGAGGTCCGGTCAGCCTTGGGCTGAGAAACCAACACCCGGTTGGAGGTCCGGTCAGCCTTGGGCTGAGAAACCAACACCGGTTGACGGTCCGGGCAGTCTCGGCTGCGAAACCAACGACTAGTAGCTCCCTACTCCACTTGGGTAAGATGCCTCGGTGGACGCTGGGAGCAACAACAAGGCTCAACCAGGCTTCGGCTTGGGGGAGCACCGAAGATCCCTGACCCTCGCTGTGGCCTTCTGGCTCGGAGGAACGGGTTGATTTTTGGGGATCCTCTTCTCACGGAGGGGTCCACACGAATCCTAGCCTTTGCACTGTTTTTGGTGTGACTTCGGTCATGCATTTTTGCGGTGCTTTGGAAAGCTTCATTAAATCAAAAAATCTGTTCTTATCAGTTTAATATCTGATACGTCCCCTATCTGGGGACCATATATTAAATGGATTTTTAGAACAGGGAGATGGAAAAAGAGCTTGCTCTGTCCACTCCACGCATTGACCTGGTATTGCAGTACCTCCAGGACCGGTGCACCCCTTCTTAACCCAGTTTCCAAAAGCAGAACTCAATTCACCTGATTCATATTAGCCCGATTTAATGAATTGGAAGAAAGCATACGTCTTCATATGCACCTCAATTTGGCCCATTCACTTTTCACACTTCCTCCTTTTGTTTTTTATCGTTCACACTTTTTACTTTCTTTATTCATCCAAATAGCAAACTCATCACCACTCAACCTGACCAACTCGACTATGGCCCTTGCTGCAGTATCTTGTTCTCCGTCTTATCTAGATCATTTGCAATTGAATGGAATAGATCCCTTTTGGACAAAGTGGATTCACCTGCTGCTGCAGTGACCACATGTGTGATAAGATCTAGAATTGGCATCTGGTGCGATCTCTCCGCTTCCACTCCAAAGAAAGTTACCTGTTTATTCCTATCATGCATTGGTTTTTGGGGTTTTCTTTGAGCAATGATGATGTCTTTAGTAGTCTGTTGGCTCCCTCTCCTGGAGGAAGAGTTTGCTTGCTCTTGGACAGTCTAAAAGAGAGGTCATGATAGACATTTAGCTTCTGAGCACAATTGGGGACAGTCATGGGTGATGAATGATTTGCAACCTGCTGCGAAGCCTGATACCGCAATATAAGGAACGTCAAATACTAAGAAAGGGCGGCCTATGAAAGAATTACTACTTTCAATAAGTACACTTAAACGGCTAATTGGGAATAGAAAAACTGTAAAAAGCCCTCTGAAAAAGCCCCCCTCTAACCTTTGTTAGTAAGCTTTTCTGTAGTCGCCTGTTGATGTATTTTCCGTTTGAACTGTGCACAACATGAAGAGACGGAACACTGGCGGCTTGTCACAATGCCCCCGCTGACATCACAATAGCGCTGCTGCCTAGAAAACAAGCTGCGCAGCAGAAGTTGTTCTTTGGGTGGGAGGGTGGGCTAGTGGAAGGAGGGGCCAAGTTCTTTTTTTCCCGGGTGGTAGGGGGATGACAGGAGAAGGGATGCGGGTGGTGAGAAGGGTACAGAGGGCAGGGTTTGGGGGCTGGGAAGGAAAGGGAAAAGATTAGGGTTTGGGGATGATGAAAGGGCTTTCTACGGGTAAGGATGGCAAAGGGTGGCAGTGACGGAAAGTCAGGCAACCTGTCATGTCCGTCTTTTTGTATCGTGAATTGGAAAGACTGCAAGGGGGAGGGGAGTTGCTTGCGCCCTAAAGGAGGAGTTATTCAGATTCATTGCAGTGGGCGGCGGCTGCAAAACGCACCATTCTTCTTGTTTTTGCTCTGCAAAGCAGCCTTTTCAAGGGTTGGCTTGGGTGACAAAATGTCTTCTGTAGGCGTGGGTTTGTCTCCCTCTCGCTCTCTCTCCCTAAGATGTGTCCGGCATAGGCCAGGGTGCCACTCGAGGCCCAAACCAATTCTGGTTATCGCTTCTCGGCCTTTTGGCTAAGATCAAGTGTAGTCCCTTCATTGGGTTTGCCTTGGTCTTGGCTGGGAGGGGCCCGGGCTTGCACGACCGCCGGCCTCGGGGATTGTTGTGCCTTTTGGTGCTTACGTCCCCTTGTGGCTGGTGGTTCCTGGGCTCGGGAGGCGATCATCCAGGCACTGCGCTTTTGTGTGGTGGCCTGCTGGCCTTCGGGGCTACCTTGATTCTGAAAATTGCGGATGAAATCTCATCTGTTCTTATCAGTTTAATATCTGATACGTCCCCTATCTGGGGACCATATATTAAATGGATTTTTAGAACAGGGAGATGGAAAAAGAGCTTGCTCTGTCCACTCCACGCATTGACCTGGTATTGCAGTACCTCCAGGACCGGTGCACCCCTTCTTAACCCAGTTTCCAAAAGCAGAACTCAATTCACCTGATTCATATTAGCCCGATTTAATGAATTGGAAGAAAGCATACGTCTTCATATGCACCTCAATTTGGCCCATTCACTTTTCACACTTCCTCCTTTTGTTTTTTATCGTTCACACTTTTTACTTTCTTTATTCATCCAAATAGCAAACTCATCACCACTCAACCTGACCAACTCGACTATGTCCCTTGCTGCAGTATTTTGTTCTCCGTCTTATCTAGATCATTTGCAATTGAATGGAATAGATCCCTTTTGGACAAAATGGATTCACCTGCTGCTGCAGTGACCACAGGTGTGATAAGATCTAGAATTGGCATCTGGTGCGATCTCTCCGCTTCCACTCCAAAGAAAGTTACCTGTTTATTCCTATCATGCATTGGTTTTTGGGGTTTTCTTTGAGCAATGATGATGTCTTTAGTAGTCTGTTGGCTCCCTCTCCTGGAGGAAGAGTTTGCTTGCTCTTGGACAGTCTAAAAGAGAGGTCATGATAGACATTTAGCTTCTGAGCACAATTGGGGACAGTCATGGGTGATGAATGATTTGCAACCTGCTGCGAAGCCTGATACCGCAATATAAGGAACGTCAAATACTAAGAAAGGGCGGCCTATGAAAGAATTACTACTTTCAATAAGTACACTTAAACGGCTAATTGGGAATAGAAAAACTGTAAAAAGCCCTCTGAGAAAGCCCCCCTCTAACCTTTGTTAGTAAGCTTTTCTGTAGTCGCCTGTTGATGTATTTTCCGTTTGAACTGTGCACAACATGAAGAGACGGAACACTGGCGGCTTGTCACAATGCCCCCGCTGACATCACAATAGCGCTGCTGCCTAGAAAACAAGCTGCGCAGCAGAAGTTGTTCTTTGGGTGGGAGGGTGGGCTAGTGGAAGGAGGGGGCAAGTTCTTTTTTTCCCGGGTGGTAGGGGGATGACAGGAGAAGGGATGCGGGTGGTGAGAAGGGTACAGAGGGCAGGGTTTGGGGGCTGGGAAGGAAAGGGAAAAGATTAGGGTTTGGGGATGATGAAAGGGCTTTCTACGGGTAAGGATGGCAAAGGGTGGCAGTGACGGAAAGTCAGGCAACCTGTCCTGTCCGTCTTTTTGTATCGTGAATTGGAAAGACTGCAAGGGGGAGGGGAGTTGCTTGCGCCCTAAAGGAGGAGTTATTCAGATTCATTGCAGTGGGCGGCGGCTGCAAAACGCACCATTCTTCTTGTTTTTGCTCTGCAAAGCAGCCTTTTCAAGGGTTGGCTTGGGTGACAAAATGTCTTCTGTAGGCGTGGGTTTGTCTCCCTCTCGCTCTCTCTCCCTAAGATGTGTCCGGCATAGGCCAGGGTGCCACTCGAGGCCCAAACCAATTCTGGTTATCGCTTCTCGGCCTTTTGGCTAAGATCAAGTGTAGTCCCTTCATTGGGTTTGCCTTGGTCTTGGCTGGGAGGGGCCCGGGCTTGCACAACCGCCGGCCTCGGGGATTGTTGCGTTTTTTGGTACTTACGTCCCCTTGTGGCTGGTGGTTCCTGGGCTCGGGAGGCGATCACCCAGGCACTGCGCTTTTGTGTGGTGGCCTGCTGGCCTTCGGGGCTACCTTGATTCTGAAACTTGCGGATGAAATCTCATCTGTTCTTATCAGTTTAATATCTGATACGTCCCCTATCTGGGGACCATATATTAAATGGATTTTTAGAACAGGGAGATGGAAAAAGAGCTTGCTCTGTCCACTCCACGCATTGACCTGGTATTGCAGTACCTCCAGGACCGGTGCACCCCTTCTTAACCCAGTTTCCAAAAGCAGAACTCAATTCACCTGATTCATATTAGCCCGATTTAATGAATTGGAAGAAAGCATACGTCTTCATATGCACCTCAATTTGGCCCATTCACTTTTCACACTTCCTCCTTTTGTTTTTTATCGTTCACACTTTTTACTTTATTCATCCAAATAGCAAACTCATCACCACTCAACCTGACCAACTCGACTATGTCCCTTGCTGCAGTATCTTGTTCTCCGTCTTATCTAGATCATTTGCAATTGAATGGAATAGATCCCTTTTGGACAAAGTGGATTCACCTGCTGCTGCAGTGACCACAGGTGTGATAAGATCTAGAATTGGCATCTGGTGCGATCTCTCCGCTTCCACTCCAAAGAAAGTTACCTGTTTATTCCTATCATGCATTGGTTTTTGGGGTTTTCTTTGAGCAATGATGATGTCTTTAGTAGTCTGTTGGCTCCCTCTCCTGGAGGAAGAGTTTGCTTGCTCTTGGACAGTCTAAAAGAGAGGTCATGATAGACATTTAGCTTCTGAGCACAATTGGGGACAGTCATGGGTGATGAATGATTTGCAACCTGCTGCGAAGCCTGATACCGCAATATAAGGAACGTCAAATACTAAGAAAGGGCGGCCTATGAAAGAATTACTACTTTCAATAAGTACACTTAAACGGCTAATTGGGAATAGAAAAACTGTAAAAAGCCCTCTGAGAAAGCCCCCCTCTAACCTTTGTTAGTAAGCTTTTCTGTAGTCGCCTGTTGATGTATTTTCCGTTTGAACTGTGCACAACATGAAGAGACGGAACACTGGCGGCTTGTCACAATGCCCCCGCTGACATCACAATAGCGCTGCTGCCTAGAAAACAAGCTGCGCAGCAGAAGTTGTTCTTTGGGTGGGAGGGTGGGCTAGTGGAAGGAGGGGGTGGCAAGTTCTTTTTTTCCCGGGTGGTAGGGGGATGACAGGAGAAGGGATGCGGGTGGTGAGAAGGGTACAGAGGGCAGGGTTTGGGGGCTGGGAAGGAAAGGGAAAAGATTAGGGTTTGGGGATGATGAAAGGGCTTTCTACGGGTAAGGATGGCAAAGGGTGGCAGTGACGGAAAGTCAGGCAACCTGTCCTGTCCGTCTTTTTGTATCGTGAATTGGAAAGACTGCAAGGGGGAGGGGAGTTGCTTGCGCCCTAAAGGAGGAGTTATTCAGATTCATTGCAGTGGGCGGCGGCTGCAAAACGCACCATTCTTCTTGTTTTTGCTCTGCAAAGCAGCCTTTTCAAGGGTTGGCTTGGGTGACAAAATGTCTTCTGTAGGCGTGGGTTTGTCTCCCTCTCGCTCTCTCTCCCTAAGATGTGTCCGGCATAGGCCAGGGTGCCACTCGAGGCCCAAACCAATTCTGATTATTGCTTCTCGGCCTTTTGGCTAAGATCAAGTGTAGTCCCTTCATTGGGTTTGCCTTGGTCTTGGCTGGGAGGGGCCCGGGCTTGCGCAACCGCCGGCCTCGGGGATTGTTGCGCCTTTTGGTGCTTACGTCCCCTTGTGGCTGGTGGTTCCTGGGCTCGGGAGGTGATCACCCAGGCACTGCGCTTTTGTGTGGTGGCCTGCTGGCCTTCGGGGCTACCTTGATTCTGAAAATTGCGGATGAAATCTCATCTGTTCTTATCAGTTTAATATCTGATACGTCCCCTATCTGGGGACCATATATTAAATGGATTTTTAGAACAGGGAGATGGAAAAAGAGCTTGCTCTGTCCACTCCACGCATTGACCTGGTATTGCAGTACCTCCAGGACCGGTGCACCCCTTCTTAACCCAGTTTCCAAAAGCAGAACTCAATTCACCTGATTCATATTAGCCCGATTTAATGAATTGGAAAAAAGCATACGTCTTCATATGCACCTCAATTTGGCCCATTCACTTTTCACACTTCCTCCTTTTGTTTTTTATCTTTCACACTTTTTACTTTCTTTATTCATCCAAATAGCAAACTCATCACCACTCAACCTGACCAACTCGGCTATGTCCCGTGCTGCAGTATCTTGTTCTCTGTCTTATCTAGATCATTTGCAATTGAATGGAATAGATCCCTTTTGGACAAAGTGGATTCACCTGCTGCTGCAGTGACCACAGGTGTGATAAGATCTAGAATTGGCATCTGGTGCGATCTCTCCGCTTCCACTCCAAAGAAAGTTACCTGTTTATTCCTATCATGCATTGGTTTTTGGGGTTTTCTTTGAGCAATGATGATCTCTTTAGTGGTCTGTTGGCTCCCTCTCCTGGAGGAAGAGTTTGCTTGCTCTTGGACATTCTAAAAGAGAGGTCATGATAGACATTGAGCTTCTGAGCCCAATTGGGGACAGTCATGGGTGATGAATGTTTGCAACCTGCTGCGAAGCCTCATACCGCAATATAAGGAACGTCAAATACTAAGAAAGGGCGGCCTATGAAAGAATTACTACTTTCAATAAGTACACTTAAACGGCTAATTGGGAATAGAAAAACTGTAAAAAGCCCTCTGAGAAAGCCCCCCTCTAACCTTTGATAGTAAGCTTTTCTGTAGTCTGCCTGTTGATGTATTTTCCGTTTGAACTGTGCACAACATGAAGAGACGGAACACTGGCAGCTTGTCACAATGCCCCCGCTGACATCACAATAGCGCTGCTGCCTAGAAAACAAGCTGCGCAGCAGAAGTTGTTCTTTGGGTGGGAGGGTGGGCTAGTGGAAGGAGGGGGCAAGTTCTTTTTTTCCCGGGTGGTAGGGGGATGACAGGAGAAGGGATGCGGGTGGTGAGAAGGGTACAGAGGGCAGGGTTTGGGGGCTGGGAAGGAAAGGGAAAAGATTAGGGTTTGGGGATGATGAAAGGGCTTTCTACGGGTAAGGATGGCAAAGGGTGGCAGTGACGGAAAGTCAGGCAACCTGTCCTGTCCGTCTTTTTGTATCGTGAATTGGAAAGACTGCAAGGGGGAGGGGAGTTGCTTGCGCCCTAAAGGAGGAGTTATTCAGATTCATTGCAGTGGGGGGCGGCGGCTGCAAAACGCACCATTCTTCTTGTTTTTGCTCTGCAAAGCAGCCTTTTCAAGGGTTGGCTTGGGTGACAAAATGTCTTCTGTAGGCGTGGGTTTGTCTCCCTCTCGCTCTCTCTCCCTAAGATGTGTCCGGCATAGGCCAGGGTGCCACTCGAGGCCCAAACCAATTCTGGTTATCGCTTCTCGGCCTTTTGGCTAAGATCAAGTGTAGTGTTGTTCGAAGAGATGGTTTAAGCTCCAGGCCACCTTATACAATGATACAATGCACACTGGAAGGTTGCGCTTGCTAGTACTCTGGGTGGATAGTATATTCATCTAGAGGAAAACATGGCCCTACCAGGATCGAGGCTATTAGACTGAGTAAGGGTGGGGGGCTATGGTACAACGTGCCCCAGGACTGACGACCCTGGAGTGAGTCTGAGCTTGCTGGCTTGGGACCCCGGCAAGCCTTGGGCTCTGTAGCACACCGTACCTTGCCTTTTCATACTTTTTGAGCATATTACCCTATCCCGGCCTTCTGGCTAGGAAGGGAAATTTTTATAATCCCGGTCGGAGGTCTGGTCAGCTTTGGGCTGAGAAACTAACACCCGGTTGGAGGTCTGGGTCAGCTTCGGCTGAGAAACCAACACCCGGTTGGAGGTCTGGGTCAGCTTCGGCTGAGAAACCAACACCCGGTTGGAGGTCCGGTTAGCCTTGGGCTGAGAAACCAACACCGGTTGACGGTCCGGGCAGTTTCGGCTGCCAAACCAACAACTAGTAGCTCTCTACTCCACTTGGGTAAGATGCCTGGGTGGACGCTGGGAGCAACGACAAGGCTCAACCAGGCTTCGGCTTGGGGGAGCACCGAAGATCCCTGACCCTTGCTGTGGCCTTCTGGCTCGGAGGGACGGGGTTGATTTTTGGGGACCCTCTCCTCACGGTGGGGTCCACACGAATCCTAGCCTTTGCACTGTTTTTGGTGTGACTTCGGTCATGCATTTTTTGTGGTGCTTTGGAAAGCTTCATTAAATCAAAAATCTGTTCTTATCAGTTTAATATCTGATACGTCCCCTATCTGGGGACCATATATTAAATGGATTTTTAGAACAGGGAGATGGAAAAAGAGCTTGCTCTGTCCACTCCACGCATTGACCTGGTATTGCAGTACCTCCAGGACCGGTGCACCCCTTCTTAACCCAGTTTCCAAAAGCAGAACTCAATTCACCTGATTCATATTAGCCCGATTTAATGAATTGGAAGAAAGCATACTGTCACAAACCACCGGGGGGGGTCACTCAGAAATCCCCCGCGCTGGCTACCAGTACGTCACGATCGGGGGGTAACAAGCAGGAGTCACCCCTCCTTTATACCTCCCGACCGACAGACAGAGCACGTGACGCGCTCTCTAGCGCCCCTCTTATAGTCAGGCCAATTATGGAATTGCCCGACAATAAGCAAGGAGGCCGCTATACTACTTATGCCGATTATTGAAGGGTCCCCGGTGAGAGTAGGGTATATATTCCCCCGACCTCCGCGGGCGGAATATATAATATCTTCCCGAATCTCACTGGCCTCCCCACAATAATCCTTGGCACAACTCGCTGCCACCAACCGCTTCACGGTAACTATTAGCCGAACACACAGACGTGGGATTCAAGATCGAGATAACAGAACAGCCCAAGATTAATTATATAATTTAATCGCCTAAAGCACACTAGAAACTACAATATATACAATAGGGAATCTACAGAATATACATATGTCAGAGTACAGTTACAAGCAAAGCATGGTTTACAAACAGGTATGCAATTCAATCAGTTACCTTGTGCGTCTGGCCACAGGGGGGCGCTGTAGACCAGGTTTCCAGGAACTCCCACAGATGTTTCCTACACGTGACCCCCAGCGAAAGAACCCTGGAAAATGGCCGAAGTAGGGTTATCAACCTGGGCAAATCCAGGTCCCCTCCTACCTTAGTGACCTCAGAGGGAGCACTGCTCCACCCCTGGCTGGAGTTATGGACAAAATCCACAACATGGAATATGGCCATAACTTGGCCTGGGAGCGTCGTAGGCGGACGCCAATGCTCTCATTGTGACAGTTATGAATTTAGCTACAGAATGAGAGGTTTCATGACTCGTCTACTAGTTCCACATTGGCTGATATCACGCCTGGGGTATTTCCCAAGCTCCCGCTCCCATAAAAAGGGTGTGCCAGCATCGTCCGCATGCGGAGACACCATTTTTATGGTTGCCATATTTATCGGAAATATGGCTTGCGAGATATGAACCATTTTTTACTGGAGTCGTTCTGTCTGGATACTTCCAAGCTTGCTAATGAGATAGCAGCTCCTACCACAGGGTCACGGCAGGGAGTCATCCTGTGTCCATTGTTCCCACATCATCTCATCTCCATATCACAGGAGATGGCCATGGAGGTGTAACACCTTCACAGATGCTGGACATTGAGAACAAGAAGGGAGGGGGCACTGCCAGGGAGTGATGAGAGCGATTATGACTTCCAGTCATAATTCCTCTTCATATCCCAGGATTTGCCTCACACATACGTCTTCATATGCACCTCAATTTGGCCCATTCACTTTTCACACTTCCTCCTTTTGTTTTTTATCTTTCACACTTTTTACTTTCTTTATTCATCCAAATAGCAAACTCATCACCACTCAACCTGACCAACTCGGCTATGTCCCGTGCTGCAGTATCTTGTTCTCTGTCTTATCTAGATCATTTGCAATTGAATGGAATAGATCCCTTTTAGACAAAGTGGATTCACCTGCTGCTGCAGTGACCACAGGTGTGATAAGATCTAGAATTGGCATCTGGTGCGATCTCTCCGCTTCCACTCCAAAGAAAGTTACCTGTTTATTCCTATCATGCATTGGTTTTTGGGGTTTTCTTTGAGCAATGATGATCTCTTTAGTGGTCTGTTGGCTCCCTCTCCTGGAGGAATAGTTTGCTTGCTCTTGGACATTCTAAAAGAGAGGTCATGATAGACATTGAGCTTCTGAGCCCAATTGGGGACAGTCATGGGTGATGAATGTTTGCAACCTGCTGCGAAGCCTCATACCGCAATATAAGGAACGTCAAATACTAAGAAAGGGCGGCCTATGAAAGAATTACTACTTTCAATAAGTACACTTAAACGGCTAATTGGGAATAGAAAAACTGTAAAAAGCCCTCTAAGAAAGCCCCCCTCTAACCTTTGATAGTAAGCTTTTCTGTAGTCTGCCTGTTGATGTATTTTCCGTTTGAACTGTGCACAACATGAAGAGACGGAACACTGGCAGCTTGTCACAATGCCCCCGCTGACATCACAATAGCGCTGCTGCCTAGAAAACAAGCTGCGCAGCAGAAGTTGTTCTTTGGGTGGGAGGGTGGGCTAGTGGAAGGAGGGGGCAAGTTCTTTTTTTCCCGGGTGGTAGGGGGATGACAGGAGAAGGGATGCGGGTGGTGAGAAGGGTACAGAGGGCAGGGTTTGGGGGCTGGGAAGGAAAGGGAAAAGATTAGGGTTTGGGGATGATGAAAGGGCTTTCTACGGGTAAGGATGGCAAAGGGTGGCAGTGACGGAAAGTCAGGCAACCTGTCCTGTCCGTCTTTTTGTATCGTGAATTGGAAAGACTGCAAGGGGGAGGGGAGTTGCTTGCGCCCTAAAGGAGGAGTTATTCAGATTCATTGCAGTGGGGGGCGGCGGCTGCAAAACGCACCATTCTTCTTGTTTTTGCTCTGCAAAGCAGCCTTTTCAAGGGTTGGCTTGGGTGACAAAATGTCTTCTGTAGGCGTGGGTTTGTCTCCCTCTCGCTCTCTCTCCCTAAGATGTGTCCGGCATAGGCCAGGGTGCCACTCGAGGCCCAAACCAATTCTGGTTATCGCTTCTCGGCCTTTTGGCTAAGATCAAGTGTAGTCCCTTCACTGGGTTTGCCTTGGTCTTGGCTGGGAGGGGCCCGGGCTTGCACAACCGCCGGCCTCGGGGATTGTTGCGCCTTTTGGTGCTTACGTCCCCTTATGGCTGGTGGTTCCTGGGCTCGGGAGGCGATCACCTGCGGCACTGCGCTTTTGTGTGGTGGCCGATGACCGTTTTCTGAAATTTGCGGATGAAATCTCATCTGTTCTTATCAGAACAAACTGAGCTAGCTACACTTGACGAGATACGATCAGGGAGACAAGCTCCGAAGCCCAGCCGAGACCGAAAGAGGGAGATCGGACGGAAGAAGAGCTTGGCAGAAAGAAGCAAGAAGACGAAGGCTCGGAGAAGACTTGGGGAGACCAGAGGAATTTCGAGGAGGAACACAGCGGGAGAAGACACCCGGAGAAGAATCCAAGATCCAGCTCCGGGAACTCAAGCAGGAACCAGCCATGGCAAGCAAGCCAGAGAGGGCAGCCAAGAAGGCTCAGGACCCAGGGACCTCCAGGAAGGCTCATCCAGAGGCTTCTTCGGCCCAAGAGGCCCCTACCTCCGACGCCGGCCAGCCGGAGGGAGCCCGGACGCCGCCTGAAAAGGCTCCAACCCTGGAGCCTTGGATGCGGCAGACGGTCGCCCTGAAGCTAAAGGCGGTGGATGGTAGGTTGCCGGACATGTCCAGCGACGTGTTCTGCAAGAAGATGATTCTGGATCAGGGCTTCTCCAGGGCGGAAACCCTGAGTGTCCAGACCTTCATGACTGGCATCTTTCTGGTAACCTTTGCCACGGTGAATGCCTGCAGGAGATACTGGGAGGCGATGAACGCGGCGATGCCGGACTCCCCTTTTCATTCTTTTTTAGGATCCTGTCCTATACAGAGGGATGAGAAGAGGATCACGGTCTCCATGCGGAACCCGCACACCCCAGGAAGAGACATATCCACGTTCCTGGGACGCTTCTGCACAGTGGTGAGGGAACCATCCCACATCCTTAACGGCAGCGGATTCTGGACGGGTAAGTGGTCAGTAACCGTTCGGCTCCACAGGGAACTAGCATCCGAGGACGGCCTTCAGCACCTGCCCCCGACATTCTCTCTGGGAAACTCCTTTGGTCTCATCTACTACCCGGACATGCCACACAACTGCAGGAAATGTGGTGGGAAAGGGCATTCGATGAAGACCTGCCAGGAGGACGCCTGCAGGGTTTGCCGGGTGACGGGACACAGCTCCAAGGATTGTCCGAAGAAGATGACCTGCAACTTATGTGGACTGGCGGCCCACCTTTACAAGGACTGCCCACAACGAGAGAAATCCTGGGCAAGGGTGGCTGCGGCGACCCAGGCTCGGGTAGTCGCAGCCTCGTCGACTAAGGCAGCTACGACCAAAGCCACAGAGGCCAAGGCGGCCAAGAACCCGGTGACCGCGGCTCCAGCCAAAGCCCCAGCGGCCACGGAGTCCAGGAAGAAGGGTAAGAAAACTGCTGCCCCCTCCCTGGTCCCCCCCCCTGTCACCCCTGTCCAAACCCCTTTTCCCCCGGCCAACCCCACTGAGGATTCCACCACCTCCACCTCTTTTCCCTACTCCTCAGTCGGTGCCCTTACCCCCCCTCCAAAGCCCACTCTCCCTCCCCAGACCATGAGAGCAGAGGGCCTCAGCACCCCTGCACCTTTCACCGAGAAGGATTTTCCAGCTCTTGTCTCCTCAGGTACAAGCCAAAGGAAGAGGCAGTTGGAAGATAGTCCTGTCGCAGAACATTCCAAGTTGTTCATTGTGGATCTCAATCCAACCCAGGAAGAGGAGGACGACCTCCTCCCGGAACCAGATGTGTTGGAGCAGATGGTGGAGTCCCTGGTGTCCGAAGAAGAAATGGAGGAGTCGGAAGCCACTGAGGCAACATCTCTACTCGACCGGCTAGAAGAAGAAGGTCTGCTGGTGATACCATCACCGACAGACACCAAAGAAGAAGAACCGCCCGACCGGAGTGGTAACTAAGGCACATCGCCTGCACTAACTCTCTCTTCCCTCCAATGACTGCTAACATTGACATCTTTTCCATTAATGTTAGGAGCATCAGAGACAAGTTCAGACGTCAGACGATTTTTGCTTTCCTTAACACTCAGTCTAGTAATGTATTTTTCCTGCAGGAATGCTCCCTTCCCTCCTCTAGGTCCTTCAACCATCTGGCCAGGGAATGGACCCATGGACCATCCTACTGGTCCGGCGGGGGCGACTGTAGGTCCGCAGGGGTCGCCGTGCTAATCAGGGGAAGCGCCTTCACGTTGGACTCAGTTCAGGAACTCGTCTGCGGCAGGTTACTGCTCGTGGACGGTACCTGGGCTGGAGAACCTGTCAGGTTCATCAATGTGTACGCTTCTCCTGTGAAGAACGATCGACTGGAGCTCCTCCGAGCCCTGCGCCCTCAGCTCGCCACCACCAGGATGGTAGTGATGGCCGGGGACTTCAACTGCCCGATTGAGGCGGATGGACGCAGTTCTGGAACGGCTGCCAAGTTAGACGTCACATCCAAACTGCTCATTGAGATGGTGACCGAAGCCTCTCTCGTGGACGTTGTGGGCTCCATCGGACACGGATCTGTGAATTATTCATGGTGCCGACCTGATGGTTCGCTGCGTTCCAGGATTGACTTCGTGTTTACCTCTCGGACGGTTGGGCGGAGTGGGCACTCGATGGTCCCCTGCTTCTTCTCTGACCACAGAGCCATTCACTTTCAAGGTGCGCTGGGCCACGGCTTTCCTGTTGGCCCTGGCTCCTGGAAGCTGAACTGCTCTCTGCTGGAAAAGGGGGAAGTTCTGGAGGATCTTAGAGCGGCTTACTCCACGTGGCGGGCCTACAAGGCAGGCTTCCAGTCTGTTTCTGACTGGTGGGAATACGTTAAACTCGAGTTCCGTTTCTTCTTTCAGGCAAAGAGTCAACAACAGGCGTGTGTGAAGAAGAGGGACTTCAGGAGACTCCAGCGTGAGCTGCGTTCCCTGCATGACCTTCTTTGATGTGGCTGGGACGTGAGAGAGGAGCTGGAGGAGACTAAGAAGAGCCTGAAAAGGCACTTTGAGGAGGAGTCCAAGCGAATTGTCTTCCGTTCCAAAGTGGAGAACCTGGAGAAGGGTGAGAAATGTAACTCGTTCTTTTTCAGGAAGCTCCACACCGGTCATACACCCCTGAATGAACTACGAGATGAGAGTGGAATCATGCGACGCGGGAAAGAGGACGTGATGAAAGTCGTCAGCGACTTCTACAGCGAACTCTACGCCCGCAAGACTACCGACCCCGAGGCCGCCGATAAGTTCCTGTCAGGTATCACTAACCATCTTGACCCTGCAGATGCGGCGGCCATGGACGTCCCTCTGACGGTGGACGAGCTGCTCTCGGCCGCCAGATCCTTTAGGTCCGGCAGGACTCCGGGCAGTGATGGCCTCCCAGCAGAGCTCTATGTAGCACTGGGGGACCTCATCTGTCCGGACTTGTTAGATCTGTATGAGGAGATGGTGGTGGAGGGCAGAATGCCTCCGTCCCTGAGGGAAGGAATGGTCACGATCCTGTACAAGCGCAAAGGAGAGAGGTGCGACCTGAAGAATTGGCGTCCCATCACCCTTCTGAACGTCGACTACAAGATCCTGGCCAAGACGATGGCAACGAGACTGAAGACGGTTATTGGACGGATCATCCACCCGGATCAGACCTGCGGCATCCCCGGACGTCGCATCGCAGACAGCCTGGCTCTCATGCGGGACACGGTCGAGTACATCAAGGCCCGCCGGGTGCACGCTTCCCTGATCTCGTTGGATCAGGAAAAGGCCTTCGACCGTGTTTCCCATGAGTTCCTGGGCAAAGCTCTGCACAGGTTAGGTTTGGGTAACATGTTTTGTTTGTATGTCCAACTAATGTATTTTGATATTCACAGCTCGGTGTTGGTAAACGGCTGGAAGACTGACCCCTTCCCGGTCCTCTCAGGGGTCAGACAAGGCTGCCCTCTGTCACCTCTTCTTTTTGTTTGTGTTATAGAACTCTTTGCAGAGGCTATCCGGTGGAATGGAGAGATCAGAGGGATCACCGCACCAGGACCAGATCGCTTCGAGGTCAAGTGCTCGCTCTACATGGACGACGTGACCGTCTTCTGCGCGGACCGGCGCTCAGTTGACACCCTCGTCCAGACCTGTGAGACCTTCGGACGGGCTTCGGGAGCCAAAGTCAACTGCGGGAAGTCGGAAGCCATGCTCTTCGGGGACTGGCAGCCGGCCTCTTCCGCCCCCTTCCCTTTCAGCATCCAGCCGGATTTCATCAAGGTTCTTGGAGTCTGGTTCGGGAAGGAAGGAGCAGCCCTCAAGTCCTGGGAGGAACGCTTGACCAAGATCACCCAACGGATCGGTCTGTGGAGCCTCAGACGCCTCACCTGTGAGGGCAAAGCACTGGTCCTGCGTAACGAGGTACTGCCCGTGCTGCAGTACACGGCCCAGGCCTGGCCCCCCCTTGCCACCGTGTGCAGGGCCATTACCAGGACGGTGTTTCGTTTTGTCTGGGGATCCAAGATGGACAGAGTAAAGCGGACCATCATGTACAAGGATCCTCGCAAGGGTGGGAAGGGCGTACCCGATATCCCCACCCTCCTGCGATCCTCCTTCGTATGTGACTGCGTTCGCCGATCTCTGTGAGTCAAGAGAGGTTCTGCGGGTAGGTCCATGTCTCGCTTCTTCCTGCTCCCCCTTTGGAGAAGGTTCGGCTGGGACAAGTGGGACAGCTCCTTCCCCTACAACTGGACGACGCCATGGTTCTACGGAGACGTTGTCCGGTTTGTGAGGGAATACCAACTGGAGGGACTCAAGCCTGATTTGTGGAAGCCAAAGACTATCCACAAACTCATCAGAGCCAAGGACGAAATGGAGAACATTCCAGGATTTCACCACGACACACTGGAGACTGTTTGGACCAACGTGTCATCGGCTGGATTGACCAACGGGCACAAGGACTTGTCATGGATGGCGATACAGGGCGGACTGCCCGTCCGGTCATTCATGCACGCCCGGAACCTGTGCAAAACCCGGTACTGCCCAAGGTGCCCCTTCGTGGAGGAAACATCGCTGCACGCCTTTTGGGACTGCCGTTTTGCACAGCGCCTGTTGGTTGCCCTGGAGGATGACCTGAGGAACTCCGTCCCCAGAGGGAGCCTATCGTACCATTCCGTACTTTATGGACTCTTCCCTGGGACTCACACCGTTGGAGCCATCCAGGAGGCTTGGCGCCTTATGAACTGCTTTAAGGACGCTATATGGGTCGCCAGGAACCGGCTCATCTTGAAGAGGGAGAGGATGTCTATCCAGGACTGCCGCAGGCTGATCCACAGCCTGCTCAGAGACTATTCCATCATGGACAGTCCGGACGACAGCGCCGAGGAGGAGGTCTAAACCTCTTCCACGCCCCCTCCCTCCTTTTCCCGTTTATGTGCGTCCTTCAATAAAGCTTCGGGCCTGTGATTTCCCCACCCTATCCCCTTTTCCCCTACCCCCATCCCCCAATCGCCGGTTCGTCGTTATTTATTGTCTAACTTTTTCTTTCAGCTTGAGTGCTACGGATAGCATAGTAGCGTGATGTATAGTTTAGTGCGTCGTACTCTATTGCTATGTAAGAATGATTGTATATTTCTGTGTGTACGGGGCTGCGGCACCGTACATGGTTTGTTACTTTTTTTTGAGAAGTGCATGATAATAAAGATGCTGTTAAATCAAAAAATCTGTGAGGCTCGGCAGATGCAATGCACACTGGAAGGTTGCGCTTGCTAGTACTCTTGATGTATAGTATATTCATAAAAAAAAAAAAAAAAAAAAAAAAAAAAATCTGTTCTTATCAGTTTAATATCTGATACGTCCCCTATCTGGGGACCATATATTAAATGGATTTTTAGAACAGGGAGATGGAAAAAGAGCTTGCTCTGTCCACTCCACGCATTGACCTGGTATTGCAGTACCTCCAGGACCGGTGCACCCCTTCTTAACCCAGTTTCCAAAAGCAGAACTCAATTCACCTGATTCATATTAGCCCGATTTAATGAATTGGAAGAAAGCATACGTCTTCATATGCACCTCAATTTGGCCCATTCACTTTTCACACTTCCTCCTTTTGTTTTTTATCTTTCACACTTTTGACTTTCTTTATTCATCCAAATAGCAAACTCATCACCACTCAACCTGACCAACTCGGCTATGTCCCGTGCTGCAGTATCTTGTTCTCTGTCTTATCTAGATCATTTGCAATTGAATGGAATAGATCCCTTTTGGACAAAGTGGATTCACCTGCTGCTGCAGTGACCACAGGTGTGATAAGATCTAGAATTGGCATCTGGTGCGATCTCTCCGCTTCCACTCCAAAGAAAGTTACCTGTTTATTCCTATCATGCATTGGTTTTTGGGGTTTTCTTTGAGCAATGATGATCTCTTTAGTGGTCTGTTGGCTCCCTCTCCTGGAGGAATAGTTTGCTTGCTCTTGGACATTCTAAAAGAGAGGTCATGATAGACATTGAGCTTCTGAGCCCAATTGGGGACAGTCATGGGTGATGAATGTTTGCAACCTGCTGCGAAGCCTCATACCGCAATATAAGGAACGTCAAATACTAAGAAAGGGCGGCCTATGAAAGAATTACTACTTTCAATAAGTACACTTAAATGGCTAATTGGGAATAGAAAAACAGTAAAAAGCCCTCTGAGAAAGCCCCCCTCTAACCTTTGATAGTAAGCTTTTCTGTAGTCTGCCTGTTGATGTATTTTCCGTTTGAACTGTGCACAACATGAAGAGACAGAACACTGGCAGCTTGTCACAATGCCCCCGCTGACATCACAATAGCGCTGCTGCCTAGAAAACAAGCTGCGCAGCAGAAGTTGTTCTTTGGGTGGGAGGGTGGGCTAGTGGAAGGAGGGGGCAAGTTCTTTTTTTCCCGGGTGGTAGGGGGATGACAGGAGAAGGGATGCGGGTGGGGAGAAGGGTACAGAGGGCAGGGTTTGGGGGCTGGGAAGGAAAGGGAAAAGATTAGGGTTTGGGGATGATGAAAGGGCTTTCTACGGGTAAGGATGGCAAAGGGTGGCAGTGACGGAAAGTCAGGCAACCTGTCCTGTCCGTCTTTTTGTATCGTGAATTGGAAAGACTGCAAGGGGGAGGGGAGTTGCTTGCGCCCTAAAGGAGGAGTTATTCAGATTCATTGCAGTGGGGGGCGGCGGCTGCAAAACGCACCATTCTTCTTGTTTTTGCTCTGCAAAGCAGCCTTTTCAAGGGTTGGCTTGGGTGACAAAATGTCTTCTGTAGGCGTGGGTTTGTCTCCCTCTCGCTCTCTCTCCCTAAGATGTGTCCGGCATAGGCCAGGGTGCCACTCGAGGCCCAAACCAATTCTGGTTATCGCTTCTCGGCCTTTTGGCTAAGATCAAGTGTAGTCCCTTCATTGGGTTTGCCTTGGTCTTGGCTGGGAGGGGCCCGGGCTTGCACAACCGCCGGCCTCGGGGATTGTTGCGCCTTTTGGTGCTTACGTCCCCTTATGGCTGGTGGTTCCTGGGCTCGGGAGGCGATCACCTGCGGCACTGCGCTTTTGTGTGGTGGCCGATGACCGTTTTCTGAAATTTGCGGATGAAATCTCATCTGTTCTTAAGTGCATGATAATAAAGATGCTGTTAAATCAAAAAAAAAAAAATCTGTTTTTATCAGTTTAATATCTGATACGTCCCCTATCTGGGGACCATATATTAAATGGATTTTTAGAACAGGGAGATGGAAAAAGAGCTTGCTCTGTCCACTCCACGCATTGACCTGGTATTGCAGTACCTCCAGGACCGGTGCACCCCTTCTTAACCCAGTTTCCAAAAGCAGAACTCAATTCACCTGATTCATATTAGCCCGATTTAATGAATTGGAAGAAAGCATACGTCTTCATATGCACCTCAATTTGGCCCATTCACTTTTCACACTTCCTCCTTTTGTTTTTTATCTTTCACACTTTTTACTTTCTTTATTCATCCAAATAGCAAACTCATCACCACTCAACCTGACCAACTCGGCTATGTCCCGTGCTGCAGTATCTTGTTCTCTGTCTTATCTAGATCATTTGCAATTGAATGGAATAGATCCCTTTTGGACAAAGTGGATTCACCTGCTGCTGCAGTGACCACAGGTGTGATAAGATCTAGAATTGGCATCTGGTGCGATCTCTCCGCTTCCACTCCAAAGAAAGTTACCTGTTTATTCCTATCATGCATTGGTTTTTGGGGTTTTCTTTGAGCAATGATGATCTCTTTAGTGGTCTGTTGGCTCCCTCTCCTGGAGGAATAGTTTGCTTGCTCTTGGACATTCTAAAAGAGAGGTCATGATAGACATTGAGCTTCTGAGCCCAATTGGGGACAGTCATGGGTGATGAATGTTTGCAACCTGCTGCGAAGCCTCATACCGCAATATAAGGAACGTCAAATACTAAGAAAGGGCGGCCTATGAAAGAATTACTACTTTCAATAAGTACACTTAAACGGCTAATTGGGAATAGAAAAACTGTAAAAAGCCCTCTGAGAAAGCCCCCTCTAACCTTTGATAGTAAGCTTTTCTGTAGTCTGCCTGTTGATGTATTTTCCGTTTGAACTGTGCACAACATGAAGAGACGGAACACTGGCAGCTTGTCACAATGCCCCCGCTGACATCACAATAGCGCTGCTGCCTAGAAAACAAGCTGCGCAGCAGAAGTTGTTCTTTGGGTGGGAGGGTGGGCTAGTGGAAGGAGGGGGCAAGTTCTTTTTTTCCCGGGTGGTAGGGGGATGACAGGAGAAGGGATGCGGGTGGTGAGAAGGGTACAGAGGGCAGGGTTTGGGGGCTGGGAAGGAAAGGGAAAAGATTAGGGTTTGGGGATGATGAAAGGGCTTTCTACGGGTAAGGATGGCAAAGGGTGGCAGTGACGGAAAGTCAGGCAACCTGTCCTGTCCGTCTTTTTGTATCGTGAATTGGAAAGACTGCAAGGGAGAGGGGAGTTGCTTGCGCCCTAAAGGAGGAGTTATTCAGATTCATTGCAGTGAGGGGCGGCGGCTGCAAAACGCACCATTCTTCTTGTTTTTGCTCTGCAAAGCAGCCTTTTCAAGGGTTGGCTTGGGTGACAAAATGTCTTCTGTAGGCGTGGGTTTGTCTCCCTCTCGCTCTCTCTCCCTAAGATGTGTCCGGCATAGGCCAGGGTGCCACTCGAGGCCCAAACCAATTCTGGTTATCGCTTCTCGGCCTTTTGGCTAAGATCAAGTGTAGTTTGGGAGGGTACTACCTTGGTTGGTGCTAAAAGGTGCCAGGGTATTGCACAACTGCTGACCTTGGGGGAGTGTGCATCGTAGGATGTCATAGCCCTCTTGTGACGGACAGTTACCTGGGCAACGAGAGGCGGTCACTTTATTATTTTCAAACTCATCCTTCAAAAAAAAAAAAAAAAAATCTGTTCTTATCAGTTTAATATCTGATACGTCCCCTATCTGGGGACCATATATTAAATGGATTTTTAGAACAGGGAGATGGAAAAAGAGCTTGCTCTGTCCACTCCACGCATTGACCTGGTATTGCAGTACCTCCAGGACCGGTGCACCCCTTCTTAACCCAGTTTCCAAAAGCAGAACTCAATTCACCTGATTCATATTAGCCCGATTTAATGAATTGGAAGAAAGCATACGTCTTCATATGCACCTCAATTTGGCCCATTCACTTTTCACACTTCCTCCTTTTGTTTTTTATCTTTCACACTTTTTACTTTCTTTATTCATCCAAATAGCAAACTCATCACCACTCAACCTGACCAACTCGGCTATGTCCCGTGCTGCAGTATCTTGTTCTCTGTCTTATCTAGATCATTTGCAATTGAATGGAATAGATCCCTTTTGGACAAAGTGGATTCACCTGCTGCTGCAGTGACCACAGGTGTGATAAGATCTAGAATTGGCATCTGGTGCGATCTCTCCGCTTCCACTCCAAAGAAAGTTACCTGTTTATTCCTATCATGCATTGGTTTTTGGGGTTTTCTTTGAGCAATGATGATCTCTTTAGTGGTCTGTTGGCTCCCTCTCCTTGAGGAATAGTTTGCTTGCTCTTGGACATTCTAAAAGAGAGGTCATGATAGACATTGAGCTTCTGAGCCCAATTGGGGACAGTCATGGGTGATGAATGTTTGCAACCTGCTGCGAAGCCTCATACCGCAATATAAGGAACGTCAAATACTAAGAAAGGGCGGCCTATGAAAGAATTACTACTTTCAATAAGTACACTTAAACGGCTAATTGGGAATAGAAAAACTGTAAAAAGCCCTCTGAGAAAGCCCCCCTCTAACCTTTGATAGTAAGCTTTTCTGTAGTCTGCCTGTTGATGTATTTTCCGTTTGAACTGTGCACAACATGAAGAGACGGAACACTGGCAGCTTGTCACAATGCCCCCGCTGACATCACAATAGCGCTGCTGCCTAGAAAACAAGCTGCGCAGCAGAAGTTGTTCTTTGGGTGGGAGGGTGGGCTAGTGGAAGGAGGGGGCAAGTTCTTTTTTTCCCGGGTGGTAGGGGGATGACAGGAGAAGGGATGCGGGTGGTGAGAAGGGTACAGAGGGCAGGGTTTGGGGGCTGGGAAGGAAAGGGAAAAGATTAGGGTTTGGGGATGATGAAAGGGCTTTCTACGGGTAAGGATGGCAAAGGGTGGCAGTGACGGAAAGTCAGGCAACCTGTCCTGTCCGTCTTTTTGTATCGTGAATTGGAAAGACTGCAAGGGGGAGGGGAGTTGCTTGCGCCCTAAAGGAGGAGTTATTCAGATTCATTGCAGTGGGGGGCGGCGGCTGCAAAACGCACCATTCTTCTTGTTTTTGCTCTGCAAAGCAGCCTTTTCAAGGGTTGGCTTGGGTGACAAAATGTCTTCTGTAGGCGTGGGTTTGTCTCCCTCTCGCTCTCTCTCCCTAAGATGTGTCCGGCATAGGCCAGGGTGCCACTCGAGGCCCAAACCAATTCTGGTTATCGCTTCTCGGCCTTTTGGCTAGGATCAAGTGCTTTTCAGGCAGGAGATCCTAGTTTTTGGGCACTCGGGTACCCCTCTCCTTGGCCTGGCAGGATCGTCCACTTCGGTGGGCTTCACCTGCCTGTTGCTTTTGGGGAGAGGGATTAGTCCCAGGGTAACGGGTTGCGATCCCCCCCAGTGCTCAGGTGTTCTTTGTACAGAACTCTGTGTGCGCAGGTTGCAAGTGGCGGCAATTTGCATTTGTTGCGTTTTTCCATGGAGGTTGACCCCAACCTCGTGCCTCCCTTTGCGAGGCTGAAAAATACCGTCCGGGTCCACTTTACGGATGGTGGTTCCGATTCTAGGAATTTGGGGTATGTAGTCCAGGACGTGCTCGAGAAACTTCTCCATGTGAGGAAGGAAGAAATTTTGTCCATCCAGGACTACCCCAGACGTGGAGACTATGATGTTACGTTCACAGGAGAAGGGATTTTCAGAGATGTATTGAACAGGGTAAGACAGGTTGAAGATGATCCAGTGTTAAATGGGATCCAGGTTATCGAGCACGTCCTGGATGAGGTAAAAATGGTTGTTGTAAAAATATTCTCACCTTTTGTTACTGCTCCTGAAATCATGTCATTTTTAGCTATTTATTTCAAGAGTGTTAAGTGTATTGGTAAGATTTTAAATGAATTTAATATATGGACATCTAAATGGAAATTTTTAGTTAAATGTGTAAGGAATCCTTACGTACCGGGTGGGGTGCAGCTCCCACCCGCCCGGTTCAAGATAGGACAAACAAATGGGGATTTTTATTTTTCTGGTATGCCCGCTTATTGTAGGATCTGTGGGAAATATGGCCATGCTAAAGAGCATTGCAAGTCAACATGTAGGAATTGTGCTGCTCAGGATCATGAAACAAAAGATTGTAAAAAGGAAAAGAAATGCAGTTTTTGTCAGACCCCTGGTCATTTTTATTTTTCATGTCCTCACAGGTTCCGGGAGGAAGAGCAGAGGGGAAAGCCCAACACATCCGGACAGGAGCCATCAGATCGGACCACCCATCAGGAGGAGGAACGACAACCCGGAGCCTCAGGAGGTGGCGAGAGTGTGCCACCTGACGGTGGCTCCTCCGAGGCTGTGACGGGTAAAAAATCTGACCACAAGAGCTGGCTACATGACCACAGGGAAGGCAAAAGGAGGGCTGAGAAAGATCAAAAAGGTACCGTCGGTAAGACCAAGAGGGAGCGACAAAAGGTCGACACCGAGTCCCACACGCAGTCTGGGTCTCCTAATACCGAGGGTGGTGACTGGTCAGTGGTTTCCCGAAAAAAGAAGAAAGATAGTTCGGTGGGGGCAGTTTGTGGGGAACAGATGGACACGTCTCCGGAAGGGGTTGTGGACGCTGGGCCCCCTCCTGGGGTCCTGGACCCTGTCCCTTCGGGTGGGGTTCGGGACCTTGCTGCCTCCGGGGACTCAGAGGCTCTGCCATGTGCACAACCCCCCACTGTAAGACGACCTTCCTTAGGTCAGGGGGGTGTGGCGGAGCCTCAAGGGGACCCACCTGATACAGACCTAAACGATCAGCCAATGGAGACCCAGCGCGTGGTGCCTGTCAGCCCTCCGAGCTACGCCGATGTAGTGTCGGGTTCTTTTCCAAGTGGTAGTCTTTCCTCCTCCACGGAGTCGCTCGTTACGGTCGGATCGATTGAGAGCGAGAGCGCAAATTCGGTGGTCTGATCGGGCTCCTCGGATAGGTAAACTTCTTGCTCTTACTAACCCACTAACCTTTTTTTTATGATGGCAGAGCTGAAAGGTATTTCTCTTAATGTAAGAGGCATAAAAACTAAAATAAGAAGAACCGCCCTTTTAAATTTTTTAACATGCCTTACTGCATCAGTGTTCTTTTTACAGGAGTGTAACATCCCAAATAAGATGTCTTATCAAAAATATAAGGAAGAGTGGAAACATGGGCCATCCGTCTGGTCAGGGTCTAATGCCATAGGATCAGCAGGGGTCGCTATACTTTTTAAAGGGGATGTTTTAATTGATTTTATCCAGGAAATTTTACCAGGTCGCATTTTATTGGTTAAAGCTTTTATACATGGTAAAAGATGGCAGTTTTTAAATTTTTATGGGTCACCTGATAAAAATGAGAGAACTGAAATGTTAGAGCTTTTACCTTTATTTATTAATAATTCTGAACCTTTTATTTTGGCAGGCGATTTTAATTGTGTTTTAAAAGGTGAAAACCGGCGTTCCAGTTCTGTAAGTAGAAATTATGACAAAACCTCGGGAATACTAAGTAACATCATAAAAGACGCCAGATTAATTGATGTATATAAAGAGTGTAATAGAGGTAGCCCGGAGGACGCCGGTTTCACCTGGAGCAATGCTATTTGTAGCTCCAGGATAGATTTTATCTTTGGTTCAGACAAAATAATACCTACGAAATGTGAAGTTTTAACCAATATTTTTTCAGATCACAAACTTTTATCTTTTAGTGTCAAAACAAATGAAAACAAGAAGTGTGGTAAGAAAACTTGGAAAATGAATGTGTCCCTTTTAAATGACCCACAGATTTTATCAGATTTTATTACATTTTATCAAAAATGTAGGAAGGATAAAAGCCCTAATCTTTCTATAAGTGCATGGTGGGAGAGGATGAAGGTAAAAATAAGAGATTTTTTTATTAAAAAAAGTATACATAAAGCCAAAGAAAGATATGAGGTGTATAAAGCCCTAAATACCCGGTTACAGACATTGATTAAATTTAAAGATAATGGTTTGGAGGTGGATAATGATATTTTAAAATTAAAAGAGGAAATAGCAAAATGGATAGAGCAAAAAGGTAAAGAAATTATTTTCCGCTCCAGAGTCAAAAATATAGAAAAAGATGAAAAATGCTCCCGTTATTTCTTCATGAAAAATAAAAAGGAAAAGGTAATATTTGATAATATTGATGGGGAAAAGAATATAACAACTATGTTGGGAAAAGTGGAGGAATATTTTACTAATCTTTTTAATGAGAAAACAGTTGATCAAAATTTACTGAATGATTCATTAGAAGAACTAAACTGTGTTTTAGACCCGACCTCCCAAGAGTTTTTATCCCAAGTTTTAACCCATCAAGAGATTTTAGAAACTATTAAGAGTTTTAAAAGCGGTAAAGTTCCTGGTCCTGATGGCATCCCCATAGAGTTTTATGTGAGTTTTTATGACATTTTAAAAGATGATTTGTTTTCTCTTTTTACTGAGGTTTTTAACAATAAGATTTTACTTAATTCATGGAAGAAAGGAGAAGTCTCATTGTTATTCAAAAAAGGTGACAAATCAAAGCTGGAGAATTGGAGGCCCATTACCCTTCTAAACTGTGATTATAAAATAATGGCCAAAATCTGTGCAAATCGACTTAAAACGGTAATTAGCAAAATTGTGCATTCAAACCAAGTATGCGGAGTGCCAGGAAGGAGTATATGGGATAACCTGAATCTAGTAAAAGATTGTATGGAGGATGTCAAGAGCAGAAAAGGGAAAATGGCGATTTTATCAATTGATTTTGAAAAAGCATTTGATCGTGTCTCACATTTTTACCTTTTTAAAGTTTTAGAAAAGATGGGCATACCAGACGGGTTTTTATTATCTCTTAAGGCGTTTTATACTGATTGCACAAGTAAGATTTTAGTAAATGGTTTTAAGTCACAGGATGTGCTTTTAAAATCAGGGGTGAAGCAGGGGTGCCCCTTGTCCCCACTACTTTTTATCTGTGCACTTGAACCCTTACTGTGTGCTATACAGCGAGATGAGAGGATCCGTGGTGTACCTCTACCTGGGGGCAAAGGAGTGGAGGCCAAGGTAGTAGGTTACATGGATGACGTGGCATTCCTCTGTCGTGACGCCCCTTCGCTGACAAGAGCTATTGATCGTATTCAACCCTTTTGTTTGTCCTCAGGTTTTAAGATAAATTTTAATAAATGTAATATTTTTAATGTGGGGGGAATGCTTTTAACTGATGTTTCCATTGCTGTAACTGAGTCCCTTACTATTTTAGGTGTAACATTCAGTGAGCAAAATGATGGTGGTAGTAGTTGGGACTCAGTTGCTCAGAAAGTTAATATGAAAATATGCATGTGGAACATGAGAAAACTGACAATGGAGGGTAAAGTATTGATTTTAAAAATGGTGATTTTACCCCTTTTATTGTATCTCAGTCTTGTTTTCCCCCCACCTGTGAATGTTTTAAAGAAAATTACTAAAAATTGTTTTACCTTTTTCTGGGGCTCTAAAATGGAGAAGCTGAAAAGAGAGATTGTCATAAAACAAAAGACAAATGGTGGTAAAGATTTTCCTGATTTTAATAGGTTTCTTTTAATCCATTTTTTCTGTTACTGTTTTAATGCCATTTTTAAAGATCACTATTGGTCCTATTTTATGCGTTTTAACACAGGTTTCTTTATGAGAAAGTTTGGATGGTTTGAAATTGTTTTATCTCTCCCCCATGCTTTTAACCTGCCAGCGCATTATGAGATTTTAAGGAAAATAGTGTCTGATTTTAGCCTAAGTAAGAAAAAAGTAGAGGAATTAACTAATAGTAAGAAACTAATAAAGGAACTACGTAATGATGAGGCAATATGCAGTATTAACAGATTTGATGATGATAAAAGTAAATGTATTTGGAAATTAATTAGTGTCTTTTATCTTTTTAATGAACAGAGAGATCTGGCTTGGAGCTGTGCGCACCAGTGTCTTCCTTGCCGGGCATTCCAGTATAGAAGAGGATTTGTGATGTCTGCCATCTGCCCAAGATCCGGATGCCAAGAACAAGAGACTGTAAAGCATATATTATGGACTTGTTGGTTTGCAAAACGGTTCTGGAGAAGACTTTGCCCCCTGTTGGAAAAGATGGCAGGCCTCAAGGACTTGGACTATCATGCCATATTGTACGGACTTGTGGAATGCCCAACACCGGACCAAAAAATAATGGCTTGGAAGACACTGAACTGTGCCAAGTCAGCTCTCTGGAAAGCACGGAACATTGCTATTTTTAAACAAGATATTTTATCAGTGAATGATGTTTTAAAATTATGTATTAGCGAAATGTATACTTATTTTTTAATTGACAAGGAAAAGAACGTAACTGTGTCCAAAAAATGGCTTGCCAGCCAATGGAATTCTTTCATTTAAATGTTTGTACATGTTTTATTGCTTTTACATATATGTTATTATAATTTCATTCGCTGTAAATCTTGTTAAATTTTAAAATAAACTGGTTTTACCCCTATGAGGGGGTAGCCAAATTAAAAAAAAATCTGTTCTTATCAGTTTAATATCTGATACGTCCCCTATCTGGGGACCATATATTAAATGGATTTTTAGAACAGGGAGATGGAAAAAGAGCTTGCTCTGTCCACTCCACGCATTGACCTGGTATTGCAGTACCTCCAGGACCGGTGCACCCCTTCTTAACCCAGTTTCCAAAAGCAGAACTCAATTCACCTGATTCATATTAGCCCTATTTAATGAATTGGAAGAAAGCATACGTCTTCATATGCACCTCAATTTGGCCCATTCACTTTTCACACTTCCTCCTTTTGTTTTTTATCTTTCACACTTTTTACTTTCTTTATTCATCCAAATAGCAAACTCATCACCACTCAACCTGACCAACTCGGCTATGTCCCGTGCTGCAGTATCTTGTTCTCTGTCTTATCTAGATCATTTGCAATTGAATGGAATAGATCCCTTTTGGACAAAGTGGATTCACCTGCTGCTGCAGTGACCACAGGTGTGATAAGATCTAGAATTGGCATCTGGTGCGATCTCTCCGCTTCCACTCCAAAGAAAGTTACCTGTTTATTCCTATCATGCATTGGTTTTTGGGGTTTTCTTTGAGCAATGATGATCTCTTTAGTGGTCTGTTGGCTCCCTCTCCTGGAGGAATAGTTTGCTTGCTCTTGGACATTCTAAAAGAGAGGTCATGATAGACATTGAGCTTCTGAGCCCAATTGGGGACAGTCATGGGTGATGAATGTTTGCAACCTGCTGCGAAGCCTCATACCGCAATATAAGGAACGTCAAATACTAAGAAAGGGCGGCCTATGAAAGAATTACTACTTTCAATAAGTACACTTAAACGGCTAATTGGGAATAGAAAAACTGTAAAAAGCCCTCTGAGAAAGCCCCCTCTAACCTTTGATAGTAAGCTTTTCTGTAGTCTGCCTGTTGATGTATTTTCCGTTTGAACTGTGCACAACATGAAGAGACGGAACACTGGCAGCTTGTCACAATGCCCCCGCTGACATCACAATAGCGCTGCTGCCTAGAAAACAAGCTGCGCAGCAGAAGTTGTTCTTTGGGTGGGAGGGTGGGCTAGTGGAAGGAGGGGGCAAGTTCTTTTTTTCCCGGGTGGTAGGGGGATGACAGGAGAAGGGATGCGGGTGGTGAGAAGGGTACAGAGGGCAGGGTTTGGGGGCTGGGAAGGAAAGGGAAAAGATTAGGGTTTGGGGATGATGAAAGGGCTTTCTACGGGTAAGGATGGCAAAGGGTGGCAGTGACGGAAAGTCAGGCAACCTGTCCTGTCCGTCTTTTTGTATCGTGAATTGGAAAGACTGCAAGGGGGAGGGGAGTTGCTTGCGCCCTAAAGGAGGAGTTATTCAGATTCATTGCAGTGGGGGGCGGCGGCTGCAAAACGCACCATTCTTCTTGTTTTTGCTCTGCAAAGCAGCCTTTTCAAGGGTTGGCTTGGGTGACAAAATGTCTTCTGTAGGCGTGGGTTTGTCTCCCTCTCGCTCTCTCTCCCTAAGATGTGTCCGGCATAGGCCAGGGTGCCACTCGAGGCCCAAACCAATTCTGGTTATCGCTTCTCGGCCTTTTGGCTAAGATCAAGTGTAGTTTGGGAGGGTACTACCTTGGTTGGTGCTGAAAGGTGCCAGGGTATTGCACAACTGCTGGCCTTGGGGGAGTGTGCATCGTAGGATGTCATAGCCCTCTTGTGACGGACAGTTACCTGGGCAACGGGAGGCGGTCACTTTATTATTTTCAAACTCATCCTTCAAAAAAAAAAAAAAAAAATCTGTTCTTATCAGTTTAATATCTGATACGTCCCCTATCTGGGGACCATATATTAAATGGATTTTTAGAACAGGGAGATGGAAAAAGAGCTTGCTCTGTCCACTCCACGCATTGACCTGGTATTGCAGTATCTCCAGGACCGGTGCACCCCTTCTTAACCCAGTTTCCAAAAGCAGAACTCAATTCACCTGATTCATATTAGCCCGATTTAATGAATTGGAAGAAAGCATACGTCTTCATATGCACCTCAATTTGGCCCATTCACTTTTCACACTTCCTCCTTTTGTTTTTTATCTTTCACACTTTTTACTTTCTTTATTCATCCAAATAGCAAACTCATCACCACTCAACCTGACCAACTCGGCTATGTCCCGTGCTGCAGTATCTTGTTCTCTGTCTTATCTAGATCATTTGCAATTGAATGGAATAGATCCCTTTTGGACAAAGTGGATTCACCTGCTGCTGCAGTGACCACAGGTGTGATAAGATCTAGAATTGGCATCTGGTGCGATCTCTCCGCTTCCACTCCAAAGAAAGTTACCTGTTTATTCCTATCATGCATTGGTTTTTGGGGTTTTCTTTGAGCAATGATGATCTCTTTAGTGGTCTGTTGGCTCCCTCTCCTGGAGGAATAGTTTGCTTGCTCTTGGACATTCTAAAAGAGAGGTCATGATAGACATTGAGATTCTGAGCCCAATTGGGGACAGTCATGGGTGATGAATGTTTGCAACCTGCTGCGAAGCCTCATACCGCAATATAAGGAACGTCAAATACTAAGAAAGGGCGGCCTATGAAAGAATTACTACTTTCAATAAGTACACTTAAATGGCTAATTGGGAATAGAAAAACTGTAAAAAGCCCTCTGAGAAAGCCCCCCTCTAACCTTTGATAGTAAGCTTTTCTGTAGTCTGCCTGTTGATGTATTTTCCGTTTGAACTGTGCACAACATGAAGAGACGGAACACTGGCAGCTTGTCACAATGCCCCCGCTGACATCACAATAGCGCTGCTGCCTAGAAAACAAGCTGCGCAGCAGAAGTTGTTCTTTGGGTGGGAGGGTGGGCTAGTGGAAGGAGGGGGCAAGTTCTTTTTTTCCCGGGTGGTAGGGGGATGACAGGAGAAGGGATGCGGGTGGTGAGAAGGGTACAGAGGGTAGGGTTTGGGGGCTGGGAAGGAAAGGGAAAAGATTAGGGTTTGGGGATGATGAAAGGGCTTTCTACGGGTAAGGATGGCAAAGGGTGGCAGTGACGGAAAGTCAGGCAACCTGTCCTGTCGGTCTTTTTGTATCGTGAATTGGAAAGACTGCAAGGGGGAGGGGAGTTGCTTGCGCCCTAAAGGAGGAGTTATTCAGATTCATTGCAGTGGGGGGCGGCGGCTGCAAAACGCACCATTCTTCTTGTTTTTGCTCTGCAAAGCAGCCTTTTCAAGGGTTGGCTTGGGTGACAAAATGTCTTCTGTAGGCGTGGGTTTGTCTCCCTCTCGCTCTCTCTCCCTAAGATGTGTCCGGCATAGGCCAGGGTGCCACTCGAGGCCCAAACCAATTCTGGTTATCGCTTCTCGGCCTTTTGGCTAAGATCAAGTGTAGTCCCTTCATTGGGTTTGCCTTGGTCTTGACTGGGAGGGGCCCGGGCTTGCACAACCGCCGGCCTCGGGGATTGTTGCGCCTTTTGGTGCTTACGTCCCCTTATGGCTGGTGGTTCCTGGGCTCGGGAGGCGATCACTTGCGGCACTGCGCTTTTGTGTGGTGGCCGATGACTGTTTTCTGAAAATTGCGGATGTAATCTCATCTGTTCTTATCAGTTTAATATCTGATACGTCCCCTATCTGGGGACCATATATTAAATGGATTTTTAGAACAGGGAGATGGAAAAAGAGCTTGCTCTGTCCACTCCACGCATTGACCTGGTATTGCAGTACCTCCAGGACCGGTGCACCCCTTCTTAACCCAGTTTCCAAAAGCAGAACTCAATTCACCTGATTCATATTAGCTCGATTTAATGAATTGGAAGAAAGCATACGTCTTCATATGCACCTCAATTTGGCCCATTCACTTTTCACACTTCCTCCTTTTGTTTTTTATCTTTCACACTTTTTACTTTCTTTATTCATCCAAATAGCAAACTCATCACCACTCAACCTGACCAACTCGGCTATGTCCCGTGCTGCAGTATCTTGTTCTCTGTCTTATCTAGATCATTTGCAATTGAATGGAATAGATCCCTTTTGGACAAAGTGGATTCACCTGCTGCTGCAGTGACCACAGGTGTGATAAGATCTAGAATTGGCATCTGGTGCGATCTCTCCGCTTCCACTCCAAAGAAAGTTACCTGTTTATTCCTATCATGCATTGGTTTTTGGGGTTTTCTTTGAGCAATGATGATCTCTTTAGTGGTCTGTTGGCTCCCTCTCCTGGAGGAATAGTTTGCTTGCTCTTGGACAGTCTAAAAGAGAGGTCATGATAGACATTGAGCTTCTGAGCCCAATTGGGGACAGTCATGGGTGATGAATGTTTGCAACCTGCTGCGAAGCCTCATACCGCAATATAAGGAACGTCAAATACTAAGAAAGGGCGGCCTATGAAAGAATTACTACTTTCAATAAGTACACTTAAACGGCTAATTGGGAATAGAAAAACTGTAAAAAGCCCTCTGAGAAAGCCCCCCTCTAACCTTTGATAGTAAGCTTTTCTGTAGTCTGCCTGTTGATGTATTTTCCGTTTGAACTGTGCACAACATGAAGAGACGGAACACTGGCAGCTTGTCACAATGCCCCCGCTGACATCACAATAGCGCTGCTGCCTAGAAAACAAGCTGCGCAGCAGAAGTTGTTCTTTGGGTGGGAGGGTGGGCTAGTGGAAGGAGGGGGCAAGTTCTTTTTTTCCCGGGTGGTAGGGGGATGACAGGAGAAGGGATGCGGGTGGTGAGAAGGGTACAGAGGGCAGGGTTTGGGGGCTGGGAAGGAAAGGGAAAAGATTAGGGTTTGGGGATGATGAAAGGGCTTTCTACGGGTAAGGATGGCAAAGGGTGGCAGTGACGGAAAGTCAGGCAACCTGTCCTGTCCGTCTTTTTGTATCGTGAATTGGAAAGACTGCAAGGGGGAGGGGAGTTGCTTGCGCCCTAAAGGAGAAGTTATTCAGATTCATTGCAGTGGGGGGCGGCGGCTGCAAAACGCACCATTCTTCTTGTTTTTGCTCTGCAAAGCAGCCTTTTCAAGGGTTGGCTTGGGTGACAAAATGTCTTCTGTAGGCGTGGGTTTGTCTCCCTCTCGCTCTCTCTCCCTAAGATGTGTCCGGCATAGGCCAGGGTGCCACTCGAGGCCCAAACCAATTCTGGTTATCGCTTCTCGGCCTTTTGGCTAAGATCAAGTGTAGTTTGGGAGGGTACTACCTTGGTTGGTGCTGAAAGGTGCCAGGGTATTGCACAACTGCTGGCCTTGGGGGAGTGTGCATCGTAGGATGTCATAGCCCTCTTGTGATGGACAGTTACCTGGGCAACGAGAGGCGGTCACTTTATTATTTTCAAACTCATCCTTCAAAAAAAAAAAAAAAAAAAATCTGTTCTTATCAGTTTAATATCTGATACGTCCCCTATCTGGGGACCATATATTAAATGGATTTTTAGAACAGGGAGATGGAAAAAGAGCTTGCTCTGTCCACTCCACGCATTGACCTGGTATTGCAGTACCTCCAGGACCGGTACACCCCTTCTTAACCCAGTTTCCAAAAGCAGAACTCAATTCACCTGATTCATATTAGCCCGATTTAATGAATTGGAAGAAAGCATACGTCTTCATATGCACCTCAATTTGGCCCATTCACTTTTCACACTTCCTCCTTTTGTTTTTTATCTTTCACACTTTTTACTTTCTTTATTCATCCAAATAGCAAACTCATCACCACTCAACCTGACCAACTCGACTATGTCCCGTGCTGCAGTATCTTGTTCTCTGTCTTATCTAGATCATTTGCAATTGAATGGAATAGATCCCTTTTGGACAAAGTGGATTCACCTGCTGCTGCAGTGACCACAGGTGTGATAAGATCTAGAATTGGCATCTGGTGCGATCTCTCCGCTTCCACTCCAAAGAAAGTTACCTGTTTATTCCTATCATGCATTGGTTTTTGGGGTTTTCTTTGAGCAATGATGATCTCTTTAGTGGTCTGTTGGCTCCCTCTCCTGGAGGAATAGTTTGCTTGCTCTTGGACATTCTAAAAGAGAGGTCATGATAGACATTGAGCTTCTGAGCCCAATTGGGGACAGTCATGGGTGATGAATGTTTGCAACCTGCTGCGAAGCCTCATACCGCAATATAAGGAACGTCAAATACTAAGAAAGGGCGGCCTATGAAAGAATTACTACTTTCAATAAGTACACTTAAACGGCTAATTGGGAATAGAAAAACTGTAAAAAGCCCTCTGAGAAAGCCCCCCTCTAACCTTTGATAGTAAGCTTTTCTGTAGTCTGCCTGTTGATGTATTTTCCGTTTGAACTGTGCACAACATGAAGAGACGGAACACTGGCAGCTTGTCACAATGCCCCCGCTGACATCACAATAGCGCTGCTGCCTAGAAAACAAGCTGCGCAGCAGAAGTTGTTCTTTGGGTGGGAGGGTGGGCTAGTGGAAGGAGGGGGCAAGTTCTTTTTTTCCCGGGTGGTAGGGGGATGACAGGAGAAGGGATGCGGGTGGTGAGAAGGGTACAGAGGGCAGGGTTTGGGGGCTGGGAAGGAAAGGGAAAAGATTAGGGTTTGGGGATGATGAAAGGGCTTTCTACGGGTAAGGATGGCAAAGGGTGGCAGTGACGGAAAGTCAGGCAACCTGTCCTGTCCGTCTTTTTGTATCGTGAATTGGAAAGACTGCAAGGCGGAGGGGAGTTGCTTGCGCCCTAAAGGAGGAGTTATTCAGATTCATTGCAGTGGGGGGCGGCGGCTGCAAAACGCACCATTCTTCTTGTTTTTGCTCTGCAAAGCAGCCTTTTCAAGGGTTGGCTTGGGTGACAAAATGTCTTCTGTAGGCGTGGGTTTGTCTCCCTCTCGCTCTCTCTCCCTAAGATGTGTCCGGCATAGGCCAGGGTGCCACTCGAGGCCCAAACCAATTCTGGTTATCGCTTCTCGGCCTTTTGGCTAAGATCAAGTGTAGTTTGGGAGGGTACTACCTTGGTTGGTGCTGAAAGGTGCCAGGGTATTGCACAACTGCTGGCCTTGGGGGAGTGTGCATCGTAGGATGTCATAGCCCTCTTGTGATGGACAGTTACCTGGGCAACGAGAGGCGGTCACTTTATTATTTTCAAACTCATCCTTCAAAAAAAAAAAAAAAAAAAAAAAATCTGTTCTTATCAGTTTAATATCTGATACGTCCCCTATCTGGGGACCATATATTAAATGGATTTTTAGAACAGGGAGATGGAAAAAGAGCTTGCTCTGTCCACTCCACGCATTGACCTGGTATTGCAGTACCTCCAGGACCGGTACACCCCTTCTTAACCCAGTTTCCAAAAGCAGAACTCAATTCACCTGATTCATATTAGCCCGATTTAATGAATTGGAAGAAAGCATACGTCTTCATATGCACCTCAATTTGGCCCATTCACTTTTCACACTTCCTCCTTTTGTTTTTTATCTTTCACACTTTTTACTTTCTTTATTCATCCAAATAGCAAACTCATCACCACTCAACCTGACCAACTCGGCTATGTCCCGTGCTGCAGTATCTTGTTCTCTGTCTTATCTAGATCATTTGCAATTGAATGGAATAGATCCCTTTTGGACAAAGTGGATTCACCTGCTGCTGCAGTGACCACAGGTGTGATAAGATCTAGAATTGGCATCTGGTGCGATCTCTCCGCTTCCACTCCAAAGAAAGTTACCTGTTTATTCCTATCATGCATTGGTTTTTGGGGTTTTCTTTGAGCAATGATGATCTCTTTAGTGGTCTGTTGGCTCCCTCTCCTGGAGGAATAGTTTGCTTGCTCTTGGACATTCTAAAAGAGAGGTCATGATAGACATTGAGCTTCTGAGCCCAATTGGGGACAGTCATGGGTGATGAATGTTTGCAACCTGCTGCGAAGCCTCATACCGCAATATAAGGAACGTCAAATACTAAGAAAGGGCGGCCTATGAAAGAATTACTACTTTCAATAAGTACACTTAAACGGCTAATTGGGAATAGAAAAACTGTAAAAAGCCCTCTGAGAAAGCCCCCCTCTAACCTTTGATAGTAAGCTTTTCTGTAGTCTGCCTGTTGATGTATTTTCCGTTTGAACTGTGCACAACATGAAGAGACGGAACACTGGCAGCTTGTCACAATGCCCCCGCTGACATCACAATAGCGCTGCTGCCTAGAAAACAAGCTGCGCAGCAGAAGTTGTTCTTTGGGTGGGAGGGTGGGCTAGTGGAAGGAGGGGGCAAGTTCTTTTTTTCCCGGGTGGTAGGGGGATGACAGGAGAAGGGATGCGGGTGGTGAGAAGGGTACAGAGGGCAGGGTTTGGGGGCTGGGAAGGAAAGGGAAAAGATTAGGGTTTGGGGATGATGAAAGGGCTTTCTACGGGTAAGGATGGCAAAGGGTGGCAGTGACGGAAAGTCAGGCAACCTGTCCTGTCCGTCTTTTTGTATCGTGAATTGGAAAGACTGCAAGGGGGAGGGGAGTTGCTTGCGCCCTAAAGGAGGAGTTATTCAGATTCATTGCAGTGGGGGGCGGCGGCTGCAAAACGCACCATTCTTCTTGTTTTTGCTCTGCAAAGCAGCCTTTTCAAGGGTTGGCTTGGGTGACAAAATGTCTTCTGTAGGCGTGGGTTTGTCTCCCTCTCGCTCTCTCTCCCTAAGATGTGTCCGGCATAGGCCAGGGTGCCACTCGAGGCCCAAACCAATTCTGGTTATCGCTTCTCGGCCTTTTGGCTAAGATCAAGTGTAGTCCCTTCATTGGGTTTGCCTTGGTCTTGGCTGGGAGGGGCCTGGGCTTGCACAACCGCCGGCCTTGGGGATTGTTGCGCCTTATGGTGCTTACGTCCCCTTATGGCTGGTGGTTCCTGGGCTCGGGAGGCGATCACCTGCGGCACTGCGCTTTTGTGTGGTGGCCGATGACCGTTTTCTGAAATTTGCGGATGAAATCTCATCTGTTCTTATCAGTTTAATATCTGATACGTCCCCTATCTGGGGACCATATATTAAATGGATTTTTAGAACAGGGAGATGGAAAAAGAGCTTGCTCTGTCCACTCCACGCATTGACCTGGTATTGCAGTACCTCCAGGACCGGTGCACCCCTTCTTAACCCAGTTTCCAAAAGCAGAACTCAATTCACCTGATTCATATTAGCCCGATTTAATGAATTGGAAGAAAGCATACGTCTTCATATGCACCTCAATTTGGCCCATTCACTTTTCACACTTCCTCCTTTTGTTTTTTATCTTTCACACTTTTTACTTTCTTTATTCATCCAAATAGCAAACTCATCACCACTCAACCTGACCAACTCGGCTATGTCCCGTGCTGCAGTATCTTGTTCTCTGTCTTATCTAGATCATTTGCAATTGAATGGAATAGATCCCTTTTGGACAAAGTGGATTCACCTGCTGCTGCAGTGACCACAGGTGTGATAAGATCTAGAATTGGCATCTGGTGCGATCTCTCCACTTCCACTCCAAAGAAAGTTACCTGTTTATTCCTATCATGCATTGGTTTTTGGGGTTTTCTTTGAGCAATGATGATCTCTTTAGTGGTCTGTTGGCTCCCTCTCCTGGAGGAATAGTTTGCTTGCTCTTGGACATTCTAAAAGAGAGGTCATGATAGACATTGAGCTTCTGAGCCCAATTGGGGACAGTCATGGGTGATGAATGTTTGCAACCTGCTGCGAAGCCTCATACCGCAATATAAGGAACGTCAAATACTAAGAAAGGGCGGCCTATGAAAGAATTACTACTTTCAATAAGTACACTTAAACGGCTAATTGGGAATAGAAAAACTGTAAAAAGCCCTCTGAGAAAGCCCCCCTCTAACCTTTGATAGTAAGCTTTTCTGTAGTCTGCCTGTTGATGTATTTTCCGTTTGAACTGTGCACAACATGAAGAGACGGAACACTGGCAGCTTGTCACAATGCCCCCGCTGACATCACAATAGCGCTGCTGCCTAGAAAACAAGCTGCGCAGCAGAAGTTGTTCTTTGGGTGGGAGGGCTTTTACTAGTGGAAGGAGGGGGCAAGTTCTTTTTTTCCCGGGTGGTAGGGGGATGACAGGAGAAGGGATGCGGGTGGTGAGAAGGGTACAGAGGGCAGGGTTTGGGGGCTGGGAAGGAAAGGGAAAAGATTAGGGTTTGGGGATGATGAAAGGGCTTTCTACGGGTAAGGATGGCAAAGGGTGGCAGTGACGGAAAGTCAGGCAACCTGTCCTGTCCGTCTTTTTGTATCGTGAATTGGAAAGACTGCAAGGGGGAGGGGAGTTGCTTGCGCCCTAAAGGAGGAGTTATTCAGATTCATTGCAGTGGGGGGTGGCGGCTGCAAAACGCACCATTCTTCTTGTTTTTGCTCTGCAAAGCAGCCTTTTCAAGGGTTGGCTTGGGTGACAAAATGTCTTCTGTAGGCGTGGGTTTGTCTCCCTCTCGCTCTCTCTCCCTAAGATGTGTCCGGCATAGGCCAGGGTGCCACTCGAGGCCCAAACCAATTCTGGTTATCGCTTCTCGGCCTTTTGGCTAAGATCAAGTGTAGTATCATTCGAAAAGGTGGTTTAAGGCTCCGGCCACCTTAGTACAATGATGCAATGCACACTGGAAGGTTGCGCTTGTTAGTACTTTGGGAGGATAGTATATCCATCTAGAGGAAACCATGGCCCTACCAGGATCGAGGCTATTAGACTCAGTAAGTGTGGGGGCTACGGTGCAATGTGCCCCAGGACTGGACACCCTGGAGGGAGTCTGAACTTGCTAGGTTGGGACCCTGGTAAGCCTCAGACTCTGTCGCACGCCGCGCCTTGCCTATTCATACTTTCCAAGCAAATTGCCCTATCCCGGCCTTCTGGCTAAGAAGGGAAATTTTTATAATCCTGGTTGGAGGTCCGGCCAGCTTTGGGCTGAGAAACCAACACCCGGTTGGAGGTCCGGGTCAGCTTTGGCTGAGAAACCAACACCCGGTTGGATGTCCGGTTAGCCTTGGGCTGAGAAACCAACACCCGGTTGGAGGTCCGGTCAGCCTTGGGCTGAGAAACCAACACCCGGTTGGAGGTCCGGTCAGCCTTGGGCTGAGAAACCAACACCGGCTGACGGTCCGGGCAGTTTCGGCTGCGAAACCAACGACTAGTAGCCCCCTACTCCACTTGGGTAAGATGCCTCGGTGGACGCTGGGAGCAACAACAAGGCTCAACCAGGCTTCGGCTTGGGAGAGCACCGAAGATCCCTGACCCTCGCTGTGGCCTTCTGGCTCAGAGGGACAGGGTTGATTTTTGGGGATCCTCTTCTCACGGAGGGGTCCACACGAATCCTAGCCTTTGCACTGTTTTTGGTGTGACTTCGGTCATGCATTTTTTGTGGTGCTTTGGAAAGCTTCATTAAATCAAAATCTGTTCTTATCAGTTTAATATCTGATACGTCCCCTATCTGGGGACCATATATTAAATGGATTTTTAGAACAGGGAGATGGAAAAAGAGCTTGCTCTGTCCACTCCACGCATTGACCTGGTATTGCAGTACCTCCAGGACCGGTACACCCCTTCTTAACCCAGTTTCCAAAAGCAGAACTCAATTCACCTGATTCATATTAGCCCGATTTAATGAATTGGAAGAAAGCATACGTCTTCATATGCACCTCAATTTGGCCCATTCACTTTTCACACTTCCTCCTTTTGTTTTTTATCTTTCACACTTTTTACTTTCTTTATTCATCCAAATAGCAAACTCATCACCACTCAACCTGACCAACTCGGCTATGTCCCGTGCTGCAGTATCTTGTTCTCTGTCTTATCTAGATCATTTGCAATTGAATGGAATAGATCCCTTTTGGACAAAGTGGATTCACCTGCTGCTGCAGTGACCACAGGTGTGATAAGATCTAGAATTGGCATCTGGTGCGATCTCTCCGCTTCCACTCCAAAGAAAGTTACCTGTTTATTCCTATCATGCATTGGTTTTTGGGGTTTTCTTTGAGCAATGATGATCTCTTTAGTGGTCTGTTGGCTCCCTCTCCTGGAGGAATAGTTTGCTTGCTCTTGGACATTCTAAAAGAGAGGTCATGATAGACATTGAGCTTCTGAGCCCAATTGGGGACAGTCATGGGTGATGAATGTTTGCAACCTGCTGCGAAGCCTCATACCGCAATATAAGGAACGTCAAATACTAAGAAAGGGCGGCCTATGAAAGAATTACTACTTTCAATAAGTACACTTAAACGGCTAATTGGGAATAGAAAAACTGTAAAAAGCCCTCTGAGAAAGCCCCCCTCTAACCTTTGATAGTAAGCTTTTCTGTAGTCTGCCTGTTGATGTATTTTCCGTTTGAACTGTGCACAACATGAAGAGACGGAACACTGGCAGCTTGTCACAATGCCCCCGCTGACATCACAATAGCGCTGCTGACTAGAAAACAAGCTGCGCAGCAGAAGTTGTTCTTTGGGTGGGAGGGTGGGCTAGTGGAAGGAGGGGGCAAGTTCTTTTTTTCCCGGGTGGTAGGGGGATGACAGGAGAAGGGATGCGGGTGGTGAGAAGGGTACAGAGGGCAGGGTTTGGGGGCTGGGAAGGAAAGGGAAAAGATTAGGGTTTGGGGATGATGAAAGGGCTTTCTACGGGTAAGGATGGCAAAGGGTGGCAGTGACGGAAAGTCAGGCAACCTGTCCTGTCCGTCTTTTTGTATCGTGAATTGGAAAGACTGCAAGGGGGAGGGGAGTTGCTTGCGCCCTAAAGGAGGAGTTATTCAGATTCATTGCAGTGGGGGGCGGCGGCTGCAAAACGCACCATTCTTCTTGTTTTTGCTCTGCAAAGCAGCCTTTTCAAGGGTTGGCTTGGGTGACAAAATGTCTTCTGTAGGCGTGGGTTTGTCTCCCTCTCGCTCTCTCTCCCTAAGATGTGTCCGGCATAGGCCAGGGTGCCACTCGAGGCCCAAACCAATTCTGGTTATCGCTTCTCGGCCTTTTGGCTAAGATCAAGTGTAGTATCGCTTCTCGGCCTTTTGGCTAAGATCAAGTGTAGTATCGTTCGAAAAGGTGGTTTAAGGCTCCGGCCACCTTAGTACAATGATGCAATGCACACTGGAAGGTTGCGCTTGTTAGTACTTTGGGAGGATAGTATATCCATCTAGAGGAAACCATAGCCCTACCAGGATCGAGGCTATTAGACTGAGTAAGTGTGGGGGTTATGGTGCAATGTGCCCCAGGAATGGACACCCTGGAGGGAGTCTGAACTTGCTAGGTTGGGACCCTGGTAAGCCTCAGACTCTGTCGCACGCCGCGCCTTGCCTATTCATACTTTCCAAGCATATTGCCCTATCCCGGCCTTCTGGCTAAGAAGGGAAATTTTTATAATCCCGGTCGGAGGTCCGGTCAGCTTTGGGCTGAGAAACCAACACCCGGTTGGAGGTCCGGTCAGCCTTGGGCTGAGAAACCAACACCGGTTGACGGTCCGGGCAGTCTCGGCTGCGAAACCAACGACTAGTAGCTCCCTACTCCACTTGGGTAAGATGCGTCGGTGGACGCTGGGAGCAACAACAAGGCTCAACCAGGCTTCGGCTTGGGGGAGCACCGAAGATCCCTGACCCTCGCTGTGGCCTTCTGGCTCGGAGGGACGGGGTTGATTTTTGGGGATCCTCTTCTCACGGAGGGGTCCACACGAATCCTAGCCTTTGCACTGTTTTTGGTGTGACTTCGGTCATGCATTTTTGCGGTGCTTTGGAAAGCTTCATTAAATCAAAAATCTGTTCTTATCAGTTTAATATCTGATACGTCCCCTATCTGGGGACCATATATTAAATGGATTTTTAGAACAGGGAGATGGAAAAAGAGCTTGCTCTGTCCACTCCACGCATTGACCTGGTATTGCAGTACCTCCAGGACCGGTGCACCCCTTCTTAACCCAGTTTCCAAAAGCAGAACTCAATTCACCTGATTCATATTAGCCCGATTTAATGAATTGGAAGAAAGCATACGTCTTCATATGCACCTCAATTTGGCCCATTCACTTTTCACACTTCCTCCTTTTGTTTTTTATCTTTCACACTTTTTACTTTCTTTATTCATCCAAATAGCAAACTCATCACCACTCAACCTGACCAACTCGGCTATGTCCCGTGCTGCAGTATCTTGTTCTCTGTCTTATCTAGATCATTTGCAATTGAATGGAATAGATCCCTTTTGGACAAAGTGGATTCACCTGCTGCTGCAGTGACCACAGGTGTGATAAGATCTAGAATTGGCATCTGGTGCGATCTCTCCGCTTCCACTCCAAAGAAAGTTACCTGTTTATTCCTATCATGCATTGGTTTTTGGGGTTTTCTTTGAGCAATGATGATCTCTTTAGTGGTCTGTTGGCTCCCTCTCCTGGAGGAATAGTTTGCTTGCTCTTGGACATTCTAAAAGAGAGGTCATGATAGACATTGAGCTTCTGAGCCCAATTGGGGACAGTCATGGGTGATGAATGTTTGCAACCTGCTGCGAAGCCTGATACCGCAATATAAGGAACGTCAAATACTAAGAAAGGGCGGCCTATGAAAGAATTACTACTTTCAATAAGTACACTTAAACGGCTAATTGGGAATAGAAAAACTGTAAAAAGCCCTCTGAGAAAGCCCCCCTCTAACCTTTGATAGTAAGCTTTTCTGTAGTCTGCCTGTTGATGTATTTTCCGTTTGAACTGTGCACAACATGAAGAGACGGAACACTGGCAGCTTGTCACAATGCCCCCGCTGACATCACAATAGCGCTGCTGCCTAGAAAACAAGCTGCGCAGCAGAAGTTGTTCTTTGGGTGGGAGGGTGGGCTAGTGGAAGGAGGGGGCAAGTTCTTTTTTTCCCGGGTGGTAGGGGGATGACAGGAGAAGGGATGCGGGTGGTGAGAAGGGTACAGAGGGCAGGGTTTGGGGGCTGGGAAGGAAAGGGAAAAGATTAGGGTTTGGGGATGATGAAAGGGCTTTCTACGGGTAAGGATGGCAAAGGGTGGCAGTGACGGAAAGTCAGGCAACCTGTCCTGTCCGTCTTTTTGTATCGTGAATTGGAAAGACTGCAAGGGGGAGGGGAGTTGCTTGCGCCCTAAAGGAGGAGTTATTCAGATTCATTGCAGTGGGGGGCGGCGGCTGCAAAACGCACCATTCTTCTTGTTTTTGCTCTGCAAAGCAGCCTTTTCAAGGGTTGGCTTGGGTGACAAAATGTCTTCTGTAGGCGTGGGTTTGTCTCCCTCTCACTCTCTCTCCCTAAGATGTGTCCGGCATAGGCCAGGGTGCCACTCGAGGCCCAAACCAATTCTGGTTATCGCTTCTCGGCCTTTTGGCTAAGATCAAGTGTCTTGCCAGAAGGTTCCCAATTGCTACCCTTGGCCTTGTAGCTTAAATGGCTACATGCTGCTATTGGGGGTAGTGAGCAGGAAACGAGAAGGCGACGCCTTTTGGCTAGGATCGTGTGTCTTAGCAGGAGGTCCTCAATTGCTACCCTTGGCCTTGTAGCTTAAATGGCTACATGCTGCTATTGGGGGTAGTGAGCGAGGCTGTTAACCCTTGGTGATCCAGGAGGTGTTTTGAAGATGGGCGCCACCGTCCGTTTTGCTGGGACCGGGGATACCCGGGTCCGTTTTGGTTTCCGTATTGATGTCGCAGAGGAAAAGTTGCAGCATTTCCATCTGCAATACTTGGTGAACAAAGTTCTATATGACATCCTGGATGTGAAGAAGAATGAGATCGTTTGTCTTCAGGAGTTCAGACGAAGTGGACGGTATGTGCTTGTCCTTTCCCATATTGGCGCTTGCCAGAATCTTTATCGGTCCTTGTTAATGAATACTACTAACTCTTTGCTGAGTGGACTTGACTTTACCCTGCTTTATTCTAAGGGCGATGTTCCTTTAGTGGTGTTTATGCACAACCCTTTTGTTAATGTGGCAGAAATCACAGACTTCCTGATGAAGCATTGCAGCTATGTTCAGTACTCACACAAAATTACCAACAAGGAGGGACTCTGGACAGGCAGGCATAAATATTTTGTGCGTTTTGGGGTGGACCCTCAGGACCCTGGGGGTTTCCGCCACCCTCCCTCTACTTTTCATATTGGGAAAGATTCTGGTTACCTGTTCTATCCAGATGCCCCTTATTTTTGCCGGAAATGTAATGTTTTTGGTCACACTCAGGATAAGTGTCCTTATGAAGCAACCTGTAGGAAATGTAACCAGGTGGGGCACATGGCTAGGGATTGCAGCAACCCCATTGTTTGTAATGCTTGTGGAGAAGTTGGGCATGCCTATCGGGACTGCAGGAACCGCACTAAGACCAGGCTATACGCTCAGGTGGTCGCAGCGGCCCCTGTAGCTCCTGTTAAGGCTGCACCAGCTGCTAGTCATCCTGTTGCTGTTTCTGCTAATGACCCTGTTCTTCTCCCTGTTACTACTGCTCAGGATTTGGATAAAGCTCCTGCAGTCTCTCCATGTCCACCTGATCAAGGAATGGAGGTCTCCGAGCTGGAAGCTGATCTCCCTTGTCACTCTGCTGCCTGTGGCGAGGGGGAAATCGAGGAGGATTTGAGCAAGTCCCCTGCGCTGTCATGGGGTACAACAAAGTCTCTGGTGAGCAAAGATGATAGTCCAGCTGGGCAGGGGGATTTTTCTGCTTCAGCTGCAGTCAGGTCATCGGAGGAGGGGGAGTTTATGGCTGCTAAGAAATTAAAGCTTGCAGACAAGGGGTGGAGCACTGTCAGTATTGCAAGTGCAAGCCCTTTGAGTGATCGGGTCTACCCTGACATTAGCTTTTCCCCTGGAGTTGATGATTTTTTTGGGGAGGTTGCAGACACTCACTGCTTTGTGTCTCCCTGCCAGCCTCCAGAAGGAGAAGGTTGAGGCGAAGATGGCCAGCTTACGGTTACCTGGTTAAACTAGTAAGAACATGGCTCCCAAAACTACATGTAATGTCCTATCCTTGAATGTGAGACAAATTAAATCCAGAGGAAGAAGAGCTACTATCCTCAAATATGTTTCTAAAATAGGTGCAGATATCTTTTGTTTGCAGGAGTGCGGACTGTTTGATGCTCCTACGGATCAAGATTGGCCTCATGGACAACACATTTGGTCTGGTTCGTCTGTAAATAAAAATGATGGTGTGGGGATTCTGTTGGGTAACAAGGACTTTTCTTTTGATAGTTATACAGTAGTGGAGGTGGGGAGATGTATCATTGCAATTATTAACTATAGAGGGTGGCGGGTTAGGATTGTTAATGTATATTGTCCTACGAGAAAGGAAGATCGTTTAGCTCTGTTAGAGAAAGTTGGTTTATTTTTGCCAGGAAAAATGCCTACTATTTTTGTTGGGGATTTTAATTGTACGACGGAAGGTAATACGGATGTAACCGGGAAAAAGCTGTTACATATCATTTCTGATTTTTCTTTCTCAGATGCCGCTGTTGTAAAGCTGGGCAATCCACCACCACCTACGTACAAGGCGGACAGAGGAGGTATAGAATCACGGATTGACCGTATGTTTTTTTCTAAAAATATTGAGTGTGTAAGGTTTGAACAGTGTGTGGTTCCTTTTTCGGACCACGAATGTTTGAAGGGTGTGTTCAGAGGGGATGGTGGACTTGTACAGAGGGGTGCTGTATGGAAGTTAAATGTGAGATTGCTAGAGGATGCAAAAGTGATGAAAGAGTTTAAAGAAGAGTACCGAAGATGGGGGTACTACAAAAACAGGTTTGCAAGTGTGTTAGAGTGGTGGGATTGGGTTAAAGGGGAGATTGAAACTTTTTTCAGGAAATGGGGCTACAAAAAAGCTACCATGTATCGTAATAAATTTAAAGATGTGAATACTCGGATTGATTGGTTACAAAAGTGTAGTAGGTCTGGGATTGATGTAAGTGATTCGTTGGTGGAGGCAAAAAATGAGTTGAAATGTCTGATTGAGAAAAAGGGTAAGGAAATTATCTATAGGACGAAAGTTGAACATTTGGATAAGAATGAGAAATGTACCAGATATTTCTTTAAAAAAATGAATGGGAAGAAAGTAGATATGGATGTGATTGTGGATGAGCATGATGTTCCTGTGACTGGTGAAAGTGTGATTGACGAGGTGAAAGCCTTTTACAGCAGACTGTATGGAGAGAAGTGGATTGATTCTGGTCTAATGACTGAAGTGTTGGCTAGCATGGAGTGTAGACTAGGCAAAGATGAGTGTGAGGATTTGTGTGATGAGGTGGTTCTGGATGAAGTGAGAAAGGTTGTGTTTAGTGCACAAAAGAATAAAACTCCTGGAAAGGATGGCTTGCCAATTGAACTATATGTGAAAGCATGGGAGTGTATGGGCACGGATCTGACGGAGATATGTCAGTATATGTGGGAAACTGGTATGCTGTGTGACTCTATGAAAGAAGGGGTAGTGGTACTTATCCATAAGAAGGGGGAAAAGAGTAACTTGGAGAATTGGAGGCCTATTACGCTTCTGAATTCTGATTATAAGGTTTTCAGTAAACTATTAGCTAATCGTATGCGTGAAGTGCTTGGGAAGGTTGTAAAGGATGATCAAGTGTGTGCTGTGCCTGGAAGGAGCATCAGTGATAACTTGTTGTTGTTGAGGGATGTTATTGGTGACTGTAAGACTAGAAAGCAGAAGTGCATGTTGTTGGCTCTTGATTTTGAGAAAGCGTTTGATAGGGTGTCGCATGTTTTTATGTTTGAGGTCTTGAATAGTATGGGTTTTCCTAAGAAGTTCTTGGATGGTGTGAGATGTCTGTATGGTGGTGTGACAAGTGAATTCTTAGTGAATGGATGTTTGAGTGGGAAAGTACAGATCAAGTCAGGTGTCCGTCAGGGGTGTCCAATGTCCCCTGTTTTATTTGTCAGTGTGATTGAGCCTTTGTTATGTATGATCAGGCGTGAGAAACTGATAAGAGGGATGTTAATACCTGGTAGTGGCGGTAAGAATGTGAAGGTGCTTGGCTATATGGATGATGTAGTGATAGTGAGTGAGAGTATTGCGTCTATGACTAGAGTAAAGCTGTTGTTGGATTTCTTCTGTGGCGCGTCTGCTTTTAAAGTCAACTGGAATAAATGTTGTTTTAAGTGTTTTGGTGATAGTAGTGTTAAGATGGACGGAGTGACAAGTGTGGATGGTCCAATCAAAGTGCTGGGTGTGTTGTTTAATGATGATCTGAGAGGTACGGAGAGTTGGGAAGAATGTGGATTGCGGATTGAGAGGAAACTGAATTTCTGGAGAATGCGTGATCTGACATTGAATGGTAAAGTTTTGATTATTAAGGCCGTGGTGCTGCCGATTCTCCTTTATATCTCTGGGGTCTTCCCGTCCCCATATAAAAAGATAAAAAGAGTAGAGAAACTGATTTTTACCTTTTTTTGGGGGAGCAAAATGGAAAAATTAAAAAGAGAGCATTTATACAAGGCCTGTCATTATGGGGGTTTAAACTTTCCAAATATTGAAATCTTTCTTAGTCTTCATTATATTAAGACGGTAGTAATCCTAATGGGAAAGAACAATAAAGGGGCCTACATGGTGAGGTATATGGCGGGCTGGATGCTGTATGGCTTGTGTTGGGTGAAAAGGGATGCGCGTGTGCCTGTGTCGTTCAAGTGTCCAGTCTGGTACGACATAATTGAGAGGTTTATTAGAAAAAATGATTTGCTGGCTGTACCTATGAGTGAGTTCAGAGCAGCGAAGAGAGAGATGAAAAGGATGAGAGCGAATGAGGTAGAATGTAATATTAATGATTTGAGAGGGAATGATGTGTCAGATGCATGGAAGAAACTGAGTACGCCGGGTATGTCTAATAAGCAGAGGGATGTTGTGTGGTTGGCATTGCATGATATATTACCTGTGAGAGATGTGCAGAAGAGAAGGGACCTGATTAGAACGGATGTGTGCCCACGGGAGGGATGTGGTGCCCGTGAGACCGTGAGACATGTCATGTGGGACTGTGATTACGCCTATAGTGTGTGGAAATGTGTAGGAGGCCTGTGTAAGGGGCTGGCTGGTGTGAACCATATTAATTGGAGGGTGGCTATGTTTGGCATTGGTGCATGTGGGAGTGTTAAAGAGAGGATTTTGTGGCTTATCATGGCTTGTGTGATGGAAAGCTTATGGGATGTCAGAAATTTGGGACTTTTTAAAAGGAAGGTGGTTCCTATTAACGACTGTGTAAGATTAATTCTTTCCAGACTTTATGTTATTTACCAATGGGATAAGAGTAGAGGTGGTGGTGGATTGGACGCTGAAGGCATATGGAAGGTTTTAAAGTGGCATTATTTGGTGAAGTATCAATAAGAGGTAAATTCTCTGTTTTTCAGTATTTTCTGTTTTTTTGTGATACTTTCTTTGGATATGTACTGCAATACTTTTTGGAAAATTAAAAAAATGAATATAACCATTGTGATGAGTTTGGATAAACAGCAAAGTTGTAAACTTGATATTGTTGTTTTTAACTAACCTGAATGGTTTTAAAAAAAAAAAAATCTGTTCTTATCAGTTTAATATCTGATACGTCCCCTATCTGGGGACCATATATTAAATGGATTTTTAGAACAGGGAGATGGAAAAAGAGCTTGCTCTGTCCACTCCACGCATTGACCTGGTATTGCAGTACCTCCAGGACCGGTGCACCCCTTCTTAACCCAGTTTCCAAAAGCAGAACTCAATTCACCTGATTCATATTAGCCCGATTTAATGAATTGGAAGAAAGCATACGTCTTCATATGCACCTCAATTTGGCCCATTCACTTTTCACACTTCCTCCTTTTGTTTTTTATCTTTCACACTTTTTACTTTCTTTATTCATCCAAATAGCAAACTCATCACCACTCAACCTGACCAACTCGGCTATGTCCCGTGCTGCAGTATCTTGTTCTCTGTCTTATCTAGATCATTTGCAATTGAATGGAATAGATCCCTTTTGGACAAAGTGGATTCACCTGCTGCTGCAGTGACCACAGGTGTGATAAGATCTAGAATTGGCATCTGGTGCGATCTCTCCGCTTCCACTCCAAAGAAAGTTACCTGTTTATTCCTATCATGCATTGGTTTTTGGGGTTTTCTTTGAGCAATGATGATCTCTTTAGTGGTCTGTTGGCTCCCTCTCCTGGAGGAATAGTTTGCTTGCTCTTGGACATTCTAAAAGAGAGGTCATGATAGACATTGAGCTTCTGAGCCCAATTGGGGACAGTCATGGGTGATGAATGTTTGCAACCTGCTGCGAAGCCTCATACCGCAATATAAGGAACGTCAAATACTAAGAAAGGGCGGCCTATGAAAGAATTACTACTTTCAATAAGTACACTTAAACGGCTAATTGGGAATAGAAAAACTGTAAAAAGCCCTCTGAGAAAGCCCCCCTCTAACCTTTGATAGTAAGCTTTTCTGTAGTCTGCCTGTTGATGTATTTTCCGTTTGAACTGTGCACAACATGAAGAGACGGAACACTGGCAGCTTGTCACAATGCCCCCGCTGACATCACAATAGCGCTGCTGCCTAGAAAACAAGCTGCGCAGCAGAAGTTGTTCTTTGGGTGGGAGGGTGGGCTAGTGGAAGGAGGGGGCAAGTTCTTTTTTTCCCGGGTGGTAGGGGGATGACAGGAGAAGGGATGCGGGTGGTGAGAAGGGTACAGAGGGCAGGGTTTGGGGGCTGGGAAGGAAAGGGAAAAGATTAGGGTTTGGGGATGATGAAAGGGCTTTCTACGGGTAAGGATGGCAAAGGGTGGCAGTGACGGAAAGTCAGGCAACCTGTCCTGTCCGTCTTTTTGTATCGTGAATTGGAAAGACTGCAAGGGGGAGGGGAGTTGCTTGCGCCCTAAAGGAGGAGTTATTCAGATTCATTGCAGTGGGGGGCGGCGGCTGCAAAACGCACCATTCTTCTTGTTTTTGCTCTGCAAAGCAGCCTTTTCAAGGGTTGGCTTGGGTGACAAAATGTCTTCTGTAGGCGTGGGTTTGTCTCCCTCTCGCTCTCTCTCCCTAAGATGTGTCCGGCATAGGCCAGGGTGCCACTCGAGGCCCAAACCAATTCTGGTTATCGCTTCTCGGCCTTTTGGCTAAGATCAAGTGTAGTTTGGGAGGGTACTACCTTGGTTGGTGCTGAAAGGTGCCAGGGTATTGCACAACTGCTGGCCTTGGGGGAGTATGCATCGTAGGATGTCATAGCCCTCTTGTGACGGACAGTTACCTGGCCAACGAGAGGCGGTCACTTTATTATTTTCAAACTCATCCTTCAAAAAAAAAAAAAAAAAATCTGTTCTTATCAGTTTAATATCTGATACGTCCCCTATCTGGGGACCATATATTAAATGGATTTTTAGAACAGGGAGATGGAAAAAGAGCTTGCTCTGTCCACTCCACGCATTGACCTGGTATTGCAGTACCTCCAGGACCGGTGCACCCCTTCTTAACCCAGTTTCCAAAAGCAGAACTCAATTCACCTGATTCATATTAGCCCGATTTAATGAATTGGAAGAAAGCATACGTCTTCATATGCACCTCAATTTGGCCCATTCACTTTTCACACTTCCTCCTTTTGTTTTTTATCTTTCACACTTTTTACTTTCTTTATTCATCCAAATAGCAAACTCATCACCACTCAACCTGACCAACTCGGCTATGTCCCGTGCTGCAGTATCTTGTTCTCTGTCTTATCTAGATCATTTGCAATTGAATGGAATAGATCCCTTTTGGACAAAGTGGATTCACCTGCTGCTGCAGTGACCACAGGTGTGATAAGATCTAGAATTGGCATCTGGTGCGATCTCTCCGCTTCCACTCCAAAGAAAGTTACCTGTTTATTCCTATCATGCATTGGTTTTTGGGGTTTTCTTTGAGCAATGATGATCTCTTTAGTGGTCTGTTGGCTCCCTCTCCTGGAGGAATAGTTTGCTTGCTCTTGGACATTCTAAAAGAGAGGTCATGATAGACATTGAGCTTCTGAGCCCAATTGGGGACAGTCATGGGTGATGAATGTTTGCAACCTGCTGCGAAGCCTCATACCGCAATATAAGGAACGTCAAATACTAAGAAAGGGCGGCCTATGAAAGAATTACTACTTTCAATAAGTACACTTAAACGGCTAATTGGGAATAGAAAAACTGTAAAAAGCCCTCTGAGAAAGCCCCCCTCTAACCTTTGATAGTAAGCTTTTCTGTAGTCTGCCTGTTGATGTATTTTCCGTTTGAACTGTGCACAACATGAAGAGACGGAACACCGGCAGCTTGTCACAATGCCCCCGCTGACATCACAATAGCGCTGCTGCCTAGAAAACAAGCTGCGCAGCAGAAGTTGTTCTTTGGGTGGGAGGGTGGGCTAGTGGAAGGAGGGGGCAAGTTCTTTTTTTCCCGGGTGGTAGGGGGATGACAGGAGAAGGGATGCGGGTGGTGAGAAGGGTACAGAGGGCAGGGTTTGGGGGCTGGGAAGGAAAGGGAAAAGATTAGGGTTTGGGGATGATGAAAGGGCTTTCTACGGGTAAGGATGGCAAAGGGTGGCAGTGACGGAAAGTCAGGCAACCTGTCCTGTCCGTCTTTTTGTATCGTGAATTGGAAAGACTGCAAGGGGGAGGGGAGTTGCTTGCGCCCTAAAGGAGGAGTTATTCAGATTCATTGCAGTGGGGGGCGGCGGCTGCAAAACGCACCATTCTTCTTGTTTTTGCTCTGCAAAGCAGCCTTTTCAAGGGTTGGCTTGGGTGACAAAATGTCTTCTGTAGGCGTGGGTTTGTCTCCCTCTCGCTCTCTCTCCCTAAGATGTGTCCGGCATAGGCCAGGGTGCCACTCGAGGCCCAAACCAATTCTGGTTATCGCTTCTCGGCCTTTTGGCTAAGATCAAGTGTAGTTTGGGAGGGTACTACCTTGGTTGGTGCTGAAAGGTGCCAGGGTATTGCACAACTGCTGGCCTTGGGGGAGTATGCATCGTAGGATGTCATAGCCCTCTTGTGACGGACAGTTACCTGGGCAACGAGAGGCGGTCACTTTATTATTTTCAAACTCATCCTTCAAAAAAAAAAAAAAAAAATCTGTTCTTATCAGTTTAATATCTGATACGTCCCCTATCTGGGGACCATATATTAAATGGATTTTTAGAACAGGGAGATGGAAAAAGAGCTTGCTCTGTCCACTCCACGCATTGACCTGGTATTGCAGTACCTCCAGGACCGGTGCACCCCTTCTTAACCCAGTTTCCAAAAGCAGAACTCAATTCACCTGATTCATATTAGCCCGATTTAATGAATTGGAAGAAAGCATACGTCTTCATATGCACCTCAATTTGGCCCATTCACTTTTCACACTTCCTCCTTTTGTTTTTTATCTTTCACACTTTTTACTTTCTTTATTCATCCAAATAGCAAACTCATCACCACTCAACCTGACCAACTCGGCTATGTCCCGTGCTGCAGTATCTTGTTCTCTGTCTTATCTAGATCATTTGCAATTGAATGGAATAGATCCCTTTTGGACAAAGTGGATTCACCTGCTGCTGCAGTGACCACAGGTGTGATAAGATCTAGAATTGGCATCTGGTGCGATCTCTCCGCTTCCACTCCAAAGAAAGTTACCTGTTTATTCCTATCATGCATTGGTTTTTGGGGTTTTCTTTGAGCAATGATGATCTCTTTAGTGGTCTGTTGGCTCCCTCTCCTGGAGGAATAGTTTGCTTGCTCTTGGACATTCTAAAAGAGAGGTCATGATAGACATTGAGCTTCTGAGCCCAATTGGGGACAGTCATGGGTGATGAATGTTTGCAACCTGCTGCGAAGCCTCATACCGCAATATAAGGAACGTCAAATACTAAGAAAGGGCGGCCTATGAAAGAATTACTACTTTCAATAAGTACACTTAAACGGCTAATTGGGAATAGAAAAACTGTAAAAAGCCCTCTGAGAAAGCCCCCCTCTAACCTTTGATAGTAAGCTTTTCTGTAGTCTGCCTGTTGATGTATTTTCCGTTTGAACTGTGCACAACATGAAGAGACGGAACACTGGCAGCTTGTCACAATGCCCCCGCTGACATCACAATAGCGCTGCTGCCTAGAAAACAAGCTGCGCAGCAGAAGTTGTTCTTTGGGTGGGAGGGTGGGCTAGTGGAAGGAGGGGGCAAGTTCTTTTTTTCCCGGGTGGTAGGGGGATGACAGGAGAAGGGATGCGGGTGGTGAGAAGGGTACAGAGGGCAGGGTTTGGGGGCTGGGAAGGAAAGGGAAAAGATTAGGGTTTGGGGATGATGAAAGGGCTTTCTACGGGTAAGGATGGCAAAGGGTGGCAGTGACGGAAAGTCAGGCAACCTGTCCTGTCCGTCTTTTTGTATCGTGAATTGGAAAGACTGCAAGGGGGAGGGGAGTTGCTTGCGCCCTAAAGGAGGAGTTATTCAGATTCATTGCAGTGGGGGGCGGCGGCTGCAAAACGCACCATTCTTCTTGTTTTTGCTCTGCAAAGCAGCCTTTTCAAGGGTTGGCTTGGGTGACAAAATGTCTTCTGTAGGCGTGGGTTTGTCTCCCTCTCGCTCTCTCTCCCTAAGATGTGTCCGGCATAGGCCAGGGTGCCACTCGAGGCCCAAACCAATTCTGGTTATCGCTTCTCGGCCTTTTGGCTAAGATCAAGTGTAGTTTGGGAGGGTACTACCTTGGTTGGTGCTGAAAGGTGCCAGGGTATTGCACAACTGCTGGCCTTGGGGGAGTGTGCATCGTAGGATGTCATAGCCCTCTTGTGACGGACAGTTACCTGGGCAACGAAAGGCGGTCACTTTATTATTTTCTAACTCATCCTTCAAAAAAAAAAAAAAAATCTGTTCTTATCAGTTTATAATCTGATACGTCCCCTATCTGGGGACCATATATTAAATGGATTTTTAGAACAGGGAGATGGAAAAAGAGCTTGCTCTGTCCACTCCACGCATTGACCTGGTATTGCAGTACCTCCAGGACCGGTGCACCCCTTCTTAACCCAGTTTCCAAAAGCAGAACTCAATTCACCTGATTCATATTAGCCCGATTTAATGAATTGGAAGAAAGCATACGTCTTCATATGCACCTCAATTTGGCCCATTCACTTTTCACACTTCCTCCTTTTGTTTTTTATCTTTCACACTTTTTACTTTCTTTATTCATCCAAATAGCAAACTCATCACCACTCAACCTGACCAACTCGGCTATGTCCCGTGCTGCAGTATCTTGTTCTCTGTCTTATCTAGATCATTTGCAATTGAATGGAATAGATCCCTTTTGGACAAAGTGGATTCACCTGCTGCTGCAGTGACCACAGGTGTGATAAGATCTAGAATTGGCATCTGGTGCGATCTCTCCGCTTCCACTCCAAAGAAAGTTACCTGTTTATTCCTATCATGCATTGGTTTTTGGGGTTTTCTTTGAGCAATGATGATCTCTTTAGTGGTCTGTTGGCTCCCTCTCCTGGAGGAATAGTTTGCTTGCTCTTGGACATTCTAAAAGAGAGGTCATGATAGACATTGAGCTTCTGAGCCCAATTGGGGACAGTCATGGGTGATGAATGTTTGCAACCTGCTGCGAAGCCTCATACCGCAATATAAGGAACGTCAAATACTAAGAAAGGGCGGCCTATGAAAGAATTACTACTTTCAATAAGTACACTTAAACGGCTAATTGGGAATAGAAAAACTGTAAAAAGCCCTCTGAGAAAGCCCCCCTCTAACCTTTGATAGTAAGCTTTTCTGTAGTCTGCCTGTTGATGTATTTTCCGTTTGAACTGTGCACAACATGAAGAGACGGAACACTGGCAGCTTGTCACAATGCCCCCGCTGACATCACAATAGCGCTGCTGCCTAGAAAACAAGCTGCGCAGCAGAAGTTGTTCTTTGGGTGGGAGGGTGGGCTAGTGGAAGGAGGGGGCAAGTTCTTTTTTTCCCGGGTGGTAGGGGGATGACAGGAGAAGGGATGCGGGTGGTGAGAAGGGTACAGAGGGCAGGGTTTGGGGGCTGGGAAGGAAAGGGAAAAGATTAGGGTTTGGGGATGATGAAAGGGCTTTCTACGGGTAAGGATGGCAAAGGGTGGCAGTGACGGAAAGTCAGGCAACCTGTCCTGTCCGTCTTTTTGTATCGTGAATTGGGAAGACTGCAAGGGGGAGGGGAGTTGCTTGCGCCCTAAAGGAGGAGTTATTCAGATTCATTGCAGTGGGGGGCGGCGACTGCAAAACGCACCATTCTTCTTGTTTTTGCTCTGCAAAGCAGCCTTTTCAAGGGTTGGCTTGGGTGACAAAATGTCTTCTGTAGGCGTGGGTTTGTCTCCCTCTCGCTCTCTCTCCCTAAGATGTGTCCGGCATAGGCCAGGGTGCCACTCGAGGCCCAAACCAATTCTGGTTATCGCTTCTCGGCCTTTTGGCTAAGATCAAGTGTAGTTTGGGAGGGTACTACCTTGGTTGGTGCTGAAAGGTGCCAGGGTATTGCACAACTGCTGGCCTTGGGGGAGTGTGCATCGTAGGATGTCATAGCCCTCTTGTGACGGACAGTTACCTGGGCAACGAGAGGCGGTCACTTTATTATTTTCAAACTCATCCTTCAAAAAAAAAAAAAAAAAAAAAATCTGTTCTTATCAGTTTAATATCTGATACGTCCCCTATCTGGGGACCATATATTAAATGGATTTTTAGAACAGGGAGATGGAAAAAGAGCTTGCTCTATCCACTCCACGCATTGACCTGGTATTGCAGTACCTCCAGGACCGGTGCACCCCTTCTTAACCCAGTTTCCAAAAGCAGAACTCAATTCACCTGATTCATATTAGCCCGATTTAATGAATTGGAAGAAAGCATACGTCTTCATATGCACCTCAATTTGGCCCATTCACTTTTCACACTTCCTCCTTTTGTTTTTTATCTTTCACACTTTTTACTTTCTTTATTCATCCAAATAGCAAACTCATCACCACTCAACCTGACCAACTCGGCTATGTCCCGTGCTGCAGTGTCTTGTTCTCTGTCTTATCTAGATCATTTGCAATTGAATGGAATAGATCCCTTTTGGACAAAGTGGATTCACCTGCTGCTGCAGTGACCACAGGTGTGATAAGATCTAGAATTGGCATCTGGTGCGATCTCTCCACTTCCACTCCAAAGAAAGTTACCTGTTTATTCCTATCATGCATTGGTTTTTGGGGTTTTCTTTGAGCAATGATGATCTCTTTAGTGGTCTGTTGGCTCCCTCTCCTGGAGGAATAGTTTGCTTGCTCTTGGACATTCTAAAAGAGAGGTCATGATAGATATTGAGCTTCTGAGCCCAATTGGGGACAGTCATGGGTGATGAATGTTTGCAACCTGCTGCGAAGCCTCATATCGCAATATAAGGAACGTCAAATACTAAGAAAGGGCGGCCTATGAAAGAATTACTACTTTCAATAAGTACACTTAAACGGCTAATTGGAAATAGAAAAACTGTAAAAAGCCCTCTGAGAAAGCCCCCCTCTAACCTTTGATAGTAAGCTTTTCTGTAGTCTGCCTGTTGATGTATTTTCCGTTTGAACTGTGCACAACATGAAGAGACGGAACACTGGCAGCTTGTCACAATGCCCCCGCTGACATCACAATAGCGCTGCTGCCTAGAAAACAAGCTGCGCAGCAGAAGTTGTTCTTTGGGTGGGAGGGTGGGCTAGTGGAAGGAGGGGGCAAGTTCTTTTTTTCCCGGGTGGTAGGGGGATGACAGGAGAAGGGATGCGGGTGGTGAGAAGGGTACAGAGGGCAGGGTTTGGGGGCTGGGAAGGAAAGGGAAAAGATTAGGGTTTGGGGATGATGAAAGGGCTTTCTACGGGTAAGGATGGCAAAGGGTGGCAGTGACGGAAAGTCAGGCAACCTGTCCTGTCCGTCTTTTTGTATCGTGAATTGGAAAGACTGCAAGGGGGAGGGGAGTTGCTTGCGCCCTAAAGGAGGAGTTATTCAGATTCATTGCAGTGGGGGGCGGCGGCTGCAAAACGCACCATTCTTCTTGTTTTTGCTCTGCAAAGCAGCCTTTTCAAGGGTTGGCTTGGGTGACAAAATGTCTTCTGTAGGCGTGGGTTTGTCTCCCTCTCGCTCTCTCTCCCTAAGATGTGTCCGGCATAGGCCAGGGTGCCACTCGAGGCCCAAACCAATTCTGGTTATCGCTTCTCGGCCTTTTGGCTAAGATCAAGTGTCTTGCCAGAAGGTTCCCAATTGCTACCCTTGGCCTTGTAGCTTAAATGGCTACATGCTGCTATTGGGGGTAGTGAGCAGGAAACGAGAAGGCGACGCCTTTTGGCTAGGATCGTGTGTCTTAGCAGGAGGTCCTCAATTGCTACCCTTGGCCTTGTAGCTTAAATGGCTACATGCTGCTATTGGGGGTAGTGAGCGAGGCTGTTAACCCTTGGTGATCCAGGAGGTGTTTTGAAGATGGGCGTCACCGTCCGTTTTGCTGGGACCGGGGATACCCGGGTCCGTTTTGGTTTCCGTATTGATTTCGCAGAGGAAAAGTTGCAGCATTTCCATCTGGAATACTTGGTGAACAAAGTTCTATATGACATCCTGGATGTGAAGAAGAATGAGATCGTTTGTCTTCAGGAGTTCAGACGAAGTGGACGGTATGTGCTTGTCCTTTCCCATATTGGCGCTTGCCAGAATCTTTATCGGTCCTTGTTAATGAATACTACTAACTCTTTGCTGAGTGGACTTGACTTTACCCTGCTTTATTCTAAGGGCGATGTTCCTTTAGTGGTGTTTATGCACAACCCTTTTGTTAATGTGGCAGAAATCACAGACTTCCTGATGAAGCATTGCAGCTATGTTCAGTACTCACACAAAATTACCAACAAGGAGGGACTCTGGACAGGCAAGCATAAATATTTTGTGCGTTTTGGGGTGGACCCTCAGGGCCCTGGGGGTTTCCGCCACCCTCCCTCTACTTTTCATATTGGGAAAGATTCTGGTTACCTGTTCTATCCAGATGCCCCTTATTTTTGCCGGAAATGTAATGTTTTTGGTCACACTCAGGATGTGTCCTTATGAAGCAACCTGTAGGAAATGTAACCAGGTGGGGCACATGGCTAGGGATTGCAGCAACCCCATTGTTTGCAATGCTTGTGGAGAAGTCGGGCATGCTTATCGGGACTGCAGGAACCGCACTAAGACCAGGCTATACGCTCAGGTGGTCGCAGCGGCCCCTGTAGCTCCTGTTAAGGCTGCACCAGCTGCTAGTCACCCTGTTGCTGTTTCTGCTAATGACCCTGTTCTTCTCCCTGTTACTACTGCTCAGGATTTGGATAAAGCTCCTGCAGTCTCTCCATGTCCACCTGATCAAGGAATGGAGGTCTCCGAGCTGGAAGCTGATCTCCCTTGTCACTCTGCTGCCTGTGGCGAGGGGGAAATCGAGGAGGATTTGAGCAAGTCCCCTGCGCTGTCATGGGGTACAACAAAGTCTCTGGTGAGCAAAGATGGTAGTCCAGCTGGGCAGGGGGATTTTTCTGCTTCAGCTGCAGTCAGGTCATCGGAGGAGGGGGAGTTTATGGCTGCTAAGAAATTAAAGCTTGCAGACAAGGGGTGGAGCACTGTCAGTACTGCAAGTGCAAGCCCTTTGAGTGATCGGGTCTACCCTGACATTAGCTTTTCCCCTGGAGTTGATGATTTTTTTGGGGAGGTTGCAGACACTCACTGCTTTGTGTCTCCCTGCCAGCCTCCAGAAGGAGAAGGTTGAGGCGAAGATGGCCAGCTTACGGTTACCTGGTTAAACTAATAAGAACATGGCTCCCAAAACTACATGTAATGTCCTATCCTTGAATGTGAGACAAATTAAATCCAGAGGAAGAAGAGCTACTATCCTCAAATATGTTTCTAAAATAGGTGCAGATATCTTTTGTTTGCAGGAGTGCGGACTGTTTGATGCTCCTACGGATCAAGATTGGCCTCATGGACAACACATTTGGTCTGGTTCGTCTGTAAATAAAAATGATGGTGTGGGGATTCTGTTGGGTAACAAGGACTTTTCTTTTGATAGTTATACAGTAGTGGAGGTGGGGAGATGTATCATTGCAATTATTAACTATAGAGGGTGGCGGGTTAGGATTGTTAATGTATATTGTCCTACGAGAAAAGAAGATCGTTTAGCTCTGTTAGAGAAAGTTGGTTTATTTTTGCCAGGAAAAATGCCTACTATTTTTGTTGGGGATTTTAATTGTACGACGGAAGGTAATATGGATGTAACCGGGAAAAAGCTGTTGCATATCATTTCTGATTTTTCTTTCTCAGATGCCGCTGTTGTAAAGCTGGGCAATCCACCACCAGCTACGTACAAGGCGGACAGAGGAGGTATAGAATCACGGATTGACCGTATGTTTTTTTCTAAAAATATTGAGTGTGTAAGGTTTGAACAGTGTGCGGTTCCTTTTTCGGACCACGAATGTTTGAAGGGTGTGTTCAGAGGGGATGGTGGACCTGTAAAGAGGGGTGCTGTATGGAAGTTAAATGTGAGATTGCTAGAGGATGCAAAAGTGATGAAAGAGTTTAAAGAAGAGTACCGAAGATGGGGGTACTACAAAAACAGGTTTGCAAGTGTGTTAGAGTGGTGGGATTGGGTTAAAGGGGAGATTAAAACTTTTTTCAGGAAATGGGGCTACAAAAAAGCTACCATGTATCGTAATAAATTTAAAGATGTGAATACTCGGATTGATTGGTTACAAAAGTGTAGTAGGTCTGGGATTGGAGTAAGTGATTCGTTGGTGGAGGCAAAAAATGAGTTGAAATGTCTGATTGAGAAAAAGGGTAAGGAAATTATCTATAGGACGAAAGTTGAACATTTGGATAAGAATGAGAAATGTACCAGATATTTCTTTAAAAAAATGAATGGGAAGAAAGTAGATATGGATGTGATTGTGGATGAGAATGATGTTCCTGTGACTGGTGAAAGTGTGATTGACGAGGTGAAAGCCTTTTACAGCAGACTGTATGGAGAGAAGTGGATTGATTCTGGTCTAATGACTGAAGTGTTGGCTAGCATGGAGTGTAGACTAGGCAAAGATGAGTGTGAGGATTTGTGTGATGAGGTGGTTCTGGATGAAGTGAGAAAGGTTGTGTTTAGTGCACAAAAGAATAAAACTCCTGGAAAGGATGGCTTGCCAATTGAACTATATGTGAAAGCATGGGAGTGTATGGGCACGGATCTGACGGAGATATGTAAGTATATGTGGGAAACTGGTATGCTGTGTGACTCTATGAAAGAAGGGGTAGTGGTACTTATCCATAAGAAGGGGGAAAAGAGTAAATTGGGGAATTGGAGGCCTATTACGCTTCTGAATTCTGATTATAAGGTTTTCAGTAAACTATTAGCTAATCGTATGCGTGAAGTGCTTGGGAAGGTTGTAAAGGATGATCAAGTGTGTGCTGTGCCTGGAAGGAGCATCAGTGATAACTTGTTGTTGTTGAGGGATGTTATTGGTGACTGTAAGACTAGAAAGCAGAAGTGCATGTTGTTGGCTCTTGATTTTGAGAAAGCGTTTGATAGGGTGTCACATGTTTTTATGTTTGAGGTCTTGAATAGTATGGGTTTTCCTAAGAAGTTCTTGGATGGTGGGAGATGTCTGTATGGTGGTGTGACAAGTGAATTCTTAGTGAATGGATGTTTGAGTGGGAAAGTACAGATCAAGTCAGGTGTCCGTCAGGGGTGTCCAATGTCCCCTGTTTTATTTGTCAGTGTGATTGAGCCTTTGTTATGTATGATCAGGCGTGAGAAACTGATAAGAGGGATGTTAATACCTGGTAGTGGCGGTAAGAATGTGAAGGTGCTTGGCTATATGGATGATGTAGTGATAGTGAGTGAGAGTATTGCGTCTATGACTAGAGTAAAGCTGTTGTTGGATTTCTTCTGTGGCGCGTCTGCTTTTAAAGTCAACTGGAATAAATGTTGTTTTAAGTGTTTTGGTGATAGTAGTGTTAAGATGGACGGAGTGACAAGTGTGGATGGTCCAATCAAAGTGCTGGGTGTGTTGTTTAATGATGATCTGAGAGGTACGGAGAGTTGGGAAGAATGTGGATTGCGGATTGAGAGGAAACTGAATTTCTGGAGAATGCGTGATCTGACATTGAATGGTAAAGTTTTGATTATTAAGGCCGTGGTGCTGCCGATTCTCCTTTATATCTCTGGGGTCTTCCCGTCCCCATATAAAAAGATAAAAAGAGTAGAGAAACTGATTTTTACCTTTTTTTGGGGGAGCAAAATGGAAAAATTAAAAAGAGAGCATTTATACAAGGCCTGTCATTATGGGGGTTTAAACTTTCCAAATATTGAAATCTTCCTTAGTCTTCATTATATTAAGACGGTAGTAATCCTAATGGGAAAGAACAATAAAGGGGCCTACATGGTGAGGTATATGGCGGGCTGGATGCTGTATGGCTTGTGTTGGGTACAAAGGGATGCGCGTGTGCCTGTGTCGTTCAAGTGTCCAGTCTGGTACGACATAATTGAGAGGTTTATTAGAAAAAATGATTTGCTGGCTGTACCTATGAGTGAGTTCAGAGCAGCGAAGAGAGTGATGAAAAGGATGAGAGCGAATGAGGTAGAATGTAATATTAATGATTTGAGAGGGAATGATGTGTCAGATGCATGGAAGAAACTGAGTACACCGGGTATGTCTAATAAGCAGAGGGATGTTGTGTGGTTGGCATTGCATGATATATTACCTGTGAGAGATGTGCAGAAGAGAAGGGACCTGATTAGAACGGATGTGTGTCCACGGGAGGGATGTGGTGCCCGTGAGACCGTGAGACATGTCATGTGGGACTGTGATTACGCCTATAGTGTGTGGAAATGTGTAGGAGGCCTGTGTAAGGGGCTGGCTGGTGTGAACCATATTAATTGGAGGGTGGCTATGTTTGGCATTGGTGCATGTGGGAGTGTTAAAGAGAGGATTTTGTGGCTTATCATGGCTTGTGTGATGGAAAGCTTATGGGATGTCAGAAATTTGGGACTTTTTAAAAGGAAGGTGGTTCCTATTAACGACTGTGTAAGATTAATTCTTTCCAGACTTTATGTTATTTACCAATGGGATAAGAGTAGAGGTGGTGGTGGATTGGACGCTGAAGGCATATGGAAGGTTTTAAAGTGGCATTATTTGGTGAAGTATCAATAAGAGGTAAATTCTCTGTTTTTCAGTATTTTCTGTTTTTTTGTGATACTTTCTTTGGATATGTACTGCAATACTTTTTGGAAAATTAAAAAAAGAATATAACCATTGTGATGAGTTTGGATAAACAGCAAAGTTGTAAACTTGATATTGTTGTTTTTAACTAACCTGAATGGTTTTAAAAAAAAAAAAAAAAATCTGTTCTTATCAGTTTAATATCTGATACGTCCCCTATCTGGGGACCATATATTAAATGGATTTTTAGAACAGGGAGATGGAAAAAGAGCTTGCTCTGTCCACTCCACGCATTGACCTGGTATTGCAGTACCTCCAGGACCGGTGCACCCCTTCTTAACCCAGTTTCCAAAAGCAGAACTCAATTCACCTGATTCATATTAGCCCGATTTAATGAATTGGAAGAAAGCATACGTCTTCATATGCACCTCAATTTGGCCCATTCACTTTTCACACTTCCTCCTTTTGTTTTTTATCTTTCACACTTTTTACTTTCTTTATTCATCCAAATAGCAAACTCATCACCACTCAACCTGACCAACTCGACTATGTCCCGTGCTGCAGTATCTTTTTCTCCGTCTTATCTAGATCATTTGCAATTGAATGGAATAGATCCCTTTTGGACAAAGTGGATTCACCTGCTGCTGCAGTGACCACAGGTGTGATAAGATCTAGAATTGGCATCTGGTGCGATCTCTCCGCTTCCACTCCAAAGAAAGTTACCTGTTTATTCCTATCATGCATTGGTTTTTGGGGTTTTCTTTGAGCAATGATGATCTCTTTAGTGGTCTGTTGGCTCCCTCTCCTGGAGGAATAGTTTGCTTGCTCTTGGACATTCTAAAAGAGAGGTCATGATAGACATTGAGCTTCTGAGCCCAATTGGGGACAGTCATGGGTGATGAATGTTTGCAACCTGCTGCGAAGCCTCATACCGCAATATAAGGAACGTCAAATACTAAGAAAGGGCGGCCTATGAAAGAATTACTACTTTCAATAAGTACACTTAAACGGCTAATTGGGAATAGAAAAACTGTAAAAAGCCCTCTGAGAAAGCCCCCCTCTAACCTTTGATAGTAAGCTTTTCTGTAGTCTGCCTGTTGATGTATTTTCCGTTTGAACTGTGCACAACATGAAGAGACGGAACACTGGCAGCTTGTCACAATGCCCCCGCTGACATCACAATAGCGCTGCTGCCTAGAAAACAAGCTGCGCAGCAGAAGTTGTTCTTTGGGTGGGAGGGTGGGCTAGTGGAAGGAGGGGGCAAGTTCTTTTTTTCCCGGGTGGTAGGGGGATGACAGGAGAAGGGATGCGGGTGGTGAGAAGGGTACAGAGGGCAGGGTTTGGGGGCTGGGAAGGAAAGGGAAAAGATTAGGGTTTGGGGATGATGAAAGGGCTTTCTACGGGTAAGGATGGCAAAGGGTGGCAGTGACGGAAAGTCAGGAAACCTGTCCTGTCCGTCTTTTTGTATCGTGAATTGGAAAGACTGCAAGGGGGAGGGGAGTTGCTTGCGCCCTAAAGGAGGAGTTATTCAGATTCATTGCAGTGGGGGGCGGCGGCTGCAAAACGCACCATTCTTCTTGTTTTTGCTCTGCAAAGCAGCCTTTTCAAGGGTTGGCTTGGGTGACAAAATGTCTTCTGTAGGCGTGGGTTTGTCTCCCTCTCTCTCCCTAAGATGTGTCCGGCATAGGCCAGGGTGCCACTCGAGGCCCAAACCAATTCTGGTTATCGCTTCTCGGCCTTTTGGCTAAGATCAAGTGTAGTTTGGGAGGGTACTACCTTGGTTGGTGCTGAAAGGTGCCAGGGTATTGCACAACTGCTGGCCTTGGGGGAGTGTGCATCGTAGGATGTCATAGCCCTCTTGTGATGGACAGTTACCTGGGCAACGAGAGGCGGTCACTTTATTATTTTCAAACTCATCCTTCAAAAAAAAAAAAAATCTGTTCTTATCAGTTTAATATCTGATACGTCCCCTATCTGGGGACCATATATTAAATGGATTTTTAGAACAGGGAGATGGAAAAAGAGCTTGCTCTGTCCACTCCACGCATTGACCTGGTATTGCAGTACCTCCAGGACCGGTGCACCCCTTCTTAACCCAGTTTCCAAAAGCAGAACTCAATTCACCTGATTCATATTAGCCCGATTTAATGAATTGGAAGAAAGCATACGTCTTCATATGCACCTCAATTTGGCCCATTCACTTTTCACACTTCCTCCTTTTGTTTTTTATCTTTCACACTTTTTACTTTCTTTATTCATCCAAATAGCAAACTCATCACCACTCAACCTGACCAACCCGACTATGTCCCGTGCTGCAGTATCTTGTTCTCTGTCTTATCTAGATCATTTGCAATTGAATGGAATAGATCCCTTTTGGACAAAGTGGATTCACCTGCTGCTGCAGTGACCACAGGTGTGATAAGATCTAGAATTGGCATCTGGTGCGATCTCTCCGCTTCCACTCCAAAGAAAGTTACCTGTTTATTCCTATCATGCATTGGTTTTTGGGGTTTTCTTTGAGCAATGATGATCTCTTTAGTGGTCTGTTGGCTCCCTCTCCTGGAGGAATAGTTTGCTTGCTGTTGGACATTCTAAAAGAGAGGTCATGATAGACATTGAGCTTCTGAGCCCAATTGGGGACAGTCATGGGTGATGAATGTTTGCAACCTGCTGCGAAGCCTCATACCGCAATATAAGGAACGTCAAATACTAAGAAAGGGCGGCCTATGAAAGAATTACTACTTTCAATAAGTACACTTAAACGGCTAATTGGGAATAGAAAAACTGTAAAAAGCCCTCTGAGAAAGCCCCCCTCTAACCTTTGATAGTAAGCTTTTCTGTAGTCTGCCTGTTGATGTATTTTCCGTTTGAACTGTGCACAACATGAAGAGACGGAACACTGGCAGCTTGTCACAATGCCCCCGCTGACATCACAATAGCGCTGCTGCCTAGAAAACAAGCTGCGCAGCAGAAGTTGTTCTTTGGGTGGGAGGGTGGGCTAGTGGAAGGAGGGGGCAAGTTCTTTTTTTCCCGGGTGGTAGGGGGATGACAGGAGAAGGGATGCGGGTGGTGAGAAGGGTACAGAGGGCAGGGTTTGGGGGCTGGGAAGGAAAGGGAAAAGATTAGGGTTTGGGGATGATGAAAGGGCTTTCTACGGGTAAGGATGGCAAAGGGTGGCAGTGACGGAAAGTCAGGCAACCTGTCCTGTCCGTCTTTTTGTATCGTGAATTGGAAAGACTGCAAGGGGGAGGGGAGTTGCTTGCGCCCTAAAGGAGGAGTTATTCAGATTCATTGCAGTGGGGGGCGGCGGCTGCAAAACGCACCATTCTTCTTGTTTTTGCTCTGCAAAGCAGCCTTTTCAAGGGTTGGCTTGGGTGACAAAATGTCTTCTGTAGGCGTGGGTTTGTCTCCCTCTCGCTCTCTCTCCCTAAGATGTGTCCGGCATAGGCCAGGGTGCCACTCGAGGCCCAAACCAATTCTGGTTATCGCTTCTCGGCCTTTTGGCTAAGATCAAGTGTAGTCCCTTCATTGGGTTTGCCTTGGTCTTGGCTGGGAGGGGCCCGGGCTTGCACAACCGCCGGCCTCGGGGATTGTTGCGCCTTTTGGTGCTTACGTCCCCTTGTGGCTGGTGGTTCCTGGGCTCGGGAGGCGATCACCCAGGCACTGCGCTTTTGTGTGGTGGCCTGCTGGCCTTCGGGGCTACCTTGATTCTGAAAATTGCGGATGAAATCTCATCTGTTCTTATCAGTTTAATATCTGATACGTCCCCTATCTGGGGACCATATATTAAATGGATTTTTAGAACAGGGAGATGGAAAAAGAGCTTGCTCTGTCCACTCCACGCATTGACCTGGTATTGCAGTACCTCCAGGACCGGTGCACCCCTTCTTAACCCAGTTTCCAAAAGCAGAACTCAATTCACCTGATTTATATTAGCCCGATTTAATGAATTGGAAGAAAGCATACGTCTTCATATGCACCTCAATTTGGCCCATTCACTTTTCACACTTCCTCCTTTTGTTTTTTATCTTTCACACTTTTTACTTTCTTTATTCATCCAAATAGCAAACTCATCACCACTCAACCTGACCAACTCGGCTATGTCCCGTGCTGCAGTATCTTGTTCTCTGTCTTATCTAGATCATTTGCAATTGAATGGAATAGATCCCTTTTGGACAAAGTGGATTCACCTGCTGCTGCAGTGACCACAGGTGTGATAAGATCTAGAATTGGCATCTGGTGCGATCTCTCCGCTTCCACTCCAAAGAAAGTTACCTGTTTATTCCTATCATGCATTGGTTTTTGGGGTTTTCTTTGAGCAATGATGATCTCTTTAGTGGTCTGTTGGCTCCCTCTCCTGGAGGAATAGTTTGCTTGCTCTTGGACATTCTAAAAGAGAGGTCATGATAGACATTGAGCTTCTGAGCCCAATTGGGGACAGTCATGGGTGATGAATGTTTGCAACCTGCTGCGAAGCCTCATACCGCAATATAAGGAACGTCAAATACTAAGAAAGGGCGGCCTATGAAAGAATTACTACTTTCAATAAGTACACTTAAACGGCTAATTGGGAATAGAAAAACTGTAAAAAGCCCTCTGAGAAAGCCCCCCTCTAACCTTTGATAGTAAGCTTTTCTGTAGTCTGCCTGTTGATGTATTTTCCGTTTGAACTGTGCACAACATGAAGAGACGGAACACTGGCAGCTTGTCACAATGCCCCCGCTGACATCACAATAGCGCTGCTGCCTAGAAAACAAGCTGCGCAGCAGAAGTTGTTCTTTGGGTGGGAGGGTGGGCTAGTGGAAGGAGGGGGCAAGTTCTTTTTTTCCCGGGTGGTAGGGGGATGACAGGAGAAGGGATGCGGGTGGTGAGAAGGGTACAGAGGGCAGGGTTTGGGGGCTGGGAAGGAAAGGGAAAAGATTAGGGTTTGGGGATGATGAAAGGGCTTTCTACGGGTAAGGATGGCAAAGGGTGGCAGTGACGGAAAGTCAGGCAACCTGTCCTGTCCGTCTTTTTGTATCGTGAATTGGAAAGACTGCAAGGGGGAGGGGAGTTGCTTGCGCCCTAAAGGAGGAGTTATTCAGATTCATTGCAGTGGGGGGCGGCGGCTGCAAAACGCACCATTCTTCTTGTTTTTGCTCTGCAAAGCAGCCTTTTCAAGGGTTGGCTTGGGTGACAAAATGTCTTCTGTAGGCGTGGGTTTGTCTCCCTCTCGCTCTCTCTCCCTAAGATGTGTCCGGCATAGGCCAGGGTGCCACTCGAGGCCCAAACCAATTCTGGTTATCGCTTCTCGGCCTTTTGGCTAAGATCAAGTGTAGTTTGGGAGGGTACTACCTTGGTTGGTGCTGAAAGGTGCCAGGGTATTGCACAACTGCTGGCCTTAGGGGAGTGTGCATCGTAGGATGTCATAGCCCTCTTGTGACGGACAGTTACCTGGGCAACGAGAGGCGGTCACTTTATTATTTTCAAACTCATCCTTCAAAAAAAAAATCTGTTCTTATCAGTTTAATATCTGATACGTCCCCTATCTGGGGACCATATATTAAATGGATTTTTAGAACAGGGAGATGGAAAAAGAGCTTGCTCTGTCCACTCCATGCATTGACCTGGTATTGCAGTACCTCCAGGACCGGTGCACCCCTTCTTAACCCAGTTTCCAAAAGCAGAACTCAATTCACCTGATTCATATTAGCCCGATTTAATGAATTGGAAGAAAGCATACGTCTTCATATGCACCTCAATTTGGCCCATTCACTTTTCACACTTCCTCCTTTTGTTTTTTATCTTTCACACTTTTTACTTTCTTTATTCATCCAAATAGCAAACTCATCACCACTCAACCTGACCAACTCGGCTATGTCCCGTGCTGCAGTATCTTGTTCTCTGTCTTATCTAGATCATTTGCAATTGAATGGAATAGATCCCTTTTGGACAAAGTGGATTCACCTGCTGCTGCAGTGACCACAGGTGTGATAAGATCTAGAATTGGTATCTGGTGCGATCTCTCCGCTTCCACTCCAAAGAAAGTTACCTGTTCATTCCTATCATGCATTGGTTTTTGGGGTTTTCTTTGAGCAATGATGATCTCTTTAGTGGTCTGTTGGCTCCCTCTCCTGGAGGAATAGTTTGCTTGCTCTTGGACATTCTAAAAGAGAGGTCATGAGAGACATTTAGCTTCTGAGCACAATTGGGGACAGTCATGGGTGATGAATGTTTGCAACCTGCTGCGAAGCCTCATACCGCAATATAAGGAACGTCAAATACTAAGAAAGGGCGGCCTATGAAAGAATTACTACTTTCAATAAGTACACTTAAACGGCTAATTGGGAATAGAAAAACTGTAAAAAGCCCTCTGAGAAAGCCCCCCTCTAACCTTTGATAGTAAGCTTTTCTGTAGTCTGCCTGTTGATGTATTTTCCGTTTGAACTGTGCACAACATGAAGAGACGGAACACTGGCGGCTTGTCACAATGCCCCCGCTGACATCACAATAGCGCTGCTGCCTAGAAAACAAGCTGCGCAGCAGAAGTTGTTCTTTGGGTGGGAGGGTGGGCTAGTGGAAGGAGGGGGCAAGTTCTTTTTTTCCCGGGTGGTAGGGGGATGACAGGAGAAGGGATGCGGGTGGTGAGAAGGGTACAGAGGGCAGGGTTTGGGGGCTGGGAAGGAAAGGGAAAAGATTAGGGTTTGGGGATGATGAAAGGGCTTTCTACGGGTAAGGATGGCAAAGGGTGGCAGTGACGGAAAGTCAGGCAACCTGTCCTGTCCGTCTTTTTGTATCGTGAATTGGAAAGACTGAAAGGGGGAGGGGAGTTGCTTGCGCCCTAAAGGAGGAGTTATTCAGATTCATTGCAGTGGGGGGCGGCGGCTGCAAAACGCACCATTCTTCTTGTTTTTGCTCTGCAAAGCAGCCTTTTCAAGGGTTGGCTTGGGTGACAAAATGTCTTCTGTAGGCGTGGGTTTGTCTCCCTCTCGCTCTCTCTCCCTAAGATGTGTCCGGCATAGGCCAGGGTGCCACTCGAGGCCCAAACCAATTCTGGTTATCGCTTCTCGGCCTTTTGGCTAAGATCTTGTGTAGTTTGGGAGGGTACTACCTTGGTTGGTGCTGAAAGGTGCCAGGGTATTGCACAACTGCTGACCTTGGGGGAGTGTGCATCGTAGGATGTCATAGCCCTCTTGTGACGGACAGTTACCTGGGCAACGAGAGGCGGTCACTTTATTATTTTCAAACTCATCCTTCAAAAAAAAAAAAAAAATCTGTTCTTATCAGTTTAATATCTGATACGTCCCCTATCTGGGGACCATATATTAAATGGATTTTTAGAACAGGGAGATGGAAAAAGAGCTTGCTCTGTCCACTCCACGCATTGACCTGGTATTGCAGTTCCTCCAGGACCGGTGCACCCCTTCTTAACCCAGTTTCCAAAAGCAGAACTCAATTCACCTGATTCATATTAGCCCGATTTAATGAATTGGAAGAAAGCATACGTCTTCATATGCACCTCAATTTGGCCCATTCACTTTTCACACTTCCTCCTTTTGTTTTTTATCTTTCACACTTTTTACTTTCTTTATTCATCCAAATAGCAAACTCATCACCACTCAACCTGACCAACTCGGCTATGTCCCGTGCTGCAGTATCTTGTTCTCTGTCTTATCTAGATCATTTGCAATTGAATGGAATAGATCCCTTTTGGACAAAGTGGATTCACCTGCTGCTGCAGTGACCACAGGTGTGAGAAGATCTAGAATTGGCATCTGATGCTATCTCTCTGCAGCTTCCACTCCAAATAAAGTTACCTGTTTATTCCTATCATGCATTGGTTTTTGGTGTTTTCTTTGAGCAATGATGATGTCTTTAGTGGTCTGTTGGCTCCCCCTCCTGGAAGAAGAGTTTGCTTGCTCTTGGACAGTCTAAAAGAGAGGTCATGATAGACATTTGGCTTCTGAGCCAAATTGGGGACAGTCATGGGTGATGAATGTTTAGCAACCTGCTGCGAAGCCTGATACCGCAATATAAGGAACGTCAAATACTAAGAATGGGCGGCCTATGAAAGAATTACTACTTTCATTAAGTATACTTAAATGGCTAATTGGGAATAGACAAACTGTAAAAAGCCCTCTGAGAAAGTCCCCCTCTAACCTTTGTTAGTAAGCTTTTCTGTAGTCTGCCTGTTGATGTATTTTCCGTTTGAACTGGGCACAACATGAAGAGACGGAACACTGGCGGCTTGTCACAATGCCCCCGCTGACATCACAATAGCGCTGCTGCCTAGAAAACAAGCTGCGCAGCAGAACTTACTCTTTGGGTGGGAGGGTGGGCTAGTGGAAGGAGGGGGCAAGCCGTTTTTTTCCCGGGTGGTAGGGGGATGACAGGAGAAGGGATGCGGGTGGTGAGAAGGGTACAGAGGGCAGGGTTTGGGGGCTGGGAAGGAAAGGGAAAAGATTAGGGTTTGGGGATGATGAAAGGGCTTTCTACGGGTAAGGATGGCAAAGGGTGGCAGTGACGGAAAGTCAGGCAACCTGTCCTGTCCGTCTTTTTGTATCATGAATTGGAAAGACTGCAAGGGGGAGGGGAGTTGCTTGCGCCCTAAAGGAGGAGTTATTCAGATTCATTGCAGTGGGGGGGGCGGCGGCTGCAAAACGCACCATTCTTCTTGTTTTTGCTCTGCAAAGCAGCCTTTTCAAGGGTTGGCTTGGGTGACAAAATGTCTTCTGTAGGCGTGGGTTTGTCTCCCTCTCACTCTCTCTCCCTAAGATGTGTCCGGCATAGGCCAGGGTGCCACTCGAGGCCCAAACCAATTCTGGTTATCGCTTCTCGGCCTTTTGGCTAAGATCAAGTGTAGTTTGGGAGGGTACTACCTTGGTTGGTGCTGAAAGGTGCCAGGGTATTGCACAACTGCAGGCCTTGGGGGAGTGTGCATCGTAGGATGTCATAGCCCTCTTGTGCCGGACAGTTACCTGGGCAACGAGAGGCGGTCACTTTATTATTTTCAAACTCATCCTTCAAAAAAAAAAAAAAAAAAAATCTGTTCTTATCAGTTTAATATCTGATACGTCCCCTATCTGGGGACCATATATTAAATGGATTTTTAGAACAGGGAGATGGAAAAAGAGCTTGCTCTGTCCACTCCACGCATTGACCTGGTATTGCAGTACCTCCAGGACCGGTGCACCCCTTCTTAACCCAGTTTCCAAAAGCAGAACTCAATTCACCTGATTCATATTAGCCCGATTTAATGAATTGGAAGAAAGCATACGTCTTCATATGCACCTCAATTTGGCCCATTCACTTTTCACACTTCCTCCTTTTGTTTTTTATCTTTCACACTTTTTACTTTCTTTATTCATCCAAATAGCAAACTCATCACCACTCAACCTGACCAACTCGACTATGTCCCGTGCTGCAGTATCTTGTTCTCCGTCTTATCTAGATCATTTGCAATTGAATGGAATAGATCCCTTTTGGACAAAGTGGATTCAGCTGATGCTGCTGCAGTGACTACAGGTGTGAGAAGATCTAGAATTGGCATCTGATGCTATCTCTCTGCAGCTTCCACTCCAAATAAAGTTACCTGTTTATTCCTATCATGCATTGGTTTTTGGTGTTTTCTTTGAGCAATGATGATGTCTTTAGTGGTCTGTTGGCTCCCCCTCCTGGAGTAAGAGTTTGCTTGCTCTTGGACAGTCTAAAAGAGAGGTCATGATAGACATTTGGCTTCTGAGCCCAATTGGGGACAGTCATGGGTGATGAATGTTTAGCAACCTGCTGCGAAGCCTGATACCGCAATATAAGGAACGTCAAATACTAAGAATGGGCGGCCTATGAAAGAATTACTACTTTCATTAAGTATACTTAAACGGCTAATTGGGAATAGACAAACTGTAAAAAGCCCTCTGAGAAAGCCCCCCTCTAACCTTTGTTAGTAAGCTTTTCTGTAGTCTGCCTGTTGATGTATTTTCCGTTTGAACTGTGCACAACATGAAGAGACGGAACACTGGCGGCTTGTCACAATGCCCCCGCTGACATCACAATAGCGCTGCTGCCTAGAAAACCAGCTGCGCAGCAGAACTTACTCTTTGGGTGGGAGGGTGGGCTAGTGGAAGGAGGGGGCAAGCCGTTTTTTTCCCGGGTGGTAGGGGGATGACAGGAGAAGGGATGCGGGTGGTGAGAAGGGTACAGAGGGCAGGGTTTGGGGGCTGGGAAGGAAAGGGAAAAGATTAGGGTTTGGGGATGATGAAAGGGCTTTCTACGGGTAAGGATGGCAAAGGGTGGCAGTGACGGAAAGTCAGGCAACCTGTCCTGTCCGTCTTTTTGTATCGTGAATTGGAAAGACTGCAAGGGGGAGGGGAGTTGCTTGCGCCCTAAAGGAGGAGTTATTCAGATTCATTGCAGTGGGCGGCGGCTGCAAAACGCACCATTCTTCTTGTTTTTGCTCTGCAAAGCAGCCTTTTCAAGGGTTGGCTTGGGTGACAAAATGTCTTCTGTAGGCGTGGGTTTGTCTCCCTCTCGCTCTCTCTCCCTAAGATGTGTCCGGCATAGGCCAGGGTGCCACTCGAGGCCCAAACCAATTCTGGTTATCGCTTCTCGGCCTTTTGGCTAAGATCAAGTGTAGTTTGGGAGGGTACTACCTTGGTTGGTGCTGAAAGGTGCCAGGGTATTGCACAACTGCTGGCCTTGGGGAGTGTGCATCGTAGGATGTCATAGCCCTCTTGTGACGGACGGTTACCTGGGCTACGAGAGGCGGTCACTTTATTATTTTCAAACTCATCCTTCAAAAAAAAAAAAAAAAAAAAAAAATCTGTTCTTATCAGTTTAATATCTGATACGTCCCCTATCTGGGGACCATATATTAAATGGATTTTTAGAACAGGGAGATGGAAAAAGAGCTTGCTCTGTCCACTCCACGCATTGACCTGGTATTGCAGTACCTCCAGGACCGGTGCACCCCTTCTTAACCCAGTTTCCAAAAGCAGAACTCAATTCACCTGATTCATATTAGCCCGATTAATGAATTGGAAGAAAGCATACAACTTCATAGGCACCTCAATTTGGCCCATTCACTTTTCACACTTCCTCCTTTTGCTTTTTACCTTTCACACTTTTCACTTGCTTTATTCATCCAAATAGCAAACTCATCACCACTCAACTTGACCAACTCTGCTATGTCCCGTGCAGTATCTTGTTCTCCGTCTTATCTAGATCATTTGCAATTGAATGGAATAGATCCCTTTTGGACAAAGTGGATTCAGCTGATGCTGCTGCTGCTGCTGCAGTGACCACAGGTGTGAGAAGATCTAGAATTGGCATCTGGTGCGATCTCTCCGCTTCCACTCCAAAGAAAGTTACCTGTTTATTACTATCATGCATTGGTTTTTGGTGTTTTCTTTGAGCAATGATGATGGCTTCAGTGGTCTGTTGGCTCCCCCTCCTGGAGGAAGAGTTTGCTTGCTCTTGGACATTCTAAAAGAGAGGTCATGATAGACATTTAGCTTCTGAGCACAATTGGGGACAGTCATGGGTGATGAATGATTTGCAACCTGCTGCGAAGCCTGATACCGCAATATAAGGAACGTCAAATACTAAGAAAGGGCGGCCTATGAAAGAATTACTACTTTCAATAAGTACACTTAAACGGCTAATTGGGAATAGAAAAACTGTAAAAAGCCCTCTGAGAAAGCCCCCCTCTAACCTTTGATAGTAAGCTTTTCTGTAGTCTGCCTGTTGATGTATTTTCCGTTTGAACTGTGCACAACATGAAGAGACAGAACACTGGCAGCTTGTCACAATGCCCCCGCTGACATCACAATAGCGCTGCTGCCTAGAAAACAAGCTGCGCAGCAGAAGTTGTTCTTTGGGTGGGAGGGTGGGCTAGTGGAAGGAGGGGGCAAATTCTTTTTTTCCCGGGTGGTAGGGGGATGACAGGAGAAGGGATGCGGGTGGTGAGAAGGGTACAGAGGGCAGGGTTTGGAGGCTGGGAAGGAAAGGGAAAAGATTAGGGTTTGGGGATGATGAAAGGGCTTTCTACGGGTAAGGATGGCAAAGGGTGGCAGTGACGGAAAGTCAGGCAACCTGTCCTGTCCGTCTTTTTGTATCGTGAATTGGAAAGACTGCAAGGGGGAGGGGAGTTGCTTGCGCCCTAAAGGAGGAGTTATTCAGATTCATTGCAGTGGGGGGCGGCGGCTGCAAAACGCACCATTCTTCTTGTTTTTGCTCTGCAAAGCAGCCTTTTCAAGGGTTGGCTTGGGTGACAAAATGTCTTCTGTAGGCGTGGGTTTGTCTCCCTCTCGCTCTCTCTCCCTAAGATGTGTCCGGCATAGGCCAGGGTGCCACTCGAGGCCCAAACCAATTCTGGTTATCGCTTCTCGGCCTTTTGGCTAAGATCAAGTGTAGTTTGGGAGGGTACTACCTTGGTTGGTGCTGAAAGGTGCCAGGGTATTGCACAACTGCTGGCCTTGGGGGAGTGTGCATCGTAGGATGTCATAGCCCTCTTGTGACGGACAGTTACCTGGGCAACGAGAGGCGGTCACTTTATTATTTTCAAACTCATCCTTCAAAAAAAAAAAAAAAAAAAATCTGTTCTTATCAGTTTAATATCTGATACGTCCCCTATCTGGGGACCATATATTAAATGGATTTTTAGAACAGGGAGATGGAAAAAGAGCTTGCTCTGTCCACTCCACGCATTGACCTGGTATTGCAGTACCTCCAGGACCAGTGCACCCCTTCTTAACCCAGTTTCCAAAAGCAGAACTCAATTCACCTGATTCATATTAGCCAGATTTAATGAATTGGAAGAAAGCATACGTCTTCATATGCACCTCAATTTGGCCCATTCACTTTTCACACTTCCTCCTTTTGTTTTTTATCTTTCACACTTTTTACTTTCTTTATTCATCCAAATAGCAAACTCATCACCACTCAACCTGACCAACTCGGCTATGTCCCGTGCTGCAGTATCTTGTTCTCTGTCTTATCTAGATCATTTGCAATTGAATGGAATAGATCCCTTTTGGACAAAGTGGATTCACCTGCTGCTGCAGTGACCACAGGTGTGATAAGATCTAGAATTGGTATCTGGTGCGATCTCTCCGCTTCCACTCCAAAGAAAGTTACCTGTTTATTCCTATCATGCATTGGTTTTTGGGGTTTTCTTTGAGCAATGATGATCTCTTTAGTGGTCTGTTGGCTCCCTCTCCTGGAGGAATAGTTTGCTTGCTCTTGGACATTCTAAAAGAGAGGTCATGAGAGACATTTAGCTTCTGAGCACAATTGGGGACAGTCATGGGTGATGAATGTTTGCAACCTGCTGCGAAGCCTGATACCGCAATATAAGGAACGTCAAATACTAAGAAAGGGCGGCCTATGAAAGAATTACTACTTTCAATAAGTACACTTAAACGGCTAATTGGGAATAGAAAAACTGTAAAAAGCCCTCTGAGAAAGCCCCCCTCTAACCTTTGATAGTAAGCTTTTCTGTAGTCTGCCTGTTGATGTATTTTCCGTTTGAACTGTGCACAACATGAAGAGACGGAACACTGGCAGCTTGTCACAATGCCCCCGCTGACATCACAATAGCGCTGCTGCCTAGAAAACAAGCTGCGCAGCAGAAGTTGTTCTTTGGGTGGGAGGGTGGGCTAGTGGAAGGAGGGGGCAAGTTCTTTTTTTCCCGGGTGGTAGGGGGATGACAGGAGAAGGGATGCGGGTGGTGAGAAGGGTACAGAGGGCAGGGTTTGGGGGCTGGGAAGGAAAGGGAAAAGATTAGGGTTTGGGGATGATGAAAGGGCTTTCTACGGGTAAGGATGGCAAAGGGTGGCAGTGACGGAAAGTCAGGCAACCTGTCCTGTCCGTCTTTTTGTATCGTGAATTGGAAAGACTGAAAGGGGGAGGGGAGTTGCTTGCGCCCTAAAGGAGGAGTTATTCAGATTCATTGCAGTGGGGGGCGGCGGCTGCAAAACGCACCATTCTTCTTGTTTTTGCTCTGCAAAGCAGCCTTTTCAAGGGTTGGCTTGGGTGACAAAATGTCTTCTGTAGGCGTGGGTTTGTCTCCCTCTCGCTCTCTCTCCCTAAGATGTGTCCGGCATAGGCCAGGGTGCCACTCGAGGCCCAAACCAATTCTGGTTATCGCTTCTCGGCCTTTTGGCTAAGATCTTGTGTAGTTTGGGAGGGTACTACCTTGGTTGGTGCTGAAAGGTGCCAGGGTATTGCACAACTGCTGACCTTGGGGGAGTGTGCATCGTAGGATGTCATAGCCCTCTTGTGACGGACAGTTACCTGGGCAACGAGAGGCGGTCACTTTATTATTTTCAAACTCATCCTTCAAAAAAAAAAAAAAAATCTGTTCTTATCAGTTTAATATCTGATACGTCCCCTATCTGGGGACCATATATTAAATGGATTTTTAGAACAGGGAGATGGAAAAAGAGCTTGCTCTGTCCACTCCACGCATTGACCTGGTATTGCAGTACCTCCAGGACCGGTGCACCCCTTCTTAACCCAGTTTCCAAAAGCAGAACTCAATTCACCTGATTCATATTAGCCCGATTTAATGAATTGGAAGAAAGCATACGTCTTCATATGCACCTCAATTTGGCCCATTCACTTTTCACACTTCCTCCTTTTGTTTTTTATCTTTCACACTTTTTACTTTCTTTATTCATCCAAATAGCAAACTCATCACCACTCAACCTGACCAACTCGGCTATGTCCCGTGCTGCAGTATCTTGTTCTCTGTCTTATCTAGATCATTTGCAATTGAATGGAATAGATCCCTTTTGGACAAAGTGGATTCACCTGCTGCTGCAGTGACCACAGGTGTGATAAGATCTAGAATTGGCATCTGGTGCGATCTCTCCGCTTCCACTCCAAAGAAAGTTACCTGTTTATTCCTATCATGCATTGGTTTTTGGGGTTTTCTTTGAGCAATGATGATCTCTTTAGTGGTCTGTTGACTCCCTCTCCTGGAGGAATAGTTTGCTTGCTCTTGGACAGTCTAAAAGAGAGGTCATGATAGACATTTGGCTTCTGAGCCCAATTGGGGACAGTCATGGGTGATGAATGTTTAGCAACCTGCTGCGAAGCCTGATACCGCAATATAAGGAACGTCAAATACTAAGAATGGGCGACCTATGAAAGAATTACTACTTTCATTAAGTATACTTAAACGGCTAATTGGGAATAGACAAACTGTAAAAAGCCCTCTGAGAAAGCCCCCCTCTAACCTTTGTTAGTAAGCTTTTCTGTAGTCTGCCTGTTGATGTATTTTCCGTTTGAACTGTGCACAACATGAAGAGACGGAACACTGGCGGCTTGTCACAATGCCCCCGCTGACATCACAATAGCGCTGCTGCCTAGAAAACCAGCTGTGCAGCAGAACTTACTCTTTGGGTGGGAGGGTGGGCTAGTGGAAGGAGGGGGCAAGCCGTTTTTTTCCCGGATGGTAGGGGGATGACAGGAGAAGGGATGCGGGTGGTGAGAAGGGTACAGAGGGCAGGGTTTGGGGGCTGGGAAGGAAAGGGAAAAGATTAGGGTTTGGGGATGATGAAAGGGCTTTCTACGGGTAAGGATGGCAAAGGGTGGCAGTGACGGAAAGTCAGGCAACCTGTCCTGTCCGTCTTTTTGTATCATGAATTGGAAAGACTGCAAGGGGGAGGGGAGTTGCTTGCGCCTTAAAGGAGGAGTTATTCAGATTCATTGCAGTGGGGGGCGGCGGCTGCAAAACGCACCATTCTTCTTGTTTTGCTCTGCAAAGCAGCCTTTTCAAGGGTTGGCTTGGGTGACAAAATGTCTTCTGTAGGCGTGGGTTTGTCTCCCTCTCACTCTCTCTCCCTAAGATATGTCCGGCATAGGCCAGGGTGCCACTCGAGGCCCAAACCAATTCTGGTTATCGTTTCTCGGCCTTTTGGCTAAGATCAAGTGTAGTTTGGGAGGGTACTACCTTGGTTGGTGCTGAAAGGTGCCAGGGTATTGCACAACTGCTGGCCTTGGGGGAGTGTGCATCGTAGGATGTCATAGCCCTCTTGTGACGGACAGTTACCTGGGCAACGAGAGGCGGTCACTTTATTATTTTCAAACTCATCCTTCAAAAAACAAAAAAAAAAAATCTGTTCTTATCAGTTTAATATCTGATACGTCCCCTATCTGGGGACCATATATTAAATGGATTTTTAGAACAGGGAGATGGAAAAAGAGCTTGCTCTGTCCACTCCACGCATTGACCTGGTATTGCAGTACCTCCAGGACCGGTGCACCCCTTCTTAACCCAGTTTCCAAAAGCAGAACTCAATTCACCTGATTCATATTAGCCCGATTTAATGAATTGGAAGAAAGCATACGTCTTCATATGCACCTCAATTTGGCCCATTCACTTTTCACACTTCCTCCTTTTGTTTTTTATCTTTCACACTTTTTACTTTCTTTATTCATCCAAATAGCAAACTCATCACCACTCAACCTGACCAACTCGACTATGTCCCGTGCTGCAGTATCTTGTTCTCCGTCTTATCTAGATCATTTGCAATTGAATGGAATAGATCCCTTTTGGACAAAGTGGATTCAGCTGATGCTGCTGCAGTGACTACAGGTGTGAGAAGATCTAGAATTGGCATCTGATGCTATCTCTCTGCAGCTTCCACTCCAAATAAAGTTACCTGTTTATTCCTATCATGCATTGGTTTTTGGTGTTTTCTTTGAGCAATGATGATGTCTTTAGTGGTCTGTTGGCTCCCCCTCCTGGAAGAAGAGTTTGCTTGCTCTTGGACAGTCTAAAAGAGAGGTCATGATAGACATTTGGCTTCTGAGCCAAATTGGGGACAGTCATGGGTGATGAATGTTTAGCAACCTGCTGCGAAGCCTGATACCGCAATATAAGGAACGTCAAATACTAAGAATGGGCGGCCTATGAAAGAATTACTACTTTCATTAAGTATACTTAAATGGCTAATTGGGAATAGACAAACTGTAAAAAGCCCTCTGAGAAAGCCCCCCTCTAACCTTTGTTAGTAAGCTTTTCTGTAGTCTGCCTGTTGATGTATTTTCCGTTTGAACTGTGCACAACATGAAGAGACGGAACACTGGCGGCTTGTCACAATGCCCCCGCTGACATCACAATAGCGCTGCTGCCTAGAAAACCAGCTGCGCAGCAGAACTTACTCTTTGGGTGGGAGGGTGGGCTAGTGGAAGGAGGGGGCAAGCCGTTTTTTTCCCGGGTGGTAGGGGGATGACAGGAGAAGGGATGCGGGTGGTGAGAAGGGTACAGAGGGCAGGGTTTGGGGGCTGGGAAGGAAAGGGAAAAGATTAGGGTTTGGGGATGATGAAAGGGCTTTCTACGGGTAAGGATGGCAAAGGGTGGCAGTGACGGAAAGTCAGGCAACCTGTCCTGTCCGTCTTTTTGTATCGTGAATTGGAAAGACTGCAAGGGGGAGGGGAGTTGCTTGCGCCCTAAAGGAGGAGTTATTCAGATTCATTGCAGTGGGCGGCGGCTGCAAAACGCACCATTCTTCTTGTTTTTGCTCTGCAAAGCAGCCTTTTCAAGGGTTGGCTTGGGTGACAAAATGTCTTCTGTAGGCGTGGGTTTGTCTCCCTCTCGCTCTCTCTCCCTAAGATGTGTCCGGCATAGGCCAGGGTGCCACTCGAGGCCCAAACCAATTCTGGTTATCGCTTCTCGGCCTTTTGGCTAAGATCAAGTGTAGTTTGGGAGGGTACTACCTTGGTTGGTGCTGAAAGGTGCCAGGGTATTGCACAACTGCTGGCCTTGGGGAGTGTGCATCGTAGGATGTCATAGCCCTCTTGTGACGGACGGTTACCTGGGCTACGAGAGGCGGTCACTTTATTATTTTCAAACTCATCCTTCAAAAAAAAAAAAAATCTGTTCTTATCAGTTTAATATCTGATACGTCCCCTATCTGGGGACCATATATTAAATGGATTTTTAGAACAGGGAGATGGAAAAAGAGCTTGCTCTGTCCACTCCACGCATTGACCTGGTATTGCAGTACCTCCAGGACCGGTGCACCCCTTCTTAACCCAGTTTCCAAAAGCAGAACTCAATTCACCTGATTCATATTAGCCCGATTAATGAATTGGAAGAAAGCATACAACTTCATAGGCACCTCAATTTGGCCCATTCACTTTTCACACTTCCTCCTTTTGCTTTTTATCTTTCACACTTTTCACTTGCTTTATTCATCCAAATAGCAAACTCATCACCACTCAACTTGACCAACTCTGCTATGTCCCGTGCAGTATCTTGTTCTCCGTCTTATCTAGATCATTTGCAATTGAATGGAATAGATCCCTTTTGGACAAAGTGGATTCAGCTGATGCTGCTGCTGCTGCTGCAGTGACCACAGGTGTGAGAAGATCTAGAATTGGCATCTGGTGCGATCTCTCCGCTTCCACTCCAAAGAAAGTTACCTGTTTATTCCTATCATGCATTGGTTTTTGGTTTTGGTGTTTTCTTTGAGCAATGATGATGGCTTCAGTGGTCTGTTGGCTCCACCTCCTGGAGGAAGAGTTTGCTTGCTCTTGGACATTCTAAAAGAGAGGTCATGATAGACATTTAGCTTCTGAGCACAATTGGGGACAGTCATGGGTGATGAATGATTTGCAACCTGCTGCGAAGCCTGATACCGCAATATAAGGAACGTCAAATACTAAGAAAGGGCGGCCTATGAAAGAATTACTACTTTCAATAAGTACACTTAAACGGCTAATTGGGAATAGAAAAACTGTAAAAAGCCCTCTGAGAAAGCCCCCCTCTAACCTTTGATAGTAAGCTTTTCTGTAGTCTGCCTGTTGATGTATTTTCCGTTTGAACTGTGCACAACATGAAGAGACGGAACACTGGCGGCTTGTCACAATGCCCCCGCTGACATCACAATAGCGCTGCTGCCTAGAAAACAAGCTGCGCAGCAGAAGTTGTTCTTTGGGTGGGAGGGTGGGCTAGTGGAAGGAGGGGGCAAGCTCTTTTTTTCCCGGGTGGTAGGGGGATGACAGGAGAAGGGATGCGGGTGGTGAGAAGGGTACAGAGGGCAGGGTTTGGGGGCTGGGAAGGAAAGGGAAAAGATTAGGGTTTGGGGATGATGAAAGGGCTTTCTACGGGTAAGGATGGCAAAGGGTGGCAGTGACGGAAAGTCAGGCAACCTGTCCTGTCCGTCTTTTTGTATCGTGAATTGGAAAGACTGCAAGGGGGAGGGGAGTTGCTTGCGCCCTAAAGGAGGAGATATTCAGATTCATTGCAGTGGGGGGGGGGCGGCGGCTGCAAAATGCACCATTCTTCTTGTTTTTGCTCTGCAAAGCAGCCTTTTCAAGGGTTGGCTTGGGTGACAAAATGTCTTCTGTAGGCGTGGGTTTGTCTCCCTCTCACTCTCTCTCCCTAAGATGTGTCCGGCATAGGCCAGGGTGCCACTCGAGGCCCAAACCAATTCTGGTTATCGCTTCTCGGCCTTTTGGCTAAGATCAAGTGTAGGCCCTTCATTGGGTTTGCCTTGGTCTTGGCTGGGAGGGGCCCGGGCTTGCACAATCGCCGGCCTCGGGGATTGTTGCGCCTTTTGGTGCTTACGTCCCCTTGTGGCTGGTGGTTCCTGGGCTCGGGAGGCGATCACCTGCGGCACTGCGCTTTTGTGAGGTGGCTGATGACCATTTTCTGAGAATTGCGGATGAAATCTCAAAAAAAAAAAAATCTGTTCTTATCAGTTTAATATCTGATACGTCCCCTATCTGGGGACCATATATTAAATGGATTTTTAGAACAGGGAGATGGAAAAAGAGCTTGCTCTGTCCACTCCACGCATTGACCTGGTATTGCAGTACCTCCAGGACCGGTGCACCCCTTCTTAACCCAGTTTCCAAAAGCAGAACTCAATTCACCTGATTCCTATTAGCCCGATTAATGAATTGAAAGAAAGCATACAACTTCATATGCACCTCAATTTGGCCCATTCACTTTTCACACTTCCGAATCCTTTTGTTTTTTATCTTTCACACTTTTTACTTGCTTTATTCATCCAAATAGCAAACTCATCACCACTCAACTTGACCAACTCTGCTATGTTCCGTGCTGCAGTATCTTGTTCTCCGTCTTATCTAGATCATTTGCAATTGAATGGAATAGATCCCTTTTGGACAAAGTGGATTCAGCTGATGCTGCTGCAGTGACTACAGGTGTGAGAAGATCTAGAATTGGCATCTGGTGCGATCTCTCCGCTTCCACTCCAAATAAAGTTACCTGTTTATTCCTATCATGCATTGGTTTTTGGTGCTTTCTTTGAGCAATGATGATGTCTTTAGTGGTCTGTTGGCTCCCCCTCCTGGAGGAAAAGTTTGCTTGCTCTTGGACATTCTAAAAGAGAGGTCATGATAGACATTTAGCTTCTGAGCACAATTGGGGACAGTCATGGGTGATGAATGTTTGCAACCTGCTGCGAAGCCTGATACCGCAATATAAGGAACGTCAAATACTAAGAATGGGCGGCCTATGAAAGAATTACTACTTTCATTAAGTATACTTAAACGGCTAATTGGGAATAGACAAACTGTAAAAAGCCCTCTGAGAAAGCCCCCCTCTAACCTTTGTTAGTAAGCTTTCCTGTAGTCTACCTGTTGATGTATTTTCCGTTTGAACAGTGCACAACATGAAGAGACGGAACACTGGCGGCTTGTCACAATGCCCCCGCTGACATCACAATAGCGCTGCTGCCTAGAAAGCCAGCTGCACAGCACAACTTGTTCTTTGGGTGGGAGGGTGGGCTAGTGGAAGGAGGGGGCAAGCCGTTTTTTTCCCGGGTGGTAGGGGGATGACAGGAGAAGGAATGCGGGTGGTGAGAAGGGTACAGAGGGCAGGGTTTGGGGGCTGGGAAGGAAAGGGAAAAGATTAGGGTTTGGGGATGATGAAAGGGCTTTCTACGGGTAAGGATGGCAAAGGGTGGCAGTGACGGAAAGTCAGGCAACCTGTCCTGTCCGTCTTTTTGTATCATGAATTGGAAAGACTGCAAGGGGGAGGGGAGTTGCTTGCGCCTCTAAAGGAGGAGTTATTCAGATTCATTGCAGTGGGGGGGGGGGGGCGGCGGCTGCAAAACGCACCATTCTTCTTGTTTTTGCTCTGCAAAGCAGCCTTTTCAAGGGTTGGCTTGGGTGACAAAATGTCTTCTGTAGGCGTGGGTTTGTCTCCCTCTCACTCTCTCTCCCTAAGATGTGTCCGGCATAGGCCAGGGTGCCACTCGAGGCCCAAACCAATTCTGGTTATCGCTTCTCGGCCTTTTGGCTAAGATAAAGTGTAGTTTGGGAGGGTACTACCTTGGTTGGTGCTGAAAGGTGCCAGGGTATTGCACAACTGCTGGCCTTGGGGGAGTGTGCATCGTAGGATGTCATAGCCCTCTTGTGACGGACAGTTACCTGGGCAACGAGAGGCGGTCACTTTATTATTTTCAAACTCATCCTTCAAAAAAAAAAAAAAAAAATCTGTTCTTATCAGTTTAATATCTGATACGTCCCCTATCTGGGGACCATATATTAAATGGATTTTTAGAACAGGGAGATGGAAAAAGAGCTTGCTCTGTCCACTCCACGCATTGACCTGGTATTGCAGTACCTCCAGGACCGGTGCACCCCTTCTTAACCCAGTTTCCAAAAGCAGAACTCAATTCACCTGATTCCTATTAGCCCGATTAATGAATTGAAAGAAAGCATACAACTTCATATGCACCTCAATTTGGCCCATTCACTTTTCACACTTCCGAATCCTTTTGTTTTTTATCTTTCACACTTTTTACTTGCTTTATTCATCCAAATAGCAAACTCATCACCACTCAACCTGACCAACTCGACTATGTCCCGTGCTGCAGTATCTTGTTCTCCGTCTTATCTAGATCATTTGCAATTGAATGGAATAGATCCCTTTTGGACAAAGTGGATTCAGCTGATGCTGCTGCAGTGACTACAGGTGTGAGAAGATCTAGAATTGGCATCTGGTGCGATCTCTCCGCTTCCACTCCAAATAAAGTTACCTGTTTATTCCTATCATGCATTGGTTTTTGGTGCTTTCTTTAAGCAATGATGATGTCTTTAGTGGTCTGTTGGCTCCCCCTCCTGGAGGAAAAGTTTGCTTGCTCTTGGACATTCTAAAAGAGAGGTCATGATAGACATTTAGCTTCTGAGCACAATTGGGGACAGTCATGGGGGATGAATGTTTAGCAACCTGCTGCGAAGCCTGATACCGCAATATAAGGAACGTCAAATACTAAGAATGGGCGGCCTATGAAAGAATTACTACTTTCATTAAGTATACTTAAACGGCTAATTGGGAATAGACAAACTGTAAAAAGCCCTCTGAGAAAGCCCCCCTCTAACCTTTGTTAGTAAGCTTTCCTGTAGTCTACCTGTTGATGTATTTTCCGTTTGAACAGTGCACAACATGAAGAGACGGAACACTGGCGGCTTGTCACAATGCCCCCGCTGACATCACAATAGCGCTGCTGCCTAGAAAGCCAGCTGCACAGCACAACTTGTTCTTTGGGTGGGAGGGTGGTCTAGTGGAAGGAGGGGGCAAGCCGTTTTTTTCCCGGGTGGTAGGGGGATGACAGGAGAAGGAATGCGGGTGGTGAGAAGGATACAGAGGGCAGGGTTTGGGGGCTGGGAAGGAAAGGGAAAAGATTAGGGTTTGGGGATGATGAAAGGGCTTTCTACGGGCAAGGATGGCAAAGGGTGGCAGTGACGGAAAGTCAGGCAACCTGTCCTGTCCGTCTTTTTGTATCATGAATTGGAAAGACTGCAAGGGGGAGGGGAGTTGCTTGCGCCCTAAAGGAGGAGTTATTCAGATTCATTGCAGTGGGGGGGGGGGCGGCGGCTGCAAAACGCACCATTCTTCTTGTTTTTGCTCTGCAAAGCAGCCTTTTCAAGGGTTGGCTTGGGTGACAAAATGTCTTCTGTAGGCGTGGGTTTGTCTCCCTCTCACTCTCTCTCCCTAAGATGTGTCCGGCATAGGCCAGGGTGCCACTCGAGGCCCAAACCAATTCTGGTTATCGCTTCTTGGCCTTTTGGCTAAGATCAAGTATCTTACCAGAAGGTTCCCAATTGCTACCCTTGGCCTTGTAGCTTAAATGGCTACATGCTGCTATTGGGGGTAGTGAGCAGGAAACGAGAAGGCGACGCCTTTTGGCTAGGATCGTGTGTCTTAGCAGGAGGTCCTCAATTGCTACCCTTGGCCTTGTAGCTTAAATGGCTACATGCTGCTATTGGGGGTAGTGAGCGAGGCTGTTAACCCTTGGTGATCCAGGAGGTGTTTTGAAGATGGGCGTCACCGTCCGTTTTGCTGGGACCGGGGATACCCGGGTCCGTTTTGGTTTCCGTATTGATGTCACAGAGGAAAAGTTGCAGCATTTCCATCTGGAATACTTGGTGAACAAAGTTCTATATGACATCCTGGATGTGAAGAAGAATGAGATCGTTTGTCTTCAGGAGTTCAGACGAAGTGGACGGTATGTGCTTGTCCTTTCCCATATTGGCGCTTGCCAGAATCTTTATCGGTCCTTGTTAATGAATACTACTAACTCTTTGCTGAGTGGACTTAACTTTACCCTGCTTTATTCTAAGGGCGATGTTCCTTTAGTGGTGTTTATGCACAACCCTTTTGTTAATGTGGCAGAAATCACAGACTTCCTGATGAAGCATTGCAGCTATGTTCAGTACTCACACAAAATTACCAACAAGGAGGGACTCTGGACAGGCAAGCATAAATATTTTGTGCGTTTTGGGGTGGACCCTCAGGGCCCTGGGGGTTTCCGCCACCCTCCCTCTACTTTTCATATTGGGAAAGATTCTGGTTACCTGTTCTATCCAGATGCCCCTTATTTTTGCCGGAAATGTAATGTTTTTGGTCACACTCAGGATAAGTGTCCTTATGAAGCAACCTGTAGGAAATGTAACCAGGTGGGGCACATGGCTAGGGATTGCAGCAACCCCATTGTTTGTAATGCTTGTGGAGAAGTCGGGCATGCCTATCGGGACTGCAGGAACCGCACTAAGACCAGGCTATATGCTCAGGTGGTCGCAGAGGTCCCTGTAGCTCCTGTTAAGGCTGCACCAGCTGCTAGTCACCCTGTTACAGTTTCTGCTAATGACCCTGTTCTTCTCCCTGTTACTACTGCTCAGGATTTGGATAAAGCTCCTGCAGTCTCTCCATGTCCACCTGATCAAGGAATGGAGGTCTCCGAGCTGGAAGCTGATCTCCCTTGTCACTCTGCTGCCTGTGGCGAGGGGGAAATCGAGGAGGATTTGAGCAAGTCCCCTGCGCTGTCATGGGGTACAACAAAGTCTCTGGTGAGCAAAGATGGTAGTCCAGCTGAGCAGGGGGATTTTTCTGCTTCAGCTGCAGTCAGGTCATCGGAGGAGGGGGAGTTTATGGCTGCTAAGAAATTAAAGCTTGCAGACAAGGGGTGGAGCACTGTCAGTACTGCAAGTGCAAGCCCTTTGAGTGATCGGGTCTACCCTGACATTAGCTTTTCACCTGGAGTTGATGATTTTTTTGGGGAGGTTGCAGACACTCACTGCTTTGTGTCTCCCTGCCAGCCTCCAGAAGGAGAAGGTTGAGGCGAAGATGGCCAGCTTACGGTTACCTGGTTAAACTAGTAAGAACATGGCTCCCAAAACTACATGTAATGTCCTATCCTTGAATGTGAGACAAATTAAATCCAGAGGAAGAAGAGCTACTATCCTCAAATATGTTTCTACAATAGGTGCAGATATCTTTTGTTTGCAGGAGTGCGGACTGTTTGATGCTCCTACGGATCAAGATTGGCCTCATGGACAACACATTTGGTCTGGTTCGTCTGTAAATAAAAATGATGGTGTGGGGATTCTGTTGGGTAACAAGGACTTTTCTTTTGATAGTTATACAGTAGTGGAGGTGGGGAGATGTATCATTGCAATTATTAACTATAGAGGGTGGCGGGTTAGGATTGTTAATGTATATTGTCCTACGAGAAAAGAAGATCGTTTAGCTCTGTTAGAGAAAGAAAACAGAAGACCATATTCTCAGTTCCAGTATGCTTTACCATATATAAGACCTATAAAAGAGCACTGAAACTCATGTTCAAAACAATAATTTTTATTATTGATAATTATAAAATATTACAAAGGGTATCAATGGGGGGAAGGGAGGTTTGGAAAAGAAAAGAGAGCAGCGTGTAATTAATCCTGATTTGTTCACCCAGTAATTGTACAAGAATTATATGTAATACAGTACATGGATTGGAAGATGAAATTCATGACATGGGCAACAATACAATGTATTGAATCAATTGTCAGTATACATTATTTGCCTATTACATATCAAAAAATTTGATTAGTTCCTCATAAAGCTTGGAACAAAATACCTATGTAGCTACAATACCATTGTCCTCACCACCGGGAATATGGTAAGCAAAATATAAATATAAAGTGCCTAGTGCTCTCTATTAGACCTCAAATGCCTATGGGACAAAAACAGCTCATCACTGGATATTTAATCACTGTATTTCCAAAAGGGTGAGCTACGGTTAGTTGCAACTACTCATATGGATTACACAAAATTCCAAATTCCATGTGACTATGAAATAGAAAATTCCTCTCCACATAAGTTCACCACGTAAGTTGACAGGCAAGACACTTATATATTTTGTATAATTGACCGTGCTGATGGTTGTAGATGAAAGGTAATGCTGGTATAAACAAAACATGCACATGCCCCACCAGGGGCTAAGGCATGCAGTGATGTATCCTTAAGGTATAGGACATTCAGCAAAAGACCGCTCATCCCCAGAGCATCAGCATTGATCATGAAACAACATGTACAATGTCCTAGCTGTCAAAGATGTACGGACTTTTCAATAATTCATATCAGCCCATAATGGGTAATCATGCCTGCCTGAACACGTTTCCATATAATACACTCAATAGATAGAAATACTTAGTGGTATAATATGTAACTTGCAGAAGGAAATTACTTACATATCAATCACTGGGGACCACTGGAAGGCTTCCCGACGCGCGTTTCGCCGTTCTTTGTCAAGGGAAACATGATTATGTATGTGATATGGTGCTCTTATAAAGGATAAATGGTGCCGGGAGTTCCCACGTGCACGGCCGTGCAGCGTCTGTCGTCACTTCCGGCCGCGGGGCCGCGCCGTGCATGTGCGCGATCCCGCAGCGGCAAGCGACGACAGATGGGATTAGTCATTCAATGTGGGGAGGGGACGCCTGCGCACTGAATTTGCAAGTGCGCGGTCCCGTCCAAGTAAGTGACGACAGAAGAAGTAAGCCGTGCAGGGTGGGCGCATGCGCATAGGGTTTGTCTGCTATACCGCCAGTATGTAGTCCTAGGGCCGCAGTGTATCACCATCCTGTCAGTATGGGCAATTATGTAGCACCAAACTAATGGGCACGGCATTACCACTTATTGCATATATTTAGAATTTGTTAGTATAACCAAGTTGGGAAACACATAAATCGTGCATTGCCCCTACAGAGTGCAATGTTAATCACACCCAGTACAGTTGCCCAGTAAGCCCCCCAATGGTCGCCCACTGTATGACAAGGCAGTGTCAATGTATACATGTATAGTTGCCATAAAATTGTGAAATAGTATTCATAAAGAAAATGAAAGTGATAACTCAAATCACAGTAATGTGAGTGTTAAGCTGCCCATAAACAATATGGGAAATAAAGATAGTGTAAGGTAAATGACAAAAGAAATTGTATGTGGAGTGAGATGAAGTGAAAAGGTGAAATGTGTACGTTAAGTGTACAAAAATTGTGTAAAATACTGATGTGCATTGAGATGAGTGGACCAGATACGGTTATACTGGTCATGTGAAAATGTGTGAAAAAATAACTAGAGTGTGAATGTGACGTGGAGTGATTATGTATAAAATAATTGTGAATATTACGTGAAGTGATTATGTATAGAATAAAATAATACATGAATTATATACAGAATATATATATAAGGACATATGTGGGGGGGGGGAGGGGGAAGGGGGGGGGGGAAAGGGGGAGGAGGGAAGGGGAGGGGGGGGGAAGGGGAAAGAGGGGAGGGGAAACTGGGGAGTATTTCCATAATATATGCACGAGAAAGGGTTCCTCCTGTAGAAATGATTGCACAGAACCGCGCACGTCGTTGTTTCCACTCCCAGCACAAAAACGGAGCACCCTGGTAGGATGAAAAGATGAGATTCTTGAAGGCGAAATAACTAGGAATAATCAGAGAACAATAAAGTGAGAAGACACATTAAAATAAACCAAATTAAAAACAGGTTAAAAATTCAAGATGAGTCTAGTCAAGGAATGACACAGATTAATTCACCCTAGACCCAGACGTAGGCCTTGTAAGGGTTATAGAAATGGGGAAAAGCTCATGGTTTCATTTAAACCTGATGGTACAAGGGTATTTAGTGTGGAAATCCATCTAACTTCTTTTTGGGCCAGGATTCTTTTCCAGTTGCCCCCTCTTTCTGTTATGATCACTCTGATTATTCCACTTACCTTAAGTAGAGTATCATCACACTGGTGAAATTGTTTAAAATGTCTAGGTATGGTTTTCATACCCCAATCATCTTCTATTTCTTTGGCTGCCCGGATGTCCAAGACATGTTCCCTCGTTCTACGTCGTAGTTCCCTAGTTGTCATCCCAATATAGATTTTATTGCAAGGGCACTTGGCGCTATAGATTACTCCAATCGTACCACAATTGATTTGATGTGTAATTTTATAGGTTTTAGTGCCTGTGGCATCAGTGAACTCATCTGTGGTTGTGATGTTAGTACAAGCTACACATTTACCACAAGATCTGCAACCCCATTTCGGTCCCCTACTGTTGAAAATACCTTTAGGTTTTGCTTGTACAAAATGGCTATTCACTAGTAGGTCTGCCAAATTTTTGGCTCGTCGATAAGTGATTGCTGGATTTTGAGGTATGTGTCTAGATAATGTTGAGTCCAATAGTAGGACGTTCCAGTGTTTTTTGAGAGCCTGCCACAATTCTTTGTTTCTAGAATGATAAGTAGAGATAAATCTCACCACATCAGAGTTGCTAGATTTTCTATTATAATTATAGAGTAATTCCGTTCTACTGGCAAATTTGGCCTTTCTGTAGCCTCTCTGTATGGAAAAGAAAAGAGAGCAGCGTGTAATTAATCCTGATTTGTTCACCCAGTAATTGTACAAGAATTATATGTAATACAGTACATGGATTGGAAGATGAAATTCATGACATGGGCAACAATACAATGTATTGAATCAATTGTCAGTATACATTATTTGCCTATTACATATCAAAAAGTGATTAGTGCAAAAATTTGATTAGTTCCTCATAAAGCTTGGAACAAAATACCTATGTAGCTACAATACCATTGTCAATATAACAGCTGGGTAACCCACCAATAGATAAATACGCCTAAAATATACCTTTTATTATAATATTTAAAATAGTAGAAGAGACCATACAAACATATATAGCGCAAATGCGCCTAAAAATTGTCACCAGCTGTGATATCCTATATCATTAACATTAGGAATATACTGTCACAGACAACAATAAGTAATCGGCAAAAAATAACCCTCATCAAATGTTGTGTGATAGGGAATAAAAGGCAACAATCTCACCCGTCTTCAGTTCATTAGGGGTGAATGTTCCTCAGCCGCAATAAGTGTAGGCAAACGGAGTTGCCACAATACATTAAGATCCTATGGCTTCAACGTGTATTCCACGGATCCCCTCATAGACAACTCCGATGTCATATCAAAGAAACTTTTTTTCCTCTTTCTCAACGCGTTTCAATTGATCATCAGGAGAATTAGGGAAGGATTATGGTGTCTTTTAATGAAACCGGCATATCCGCCGCTGGGTTCAGACACACATCCAATGCCACATTAATATGTCCTTCATAGGACCGGCACATCAGCCACTATATGGGTCCAAAAAAAAATAGAATAAGTCTCCAAAATAAAACAGCCGGCCTCATATAAATCAAACAGCCTCATTTCAGAAGACCAGATATAAGTTGTGTACTCACCAAGGTCCCGACACGTGGCAATTACTGGTACTGCGCCACCATGCCGAGCACCGGCATTATGTTTAAATAACAGAGCATTGCCGCTCTGAAAACAGGCGTGTGACGTCACATCCGCCCCACGGGTGCCCGCCCACTTCCTGCGGGTCACTCCGTGTTGAGACGCATGCGACCCAGGACAGAGTCCTGGAACGCAGGACACTCCGCGCATGCGCAGATGAACGGCCGCTGCATCTTACAGTGCAGCAGGCACACCAGCCTGCGGTCATCATGTACGAGAATATTGACAAAGCAAACATTCCAAAGAGTCCTGCCCTGGGACATAACTGTCCCAGAAGCAGTCAATCCAGGTTAGACATGGCTGTGCCATTATGGTAAAACGGACAATTTCAAACACAATTCATATGTTATGGTACAGAAGAACTGGAGGAGGAGGGGTGGGGGGCGCGGGGGGGGGCATGGTGGGGGAAGGGGGCGGGGAGAGGGAGCCTGAAGAAATATTTTGAACAACTAGCCGGGAAATCTGGTCAGGGACAATCAGAGCAACAGCTGGACCCAAACGGATGAGAAAGAAAAGACCCATCACCATATATACTGGCCCTAATTTATGGTCTTGCAACTGCCTATCATGTGGGGGTCGGCACCCTAAAGAAACGGTGGATGGTGCCCCCACTCGGCCGTCGTATAGCCCTACCAGAAGCTCACCCTGTTGCTAGGTTACACAAAGGGTGCAAAGGATAGCATCTCATTTAGGCCCAGGGGTCTCACTGTCCTGAGCCAGAAAATCCATCTCGTCTCCTGTTTTAGGATCAGATTGTCCCAATCCCCCCCTCTTGTAGGTTGTGGTACCAGATCAATTCCCTGAAAAAGGACGGAGTTGGGGTCACCATTGTCTTTTTCGGAGATATGCCTTGCCAATGGAGTGTCAATTTTATTACGGATATCTCTTAGGTGTTCACCCACTCTACGTCTAAATTCTCTTTTGTTTTTTCCCACATATTCTTTCGGGCATGTGCATGTAGCTTTATAAATAACACCTTTTGATCTACAGTTGATAAAATGTTTGATGGTGTAGTCCCTGCCGGTCACAGCAGAATGGAATTTTTTCCCTACTTTTATGGAACCACATGCTACGCAGCCACTGCATTTGTAGCAGCCTTTTATGTCACTTCGAATCCAGGAGGTATTTTTGGGGGTAAAATGGCTGTGCACCAACCTGTCACCTAATGAGCGCGCCTTTTTAAAGGTAATGGTGGGAAGCGGTGTTAAAGCGGGGGCAATGTCATTATCCATCCCAAGGATTGACCAATGTTTGTTAAGGATTTTACGGAAATCCTCAGCCCCATTATTGTAGGTAGTTATAAAGCGTACCACATCTTCCGTTGGACTATTTCGTGGGGCCGGATTTAACAGGGACGTCCTGTTTCAGGTTTAGTCAGATTAAACTTCTTTCTATGCTTGCTTACGAGGGATTCAAGATCCCTAGTTACTAGGTTGCAAAAAATGTCAATAGAATTGACATCACTGGTGATAGGTGGCATCTTTTTGCTTTTTAATTTAAGGTCAGTAAACGGACCTTTTCCTACCGAATTTGGGTCCAAATCGGCCAAATTAAATAAGAATCTCACATCCTCAAGCATATCCTCAGGTATCCCCATTTCTCTAGAGGTTTTTTTATTTTCAAGTGAAAAATGTTTTTTCCATTTTAGCTTTCTAATAAATAGGTTCAGGTCTTTGACCGCCTCAAACAAATTAAAGTCCGTAGTAGGAACGAACGAGAGTCCTTTGCTGAGGACCACCATAGCTGGGGCGGACAAAGTTTTACTAGACAAGTTAATTATCTGATTTGATCTGTTTGTGGGATCAGATTCGGGGGGGTCTTTTTGCTCCGCAGGTAGTGGCCCTGATCTAAAAAATGTCCTGAGTTGTGGCCACCTCTGTTCTGGTATCTCCCTCTACCTCTGTTTTTGTTTTTACGGTTACGTCTACCACCCTCTGTATCTGAGGCTTCAGTATCTGTAGAGGTCCCTTCTGTATCACTCGGTTTGTTAAATCTATTTATTGGGAAAAAATATGCTTTATTGTCACGGAAGTCTTGTTTATCTCTAACATAAAATTTATGCTTTTTTTCTTTTAAATGGTATTGGTGTTTCTCAATAGTGTTTTGTAAAGCCGTTTCCTTGGCCACAAATTCACTCTCGTTTACAAATTTTCTAGTCACTTCCGTTTGCTCTTTTAGTTGGGTATCTAGAATCGCTAAGTTCTTTTTTTCTTCATCCAATAATAATAACATCAATTTTAGAGAACATTCAGTTACTTCCTTTTGCCACTTGGTAGTCAGTTCTGAATTTTTATAGCGAAAATTGGGGGTTAAAGATATTCTGAGGTTGCGAGGTACAATTCTATCCTTTAAGTAACTTTCAAGAGATTGAATCTCCCACCATGAAGTAATTCTGTTTTTATATACTTTAGTCAGCTCCCTGAAGGCACCGTTTAAGGATGGCGTATATTTCTTCTGTGTAAAGGTTCCCTCTGAGAAACCTCCCTAGCCTCTGAGGCCCATACACTTGTGTAGAGGACTCACCCATCCCAACAGATAAGATACTCCTTTGGTGTCGTTTTATAGACGATGTGTTCTTACTGTGGAGGGGTAATGAGTCTGAACTCATGGATATGGTTGAAATGCTTAACATCAATGCACTTGGCCTAAAGTTCACATTCGAATGGAACAAAGACAGACTCCCGTTCCTTGACGTGCTGATTGAAAGAGGTGTAGATGGTCAGATTAGGACTAGTACATACCGAAAACCTACAGCAACAAACTCTCTCTTGAGGTGGGAGAGTGGCCATCCTAAGAGCCAAAAGAAGGGGATTCCTAAGGGTCAGTTTCTGAGACTCAGAAGGAACTGCTCGGAGACCCCCCCTTTTTTTGGAACAGGCGGCAGACCTGAACACGAGACTAAAACAGAGAGGGTACCCAGAGGGGGTCATTGACCAAGCTTTCTGTGAGGCAAATGAAAGAAACAGGACGTCCCTGTTAAATCCGGCCCCACGAAATAGTCCAAAGGAAGATGTGGTACGCTTTATAACTACCTACAATAATGGGGCTGAGGATTTCCGTAAAATCCTTAACAAACATTGGTCAATCCTTGGGATGGATAATGACATTGCCCCCGCTTTAACACCGCTTCCCACCATTACCTTTAAAAAGGCGCGCTCATTAGGTGACAGGTTGGTGCACAGCCATTTTACCCCCAAAAATACCTCCTGGATTCGAAGTGACATAAAAGGCTGCTACAAATGCAGTGGCTGCGTAGCATGTGGTTCCATAAAAGTAGGGAAAAAATTCCATTCTGCTGTGACCGGCAGGGACTACACCATCAAACATTTTATCAACTGTAGATCAAAAGGTGTTATTTATAAAGCTACATGCACATGCCCGAAAGAATATGTGGGAAAAACCAAAAGAGAATTTAGACGTAGAGTGGGTGAACACCTAAGAGATATCCGTAATAAAATTGACACTCCATTGGCAAGGCATATCTCCGAAAAACACAATGGTGACCCCAACTCCGTCCTTTTTCAGGGAATTGATCTGGTACCACAACCTACAAGAGGGGGGGATTGGGACAATCTGATCCTAAAACAGGAGACGAGGTGGATTTTCTGGCTCAGGACAGTGAGACCCCTGGGCCTAAATGAGATGCTATCCTTTGCACCCTTTGTGTAACCTAGCAACAGGGTGAGCTTCTGGTAGGGCTATACGACGGCCGAGTGGGGGCACCATCCACCGTTTCTTTAGGGTGCCGACCCCCACATGATAGGCAGTTGCAAGACCATAAATTAGGGCCAGTATATATGGTGATGGGTCTTTTCTTTCTCATCCGTTTGGGTCCAGCTGTTGCTCTGATTGTCCCTGACCAGATTTCCCGGCTAGTTGTTCAAAATATTTCTTCAGGCTCCCTCTCCCCGCCCCCTTCCCCCACCATGCCCCCCCCCCGCGCGCCCCCCCCCCCCCCCTTCAAGTTCTTCTGTACCATAACATATGAATTGTGTTTGAAATTGTCCGTTTTACCATAATGGCACAGCCATGTCTAACCTGGATTGACTGCTTCTGGGACAGTTATGTCCCAGGGCAGGACTCTTTGGAATGTTTGCTTTGTCAATATTCTCGTACATGATGACCGCAGGCTGGTGCGCCTGCTGCACTGTAAGATGCAGCGGCCGTTCATCTGCGCATGCGCGGAGTGTCCTGCGTTCCAGGACTCTGTCCTGGGTCGCATGCGTCTCAACACGGAGTGACCCGCAGGAAGTGGGCGGGCACCCGTGGGGCGGATGTGACGTCACACGCCTGTTTTCAGAGCGGCAATGCTCTGTTATTTAAACATAATGCCGGTGCTCGGCATGGTGGCGCAGTACCAGTAATTGCCACGTGTCGGGACCTTGGTGAGTACACAACTTATATCTGGTCTTCTGAAATGAGGCTGTTTGATTTATATGAGGCCGGCTGTTTTATTTTGGAGACTTATTCTATTTTTTTTTTGGACCCATATAGTGGCTGATGTGCCGGTCCTATGAAGGACATATTAATGTGGCATTGGATGTGTGTCTGAACCCAGCGGCGGATATGCCGGTTTCATTAAAAGACACCATAATCCTTCCCTAATTCTCCTGATGATCAATTGAAACGCGTTGAGAAAGAGGAAAAAAAGTTTCTTTGATATGACATCGGAGTTGTCTATGAGGGGATCCGTGGAATACACGTTGAAGCCATAGGATCTTAATGTATTGTGGCAACTCCGTTTGCCTACACTTATTGCGGCTGAGGAACATTCACCCCTAATGAACTGAAGACGGGTGAGATTGTTGCCTTTTATTCCCTATCACACAACATTTGATGAGGGTTATTTTTTGCCGATTACTTATTGTTGTCTGTGACAGTATATTCCTAATGTTAATGATATAGGATATCACAGCTGGTGACAATTTTTAGGCGCATTTGCGCTATATATGTTTGTATGGTCTCTTCTACTATTTTAAATATTATAATAAAAGGTATATTTTAGGCGTATTTATCTATTGGTGGGTTACCCAGCTGTTATATTAATTGTCCATACGGTATATCCATATCCAGTTGCTTTATTCTACAATACCATTGTCCTCACCACCGGGAATATGGTATATTTACATATAAGGCCGGCAGGTCTGACATGGAATTCTTGGATATACTACTCAATATAGATGAAAGTGGCCACATAGTGACAGATGTGTACAGAAAACCAACGGCAGTTAACAGTTTGATTCATGCTAAATCGTCTCATCCAAAGAATCTCATTAACAGCATACCGAGAGGCCAATTTCTTCGAATAAGAAGAATATGTTCAACAGATCAAAACTTCGAACAACAATCAAGAGGTCTATGGGAGAGGTTTCAAATGAGAGGATACAATGAGAAAGCCATACAGAGAGGCTACAGAAAGGCCAAATTTGCCAGTAGAACGGAATTACTCTATAATTATAATAGAAAATCTAGCAACTCTGATGTGGTGAGATTTATCTCTACTTATCATTCTAGAAACAAAGAATTGTGGCAGGCTCTCAAAAAACACTGGAACGTCCTACTATTGGACTCAACATTATCTAGACACATACCTCAAAATCCAGCAATCACTTATCGACGAGCCAAAAATTTGGCAGACCTACTAGTGAATAGCCATTTTGTACAAGCAAAACCTAAAGGTATTTTCAACAGTAGGGGACTGAAATGGGGTTGCAGATCTTGTGGTAAATGTGTAGCTTGTACTAACATCACAACCACAGATGAGTTCACTGATGCCACAGGTACTAAAACCTATAAAATTACACATCAAATCAATTGTGGTACGATTGGAGTAATCTATAGCGCCAAGTGCCCTTGCAATAAAATCTATATTGGGATGACAACTAGGGAACTACGACGTAGAACGAGGGAACATGTCTTGGACATCCGGGCAGCCAAAGAAATAGAAGATGATTGGGGTATGAAAACCATACCTAGACATTTTAAACAATTTCACCAGTGTGATGATACTCTACTTAAGGTAAGTGGAATAGACAGAGTGATCATAACAGAAAGAGGGGGCAACTGGAAAAGAATCCTGGCCCAAAAAGAAGTTAGATGGATTTCCACACTAAATACCCTTGTACCATCAGGTTTAAATGAAACCATGAGCTTTTCCCCATTTCTATAACCCTTACAAGGCCTACGTCTGGGTCTAGGGTGAATTAATCTGTGTCATTCCTTGACTAGACTCATCTTGAATTTTTAACCTGTTTTTAATTTGGTTTATTTTAATGTGTCTTCTCACTTTATTGTTCTCTGATTATTCCTAGTTATTTCGCCTTCAAGAATCTCATCTTTTCATCCTACCAGGGTGCTCCGTTTTTGTGCTGGGAGTGGAAACAACGACGTGCGCGGTTCTGTGCAATCATTTCTACAGGAGGAACCCTTTCTCGTGCATATATTATGGAAATACTCCCCAGTTTCCCCTCCCCTCTTTCCCCTTCCCCCCCCTCCCCTTCCCTCCTCCCCCTTTTTCCCCCCCCCCTCCCCCCTCCCCCCCCCCACATATGTCCTTATATATATATTCTGTATATAATTCATGTATTATTTTATTCTATACATAATCACTTCACGTAATATTCACAATTATTTTATACATAATCACTCCACGTCACATTCACACTCTAGTTATTTTTTCACACATTTTCACATGACCAGTATAACCGTATCTGGTCCACTCATCTCAATGCACATCAGTATTTTACACAATTTTTGTACACTTAACGTACACATTTCACCTTTTCACTTCATCTCACTCCACATACAATTTCTTTTGTCATTTACCTTACACTATCTTTATTTCCCATATTGTTTATGGGCAGCTTAACACTCACATTACTGTGATTTGAGTTATCACTTTCATTTTCTTTATGAATACTATTTCACAATTTTATGGCAACTATACATGTATACATTGACACTGCCTTGTCATACAGTGGGTGACCATTGGGGGGCTTACTGGGCAACTGTACTGGGTGTGATTAACATTGCACTCTGTAGGGGCAATGCACGATTTATGTGTTTCCCAACTTGGTTATACTAACAAATTCTAAATATATGCAATAAGTGGTAATGCCGTGCCCATGCACGCACATGCACGGCGCGGCATGCCGCGGCCGGAAGTGACGACAGACGCTGCACGGCCGTGCACGTGGGAACTCCCGGCACCATTTATCCTTTATAAGAGCACCATATCACATACATAATCATGTTTCCCTTGACAAAGAACGGCGAAACGCGCGTCGGGAAGCCTTCCAGTGGTCCCCAGTGATTGATATGTAAGTAATTTCCTTCTGCAAGTTACATATTATACCACTAAGTATTTCTATCTATTGAGTGTATTATATGAAAACGTTTTCAGGCAGGCATGATTACCCATTATGGGCTGATATGAATTATTGAAAAGTCCGTACATCTTTGACAGCTAGGACATTGTACATGTTGTTTCATGATCAATGCTGATGCTTTGGGGATGAGCGGTCTTTTGCTGAATGTCCTATACCTTAAGGATACATCACTGCATGCCTTAGCCCCTGGTGGGGCATGTGCATGTTTTGTTTATACCAGCATTACCTCTCATCTACAACCATCAGCACGGTCAATTATACAAAATATATAAGTGTCTTGCCTGTCAACTTACGTGGTGAACTTATGTGGAGAGGAATTTTCTATTTCATAGTCACATGGAATTTGGAATTTTGTGTAATCCATATGAGTAGTTGCAACTAACCGTAGCTCACCCTTTTGGAAATACAGTGATTAAATATCCAGTGATGAGCTGTTTTTGTCCCATAGGCATTTGAGGTCTAATAGAGAGCACTAGGCACTTTATATTTATATTTTGCTTACCATATTCCCGGTGGTGAGGACAATGGTATTGTAGCTACATAGGTATTTTGTTCCAAGCTTTATGAGGAACTAATCAAATTTTTGCACTAATCACTTTTTGATATGTAATAGGCAAATAATGTATACTGACAATTGATTCAATACATTGTATTGTTGCCCATGTCATGAATTTCATCTTCCAATCCATGTACTGTATTACATATAATTCTTGTACAATTACTGGGTGAACAAATCAGGATTAATTACACGCTGCTCTCTTTTCTTTTCCAAACCTCCCTTCCCCCCATTGATACCCTTTGTAATATTTTATAATTATCAATAATAAAAATTATTGTTTTGAACATGAGTTTCAGTGCTCTGTTAGAGAAAGTTGGTTTATTTTTGCCAGGAAAAATGCCTACTATTTTTGTTGGGGATTTTAATTGTACGACGGAAGGTAATATGGATGTAACCGGGAAAAAGCTGTTACATATCATTTCTGATTTTTCTTTCTCAGATGCCGCTGTTGTAAAGCTGGGCAATCCACAACCACCTACGTACAAGGCGGACAGAGGAGGTATAGAATCACGGATTGACCGTATGTTTTTTTCTAAAAATATTGAGTGTGTAAGGTTTGAACAGTGTGCGGTTCCTTTTTCGGACCACGAATGTTTGAAGGGTGTGTTCAGAGGGGATGGTGGACCTGTAAAGAGGGGTGCTGTATGGAAGTTAAATGTGAGATTGCTAGAGGATGCAAAAGTGATGAAAGAGTTTAAAGAAGAGTACCAAAGATGGGGGTACTACAAAAACAGGTTTGCAAGTGTGTTAGAGTGGTGGGATTGGGTTAAAGGGGAGATTAAAACTTTTTTCAGGAAATGGGGCTACAAAAAAGCTACCATGTATCGTAATAAATTTAAAGATGTGAATACTCGGATTGATTGGTTACAAAAGTGTAGTAGGTCTGGGATTGATGTAAGTGATTCGTTGGTGGAGGCAAAAAATGAGTTGAAATGTCTGATTGAGAAAAAGGGTAAGGAAATTATCTATAGGACGAAAGTTGAACATTTGGATAAGAATGAGAAATGTACCAGATATTTCTTTAAAAAAATGAATGGGAAGAAAGTAGATATGGATGTGATTGTGGATGAGAATGATGTTCCTGTGACTGGTGAAAGTGTGATTGACGAGGTGAAAGCCTTTTACAGCAGACTGTATGGAGAGAAGTGGATTGATTCTGGTCTAATGACTGAAGTGTTGGCTAGCATGGAGTGTAGACTAGGCAAAGATGAGTGTGAGGATTTGTGTGATGAGGTGGTTCTGGATGAAGTGAGAAAGGTTGTGTTTAGTGCACAAAAGAATAAAACTCCTGGAAAGGATGGCTTGCCAATTGAACTATATGTGAAAGCATGGGAGTGTATGGGCACGGATCTGACGGAGATATGTAAGTATATGTGGGAATCTGGTATGCTGTGTGACTCTATGAAAGAAGGGGTAGTGGTACTTATCCATAAGAAGGGGGAAAAGAGTAAATTGGGGAATTGGAGGCCTATTACGCTTCTGAATTCTGATTATAAGGTTTTCAGTAAACTATTAGCTAATCGTATGCGTGAAGTGCTTGGGAAGGTTGTAAAGGATGATCAAGTGTGTGCTGTGCCTGGAAGGAGCATCAGTGATAACTTGTTGTTGTTGAGGGATGTTATTGGTGACTGTAAGACTAGAAAGCAGAAGTGCATGTTGTTGGCTCTTGATTTTGAGAAAGCGTTTGATAGGGTGTCACATGTTTTTATGTTTGAGGTCTTGAATAGTATGGGTTTTCCTAAGAAGTTCTTGGATGGTGTGAGATGTCTGTATGGTGGTGTGACAAGTGAATTCTTAGTGAATGGATGTTTGAGTGGGAAAGTACAGATCAAGTCAGGTGTCCGTCAGGGGTGTCCAATATCCCCTGTTTTATTTGTCAGTGTGATTGAGCCTTTGTTATGTATGATCAGGCGTGAGAAACTGATAAGAGGGATGTTAATACCTGGTAGTGGCGGTAAGAATGTGAAGGTGCTTGGCTATATGGATGATGTAGTGATAGTGAGTGAGAGTATTGCGTCTATGACTAGAGTAAAGCTGTTGTTGGATTTCTTCTGTGGCGCGTCTGCTTTTAAAGTCAACTGGAATAAATGTTGTTTTAAGTGTTTTGGTGATAGTAGTGTTAAGATGGACGGAGTGACAAGTGTGGATGGTCCAATCAAAGTGCTGGGTGTGTTGTTTAATGATGATCTGAGAGGTACGGAGAGTTGGGAAGAATGTGGATTGCGGATTGAGAGGAAACTGAATTTCTGGAGAATGCGTGATCTGACATTGAATGGTAAAGTTTGATTATTAAGGCCGTGGTGCTGCCGATTCTCCTTTATATCTCTGGGGTCTTCCCGTCCCCATATAAAAAGATAAAAAGAGTAGAGAAACTGATTTTTACCTTTTTTTGGGGGAGCAAAATGGAAAAATTAAAAAGAGAGCATTTATACAAGGCCTGTCATTATGGGGGTTTAAACTTTCCAAATATTGAAATCTTTCTTAGCCTTCATTATATTAAGACGGTAGTAATCCTAATGGGAAAGAACAATAAAGGGGCCTACATGGTGAGGTATATGGCGGGCTGGATGCTGTATGGCTTGTGTTGGGTACAAAGGGATGCGCGTGTGCCTGTGTCGTTCAAGTGTCCAGTCTGTTACGACATAATTGAGAGGTTTATTAGAAAAAATGATTTGCTGGCTGTACCTATGAGTGAGTTCAGAGCAGCGAAGAGAGTGATGAAAAGGATGAGAGCGAATGAGGTAGAATGTAATATTAATGATTTGAGAGGGAATGATGTGTCAGATGCATGGAAGAAACTGAGTACACCGGGTATGTCTAATAAGCAGAGGGATGTTGTGTGGTTGGCATTGCATGATATATTACCTGTGAGAGATGTGCAGAAGAGAAGGGACCTGATTAGAACGGATGTGTGCCCACGGAAGGGATGTGGTGCACGTGAGACCGTGAGACACGTCATGTGGGACTGTGATTACGCCTATAGTGTGTGGAAATGTGTAGGAGGCCTGTGTAAGGATCTGGCTGGTGTGAACCATATTAATTGGAGGGTGGCTATGTTTGGCATTGGTGCATGTGGGAGTGTTAAAGAGAGGATTTTGTGGCTTATCATGATGAGATGGAAAGCTTATGGGATGTCAGAAATTTGGGACTTTTTAAAAGGAAGGTGGTTCCTATTAACGACTGTGTAAGATTAATTATTTCCAGACTTTATGTTATTTACCAATGGGATAAGAGTAGAGGTGGTGGTGGATTGGACGCTGAAGGCATATGGAAGGTTTTAAAGTGGCATTATTTGGTGAAGTATCAATAAGAGGTAAATTCTCTGTTTTTCAGTATTTTCTGGTTTTTTGTGATACTTTCTTTGGATATGTACTGCAATACTTTTTGGAAAATTAAAAAAAGAATATAACCATTGTGATGAGTTTGGATAAACAGCAAAGTTGTAAACTTGATATTGTTGTTTTTAACTAACCTGAATGGTTTTAAAAAAAAAAAAAAAAAAAAAATCTGTTCTTATCAGTTTAATATCTGATACGTCCCCTATCTTGGGACCATATATTAAATGGATTTTTAGAACAGGGAGATGGAAAAAGAGCTTGCTCTGTCCACTCCACGCATTGACCTGGTATTGCAGTACCTCCAGGACCGGTGCACCCCTTCTTAACCCAGTTTCCAAAAGCAGAACTCAATTCACCTGATTCCTATTAGCCCGATTAATGAATTGAAAGAAAGCATACAACTTCATATGCACCTCAATTTGGCCCATTCACTTTTCACACTTCCGAATCCTTTTGTTTTTTATCTTTCACACTTTTTACTTGCTTTATTCATCCAAATAGCAAACTCATCACCACTCAACTTGACCAACTCTGCTATGTCCCGTGCTGCAGTATCTTGTTCTCCGTCTTATCTAGATCATTTGCAATTGAATGGAATAGATCCCTTTTGGACAAAGTGGATTCAGCTGATGCTGCTGCAGTGACTACAGGTGTGAGAAGATCTAGAATTGGCATCTGGTGCGATCTCTCCGCTTCCACTCCAAATAAAGTTACCTGTTTATTCCTATCATGCATTGGTTTTTGGTGCTTTCTTTGAGCAATGATGATGTCTTTAGTGGTCTGTTGGCTCCCCCTCCTGGAGGAAATGTTTGCTTGCTCTTGGACATTCTAAAAGAGAGGTCATGATAGACATTTAGCTTCTGAGCACAATTGGGGACAGTCATGGGGGATGAATGTTTAGCAACCTGCTGCGAAGCCTGATACCGCAATATAAGGAACGTCAAATACTAAGAATGGGCGGCCTATGAAAGAATTACTACTTTCATTAAGTATACTTAAACGGCTAATTGGGAATAGACAAACTGTAAAAAGCCCTCTGAGAAAGCCCCCCTCTAACCTTTGTTAGTAAGCTTTCCTGTAGTCTACCTGTTGATGTATTTTCCGTTTGAACAGTGCACAACATGAAGAGACGGAACACTGGCGGCTTGTCACAATGCCCCCGCTGACATCACAATAGCGCTGCTGCCTAGAAAGCCAGCTGCACAGCACAACTTGTTCTTTGGGTGGGAGGGTGGGCTAGTGGAAGGAGGGGGCAAGCCGTTTTTTTCCCGGGTGGTAGGGGGATGACAGGAGAAGGAATGCGGGTGGTGAGAAGGGTACAGAGGGCAGGGTTTGGGGGCTGGGAAGGAAAGGGAAAAGATTAGGGTTTGAGGATGATGGAAGGGCTTTCTACGGGTAAGGATGGCAAAGGGTGGCAGTGACGGAAAGTCAGGCAACCTGTCCTGTCCGTCTTTTTGTATCATGAATTGGAAAGACTGCAAGGGGGAGGGGAGTTGCTTGCGCCCTAAAGGAGGAGTTATTCAGATTCATTGCAGTGGGGGGGGAGCGGTGGCTGCAAAACGCACCATTCTTCTTGTTTTTGCTCTGCAAAGCAGCCTTTTCAAGGGTTGGCTTGGGTGACAAAATGTCTTCTGTAGGCGTGGGTTTGTCTCCCTCTCACTCTCTCTCCCTAAGATGTGTCCGGCATAGGCCAGGGTGCCACTCGAGGCCCAAACCAATTCTGGTTATTTCTTCGCGGCCTTTTGGCTAAGATCAAGTGTAGTCCCTTTATTGGGTTTGCCTTGGTCTTGGCTGGGAGGGGCCCAGGCTTGCACAACCGCCGGCCTCGGGGATTGTTGCGCCTTTTGGTGCTTACGTCCCCTTGTGGCTGGTGGTTCCTGGGCTCGGGAGGTGATCACCCAGGCACTGCGCTTTTGTGTGGTGGCTTACTGGCCTTCGGGTCTACCTTGATTCTGAAACTTGCGGATGAAATCTCATCTGTTCTTATCAGTTTAATATCTGATACGTCCCCTATCTGGGGACCATATATTAAATGGATTTTTAGAACAGGGAGATGGAAAAAGAGCTTGCTCTGTCCACTCCACGCATTGACCTGGTATTGCAGTACCTCCAGGACCGGTGCACCCCTTCTTAACCCAGTTTCCAAAAGCAGAATTCAATTCACCTGATTCCTATTAGCCCGATTAATGAATTGAAAGAAAGCATACAACTTCATATGCACCTCAATTTGGCCCATTCACTTTTCACACTTCCGAATCCTTTTGTTTTTTATCTTTCACACTTTTTACTTGCTTTATTCATCCAAATAGCAAACTCATCACCACTCAACTTGACCAACTCTGCTATGTCCCGTGCTGCAGTATCTTGTTCTCCGTCTTATCTAGATCATTTGCAATTGAATGGAATAGATCCCTTTTGGACAAAGTGGATTCAGCTGATGCTGCTGCAGTGACTACAGGTGTGAGAAGATCTAGAATTGGCATCTGGTGCGATCTCTCCGCTTCCACTCCAAATAAAGTTACCTGTTTATTCCTATCATGCATTGGTTTTTGGTGCTTTCTTTGAGCAATGATGATGTCTTTAGTGGTCTGTTGGCTCCCCCTCCTGGAGGAAAAGTTTGCTTGCTCTTGGACATTCTAAAAGAGAGGTCATGATAGACATTTAGCTTCTGAGCACATTTGGGGACAGTCATGGGGGATGAATGTTTAGCAACCTGCTGCGAAGCCTGATACCGCAATATAAGGAACGTCAAATACTAAGAATGGGCGGCCTATGAAAGAATTACTACTTTCATTAAGTATACTTAAACGGCTAATTGGGAATAGACAAACTGTAAAAAGCCCTCTGAGAAAGCCCCCCTCTAACCTTTGTTAGTAAGCTTTCCTGTAGTCTACCTGTTGATGTATTTTCCGTTTGAACAGTGCACAACATGAAGAGACGGAACACTGGCGGCTTGTCACAATGCCCCCGCTGACATCACAATAGCGCTGCTGCCTAGAAAGCCAGCTGCACAGCACAACTTGTTCTTTGGGTGGGAGGGTGGGCTAGTGGAAGGAGGGGGCAAGCCGTTTTTTTTCCCGGGTGGTAGGGGGATGACAGGAGAAGGAATGCGGGTGGTGAGAAGGGTACAGAGGGCAGGGTTTGGGGGCTGGGAAGGAAAGGGAAAAGATTAGGGTTTGGGGATGATGAAAGGGCTTTCTACGGGTAAGGATGGCAAAGGGTGGCAGTGACGGAAAGTCAGGCAACCTGTCCTGTCCGTCTTTTTGTATCATGAATTGGAAAGACTGCAAGGGGGAGGGGAGTTGCTTGCGCCCTAAAGGAGGAGTTATTCAGATTCATTGCAATGGAGGGCGGCGGCTGCAAAACGCACCATTCTTCTTGTTTTTGCTCTGCAAAGCAGCCTTTTCAAGGGTTGGCTTGGGTGACAAAATGTCTTCTGTAGGCGTGGGTTTGTCTCCCTCTCACTCTCTCTCCCTAAGATGTGTCCGGCATAGGCCAGGGTGCCACTCGAGGCCCAAACCAATTCTGGTTATCGCTTCTCGGCCTTTTGGCTAAGATCAAGTGTAGTATCTGTTCTTATCAGAACAAACTGAGCTAGCTACACTTGACGAGAGACGATCAGGGAGACGAGCTCCGAAGCCCAGCCGAGACCGGAAGAGGAAGATCGGACGGAAGAAGAGCTCGGCAGAAAGAAGCAAGAAGACAAAGGCTCGGAGAAGACTTGGGGAGACCAGAGGAACTTCGAGGAGGAACACAGCGGGAGAAGACACCCGGAGAAGAATCCAAGATCCAGCTCCGGGAACTCAAGCAGGAACCAGCCATGGCAAGCAAGCCAGAGAGGGCAGCCAAGAAGGCCCAGGACCCAGGGACCTCCAGGAAGGCTCATCCAGAGGCTTCTTCGGCCCAAGAGGCCCCTACCTCCGACGCCGGCCAGCTGGAGGGAGCCCGGACGCCGCCAGAAAAGGCTCCAAACCTGGAGCCTTGGATGCGGCAGACGGTCGCCCTGAAGCTAAAGGCGGTGGATGGTAGGTTGCCGGACATGTCCAGCGACGTGTTCTGCAAGAAGATGATTCTGGATCAGGGCTTCTCCAGGGCGGAAACCCTGAGTGTCCAGACCTTCATGACTGGCATTTTTCTGGCAACCTTTGCCACGGTGAATGCCTGCAGGAGATACTGGGAGGCGATGAACGCAGCGATGCCGGACTCTCCTTTTCATTCTTTTTTAGGATCCTGTCCTATACAGAGGGATGAGAAGAGGATCACGGTTTCCATGCGGAACCCGCACACCCCAGGAAGAGACATATCCACGTTCCTGGGACGCTTCTGCAAAGTGGTGAGGGAACCATCCCACATCCTTAACGGCAGCGGATTCTGGACGGGTAAGTGGTCAGTAACCGTTCGACTCCACAGGGAACTAGCATCCGAGGACGGCCTTCAGCACCTGCCCCCGACATTCTCTCTGGGAAACTCCTTTGGTCTCATCTACTACCCGGACATGCCACACAACTGCAGGAAATGTGGTGGGAAAGGGCATTCGATGAATACCTGCCAGGAGAACGCCTGCAGGGTTTGCCGGGTGACGGGACACAGCTCCAAGGATTGTCCGAAGAAGATGACCTGCAACTTATGTGGACTGGCGGACCACCTTTACAAGGACTGCCCACAACGAGAGAAATCCTGGGCAAGGGTGGCTGCGGCGACCCAGGCTCGGGTAGTCGCAGCCTCGTCGACTAAGGCAGCTACGACCAAAGCCACAGAGGCCAAGGCCAAGGCGGCCAAGAACCCGGTGACCGCGGCTCCAGCCAAAGCCCCAGCGGCCACGGAGTCCAGGAAGAAGAAGGGTAAGAAAACTGCTGCCCCCTCCCTGGTCCCCCCCCCTGTCACCCCCGTCCAAACCCCTTTTCCCCCGGCCAACCCCACTGAGGATTCCACCACCTCCACCTCTTTTCCCTACTCCTCAGTCGGTGCCCTTACCCCCCCTCCAAAGCCCACCCTCCCCCCCAGACCATGAGAGCAGAGGGCCTCAGCACTCCTGCACCTTTCACCGAGAAGGATTTTCCAGCTCTTGTCTCCTCAGGTACAAGCCAAAGGAAGAGGCAGTTGGAAGATAGTCCTGTCGCAGAACATTCCAAGTTGTTCATTGTGGATCCCAATCCAACCCAGGAAGAGGAGGACGACCTCCTCCCGGAACCAGATGTGTTGGAGCAGATGGTGGAGTCCCTGGTGTCCGAAGAAGAAATGGAGGAGTCGGAAGCCACTGAGGCAACATCTCTACTCGATCGGCTAGAAGAAGAAGGCCTGCTGGTGATACCATCACCAACAGACACCAAAGAAGAAGAACCGCCCGACCGGAGTGGTAACTAAGGCACATCGCCTGCACTAACTTTCTCTTCCCTCCAATGACTGCTAACATTGACATCTTTTCCATTAATGTTAGGAGCATCAGAGACAAGTTCAGACGTCAGACGATTTTTGCTTTCCTTAACACTCAGTCTAGTAATGTATTTTTCCTGCAGGAATGCTCCCTTCCCTCCTCTAGGTCCTTCAACCATCTGGCCAGGGAATGGACCCATGGACCGTCCTACTGGTCCGGCGGGGGCGACTGTAGGTCCGCAGGGGTCGCCGTGCTAATCAGGGGAAGCGCCTTCACGTTGGACTCAGTTCAGGAACTCGTCTGCGGCAGGTTACTGCTCGTGGACGGTACCTGGGCTGGAGAACCTGTCAGGTTCATCAATGTGTACGCTTCTCCTGTGAAGAGCGATCGACTGGAGCTCCTCCAAGCCCTGCGCCCTCAGCTCGCCACCACCAGGATGGTAGTGATGGCCGGGGACTTCAACTGCCCGATTGAGGCGGATGGACGCAGTTCTGGAACGGCTGCCAAGTTAGACGTCACATCCAAACTGCTCATTGAGATGGTGACCGAAGCCTCTCTCGTGGACGTTGTGGGCTCCATCGGACACGGATCCGTGAACTATTCATGGTGCCGACCTGATGGTTCGCTGCATTCCAGGATTGACTTCGTGTTTACCTCTCGGACGGTTGGGCGGAGTGGGCACTCGATGGTTCCCTGCTTCTTCTCTGACCACAGAGCCATTCACTTTCAAGGTGCGCTGGGCCACGGCTTTCCTGTTGGCCCTGGCTCCTGGAAGCTGAACTGCTCTCTGCTGGAAAAGGGGGAAGTTCTGGAGGAGCTTAGAGCGGCCTACTCCACGTGGCGGGCCTACAAGGCAGGCTTCCAGTCTGTTTCTGACTGGTGGGAATACGTTAAACTCGAGTTCCGTTTCTTCTTTCAGGCAAAGAGTCAACAACAGGCGTGTGTGAAGAAGAGGGACTTCAGGAGACTCCAGCGTGAGCTGCGTTCCCTGCATGACCTTCTTCGATGTGGCTGGGACGTGAGAGAGGAGCTGGAGGAGACTAAGAAGAGCCTGAAAAGGCACTTTGAGGAGGAGTCCAAGCGAATTGTCTTCCGTTCCAAAGTGGAGAACCTGGAGAAGGGTGAGAAATGTAACTCGTTCTTTTTCAGGAAGCTCCACACCGGTCATACACCCCTGAATGAACTACGAGATGAGAGTGGAATCATGCGACGCGGGAAAGAGGACGTGATGAAAGTCGTCAGCGACTTCTACAGCGAACTCTACGCCCGCAAGACTACCGACCCTGAGGCCGCCGATAAGTTCCTGTCAGGTATCACTAACCATCTTGACCCTGCAGATGCGGCGGCCATGGACGTCCCTCTGACGGTGGACGAGCTGCTCTCGGCCGCCAGATCCTTTAGGTCCGGCAGGACTCCGGGCAGTGATGGCCTCCCAGCAGAGCTCTATGTAGCACTGGGGGACCTCATCTGTCCGGACTTGTTAGATCTGTATGAGGAGATGGTGGTGGAGGGCAGAATGCCTCCGTCCCTGAGGGAAGGAATGGTCACGATCCTGTACAAGCGCAAAGGAGAGAGGTGCGACCTGAAGAATTGGCGTCCCATCACCCTTCTGAACGTCGACTACAAGATCCTGGCCAAGACGATGGCAACGAGACTGAAGACGGTTATTGGATGGATCATTCACCCGGATCAGACCTGTGGCATCCCCGGACATCACATCGCAGACAGCCTGGCTCTCATGCGGGACACGGTCGAGTACATCAAGGCCCGCCGGGTGCACGCATCCCTGATCTCGTTGGATCAGGAAAAGGCCTTCGACCGTGTTTCCCATGAGTTCCTGGGCAAAGTTCTGCACAGGTTAGGTTTGGGTAACATGTTTTGTTTGTATGTCCAACTAATGTATTTTGATATTCACAGCTCGGTGTTGGTAAACGGCTGGAAGACTGACCCCTTCCCGGTCCTCTCAGGGGTCAGACAAGGCTGTCCTCTGTCACCTCTTCTTTTTGTTTGTGTTATAGAACTCTTTGCAGAGGCTATCCGGCGGAATGGAGAGATCAGAGGGATCACCGCACCAGGACCAGAACGCTTCGAGGTCAAGTGCTCGCTCTACATGGACGACGTGACCGTCTTCTGCGCGGACCGTCGCTCAGTTGACACCCTCGTCCAGACCTGTGAGACCTTCGGACGGGCTTCGGGAGCCAAAGTCAACTGCGGGAAGTCGGAAGCCATGCCCTTCGGGGACTGGCAGCCGGCCTCTTCCGCCCCATTCCCTTTCAGCATCCAGCCGGATTTCATCAAGGTTCTTGGAGTCTGGTTCGGGAAGGAAGGAGCAGCCCTCAAGTCCTGGGAGGAACGCTTGACCAAGATCACCCAACGGATCGGTCTGTGGAGCCTCAGACGCCTCACCTGTGAGGGCAAAGCACTGGTCCTGCGTAACGAGGTACTGCCCATGCTGCAGTACACGGCCCAGGCCTGGCCCCCCCTTGCCACCGTGTGCAGGGCCATTACCAGGACGGTGTTTCGTTTTGTCTGGGGATCCAAGATGGACAGAGTAAAGCGGACCATCATGTACAAGGATCCTCGCAAGGGTGGGAAGGGCGTACCCGATATCCCCACCCTCCTGCGATCCTCCTTCGTATGTGACTGCGTTCGCCGATCTCTGCGAGTCAAGAGAGGTTCTGCGGGTAGGTCCATGTCTTGCTTCTTCCTGCTCCCCCTTTGGAGAAGGTTCGGCTGGGACAAGTGGGACAGCTCCTTCCCCTACAACTGGACGACGCCATGGTTCTATGGAGACGTTGTTCGGTTTGTGAGGGAACACCAACTGGAGGGACTCAAGCCTGATTTGTGGAATCCACAAACTCATCAGAGCCAAGGACGAAATGGAGAACATTCCAGGACTTCATCACGACACACTGGAGACTGTTTGGACCAACGTGTCATCGACTGGATTGACCAACGGGCACAAGGACTTGTCATGGATGGCGATACAGGGCGGACTGCCCGTCCGGTCATTCATGCACGCCCGGAACCTGTGCAAAACCCGGTACTGCCCAAGGTGCCCCTTCGTGGAGGAAACATCGCTGCACGCCTTTTGGGACTGCCGTTTTGCACAGCGCCTGTTGGTTGCCCTGGAGGATGACCTGAGGAACTCCGTCCCCAGAGGGAGCCTATCGTACCATTCCGTACTTTATGGACTCTTCCCTGGGACTCACACTGTTGGAGCCATCCAGGAGGCTTGGCGCCTTATGAACTGCTTTAAGGACGCTATTTGGGTCGCCAGGAACCGGCTCATCTTGAAGAGGGAGAGGATGTCTATCCAGGACTGCCGCAGGCTGATCCACAGCCTGCTCAGAGACTATTCCATCATGGACAGTCCAGACGACAGCGCCGAGGAGGAGGTTTAAACCTCTTCCACGCCCCCTCCCTCCTTTTCCCGTTTATGTGCGTCCTTCAATAAAGCTTCGGGCCTGTGATTTCCCCACCCTATCCCCTTTTTCCCTACCCCCACCCCCCAATCGCCGGTTCGTCGTTATTTATTGTCTAACTTTTTCTTTCAGCTTGAGGGCTACGGATAGCATAGGAGCGTGATGTATAGTTTAGTGCGTCGTACTCTATTGCTATGTAAGAATGATTGTATATTTCTGTGTGTACGGGGCTGCGGCACTGTACACGGTTTGTTACTTTTTTTGAGAAGTGCATGATAATAAAGATGCTAAAAAAAAAAAAAAATCTGTTCTTATCAGTTTAATATCTGATACGTCCCCTATCTGGGGACCATATATTAAATGGATTTTTAGAACAGGGAGATGGAAAAAGAGCTTGCTCTGTCCACTCCACGCATTGACCTGGTATTGCAGTACCTCCAGGACCGGTGCACCCCTTCTTAACCCAGTTTCCAAAAGCAGAACTCAATTCACCTGATTCCTATTAGCCCGATTAATGAATTGAAAGAAAGCATACAACTTCATATGCACCTCAATTTGGCCCATTCACTTTTCACACTTCCGAATCCTTTTGTTTTTTATCTTTCACACTTTTTACTTGCTTTATTCATCCAAATAGCAAACTCATCACCACTCAACTTGACCAACTCTGCTATGTCCCGTGCTGCAGTATCTTGTTCTCCGTCTTATCTAGATCATTTGCAATTGAATGGAATAGATCCCTTTTGGACAAAGTGGATTCAGCTGATGCTGCTGCAGTGACTACAGGTGTGAGAAGATCTAGAATTGGCATCTGGTGCGATCTCTCCGCTTCCACTCCAAATAAAGTTACCTGTTTATTCCTATCATGCATTGGTTTTTGGTGCTTTCTTTGAGCAATGATGATGTCTTTAGTGGTCTGTTGGCTCCCCCTCCTGGAGGAAAAGTTTGCTTGCTCTTGGACATTCTAAAAGAGAGGTCATGATAGACATTTAGCTTCTGAGCACAATTGGGGACAGTCATGGGGGATGAATGTTTAGCAACCTGCTGCGAAGCCTGATACCGCAATATAAGGAACGTCAAATACTAAGAATGGGCGGCCTATGAAAGAATTACTACTTTCATTAAGTATACTTAAACGGCTAATTGGGAATAGACAAACTGTAAAAAGCCCTCTGAGAAAGCCCCCCTCTAACCTTTGTTAGTAAGCTTTCCTGTAGTCTACCTGTTGATGTATTTTCCGTTTGAACAGTGCACAACATGAAGAGACGGAACACTGGCGGCTTGTCACAATGCCCCCGCTGACATCACAATAGCGCTGCTGCCTAGAAAGCCAGCTGCACAGCACAACTTGTTCTTTGGGTGGGAGGGTGGGCTAGTGGAAGGAGGGGGCAAGCCGTTTTTTTCCCGGGTGGTAGGGGGATGACAGGAGAAGGAATGCGGGTGGTGAGAAGGGTACAGAGGGCAGGGTTTGGGGGCTGGGAAGGAAAGGGAAAAGATTAGGGTTTGGGGATGATGAAAGGGCTTTCTACGGGTAAGGATGGCAAAGGGTGGCAGTGACGGAAAGTCAGGCAACCTGTCCTGTCCGTCTTTTTGTATCATGAATTGGAAAGACTGCAAGGGGGAGGGGAGTTGCTTGCGCCCTAAAGGAGGAGTTATTCAGATTCATTGCAATGGAGGGCGGCGGCTGCAAAACGCACCATTCTTCTTGTTTTTGCTCTGCAAAGCAGCCTTTTCAAGGGTTGGCTTGGGTGACAAAATGTCTTCTGTAGGCGTGGGTTTGTCTCCCTCTCACTCTCTCTCCCTAAGATGTGTCCGGCATAGGCCAGGGTGCCACTCGAGGCCCAAACCAATTCTGGTTATCGCTTCTCGGCCTTTTGGCTAAGATCAAGTGTAGGCCCTTCATTGGGTTTGCCTTGGTCTTGGCTGGGAGGGGCCCGGGCTTGCACAACTGCCGGCCTTGGGGATTGTTGCGCCTTTTGGTGCTTACGTCCCCCTTGTTGCTGGTGGTTCCTGGGCTCGGGAGGCGATCGCCCAGGCACTGCGCTTTTGTGTGGTGGCCTGCTGGCCTTCGGGGCTACCTAGATTCTGAAATTTGCGGATGAAATCTCATCTGTTCTTATCAGTTTAATATCTGATACGTCCCCTATCTGGGGACCATATATTAAATGGATTTTTAGAACAGGGAGATGGAAAAAGAGCTTGCTCTGTCCACTCCACGCATTGACCTGGTATTGCAGTACCTCCAGGACCGGTGCACCCCTTCTTAACCCAGTTTCCAAAAGCAGAACTCAATTCACCTGATTCCTATTAGCCCGATTAATGAATTGAAAGAAAGCATACGTCTTCATATGCACCTCAATTTGGCCCATTCACTTTTCACACTTCCTCCTTTTGTTTTTTATCTTTCACACTTTTCACTTGCTTTATTCATCCAAATAGCAAACTCATCACCACTCAACTTGACCAACTCTGCTATGTCCCGTGCTGCAGTATCTTGTTCTCCGTCTTATCTAGATCATTTGCAATTGAATGGAATAGATCCCTTTTGGACAAAGTGGATTCAGCTGATGCTGCTGCAGTGACTACAGGTGTGAGAAGATCTAGAATTGGCATCTGGTGCGATCTCTCCGCTTCCACTCCAAATAAAGTTACCTGTTTATTCCTATCATGCATTGGTTTTTGGTGCTTTCTTTGAGCAATGATGATGTCTTTAGTGGTCTGTTGGCTCCCCCTCCTGGAGGAAAAGTTTGCTTGCTCTTGGACATTCTAAAAGAGAGGTCATGATAGACATTTAGCTTCTGAGCACAATTGGGGACAGTCATGGGGGATGAATGTTTAGCAACCTGCTGCGAAGCCTGATACCGCAATATAAGGAACGTCAAATACTAAGAATGGGCGGCCTATGAAAGAATTACTACTTTCATTAAGTATACTTAAACGGCTAATTGGGAATAGACAAACTGTAAAAAGCCCTCTGAGAAAGCCCCCCTCTAACCTTTGTTAGTAAGCTTTCCTGTAGTCTACCTGTTGATGTATTTTCCGTTTGAACAGTGCACAACATGAAGAGACGGAACACTGGCGGCTTGTCACAATGCCCCCGCTGACATCACAATAGCGCTGCTGCCTAGAAAGCCAGCTGCACAGCACAACTTGTTCTTTGGGTGGGAGGGTGGGCTAGTGGAAGGAGGGGGCAAGCCGTTTTTTTCCCGGGTGGTAGGGGGATGACAGGAGAAGGAATGCGGGTGGTGAGAAGGGTACAGAGGGCAGGGTTTGGGGGCTGGGAAGGAAAGGGAAAAGATTAGGGTTTGGGGATGATGAAAGGGCTTTCTACGGGTAAGGATGGCAAAGGGTGGCAGTGACGGAAAGTCAGGCAACCTGTCCTGTCCGTCTTTTTGTATCATGAATTGGAAAGACTGCAAGGGGGAGGGGAGTTGCTTGCGCCCTAAAGGAGGAGTTATTCAGATTCATTGCAATGGAGGGCGGCGGCTGCAAAACGCACCATTCTTCTTGTTTTTGCTCTGCAAAGCAGCCTTTTCAAGGGTTGGCTTGGGTGACAAAATGTCTTCTGTAGGCGTGGGTTTGTCTCCCTCTCACTCTCTCTCCCTAAGATGTGTCCGGCATAGGCCAGGGTGCCACTCGAGGCCCAAACCAATTCTGGTTATCGCTTCTCGGCCTTTTGGCTAAGATCAAGTGTAGGCCCTTCATTGGGTTTGCCTTGGTCTTGGCTGGGAGGGGCCCGGGCTTGCACAACTGCCGGCCTTGGGGATTGTTGCGCCTTTTGGTGCTTACGTCCCCCTTGTTGCTGGTGGTTCCTGGGCTCGGGAGGCGATCGCCCAGGCACTGCGCTTTTGTGTGGTGGCCTGCTGGCCTTCGGGGCTACCTAGATTCTGAAATTTGCGGATGAAATCTCATCTGTTCTTATCAGTTTAATATCTGATACGTCCCCTATCTGGGGACCATATATTAAATGGATTTTTAGAACAGGGAGATGGAAAAAGAGCTTGCTCTGTCCACTCCACGCATTGACCTGGTATTGCAGTACCTCCAGGACCGGTGCACCCCTTCTTAACCCAGTTTCCAAAAGCAGAACTCAATTCACCTGATTCCTATTAGCCCGATTAATGAATTGAAAGAAAGCATACGTCTTCATATGCACCTCAATTTGGCCCATTCACTTTTCACACTTCCTCCTTTTGTTTTTTATCTTTCACACTTTTCACTTGCTTTATTCATCCAAATAGCAAACTCATCACCACTCAACTTGACCAACTCTGCTATGTCCCGTGCTGCAGTATCTTGTTCTCCGTCTTATCTAGATCATTTGCAATTGAATGGAATAGATCCCTTTTGGACAAAGTGGATTCAGCTGATGCTGCTGCAGTGACTACAGGTGTGAGAAGATCTAGAATTGGCATCTGGTGCGATCTCTCCGCTTCCACTCCAAATAAAGTTACCTGTTTATTCCTATCATGCATTGGTTTTTGGTGCTTTCTTTGAGCAATGATGATGTCTTTAGTGGTCTGTTGGCTCCCCCTCCTGGAGGAAAAGTTTGCTTGCTCTTGGACATTCTAAAAGAGAGGTCATGATAGACATTTAGCTTCTGAGCACAATTGGGGACAGTCATGGGGGATGAATGTTTAGCAACCTGCTGCGAAGCCTGATACCGCAATATAAGGAACGTCAAATACTAAGAATGGGCGGCCTATGAAAGAATTACTACTTTCATTAAGTATACTTAAACGGCTAATTGGGAATAGACAAACTGTAAAAAGCCCTCTGAGAAAGCCCCCCTACAACCTTTGTTAGTAAGCTTTCCTGTAGTCTACCTGTTGATGTATTTTCCGTTTGAACAGTGCACAACATGAAGAGACGGAACACTGGCGGCTTGTCACAATGCCCCCGCTGACATCACAATAGCGCTGCTGCCTAGAAAGCCAGCTGCACAGCACAACTTGTTCTTTGGGTGGGAGGGTGGGCTAGTGGAAGGAGGGGGCAAGCCGTTTTTTTCCCGGGTGGTAGGGGGATGACAGGAGAAGGAATGCGGGTGGTGAGAAGGGTACAGAGGGCAGGGTTTGGGGGCTGGGAAGGAAAGGGAAAAGATTAGGGTTTGGGGATGATGAAAGGGCTTTCTACGGGTAAGGATGGCAGTGACGGAAAGTCAGGCAACCTGTCCTGTCCGTCTTTTTGTATCATGAATTGGAAAGACTGCAAGGGGGAGGGGAGTTGCTTGCGCCCTAAAGGAGGAGTTATTCAGATTCATTGCAGTGGGGGGGGGGGGGGGGCGGCGGCTGCAAAACGCACCATTCTTCTTGTTTTTGCTCTGCAAAGCAGCCTTTTCAAGGGTTGGCTTGGGTGACAAAATGTCTTCTGTAGGCGTGGGTTTGTCTCCCTCTCACTCTCTCTCCCTAAGATGTGTCCGGCATAGGCCAGGGTGCCACTCGAGGCCCAAACTAATTAGATCAAGTGTAGTTTGGGAGGGTACTACCTTGGTTGGTGCTGAAAGGTGCCAGGGTATTGCACAACTGCTGACCTTGGGGGAGTGTGCATCGTAGGATGTCATAGCCCTCTTGTGACGGACGGTTACCTGGGCAACGAGAGGCGGTCACTTTATTATTTTCAAACTCATCCTTCAAAAAAAAAAAAAAAAAAATCTGTTCTTATCAGTTTAATATCTGATACGTCCCCTATCTGGGGACCATATATTAAATGGATTTTTAGAACAGGGAGATGGAAAAAGAGCTTGCTCTGTCCACTCCACGCATTGACCTGGTATTGCAGTACCTCCAGGACCGGTGCACCCCTTCTTAACCCAGTTTCCAAAAGCAGAACTCAATTCACCTGATTCCTATTAGCCCGATTAATGAATTGAAAGAAAGCATACAACTTCATATGCACCTCAATTTGGCCCATTCACTTTTCACACTTCCGAATCCTTTTGTTTTTTATCTTTCACACTTTTTACTTGCTTTATTCATCCAAATAGCAAACTCATCACCACTCAACTTGACCAACTCTGCTATGTCCCGTGCTGCAGTATCTTGTTCTCCGTCTTATCTAGATCATTTGCAATTGAATGGAATAGATCCCTTTTGGACAAAGTGGATTCAGCTGATGCTGCTGCAGTGACTACAGGTGTGAGAAGATCTAGAATTGGCATCTGGTGCAATCTCTCCGCTTCCACTCCAAATAAAGTTACCTGTTTATTCCTATCATGCATTGGTTTTTGGTGCTTTCTTTGAGCAATGATGATGTCTTTAGTGGTCTGTTGGCTCCCCCTCCTGGAGGAAAAGTTTGCTTGCTCTTGGACATTCTAAAAGAGAGGTCATGATAGACATTTAGCTTCTGAGCACAATTGGGGACAGTCATGGGGGATGAATGTTTAGCAACCTGCTGCGAAGCCTGATACCGCAATATAAGGAACGTCAAATACTAAGAATGGGCGGCCTATGAAAGAATTACTACTTTCATTAAGTATACTTAAACGGCTAATTGGGAATAGACAAACTGTAAAAAGCCCTCTGAGAAAGCCCCCCTCTAACCTTTGTTAGTAAGCTTTCCTGTAGTCTACCTGTTGATGTATTTTCCGTTTGAACAGTGCACAACATGAAGAGACGGAACACTGGCGGCTTGTCACAATGCCCCCGCTGACATCACAATAGCGCTGCTGCCTAGAAAGCCAGCTGCACAGCACAACTTGTTCTTTGGGTGGGAGGGTGGGCTAGTGGAAGGAGGGGGCAAGCCGTTTTTTTCCCGGGTGGTAGGGGGATGACAGGAGAAGGAATGCGGGTGGTGAGAAGGGTACAGAGGGCAGGGTTTGGGGGCTGGGAAGGAAAGGGAAAAGATTAGGGTTTGGGGATGATGAAAGGGCTTTCTACGGGTAAGGATGGCAAAGGGTGGCAGTGACGGAAAGTCAGGCAACCTGTCCTGTCCGTCTTTTTGTATCATGAATTGGAAAGACTGCAAGGGGGAGGGGAGTTGCTTGCGCCCTAAAGGAGGAGTTATTCAGATTCATTGCAGTGGGGGGGGGGGGGGCGGCGGCTGCAAAACGCACCATTCTTCTTGTTTTTGCTCTGCAAAGCAGCCTTTTCAAGGGTTGGCTTGGGTGACAAAATGTCTTCTGTAGGCGTGGGTTTGTCTCCCTCTCACTCTCTCTCCCTAAGATGTGTCCGGCATAGGCCAGGGTGCCACTCAAGGCCCAAACCAATTCTGGTTATCGCTTCTCGGCCTTTTGGCTAAGATCAAGTGTAGTTTGGGAGGGTACTACCTTGGTTGGTGCTGGAAGGTGCCAGGGTATTGCACAACTGCTGGCCTTGGGGGAGTGTGCATCGTAGGATGTCATAGCCCTCTTGTGACGGTCAGTTACCTGGGCAACGAGAGGCGGTCACTTTATTATTTTCAAACTCATCCTTCAAAAAAAAAAAATCTGTTCTTATCAGTTTAATATCTGATACGTCCCCTATCTGGGGACCATATATTAAATGGATTTTTAGAACAGGGAGATGGAAAAAGAGCTTGCTCTGTCCACTCCACGCATTGACCTGGTATTGCAGTACCTCCAGGACCGGTGCACCCCTTCTTAACCCAGTTTCCAAAAGCAGAACTCAATTCACCTGATTCCTATTAGCCCGATTAATGAATTGAAAGAAAGCATACAACTTCATATGCACCTCAATTTGGCCCATTCACTTTTCACACTTCCGAATCCTTTTGTTTTTTATCTTTCACACTTTTTACTTGCTTTATTCATCCAAATAGCAAACTCATCACCACTCAACTTGACCAACTCTGCTATGTCCCGTGCTGCAGTATCTTGTTCTCCGTCTTATCTAGATCATTTGCAATTGAATGGAATAGATCCCTTTTGGACAAAGTGGATTCAGCTGATGCTGCTGCAGTGACTACAGGTGTGAGAAGATCTAGAATTGGCATCTGGTGCGATCTCTCCGCTTCCACTCCAAATAAAGTTACCTGTTTATTCCTATCATGCATTGGTTTTTGGTGCTTTCTTTGAGCAATGATGATGTCTTTAGTGGTCTGTTGGCTCCCCCTCCTGGAGGAAAAGTTTGCTTGCTCTTGGACATTCTAAAAGAGAGGTCATGATAGACATTTAGCTTCTGAGCACAATTGGGGACAGTCATGGGGGATGAATGTTTAGCAACCTGCTGCGAAGCCTGATACCGCAATATAAGGAACGTCAAATACTAAGAAAGGGCGGCCTATGAAAGAATTACTACTTTCATTAAGTATACTTAAACGGCTAACTGGGAATAGACAAACTGTAAAAAGCCCTCTGAGAAAGCCCCCCTCTAACCTTTGTTAGTAAGCTTTCCTGTAGTCTACCTGTTGATGTATTTTCCGTTTGAACAGTGCACAACATGAAGAGACGGAACACTGGCGGCTTGTCACAATGCCCCCGCTGACATCACAATAGCGCTGCTGCCTAGAAAGCCAGCTGCACAGCACAACTTGTTCTTTGGGTGGGAGGGTGGGCTAGTGGAAGGAGGGGGCAAGCCGTTTTTTTCCCGGGTGGTAGGGGGATGACAGGAGAAGGAATGCGGGTGGTGAGAAGGGTACAGAGGGCAGGGTTTGGGGGCTGGGAAGGAAAGGGAAAAGATTAGGGTTTGGGGATGATGAAAGGGCTTTCTACGGGTAAGGATGGCAAAGGGTGGCAGTGACGGAAAGTCAGGCAACCTGTCCTGTCCGTCTTTTTGTATCATGAATTGGAAAGACTGCAAGGGGGAGGGGAGTTGCTTGCGCCCTAAAGGAGGAGTTATTCAGATTCATTGCAGTGGGGGGGGGGGCGGCGACTGCAAAACGCACCATTCTTCTTGTTTTTGCTCTGCAAAGCAGCCTTTTCAAGGGTTGGCTTGGGTGACAAAATGTCTTCTGTAGGCGTGGGTTTGTCTCCCTCTCACTCTCTCTCCCTAAGATGTGTCCGGCATAGGCCAGGGTGCCACTCGAGGCCCAAACCAATTCTGGTTATCGCTTCTCGGCCTTTTGGCTAAGATCAAGTGTAGGCCCTTCATTGGGTTTGCCTTGGTCTTGGCTGGGAGGGGCCCGGGCTTGCACAACCGCCGGCCTCGGGGATTGTTGTGCCTTTTGGTGCTTACGTCCCCTTGTGGCTGGTGGTTCCTGGGCTCGGGAGGCGATCACCTGCGGCACTGCGCTTTTGTGTGGTGGCCGATGACCGTTTTCTGAAAATTGCGGATGAAATCTCATCTGTTCTTATCAGTTTAATATCTGATACGTCCCCTATCTGGGGACCATATATTAAATGGATTTTTAGAACAGGTTGATGGAAAAAGAGCTTGCTCTGTCCACTCCACGCATTGACCTGGTATTGCAGTACCTCCAGGACCGGTGCACCCCTTCTTAACCCAGTTTCCAAAAGCAGAACTCAATTCACCTGATTCCTATTAGCCCGATTAATGAATTGAAAGAAAGCATACAACTTCATATGCACCTCAATTTGGCCCATTCACTTTTCACACTTCCGAATCCTTTTGTTTTTTATCTTTCACACTTTTTACTTGCTTTATTCATCCAAATAGCAAACTCATCACCACTCAACTTGACCAACTCTGCTATGTCCCGTGCTGCAGTATCTTGTTCTCCGTCTTATCTAGATCATTTGCAATTGAATGGAATAGATCCCTTTTGGACAAAGTGGATTCAGCTGATGCTGCTGCAGTGACTACAGGTGTGAGAAGATCTAGAATTGGCATCTGGTGCGATCTCTCCGCTTCCACTCCAAATAAAGTTACCTGTTTATTCCTATCATGCATTGGTTTTTGGTGCTTTCTTTGAGCAATGATGATGTCTTTAGTGGTCTGTTGGCTCCCCCTCCTGGAGGAAAAGTTTGCTTGCTCTTGGACATTCTAAAAGAGAGGTCATGATAGACATTTAGCTTCTGAGCACAATTGGGGACAGTCATGGGGGATGAATGTTTAGCAACCTGCTGCGAAGCCTGATACCGCAATATAAGGAACGTCAAATACTAAGAATGGGCGGCCTATGAAAGAATTACTACTTTCATTAAGTATACTTAAACGGCTAATTGGGAATAGACAAACTGTAAAAAGCCCTCTGAGAAAGCCCCCCTCTAACCTTTGTTAGTAAGCTTTCCTGTAGTCTACCTGTTGATGTATTTTCCGTTTGAACAGTGCACAACATGAAGAGACGGAACACTGGCGGCTTGTCACAATGCCCCCGCTGACATCACAATAGCGCTGCTGCCTAGAAAGCCAGCTGCACAGCACAACTTGTTCTTTGGATGGGAGGGTGGGCTAGTGGAAGGAGGGGGCAAGCCGTTTTTTTCCCGGGTGGTAGGGGGATGACAGGAGAAGGAATGTGGGTGGTGAGAAGGGTACAGAGGGCAGGGTTTGGGGGCTGGGAAGGAAAGGGAAAAGATTAGGGTTTGGGGATGATGAAAGGGCTTTCTACGGGTAAGGATGGCAAAGGGTGGCAGTGACGGAAAGTCAGGCAACCTGTCCTGTCCGTCTTTTTGTATCATGAATTGAAAAGACTGCAAGGGGGGAGGGGAGTTGCTTGCGCCCTAAAGGAGGAGTTATTCAGATTCATTGCAGTGGGGGGGGGGCGGCGGCTGCAAAACGCACCATTCTTCTTGTTTTTGCTCTGCAAAGCAGCCTTTTCAAGGGTTGGCTTGGGTGACAAAATGTCTTCTGTAGGCGTGGGTTTGTCTCCCTCTCACTCTCTCTCCCTAAGATGTGTCCGGCATAGGCCAGGGTGCCACTCGAGGCCCAAACCAATTCTGGTTATCGCTTCTCGGCCTTTTGGCTAAGATCAAGTGTAGGCCCTTCATTGGGTTTGCCTTGGTCTTGGCTGGGAGGGGCCCGGGCTTGCACAACTGCCGGCCTTGGGGATTGTTGCATAGCATAGGAGCGTGATGTATAGTTTAGTGCGTCGTACTCTATTGCTATGTAAGAATGATTGTATATTTCTGTGTGTACGGGGCTGCGGCACTGTACACGGTTTGTTACTTTTTTTTGAGAAGTGCATGATAATAAAGATGCTAAAAAAAAAAAAAAATCTGTTCTTATCAGTTTAATATCTGATACGTCCCCTATCTGGGGACCATATATTAAATGGATTTTTAGAACAGGGAGATGGAAAAAGAGCTTGCTCTGTCCACTCCACGCATTGACCTGGTATTGCAGTACCTCCAGGACCGGTGCACCCCTTCTTAACCCAGTTTCCAAAAGCAGAACTCAATTCACCTGATTCCTATTAGCCCGATTAATGAATTGAAAGAAAGCATACAACTTCATATGCACCTCAATTTGGCCCATTCACTTTTCACACTTCCGAATCCTTTTGTTTTTTATCTTTCACACTTTTTACTTGCTTTATTCATCCAAATAGCAAACTCATCACCACTCAACTTGACCAACTCTGCTATGTCCCGTGCTGCAGTATCTTGTTCTCCGTCTTATCTAGATCATTTGCAATTGAATGGAATAGATCCCTTTTGGACAAAGTGGATTCAGCTGATGCTGCTGCAGTGACTACAGGTGTGAGAAGATCTAGAATTGGCATCTGGTGCGATCTCTCCGCTTCCACTCCAAATAAAGTTACCTGTTTATTCCTATCATGCATTGGTTTTTGGTGCTTTCTTTGAGCAATGATGATGTCTTTAGTGGTCTGTTGGCTCCCCCTCCTGGAGGAAAAGTTTGCTTGCTCTTGGACATTCTAAAAGAGAGGTCATGATAGACATTTAGCTTCTGAGCACAATTGGGGACAGTCATGGGGGATGAATGTTTAGCAACCTGCTGCGAAGCCTGATACCGCAATATAAGGAACGTCAAATACTAAGAATGGGCGGCCTATGAAAGAATTACTACTTTCATTAAGTATACTTAAACGGCTAATTGGGAATAGACAAACTGTAAAAAGCCCTCTGAGAAAGCCCCCCTCTAACCTTTGTTAGTAAGCTTTCCTGTAGTCTACCTGTTGATGTATTTTCCGTTTGAACAGTGCACAACATGAAGAGACGGAACACTGGCGGCTTGTCACAATGCCCCCGCTGACATCACAATAGCGCTGCTGCCTAGAAAGCCAGCTGCACAGCACAACTTGTTCTTTGGGTGGGAGGGTGGGCTAGTGGAAGGAGGGGGCAAGCCGTTTTTTTCCCGGGTGGTAGGGGGATGACAGGAGAAGGAATGCGGGTGGTGAGAAGGGTACAGAGGGCAGGGTTTGGGGGCTGGGAAGGAAAGGGAAAAGATTAGGGTTTGGGGATGATGAAAGGGCTTTCTACGGGTAAGGATGGCAAAGGGTGGCAGTGACGGAAAGTCAGGCAACCTGTCCTGTCCGTCTTTTTGTATCATGAATTGGAAAGACTGCAAGGGGGAGGGGAGTTGCTTGCGCCCTAAAGGAGGAGTTATTCAGATTCATTGCAATGGAGGGCGGCGGCTGCAAAACGCACCATTCTTCTTGTTTTTGCTCTGCAAAGCAGCCTTTTCAAGGGTTGGCTTGGGTGACAAAATGTCTTCTGTAGGCGTGGGTTTGTCTCCCTCTCACTCTCTCTCCCTAAGATGTGTCCGGCATAGGCCAGGGTGCCACTCGAGGCCCAAACCAATTCTGGTTATCGCTTCTCGGCCTTTTGGCTAAGATCAAGTGTAGGCCCTTCATTGGGTTTGCCTTGGTCTTGGCTGGGAGGGGCCCGGGCTTGCACAACTGCCGGCCTTGGGGATTGTTGCGCCTTTTGGTGCTTACGTCCCCCTTGTTGCTGGTGGTTCCTGGGCTCGGGAGGCGATCGCCCAGGCACTGCGCTTTTGTGTGGTGGCCTGCTGGCCTTCGGGGCTACCTAGATTCTGAAATTTGCGGATGAAATCTCATCTGTTCTTATCAGTTTAATATCTGATACGTCCCCTATCTGGGGACCATATATTAAATGGATTTTTAGAACAGGGAGATGGAAAAAGAGCTTGCTCTGTCCACTCCACGCATTGACCTGGTATTGCAGTACCTCCAGGACCGGTGCACCCCTTCTTAACCCAGTTTCCAAAAGCAGAACTCAATTCACCTGATTCCTATTAGCCCGATTAATGAATTGAAAGAAAGCATACGTCTTCATATGCACCTCAATTTGGCCCATTCACTTTTCACACTTCCTCCTTTTGTTTTTTATCTTTCACACTTTTCACTTGCTTTATTCATCCAAATAGCAAACTCATCACCACTCAACTTGACCAACTCTGCTATGTCCCGTGCTGCAGTATCTTGTTCTCCGTCTTATCTAGATCATTTGCAATTGAATGGAATAGATCCCTTTTGGACAAAGTGGATTCAGCTGATGCTGCTGCAGTGACTACAGGTGTGAGAAGATCTAGAATTGGCATCTGGTGCGATCTCTCCGCTTCCACTCCAAATAAAGTTACCTGTTTATTCCTATCATGCATTGGTTTTTGGTGCTTTCTTTGAGCAATGATGATGTCTTTAGTGGTCTGTTGGCTCCCCCTCCTGGAGGAAAAGTTTGCTTGCTCTTGGACATTCTAAAAGAGAGGTCATGATAGACATTTAGCTTCTGAGCACAATTGGGGACAGTCATGGGGGATGAATGTTTAGCAACCTGCTGCGAAGCCTGATACCGCAATATAAGGAACGTCAAATACTAAGAATGGGCGGCCTATGAAAGAATTACTACTTTCATTAAGTATACTTAAACGGCTAATTGGGAATAGACAAACTGTAAAAAGCCCTCTGAGAAAGCCCCCCTCTAACCTTTGTTAGTAAGCTTTCCTGTAGTCTACCTGTTGATGTATTTTCCGTTTGAACAGTGCACAACATGAAGAGACGGAACACTGGCGGCTTGTCACAATGCCCCCGCTGACATCACAATAGCGCTGCTGCCTAGAAAGCCAGCTGCACAGCACAACTTGTTCTTTGGGTGGGAGGGTGGGCTAGTGGAAGGAGGGGGCAAGCCGTTTTTTTCCCGGGTGGTAGGGGGATGACAGGAGAAGGAATGCGGGTGGTGAGAAGGGTACAGAGGGCAGGGTTTGGGGGCTGGGAAGGAAAGGGAAAAGATTAGGGTTTGGGGATGATGAAAGGGCTTTCTACGGGTAAGGATGGCAAAGGGTGGCAGTGACGGAAAGTCAGGCAACCTGTCCTGTCCGTCTTTTTGTATCATGAATTGGAAAGACTGCAAGGGGGAGGGGAGTTGCTTGCGCCCTAAAGGAGGAGTTATTCAGATTCATTGCAATGGAGGGCGGCGGCTGCAAAACGCACCATTCTTCTTGTTTTTGCTCTGCAAAGCAGCCTTTTCAAGGGTTGGCTTGGGTGACAAAATGTCTTCTGTAGGCGTGGGTTTGTCTCCCTCTCACTCTCTCTCCCTAAGATGTGTCCGGCATAGGCCAGGGTGCCACTCGAGGCCCAAACCAATTCTGGTTATCGCTTCTCGGCCTTTTGGCTAAGATCAAGTGTAGGCCCTTCATTGGGTTTGCCTTGGTCTTGGCTGGGAGGGGCCCGGGCTTGCACAACTGCCGGCCTTGGGGATTGTTGCGCCTTTTGGTGCTTACGTCCCCCTTGTTGCTGGTGGTTCCTGGGCTCGGGAGGCGATCGCCCAGGCACTGCGCTTTTGTGTGGTGGCCTGCTGGCCTTCGGGGCTACCTAGATTCTGAAATTTGCGGATGAAATCTCATCTGTTCTTATCAGTTTAATATCTGATACGTCCCCTATCTGGGGACCATATATTAAATGGATTTTTAGAACAGGGAGATGGAAAAAGAGCTTGCTCTGTCCACTCCACGCATTGACCTGGTATTGCAGTACCTCCAGGACCGGTGCACCCCTTCTTAACCCAGTTTCCAAAAGCAGAACTCAATTCACCTGATTCCTATTAGCCCGATTAATGAATTGAAAGAAAGCATACGTCTTCATATGCACCTCAATTTGGCCCATTCACTTTTCACACTTCCTCCTTTTGTTTTTTATCTTTCACACTTTTCACTTGCTTTATTCATCCAAATAGCAAACTCATCACCACTCAACTTGACCAACTCTGCTATGTCCCGTGCTGCAGTATCTTGTTCTCCGTCTTATCTAGATCATTTGCAATTGAATGGAATAGATCCCTTTTGGACAAAGTGGATTCAGCTGATGCTGCTGCAGTGACTACAGGTGTGAGAAGATCTAGAATTGGCATCTGGTGCGATCTCTCCGCTTCCACTCCAAATAAAGTTACCTGTTTATTCCTATCATGCATTGGTTTTTGGTGCTTTCTTTGAGCAATGATGATGTCTTTAGTGGTCTGTTGGCTCCCCCTCCTGGAGGAAAAGTTTGCTTGCTCTTGGACATTCTAAAAGAGAGGTCATGATAGACATTTAGCTTCTGAGCACAATTGGGGACAGTCATGGGGGATGAATGTTTAGCAACCTGCTGCGAAGCCTGATACCGCAATATAAGGAACGTCAAATACTAAGAATGGGCGGCCTATGAAAGAATTACTACTTTCATTAAGTATACTTAAACGGCTAATTGGGAATAGACAAACTGTAAAAAGCCCTCTGAGAAAGCCCCCCTCTAACCTTTGTTAGTAAGCTTTCCTGTAGTCTACCTGTTGATGTATTTTCCGTTTGAACAGTGCACAACATGAAGAGACGGAACACTGGCGGCTTGTCACAATGCCCCCGCTGACATCACAATAGCGCTGCTGCCTAGAAAGCCAGCTGCACAGCACAACTTGTTCTTTGGGTGGGAGGGTGGGCTAGTGGAAGGAGGGGGCAAGCCGTTTTTTTCCCGGGTGGTAGGGGGATGACAGGAGAAGGAATGCGGGTGGTGAGAAGGGTACAGAGGGCAGGGTTTGGGGGCTGGGAAGGAAAGGGAAAAGATTAGGGTTTGGGGATGATGAAAGGGCTTTCTACGGGTAAGGATGGCAGTGACGGAAAGTCAGGCAACCTGTCCTGTCCGTCTTTTTGTATCATGAATTGGAAAGACTGCAAGGGGGAGGGGAGTTGCTTGCGCCCTAAAGGAGGAGTTATTCAGATTCATTGCAGTGGGGGGGGGGGGGGGGCGGCGGCTGCAAAACGCACCATTCTTCTTGTTTTTGCTCTGCAAAGCAGCCTTTTCAAGGGTTGGCTTGGGTGACAAAATGTCTTCTGTAGGCGTGGGTTTGTCTCCCTCTCACTCTCTCTCCCTAAGATGTGTCCGGCATAGGCCAGGGTGCCACTCGAGGCCCAAACTAATTAGATCAAGTGTAGTTTGGGAGGGTACTACCTTGGTTGGTGCTGAAAGGTGCCAGGGTATTGCACAACTGCTGACCTTGGGGGAGTGTGCATCGTAGGATGTCATAGCCCTCTTGTGACGGACGGTTACCTGGGCAACGAGAGGCGGTCACTTTATTATTTTCAAACTCATCCTTCAAAAAAAAAAAAAAAAAAATCTGTTCTTATCAGTTTAATATCTGATACGTCCCCTATCTGGGGACCATATATTAAATGGATTTTTAGAACAGGGAGATGGAAAAAGAGCTTGCTCTGTCCACTCCACGCATTGACCTGGTATTGCAGTACCTCCAGGACCGGTGCACCCCTTCTTAACCCAGTTTCCAAAAGCAGAACTCAATTTACCTGATTCCTATTAGCCCGATTAATGAATTGAAAGAAAGCATACAACTTCATATGCACCTCAATTTGGCCCATTCACTTTTCACACTTCCGAATCCTTTTGTTTTTTATCTTTCACACTTTTTACTTGCTTTATTCATCCAAATAGCAAACTCATCACCACTCAACTTGACCAACTCTGCTATGTCCCGTGCTGCAGTATCTTGTTCTCCGTCTTATCTAGATCATTTGCAATTGAATGGAATAGATCCCTTTTGGACAAAGTGGATTCAGCTGATGCTGCTGCAGTGACTACAGGTGTGAGAAGATCTAGAATTGGCATCTGGTGCGATCTCTCCGCTTCCACTCCAAATAAAGTTACCTGTTTATTCCTATCATGCATTGGTTTTTGGTGCTTTCTTTGAGCAATGATGATGTCTTTAGTGGTCTGTTGGCTCCCCCTCCTGGAGGAAAAGTTTGCTTGCTCTTGGACATTCTAAAAGAGAGGTCATGATAGACATTTAGCTTCTGAGCACAATTGGGGACAGTCATGGGGGATGAATGTTTAGCAACCTGCTGCGAAGCCTGATACCGCAATATAAGGAACGTCAAATACTAAGAATGGGCGGCCTATGAAAGAATTACTACTTTCATTAAGTATACTTAAACGGCTAATTGGGAATAGACAAACTGTAAAAAGCCCTCTGAGAAAGCCCCCCTCTAACCTTTGTTAGTAAGCTTTCCTGTAGTCTACCTGTTGATGTATTTTCCGTTTGAACAGTGCACAACATGAAGAGACGGAACACTGGCGGCTTGTCACAATGCCCCCGCTGACATCACAATAGCGCTGCTGCCTAGAAAGCCAGCTGCACAGCACAACTTGTTCTTTGGGTGGGAGGGTGGGCTAGTGGAAGGAGGGGGCAAGCCGTTTTTTTCCCGGGTGGTAGGGGGATGACAGGAGAAGGAATGCGGGTGGTGAGAAGGGTACAGAGGGCAGGGTTTGGGGGCTGGGAAGGAAAGGGAAAAGATTAGGGTTTGGGGATGATGAAAGGGCTTTCTACGGGTAAGGATGGCAAAGGGTGGCAGTGACGGAAAGTCAGGCAACCTGTCCTGTCCGTCTTTTTGTATCATGAATTGGAAAGACTGCAAGGGGGAGGGGAGTTGCTTGCGCCCTAAAGGAGGAGTTATTCAGATTCATTGCAGTGGGGGGGGGGGGGCGGCGGCTGCAAAACGCACCATTCTTCTTGTTTTTGCTCTGCAAAGCAGCCTTTTCAAGGGTTGGCTTGGGTGACAAAATGTCTTCTGTAGGCGTGGGTTTGTCTCCCTCTCACTCTCTCTCCCTAAGATGTGTCCGGCATAGGCCAGGGTGCCACTCAAGGCCCAAACCAATTCTGGTTATCGCTTCTCGGCCTTTTGGCTAAGATCAAGTGTAGTTTGGGAGGGTACTACCTTGGTTGGTGCTGGAAGGTGCCAGGGTATTGCACAACTGCTGGCCTTGGGGGAGTGTGCATCGTAGGATGTCATAGCCCTCTTGTGACGGTCAGTTACCTGGGCAACGAGAGGCGGTCACTTTATTATTTTCAAACTCATCCTTCAAAAAAAAAAAATCTGTTCTTATCAGTTTAATATCTGATACGTCCCCTATCTGGGGACCATATATTAAATGGATTTTTAGAACAGGGAGATGGAAAAAGAGCTTGCTCTGTCCACTCCACGCATTGACCTGGTATTGCAGTACCTCCAGGACCGGTGCACCCCTTCTTAACCCAGTTTCCAAAAGCAGAACTCAATTCACCTGATTCCTATTAGCCCGATTAATGAATTGAAAGAAAGCATACAACTTCATATGCACCTCAATTTGGCCCATTCACTTTTCACACTTCCGAATCCTTTTGTTTTTTATCTTTCACACTTTTTACTTGCTTTATTCATCCAAATAGCAAACTCATCACCACTCAACTTGACCAACTCTGCTATGTCCCGTGCTGCAGTATCTTGTTCTCCGTCTTATCTAGATCATTTGCAATTGAATGGAATAGATCCCTTTTGGACAAAGTGGATTCAGCTGATGCTGCTGCAGTGACTACAGGTGTGAGAAGATCTAGAATTGGCATCTGGTGCGATCTCTCCGCTTCCACTCCAAATAAAGTTACCTGTTTATTCCTATCATGCATTGGTTTTTGGTGCTTTCTTTGAGCAATGATGATGTCTTTAGTGGTCTGTTGGCTCCCCCTCCTGGAGGAAAAGTTTGCTTGCTCTTGGACATTCTAAAAGAGAGGTCATGATAGACATTTAGCTTCTGAGCACAATTGGGGACAGTCATGGGGGATGAATGTTTAGCAACCTGCTGCGAAGCCTGATACCGCAATATAAGGAACGTCAAATACTAAGAAAGGGCGGCCTATGAAAGAATTACTACTTTCATTAAGTATACTTAAACGGCTAACTGGGAATAGACAAACTGTAAAAAGCCCTCTGAGAAAGCCCCCCTCTAACCTTTGTTAGTAAGCTTTCCTGTAGTCTACCTGTTGATGTATTTTCCGTTTGAACAGTGCACAACATGAAGAGACGGAACACTGGCGGCTTGTCACAATGCCCCCGCTGACATCACAATAGCGCTGCTGCCTAGAAAGCCAGCTGCACAGCACAACTTGTTCTTTGGGTGGGAGGGTGGGCTAGTGGAAGGAGGGGGCAAGCCGTTTTTTTCCCGGGTGGTAGGGGGATGACAGGAGAAGGAATGCGGGTGGTGAGAAGGGTACAGAGGGCAGGGTTTGGGGGCTGGGAAGGAAAGGGAAAAGATTAGGGTTTGGGGATGATGAAAGGGCTTTCTACGGGTAAGGATAGCAAAGGGTGGCAGTGACGGAAAGTCAGGCAACCTGTCCTGTCCGTCTTTTTGTATCATGAATTGGAAAGACTGCAAGGGGGAGGGGAGTTGCTTGCGCCCTAAAGGAGGAGTTATTCAGATTCATTGCAGTGGGGGGGGGGGGCGGCGACTGCAAAACGCACCATTCTTCTTGTTTTTGCTCTGCAAAGCAGCCTTTTCAAGGGTTGGCTTGGGTGACAAAATGTCTTCTGTAGGCGTGGGTTTGTCTCCCTCTCACTCTCTCTCCCTAAGATGTGTCCGGCATAGGCCAGGGTGCCACTCGAGGCCCAAACCAATTCTGGTTATCGCTTCTCGGCCTTTTGGCTAAGATCAAGTGTAGGCCCTTCATTGGGTTTGCCTTGGTCTTGGCTGGGAGGGGCCCGGGCTTGCACAACCGCCGGCCTCGGGGATTGTTGTGCCTTTTGGTGCTTACGTCCCCTTGTGGCTGGTGGTTCCTGGGCTCGGGAGGCGATCACCTGCGGCACTGCGCTTTTGTGTGGTGGCCGATGACCGTTTTCTGAAAATTGCGGATGAAATCTCATCTGTTCTTATCAGTTTAATATCTGATACGTCCCCTATCTGGGGACCATATATTAAATGGATTTTTAGAACAGGTTGATGGAAAAAGAGCTTGCTCTGTCCACTCCACGCATTGACCTGGTATTGCAGTACCTCCAGGACCGGTGCACCCCTTCTTAACCCAGTTTCCAAAAGCAGAACTCAATTCACCTGATTCCTATTAGCCCGATTAATGAATTGAAAGAAAGCATACAACTTCATATGCACCTCAATTTGGCCCATTCACTTTTCACACTTCCGAATCCTTTTGTTTTTTATCTTTCACACTTTTTACTTGCTTTATTCATCCAAATAGCAAACTCATCACCACTCAACTTGACCAACTCTGCTATGTCCCGTGCTGCAGTATCTTGTTCTCCGTCTTATCTAGATCATTTGCAATTGAATGGAATAGATCCCTTTTGGACAAAGTGGATTCAGCTGATGCTGCTGCAGTGACTACAGGTGTGAGAAGATCTAGAATTGGCATCTGGTGCGATCTCTCCGCTTCCACTCCAAATAAAGTTACCTGTTTATTCCTATCATGCATTGGTTTTTGGTGCTTTCTTTGAGCAATGATGATGTCTTTAGTGGTCTGTTGGCTCCCCCTCCTGGAGGAAAAATTTGCTTGCTCTTGGACATTCTAAAAGAGAGGTCATGATAGACATTTAGCTTCTGAGCACAATTGGGGACAGTCATGGGGGATGAATGTTTAGCAACCTGCTGCGAAGCCTGATACCGCAATATAAGGAACGTCAAATACTAAGAATGGGCGGCCTATGAAAGAATTACTACTTTCATTAAGTATACTTAAACGGCTAATTGGGAATAGACAAACTGTAAAAAGCCCTCTGAGAAAGCCCCCCTCTAACCTTTGTTAGTAAGCTTTCCTGTAGTCTACCTGTTGATGCATTTTCCGTTTGAACAGTGCACAACATGAAGAGACGGAACACTGGCGGCTTGTCACAATGCCCCCGCTGAAATCACAATAGCGCTGCTGCCTAGAAAGCCAGCTGCACAGCACAACTTGTTCTTTGGGTGGGAGGGTGGGCTAGTGGAAGGAGGGGGCAAGCCGTTTTTTTCCCGGGTGGTAGGGGGATGACAGGAGAAGGAATGCGGGTGGTGAGAAGGGTACAGAGGGCAGGGTTTGGGGGCTGGGAAGGAAAGGGAAAATATTAGGGTTTGGGGATGATGAAAGGGCTTTCTACGGGTAAGGATGGCAAAGGGTGGCAGTGACGGAAAGTCAGGCAACCTGTCCTGTCCGTCTTTTTGTATCATGAATTGGAAAGACTGCAAGCGGGAGGGGAGTTGCTTGCGCCCTAAAGGAGGAGTTATTCAGATTGATTGCAGTGGGGGGGGGGCGGCGGCTGCAAAACGCACCATTCTTCTTGTTTTTGCTCTGCAAAGCAGCCTTTTCAAGGGTTGGCTTGGGTGACAAAATGTCTTCTGTAGGCGTGGGTTTGTCTCCCTCTCACTCTCTCTCCCTAAGATGTGTCCGGCATAGGCCAGGGTGCCACTCGAGGCCCAAACCAATTCTGGTTATCGCTTCTCGGCCTTTTGGCTAAGATCAAGTGTAGTCCCTTCTTTGGGTTTGCCTTGGTCTTGGCTGGGAGGGGCCTGGGCTTGCACAACCGCCGGCCTTGAGGATTGTTGCGCCTTTTGGTGCTTACGTCCCCCTTGTGGCTGGTGGTTCCTGGGCTCGGGAGGCGATCACCTGCGGCTTTCCGTTTTTGTGTGGTGGCCGATGACCGTCTCTGAAAATTGCGGATGAAATCTCATCTGTTCTTATCAGTTTAATATCTGATACGTCCCCTATCTGGGGACCATATATTAAATGGATTTTTAGAACAGGGAGATGGAAAAAGAGCTTGCTCTGTCCACTCCACGCATTGACCTGGTATTGCAGTACCTCCAGGACCGGTGCACCCCTTCTTAACCCAGTTTCCAAAAGCAGAACTCAATTCACCTGATTCCTATTAGCCCGATTAATGAATTGAAAGAAAGCATACAACTTCATATGCACCTCAATTTGGCCCATTCACTTTTCACACTTCCGAATCCTTTTGTTTTTTATCTTTCACACTTTTTACTTGCTTTATTCATCCAAATAGCAAACTCATCACCACTCAACTTGACCAACTCTGCTATGTCCCGTGCTGCAGTATCTTGTTCTCCGTCTTATCTAGATCATTTGCAATTGAATGGAATAGATCCCTTTTGGACAAAGTGGATTCAGCTGATGATGCTGCAGTGACTACAGGTGTGAGAAGATCTAGAATTGGCATCTGGTGCGATCTCTCCGCTTCCACTCCAAATAAAGTTACCTGTTTATTCCTATCATGCATTGGTTTTTGGTGTTTTCTTTGAGCAATGATGATGTCTTTAGTGGTCTGTTGGCTCCCCCTCCTGGAGGAAAAGTTTGCTTGCTCTTGGACATTCTAAAAGAGAGGTCATGATAGACATTTAGTTTCTGAGCACAATTGGGGACAGTCATGGGGGATGAATGTTTAGAAACCTGCTGCGAAGCCTGATACCGCAATATAAGGAACGTCAAATACTAAGAATGGGCGGCCTATGAAAGAATTACTACTTTCATTAAGTATACTTAAACGGCTAATTGGGAATAGACAAACTGTAAAAAGCCCTCTGAGAAAGCCCCCCTCTAACCTTTGTTAGTAAGCTTTCCTGTAGTCTACCTGTTGATGTATTTTCCGTTTGAACAGTGCACAACATGAAGAGACGGAACACTGGCGGCTTGTCACAATGCCCCCGCTGACATCACAATAGCGCTGCTGCCTAGAAAGCCAGCTGCACAGCAAAACTTGTTCTTTGGGTGGGAGGGTGGGCTAGTGGAAGGAGGGGGCAAGCCGTTTTTTTCCCGGGTGGTAGGGGGATGACAGGAGAAGGAATGCGGGTGGTGAGAAGGGTACAGAGGGCAGGGTTTGGGGGCTGGGAAGGAAAGGGAAAAGATTAGGGTTTGGGGATGATGAAAGGGCTTTCTACGGGTAAGGATGGCAAAGGGTGGCAGTGACGGAAAGTGAGGCAACCTGTCCTGTCCGTCTTTTTGTATCATGAATTGGAAAGACTGCAAGGGGGAGGGGAGTTGCTTGCGCCCTAAAGGAGGAGTTATTCAGATTCATTGCAGTGGGGGGGGGGCGGCGGCTGAAAAACGCACCATTCTTCTTGTTTTTGCTCTGCAAAGCAGCCTTTTCAAGGGTTGGCTTGGGTGACAAAATGTCTTCTGTAGGCGTGGGTTTGTCTCCCTCTCACTCTCTCTCCCTAAGATGTGTCCGGCATAGGCCAGGGTGCCACTCGAGGCCCAAACCAATTCTGGTTATCGCTTCTCGGCCTTTTGGCTAAGATCAAGTGTAGTCCCTTCATTGGGTTTGCCTTGGTCTTGGCTGGGAGGGGCCCGGGCTTGCACAACCGCCGGCCTCGGGGATTGTTGCGCCTTTTGGTGCTTACGCCCCCTTGTGGCTGGTGGTTCCTGGGCTCGGGAGGCGATCATCCAGGCACTGCGCTTTTGTGTGGTGGCCTGCTGGCCTTCGGGGCTACCTTGATTCTGAAAATTGCGGATGAAATCTCATCTGTTCTTATCAGTTTAATATCTGATACGTCCCCTATCTGGGGACCATATATTAAATGGATTTTTAGAACAGGGAGATGGAAAAAGAGCTTGCTCTGTCCACTCCACGCATTGACCTGGTATTGCAGTACCTCCAGGACCGGTGCACCCCTTCTTAACCCAGTTTCCAAAAGCAGAACTCAATTCACCTGATTCCTATTAGCCCGATTAATGAATTGAAAGAAAGCATACAACTTCATATGCACCTCAATTTGGCCCATTCACTTTTCACACTTCCGAATCCTTTTGTTTTTTATCTTTCACACTTTTTACTTGCTTTATTCATCCAAATAGCAAACTCATCACCACTCAACTTGACCAACTCTGCTATGTCCCGTGCCGCAGTATCTTGTTCTCCGTCTTATCTAGATCATTTGCAATTGAATGGAATAGATCCCTTTTGGACAAAGTGGATTCAGCTGATGCTGCTGCAGTGACTACAGGTGTGAGAAGATCTAGAATTGGCATCTGGTGCGATCTCTCCGCTTCCACTCCAAATAAAGTTACCTGTTTATTCCTATCATGCATTGGTTTTTGGTGCTTTCTTTGAGCAATGATGATGTCTTTAGTGGTCTGTTGGCTCCCCCTCCTGGAGGAAAAGTTTGCTTGCTCTTGGACATTCTAAAAGAGAGGTCATGATAGACATTTAGCTTCTGAGCACAATTGGGGACAGTCATGGGGGATGAATGTTTAGCAACCTGCTGCGAAGCCTGATACCGCAATATAAGGAACGTCAAATACTAAGAATGGGCGGCCTATGAAAGAATTACTACTTTCATTAAGTATACTTAAATGGCTAATTGGGAATAGACAAACTGTAAAAAGCCCTCTGAGAAAGCCCCCCTCTAACCTTTGTTAGTAAGCTTTCCTGTAGTCTACCTGTTGATGTATTTTCCGTTTGAACAGTGCACAACATGAAGAGACGGAACACTGGCGGCTTGTCACAGTGCCCCCGCTGACATCACAATAGCGCTGCTGCCTAGAAAGCCAGCTGCACAGCACAACTTGTTCTTTGGGTGGGAGGGTGGGCTAGTGGAAGGAGGGGGCAAGCCGTTTTTTTCCCGGGTGGTAGGGGGATGACAGGAGAAGGAATGCGGGTGGTGAGAAGGGTACAGAGGGCAGGGTTTGGGGGCTGGGAAGGAAAGGGAAAAGATTAGGGTTTGGGGATGACGAAAGGGCTTTCTACGGGTAAGGATGGCAAAGGGTGGCAGTGACGGAAAGTCAGGCAACCTGTCCTGTCCGTCTTTTTGTATCATGAATTGGAAAGACTGCAAGGGGGAGGGGAGTTGCTTGCGCCCTAAAGGAGGAGTTATTCAGATTCATTGCAGTGGGGGGGGGCGGCGGCTGCAAAACGCACCATTCTTCTTGTTTTTGCTCTGCAAAGCAGCCTTTTCAAGGGTTGGCTTGGGTGACAAAATGTCTTCTGTAGGCGTGGGTTTGTCTCCCTCTCACTCTCTCTCCCTAAGATGTGTCCGGCATAGGCCAGGGTGCCACTCGAGGCCCAAACCAATTCTGGTTATCGCTTCTCGGCCTTTTGGCTAAGATCAAGTGTAGTTTGGGAGGGTACTACCTTGGTTGGTGCTGAAAGGTGCCAGGGTATTGCACAACTGCTGGCCTTGGGGGAGTGTGCATCGTAGGATGTCATAGCCCTCTTGTGACGGACAGTTTCCTGGGCAACGAGAATCGGTCACTTTATTATTTTCAAACTCATCCTTCAAGAAAAAAAAAAAAAAATCTGTTCTTATCAGTTTAATATCTGATACGTCCCCTATCTGGGGACCATATATTAAATGGATTTTTAGAACAGGGAGATGGAAAAAGACCTTGCTCTGTCCACTCCACGCATTGACCTGGTATTGCAGTACCTCCAGGACCGGTGCACCCCTTCTTAACCCAGTTTCCAAAAGCAGAACTCAATTCACCTGATTCCTATTAGCCCGATTAATGAATTGAAAGAAAGCATACAACTTCATATGCACCTCAATTTGGCCCATTCACTTTTCACACTTCCGAATCCTTTTGTTTTTTATCTTTCACACTTTTTACTTGCTTTATTCATCCAAATAGCAAACTCATCACCACTCAACTTGACCAACTCTGCTATGTCCCGTGCTGCAGTATCTTGTTCTCCGTCTTATCTAGATCATTTGCAATTAAATGGAATAGATCCCTTTTGGACAAAGTGGATTCAGCTGATGCTGCTGCAGTGACTACAGGTGTGAGAAGATCTAGAATTGGCATCTGGTGCGATCTCTCCGCTTCCACTCCAAATAAAGTTACCTGTTTATTCCTATCATGCATTGGTTTTTGGTGCTTTCTTTGAGCAATGATGATGTCTTTAGTGGTCTGTTGGCTCCCCCTCCTGGAGGAAAAGTTTGCTTGCTCTTGGACATTCTAAAAGAGAGGTCATGATAGACATTTAGTTTCTGAGCACAATTGGGGACAGTCATGGGGGATGAATGTTTAGAAACCTGCTGCGAAGCCTGATACCGCAATATAAGGAACGTCAAATACTAAGAATGGGCGGCCTATGAAAGAATTACTACTTTCATTAAGTATACTTAAACGGCTAATTGGGAATAGACAAACTGTAAAAAGCCCTCTGAGAAAGCCCCCCTCTAACCTTTGTTAGTAAGCTTTCCTGTAGTCTACCTGTTGATGTATTTTCCGTTTGAACAGTGCACAACATGAAGAGACGGAACACTGGCGGCTTGTCACAATGCCCCCGCTGACATCACAATAGCGCTGCTGCCTAGAAAGCCAGCTGCACAGCAAAACTTGTTCTTTGGGTGGGAGGGTGGGCTAGTGGAAGGAGGGGGCAAGCCGTTTTTTTCCCGGGTGGTAGGGGGATGACAGGAGAAGGAATGCGGGTGGTGAGAAGGGTACAGAGGGCAGGGTTTGGGGGCTGGGAAGGAAAGGGAAAAGATTAGGGTTTGGGGATGATGAAAGGGCTTTCTACGGGTAAGGATGGCAAAGGGTGGCAGTGACGGAAAGTGAGGCAACCTGTCCTGTCCGTCTTTTTGTATCATGAATTGGAAAGACTGCAAGGGGGAGGGGAGTTGCTTGCGCCCTAAAGGAGGAGTTATTCAGATTCATTGCAGTGGGGGGGGGGCGGCGGCTGAAAAACGCACCATTCTTCTTGTTTTTGCTCTGCAAAGCAGCCTTTTCAAGGGTTGGCTTGGGTGACAAAATGTCTTCTGTAGGCGTGGGTTTGTCTCCCTCTCACTCTCTCTCCCTAAGATGTGTCCGGCATAGGCCAGGGTGCCACTCGAGGCCCAAACCAATTCTGGTTATCGCTTCTCGGCCTTTTGGCTAAGATCAAGTGTAGTCCCTTCATTGGGTTTGCCTTGGTCTTGGCTGGGAGGGGCCCGGGCTTGCACAACCGCCGGCCTCGGGGATTGTTGCGCCTTTTGGTGCTTACGCCCCCTTGTGGCTGGTGGTTCCTGGGCTCGGGAGGCGATCATCCAGGCACTGCGCTTTTGTGTGGTGGCCTGCTGGCCTTCGGGGCTACCTTGATTCTGAAAATTGCGGATGAAATCTCATCTGTTCTTATCAGTTTAATATCTGATACGTCCCCTATCTGGGGACCATATATTAAATGGATTTTTAGAACAGGGAGATGGAAAAAGAGCTTGCTCTGTCCACTCCACGCATTGACCTGGTATTGCAGTACCTCCAGGACCGGTGCACCCCTTCTTAACCCAGTTTCCAAAAGCAGAACTCAATTCACCTGATTCCTATTAGCCCGATTAATGAATTGAAAGAAAGCATACAACTTCATATGCACCTCAATTTGGCCCATTCACTTTTCACACTTCCGAATCCTTTTGTTTTTTATCTTTCACACTTTTTACTTGCTTTATTCATCCAAATAGCAAACTCATCACCACTCAACTTGACCAACTCTGCTATGTCCCGTGCCGCAGTATCTTGTTCTCCGTCTTATCTAGATCATTTGCAATTGAATGGAATAGATCCCTTTTGGACAAAGTGGATTCAGCTGATGCTGCTGCAGTGACTACAGGTGTGAGAAGATCTAGAATTGGCATCTGGTGCGATCTCTCCGCTTCCACTCCAAATAAAGTTACCTGTTTATTCCTATCATGCATTGGTTTTTGGTGCTTTCTTTGAGCAATGATGATGTCTTTAGTGGTCTGTTGGCTCCCCCTCCTGGAGGAAAAGTTTGCTTGCTCTTGGACATTCTAAAAGAGAGGTCATGATAGACATTTAGCTTCTGAGCACAATTGGGGACAGTCATGGGGGATGAATGTTTAGCAACCTGCTGCGAAGCCTGATACCGCAATATAAGGAACGTCAAATACTAAGAATGGGCGGCCTATGAAAGAATTACTACTTTCATTAAGTATACTTAAATGGCTAATTGGGAATAGACAAACTGTAAAAAGCCCTCTGAGAAAGCCCCCCTCTAACCTTTGTTAGTAAGCTTTCCTGTAGTCTACCTGTTGATGTATTTTCCGTTTGAACAGTGCACAACATGAAGAGACGGAACACTGGCGGCTTGTCACAGTGCCCCCGCTGACATCACAATAGCGCTGCTGCCTAGAAAGCCAGCTGCACAGCACAACTTGTTCTTTGGGTGGGAGGGTGGGCTAGTGGAAGGAGGGGGCAAGCCGTTTTTTTCCCGGGTGGTAGGGGGATGACAGGAGAAGGAATGCGGGTGGTGAGAAGGGTACAGAGGGCAGGGTTTGGGGGCTGGGAAGGAAAGGGAAAAGATTATGGTTTGGGGATGACGAAAGGGCTTTCTACGGGTAAGGATGGCAAAGGGTGGCAGTGACGGAAAGTCAGGCAACCTGTCCTGTCCGTCTTTTTGTATCATGAATTGGAAAGACTGCAAGGGGGAGGGGAGTTGCTTGCGCCCTAAAGGAGGAGTTATTCAGATTCATTGCAGTGGGGGGGGGGCGGCGGCTGCAAAACGCACCATTCTTCTTGTTTTTGCTCTGCAAAGCAGCCTTTTCAAGGGTTGGCTTGGGTGACAAAATGTCTTCTGTAGGCGTGGGTTTGTCTCCCTCTCACTCTCTCTCCCTAAGATGTGTCCGGCATAGGCCAGGGTGCCACTCGAGGCCCAAACCAATTCTGGTTATCGCTTCTCGGCCTTTTGGCTAAGATCAAGTGTAGTTTGGGAGGGTACTACCTTGGTTGGTGCTGAAAGGTGCCAGGGTATTGCACAACTGCTGGCCTTGGGGGAGTGTGCATCGTAGGATGTCATAGCCCTCTTGTGACGGACAGTTTCCTGGGCAACGAGAATCGGTCACTTTATTATTTTCAAACTCATCCTTCAAGAAAAAAAAAAAAAAATCTGTTCTTATCAGTTTAATATCTGATACGTCCCCTATCTGGGGACCATATATTAAATGGATTTTTAGAACAGGGAGATGGAAAAAGACCTTGCTCTGTCCACTCCACGCATTGACCTGGTATTGCAGTACCTCCAGGACCGGTGCACCCCTTCTTAACCCAGTTTCCAAAAGCAGAACTCAATTCACCTGATTCCTATTAGCCGGATTAATGAATTGAAAGAAAGCATACAACTTCATATGCACCTCAATTTGGCCCATTCACTTTTCACACTTCCGAATCCTTTTGTTTTTTATCTTTCACACTTTTTACTTGCTTTATTCATCCAAATAGCAAACTCATCACCACTCAACTTGACCAACTCTGCTATGTCCCGTGCTGCAGTATCTTGTTCTCCGTCTTATCTAGATCATTTGCAATTAAATGGAATAGATCCCTTTTGGACAAAGTGGATTCAGCTGATGCTGCTGCAGTGACTACAGGTGTGAGAAGATCTAGAATTGGCATCTGGTGCGATCTCTCCGCTTCCACTCCAAATAAAGTTACCTGTTTATTCCTATCATGCATTGGTTTTTGGTGCTTTCTTTGAGCAATGATGATGTCTTTAGTGGTCTGTTGGCTCCCCCTCCTGGAGGAAAAGTTTGCTTGCTCTTGGACATTCTAAAAGAGAGGTCATGATAGACATTTAGCTTCTGAGCACAATTGGGGACAGTCATGGGGGATGAATGTTTAGCAACCTGCTGCGAAGCCTGATACCGCAATATAAGGAACGTCAAATACTAAGAATGGGCGGCCTATGAAAGAATTACTACTTTCATTAAGTATACTTAAACGGCTAATTGGGAATAGACAAACTGTAAAAAGCCCTCTGAGAAAGCCCCCCTCTAACCTTTGTTAGTAAGCTTTCCGGTAGTCAACATGTTGATGTATTTTCCGTTGGAACAGTGCACAACATGAAGAGACGGAACACTGGCGGCTTGTCACAATGCCCCCGCTGACATCACAATAGCGCTGCTGCCTAGAAAGCCAGCTGCACAGCACAACTTGTTCTTTGGGTGGGAGGGTGGGCTAGTGGAAGGAGGGGGCAAGCCGTTTTTTTCCCGGGTGGTAGGGGGATGACAGGAGAAGGAATGCGGGTGGTGAGAAGGGTACAGAGGGCAGGGTTTGGGGGCTGGGAAGGAAAGGGAAAAGATTAGGGTTTGGGGATGATGAAAGGGCTTTCTACGGGTAAGGATGGCAAAGGGTGGCAGTGACGGAAAGTCAGGCAACCTGTCCTGTCCGTCTTTTTGTATCATGAATTGGAAAGACTGCAAGGGGGAGGGGAGTTGCTTGCGCCCTAAAGGAGGAGTTATTCAGATTCATTGCAGTGGGGGGGGGCGGCGGCTGCAAAACGCACCATTCTTCTTGTTTTTGCTCTGCAAAGCAGCCTTTTCAAGGGTTGGCTTGGGTGACAAAATGTCTTCTGTAGGCGTGGGTTTGTCTCCCTCTCACTCTCTCTCCCTAAGATGTGTCCGGCATAGGCCAGGGTGCCACTCAAGGCCCAAACCAATTCTGGTTATCGCTTGTCGGCCTTTTGGCTAAGATCAAGTGTAGTCCCTTCTTTGGGTTTGCCTTGGTCTTGGCTGGGAGGGGCCCGGGCTTGCACAACCGCCGGCCTTGAGGATTGTTGCGCCTTTTGGTGCTTACGTCCCCCTTGTGGCTGGTGGTTCCTGGGCTCGGGAGGCGATCACCTGCGGCACTGTGCTTTTGTGTGGTGGCCGATGACCGTTTCTGAAAATTGCGGATGAAATCTCATCTGTTCTTATCAGTTTAATATCTGATACGTCCCCTATCTGGGGACCATATATTAAATGGATTTTTAGAACAGGGAGATGGAAAAAGAGCTTGCTCTGTCCACTCCACGCATTGACCTGGTGTTGCAGTACCTCCAGGACCGGTGCACCCCTTCTTAACCCAGTTTCCAAAAGCAGAACTCAATTCACCTGATTCCTATTAGCCCGATTAATGAATTGAAAGAAAGCATACAACTTCATATGCACCTCAATTTGGCCCATTCACTTTTCACACTTCCGAATCCTTTTGTTTTTTATCTTTCACACTTTTTACTTGCTTTATTCATCCAAATAGCAAACTCATCACCACTCAACCTGACCAACTCGGCTATGTCCCGTGCTGCAGTATCTTGTTCTCCGTCTTATCTAGATCATTTGCAATTGAATGGAATAGATCCCTTTTGGACAAAGTGGATTCAGCTGATGCTGCTGCAGTGACTACAGGTGTGAGAAAATCTAGAATTGGCATCTGGTGCGATCTCTCCGCTTCCACTCCAAATAAAGTTACCTGTTTATTCCTATCATGCATTGGTTTTTGGTGCTTTCTTTGAGCAATGATGATGTCTTTAGTGGTCTGTTGGCTCCCCCTCCTGGAGGAAGAGTTTGCTTGCTCTTGGACATTCTAAAAGAGAGGTCATGATAGACATTTAGCTTCTGAGCACAATTGGGGACAGTCATGGGGGATGAATGTTTAGCAACCTGCTGCGAAGCCTGATACCGCAATATAAGGAACGTCAAATACTAAGAATGGGCGGCCTATGAAAGAATTACTACTTTCATTAAGTATACTTAAACGGCTAATTGGGAATAGACAAACTGTAAAAAGCCCTCTGAGAAAGCCCCCCTCTAACCTTTGTTAGTAAGCTTTTCTGTAGTCTACCTGTTGATGTATTTTCCGTTTGAACAGTGCACAACATGAAGAGACGGAACACTGGCGGCTTGTCACAATGCCCCCGCTGACATCACAATAGCGCTGCTGCCTAGAAAGCCAGCTGCACAGCACAACTTGTTCTTTGGGTGGGAGGGTGGGCTAGTGGAAGGAGGGGGCAAGCCGTTTTTTTCCCGGGTGGTAGGGGGATGACAGGAGAAGGAATGCGGGTGGTGAGAAGGGTACAGAGGGCAGGGTTTGGGGGCTGGGAAGGAAAGGGAAAAGATTAGGGTTTGGGGATGATGAAAGGGCTTTCTACGGGTAAGGATGGCAAAGGGTGGCAGTGACGGAAAGTCAGGCAACCTGTCCTGTCCGTCTTTTTGTATCATGAATTGGAAAGACTGCAAGGGGGAGGGGAGTTGCTTGCGCCCTAAAGGAGGAGTTATTCAGATTCATTGCAGTGGGGGGGGGGCGGCGGCTGCAAAACGCACCATTCTTCTTGTTTTTGCTCTGCAAAGCAGCCTTTTCAAGGGTTGGCTTGGGTGACAAAATGTCTTCTGTAGGCGTGGGTTTGTCTCCCTCTCACTCTCTCTCCCTAAGATGTGTCCGGCATAGGCCAGGGTGCCACTCGAGGCCCAAACCAATTCTGGTTATCGCTTCTCGGCCTTTTGGCTAAGATCAAGTGTAGTATCTGTCGGAGGTCCGGTCAGCTTTGGGCTGAGAAACCAACACCCGGTTGAAGGTCCGGTCAGCCTTGGGCTGAGAAACCAACACCCGGTTGAAGGTCCGGTCAGCCTTGGGCTGAGAAACCAACACCCGGTTGGAGGTCCGGTCAGCCTTGGGCTGAGAAACCAACACCCGGTTGGAGGTCCGGTCAGCCTTGGGCTGAAAAACCAACACCGGTTGACGGTCCGGGCAGTCTCGGCTGCGAAACCAACGACTAGTAGCTCCCTACTCCACTTGGGTAAGATGCCTCGGTGGACGCTGGGAGCAACAACAAGGCTCAACCAGGCTTCGGCTTGGGGGAGCACCGAAGATCCCTGACCCTCGCTGTGGCCTTCTGGCTCGGAGGGACGGGGTTGATTTTTGGGGATCCTCTTCTCACGGAGGGGTCCACACGAATCCTAGCCTTTGCACTGTTTTTGGTGTGACTTCGGTCATGCATTTTTGCGGTGCTTTGGAAAGCTTCATTAAATCAAAAATCTGTTCTTATCAGTTTAATATCTGATACGTCCCCTATCTTGGGACCATATATTAAATGGATTTTTAGAACAGGGAGATGGAAAAAGAGCTTGCTCTGTCCACTCCACGCATTGACCTGGTATTGCAGTACCTCCAGGACCGGTGCACCCCTTTTTAACCCAGTTTCCAAAAGCAGAACTCAATTCACCTGATTCCTATTAGCCCGATTAATGAATTGAAAGAAAGCATACAACTTCATATGCACCTCAATTTGGCCCATTCACTTTTCACACTTCCGAATCCTTTTGTTTTTTATCTTTCACAGTTTTTACTTGCTTTATTCATCCAAATAGCAAACTCATCACCACTCAACTTGACCAACTCTGCTATGTCCCGTGCTGCAGTATCTTGTTCTCCGTCTTATCTAGATCATTTGCAATTGAATGGAATAGATCCCTTTTGGACAAAGTGGATTCAGCTGATGCTGCTGCAGTGACTACATGTGTGAGAAGATCTAGAATTGGCATCTGGTGCGATCTCTCCGCTTCCACTCCAAATAAAGTTACCTGTTTATTCCTATCATGCATTGGTTTTTGGTGCTTTCTTTGAGCAATGATGATGTCTTTAGTGGTCTGTTGGCTCCCCCTCCTGGAGGAAAAGTTTGCTTGCTCTTGGACATTCTAAAAGAGAGGTCATGATAGACATTTAGCTTCTGAGCCCAATTGGGGACAGTCATGGGGGATGAATGTTTAGCAACCTGCTGCGAAGCCTGATACCGCAATATAAGGAACGTCAAATACTAAGAATGGGCGGCCTATGAAAGAATTACTACTTTCATTAAGTATACTTAAACGGCTAATTGGGAATAGACAAACTGTAAAAAGCCCTCTGAGAAAGCCCCCCTCTAACCTTTGTTAGTAAGCTTTCCTGTAGTCTACCTGTTGATGTATTTTCCGTTTGAACAGTGCACAACATGAAGAGACGGAACACTGGCGGCTTGTCACAATGCCCCTGCTGACATCACAATAGCGCTGCTGCCTAGAAAGCCAGCTGCACAGCACAACTTGTTCTTTGGGTGGGAGGGTGGGCTAGTGGAAGGAGGGGGCAAGCCGTTTTTTTCCCGGGTGGTAGGGGGATGACAGGAGAAGGAATGCGGGTGGTGAGAAGGGTACAGAGGGCAGGGTTTGGGGGCTGGGAAGGAAAGGGAAAAGATTAGGGTTTGGGGATGATGAAAGGGCTTTCTACGGGTAAGGATGGCAAAGGGTGGCAGTGACGGAAAGTCAGGCAACCTGTCCTGTCCGTCTTTTTGTATCCTGAATTGGAAAGACTGCAAGGGGGAGGGGAGTTGCTTGTGCCCAAAAGGAGGAGTTATTCAGATTCATTGCAGTGGGCGGCGGCTGCAAAACGCACCATTCTTCTTGTTTTTGCTCTGCAAAGCAGCCTTTTCAAGGGTTGGCTTGGGTGACAAAATGTCTTCTGTAGGCGTGGGTTTGTCTCCCTCTCGCTCTCTCTCCCTAAGATGTGTCCGGCATAGGCCAGGGTGCCACTCGAGGCCCAAACCAATTCTGGTTATCGCTTCTCGGCCTTTTGGCTAAAATCAAGTGTAGTACGGGCGGATTCGAATCGCTGCTGCCGCCTTGCGGTTGGGTCCGCCGGCGCTGCCTCTGCCCGCGCGGCAGCGTCAAAATTTAGCCCCCAGCTTCGGCCTGGTCCTCGGCGTCCCAGGCCCGCCTCCTGCGCAGCGCTGTTGGCCGCCAGCCTCTCCTTCTCCGCCCTCCGCTCTGCCCCAGGCATCACTAGGGGGGTGGGGGATATTTTTTCCCACTCCCTCAGCGTTCTTTTTATTTAAAGAAAAAAAAAAAAAGATTATGGCAGACTCCCGGTCTGCGGATTGCTGAGGCTGCAGCAACTTTTTTCAGGGAAAAATAGAACACACTCTTATTTTTAGTGTATATTTTTTATATTGGGTCGACTTTTTATTAAAATTACGTGCATGAGTTTTTATATATTGACTCTTACATTGCTTATGCGGGCACTTGTTTTTTCTATCACGTTTTGTTTAGTACATAGTGTTCCAGCTCGACATTTTAGTTATTTTGGGCCGGTAAGCACAAGACTCGGTCCCCCCTTTTGTGAATTATTTTCAAGAAGATGTCAGATTGCTGTTGACCCCTGCCGGCCGGTTAGCGCCCTGTCTCAGGCCATAAATCCCCTCGCTGCGTCCCTCGGGTTCGTGCGCATGCGCTGCGTCCCCGGCCGATGCTCGGTCATGCCATCCATAGGACTGGCGCGATCCCTTCGGGGAGGTGAGTCCCGTACCAGGGACCTTTTTCCTATGCTGGAAGCGGACCCGCCAGGTCTCATCTTTTGTGGCCCTCCAGTTTCCACTTATCCCCCAGGTCCAGACTGTCCTTCCTCCGGCAGTCTTCCGACCTCTCGGGTGATGGCCCAGGCTTCCACCTCTGCTGGACTCCGAGCAGGACCTGGATGTCTTGGCGCATGACGAATAGCCTGCTACAAATGGTGAGTCAAGCCGTAAGGCTACGGACAGCCCTCTTCTCTCCGTGCACGCAGGTCTCCCTTAAGAAATTTGGAGCGGACCCCTGATGTGCTCAGAGGACATCCAGAGATCGCCGAGTTACCGCGTGCTCACAGACAACTACCAGACACGAAGTTGACCAGCAGTAAGTCTTGTCATTGTCTTTTTTCCCTTCTCCAAGGCGATTTCGGAGAGAAGGGGCATACTAAACTGGAGTCGCTGATGATCACAGACGACAACCAGACACGGCGTTTACCAGCGGTAAGTCGTGTTATTGTCATTATCTTCCCCAAAAGGGCTCTGGTGAGAGGGGGCATGCCACCTTGCAGAGACCAAGGTGGGGCCCACTGCGGTTTTCAGTAGACATCCAGTCCGCCGGTGACTGCGTGATCACGGATAATCCCCGGACGCGATTTTTCCCAGTGGTAAGTCCGTTTATTTGTCTTACCCCTTCTCGAAGGGGGCTCCGAAAGGAAGCGGCACGCTACCCTTTATGCGACCCGCCTGGGTTCCTCCGGGCTTCTCGTCCCTATCGTGCCGCTCCGCAGGGACTCCGCGGACACCCTACGCAGCGGTCCACGTCCCACCTATGCCGACCCAGGGCTGGATATCTTCTTCAGTGAGTACCCTCTCTTCACAAACCTGATGTCTGCCCGCTACTCGGCCTGAGCCTCTAGCATCAGTGTGCCCACCATCGAGACCTCTGACTCGGGATCAGGAACGCAGATTCGACATCTAGGAAGTCGCTGACTTCCTTTCCGACTTTCGGGAACGCCTTTTCGGAGATAGACGAGTCTAGTTTATCCCCTAGGCTACGTCAGGGTAGACTACTCTCTCCCCTAGGCTACGTAAGGGAAGGGTACATCCTTTTTCCGGCATCGGCCCTGATGCACCAGGATCGTTCCCTCACGCTAGGTTCCAGCCCCGTCCACGCCGCAACCCGTCAGGGAGCCTTTATCCCTACAACAGCCATCTCCGCCTTGCGTGACTGCGGACCGTTCCAGCCTTCTAAGAGCGCTTGCAGGGATCACTGTCCCTACGCACCCTACTCTACAGAGCTGCTAGGCTCTCTCGGCCCAGAAACGACCGGGAGACCCAGAGTATCCCTTCAAGGACCCTCGCCTGGAGGTTTAGACCATCATCACCACTTTTCGCTACTAGGGTAGCTGAGCTACCGGAAGGAGTCCTCCCAGACCCGGCCCGGTCCATCATCCCTCAGGCACGGTATTCGAGCCGTTCAAGGGTGGCTACTCCTCACGCAGGAGTAGTTTCCCTCCTGGCACAGAGTCCCGCGTGCTCTTTGTCTCCCGCTCCCATTTTTTCCCTTCGGTTTTTTGCTATGCGAGTCCTCGACAGCCTGTGGCGGTGATAGCGACGGTGCGCATACCAGATTTCATCCCGGACTCGCCAACGGAACACACTGAAGAACGGAGACAGGAAGGTTCCGTCTTCGCGGGTGACCCGCCAATCTCCTCCTAGCGGACCAGTCTTCGCAACCATCCCTGGGAAGCTTCCCTTTCCTCCTCTGGAGCTTATTATCAACCGTCACCAGCCTCCCGTGCTAGGGTATGCTACCCCACCATTCCTCGGCACGGTCCCGAGGGACACCCCTAGAGCGTCGTCTCCCCTTCAACATTCCGGACTTCAGAGCCATTCGGTTAGCCCGGTTACAAATTCTTCTCTGGGTCGTGGTTGCCCAGTCAGGTTCCAGTCGGACCATGCCACAGCGGTGATGTGCATCATCCACCAGGAAGACGCAGAGAGTGTCATGGCAAGGGAAGAGGCCAAGAAGATCTTGCTCTGGGACGGGTCCCTTCACTCGCTAATCTCGGCAGCACATCCCTAGCGTGGACGTTTGGACGGCCGATTTCCGCGGTAGGATAGACCTCGCGTAGGTAAAAAGCTCCAACAGGGAAATCACCAGCCAGATCTGTGGCGAAGGAAGACCTCCAGTCGTGGACCTTTTGGCCTTCCGATCCAACTCTCAAGTCAATGGTGCTTCGAGTATGCCACCTGCTCTGGACTAGATGACGACGCCCTAGACCGGTCGTGTAGCCTGTTCAGGCTCTCGTGCGTCTTCCCGCGGCTTCCCATGATCTCGAGGGTTCTCAAGATGGACCAAGGCAGGCGATAGCTCGGGAGTGGCCCAGGGCGAGCATAGTTCGCATAACTTACTCATCTCCTCGCAGATGCCCCGTGGCTCCTTCCAGACCGCCAAATTCTTCCGTGTCGGGGCCCCTCTATTCTACCAGGACTCAGAGGTCCCAAGTTACATGGCCTCACCAGTGGATCCCGGGTGCTGGCTCGGTCAGGTCTGTGGACAAGATGATGGCAGACATTGAGGAGGGCCGGGAATCCAGTTTCCTCGAAGATTTATTTCCACTCGGAAAGAGCTCCCCCGGTGGTGTGAGGACCGCATCTTCAGAGACCTTTCTCTTCCCGTCCTTCAATCAGGGCCTTCGCTCAGAGAAAGGTCCATCTAGCTCGGCGGTTTCATCGTTCACTAGAAATGTGGGACCTTAATCCAGTGATGGGTTTGCTCAAGGTAACCACTTTTTTCCCTGCTCCCACCTGTTTTGATAGGTGGGCTCCTCGTGGCCATCTGGTTGTTACAGACGGCATCAGGGCGGACAGCCCTCTTGTCATTTTTTCCCCACCTTTTCCGGCTCCGCCAGCAGGTCAAGGGGGGGCTCCAGCCAGAACCTTTCGTTTCTGTCCAAGACACCTCGCTGTTCCTTCCAGAAGAGGACTTTAGGTTTCGGTTTTTCGGTTCTAGGCTCCTCTCTCAGCCTGAAAGGGGCATAGTTCGTTCCAGGGCTGGTACGAGCCCTCAGTCTTTCGTGTCTGCAGGACACCATTTTTCGGTTACACCGACTGTCAGTCTATCCTTCCATCCTTTCCCAAGAAGCGTATGCCGGCGCCAAGGGCCAGAATATCACATGGGTCCTTTCCTCCATATGTGAAGACTATCGCATGAAGGACGGACTTCCGCCGCGGTCTACCGAGCAAGGGGCACCCTTGAACGATTGGACTCCAGACGTCGATCGACCAGGTCCCCTGGTCCGCCACCCGATCTAGTCGGCATACCTTTACTAGTTTCTACCAGGTTCACACCCAAGCTTCGGCAGAGGCCAGTCTTGGCGTAGGGTTTGCGGGTGGCAGTGGCACACCTGTAACAACGTAGGCGCTTGTAGGTCTGGGTCAAGCCCGGCAAGGGGAAGCGGCTTCCTTCCTATCTCCGGTGATGGTTTTCTTCCCACCCAGGGACTGCTTTTGGACGTCCCATGGTCCTGTGTCCCCCAATGAAATGATAGAGAAAGAAGGATTTTTGTGTACTCACCGTAAAATCTCTTTCTCTGAGTCTTCATTGGGGGACACAGCACCCACCCTGCTTGTGTTTTTTGTTATATATGACATGCCTGTTACCCCAGTGCTCATATTCCCAGGTCACTGGTCACATGACTGTTCGTCATAGTTTCTTACCTTGTTTTATCCAGGATTGTTTGGTTCTCCTCCTACTGCTTGTGCACTAAACTGATTGAGCCCGCCTCCGGCTCAAGGGTTATACTGCTGGGGAGGAGCTAACTTTTTCTGTTTACTTAGTGTCAGCCTCCTAGTGACAGCAGCATAACCCATGGTCCTGTGTCCCCCAATGAAGACTCAGAGAAAGAGATTTTATGGTGAGTACACAAAAATCCTTCTTTATTCACTGCCCTGAGGGGAGGAGCCGGGACATCAACTGTGAGCCGCGGGACTGCGGGAGGGAGCCCTCAAATCGGGGCAGTCCCGCAGAATCTGGGATGGTTGGGAGGTATGAGAGAGTGCTGGGTACGGTGTCTGTCCCGGTGGAGTGCAATGATAATGCCGGCGTCACACGAAACTATCTATAGTGCGATATATCGTCGGGGTCACGGTTTTCGTGACGCACATCCGGCATCATTTGCGACGTCGTCCCGTGTGACACCTACGAGCGTCTCTGAACGTTCGCAAATTGGTTACAATCGTGTATCGTTGACACCTCGTTTATTTTTAAAAAATCGTTTATTATTCTTTTCGCTGGTTGTTCATCGTACCCGGGGTAGCACACATCGCTCCGTGTGACACCCCGGGAACGATGAACACAGCTTACCTGCGTCCCGCCGGCTATGCGGAAGGAAGGAGGTGGGCGGGATATTTACATCTCGCTCATCTACGCCCCTCCGCTTCTATTAGCTGGCCGCTGTTTGACGTCGCTGTGACGCCGAACGTCTCACCCCCTTCAGGAAGTGGATGTTTGCCGCCCACAGCGACGTCGCTCAGCAGGTAAGTGCGTGTGACGGGGGTTTAACGGCTTTGTGCGCCACGGGCAACTAACTGATGCACAAACGACGGGGGCGGGTACGATCACTCGTGTGATCGCACGATAGATCGTACCGTGTGACACTAGCATAAGAGTGCTAGCTAGGGTGACTGTCCCGGTGGAGTGCAATGATAGAGTGCTGGGTAGTCCATTTGATCTAATAGTAGGGGCTTCAGTAATAGGCTGTAAGCCAGGTGCACTGTGCACTAAATTACCCACCCCGTATACAAGCATAATGCCTTTGCAATTTTAATACTCAGCAATCATCCTTTCCATGAATTGGTAGGTTGTTAGTGGTTGTCTCATCAGTTTTTTGCCCCTGTGCTGCCTTCATCTACCGTATTTTTTGGACCATAAGACGCACTTTTTTCCCCCCAAATGTTGGGGGAAAGTGGGGGTGCGTCTTATGGTCTGAATGTGGCTGCGGGGAATGAGGGTGCTCTGGTGGAACAAGTCATCGGGGGCACGAGCAGGCTGTAGCAGCCTGCCATGACCACGTGGGCCCGCTCATTTAATATGCACGCCCATCATCCCGCCCATCATCTCTCAGCGCTGAAGCCATGATGATGGGCAGGGGGTGCACGCATAATTAACAGCCGGCCCGCATGATCACCCCTGGCAATTACAGCCTGGAGTGATCATGTGCGGCTGTATTCACTGCCCCCCGTGCATCATTATCAACGCGGGGTGCAGTGAATCAGTGTACTCACCCGTCACCGTGTGTGGAGCCCCCTGCAGCATCGCGATGTGTTCCTGTCTGTGCCGGTCAGCTGATCTGTGTAGAGAGCGGTGAGCATAGCGATGACGTCATCGCTGTGCGCCCCGCTAGTGTCCACACAGATCAGCTGACCGGCACAGACAGGAAGACATCGCAAAGCTGCAGACAACGGTGACGGCTCCACTCAGCAGCGCTGCAGCTGAGACAGAGAGGAAGATGATCGGTGCTGCAGGGAGTGAGGAAAGGTGAGTATAAAGGTTTTTTTTTTCTGTGCCATAGGATAGAGGCCATATACCAGGATGGGGGTATTTTATGTGTAGGATGGAGGTATATTATGAGCAGGATGGGGGGTATATAAGCAGGATGGGGGGTCTATGAGCAGGATGGGGGTATATAGCAGAATGGGGGTATATGAGCAGGATAGGGGTATATGTCACGTCCCCATCGGAGTCCGCTAATGCGACCTCTGCTCAGATTGCCAGATGGCGCCATGTTCCAACCATGGATAGTGCTAGTGATGGGAGAGGAGTCGGTGCCCGTGGCTCTGCGGAGCACAGGCTCCGCTCATCCACTAGGCTGGGTTTCCCTGGAACCTGCAGTACCACTGGCTGACTGTAGGTGGCGTGTGTCTCCCGGCTGAAGTGGCCAACATTCACCTGCAGCCTATGGGAAGACACCACACCCTTCTTATTCCCCCTCCTGTCACATGACCGCTGCCAGTGATAGTTCTGTTCTCCTGGCTCATGTGCTGTTTGTATTGTGATTCCTGTGCGCTGACCTTTGCTTTTTGTTTGACTACCCTCCTGCCTGTCGTTTTTGTACCTTGCTGCCAGTTCCGGATTTGACCCCTGCTTTGTCTCCTCACTACGCCCTTGCCTGCCGATTCTGTTCCTGTTTTGCATCTCCTGGCTTTTGACCCTGCCTGACGATCACGGACTACAGTCTACCACAGGTAGCGATCTCTGAGGCTCTGTGTAATTCCAAATCCCTGTAAAGGGGTTAAAGGGTTACATAGTTCTTGGGGTCCTGCTTTGTGAGTTGCTTTTTTCTAGATTCCCCTTACAGCCAGTCTGAGTCTGTGGCTCCTATCAGGCATTACAGTATATGACGGAGCACTAGAATCCAAGTATATAATAATAATCTTTATTACAAAATTTAGACATACAATTAAAAAGATGTGCACAGTAAACAAACAAGCTGTGGCGGCATAATGACGCACATAATGAAGTCAATCCAGAAAAAAGGGGATGACATAAATCAAAGCAGTCCAAGGACGTACAAGTATAATCTGCTGCAATGAATAAAATTATACTCTGATTGGCAGGAATATCATGTCCAGAATAAAGGACTTGAATATTTAAATAAAGTTCCACCATGGAATCTCCACTCTCAAGTCCTAATCCCACATATAGTCAGACATCGAAATCACCTGATCACTAACATGAGAAAAAACTGTGTATAAACAGCAGACAAAACATCCAGCACTGCTCAATTACTTACTGCATGGATAATAGTGGGTGACGGATCAGTCCTATGTTATAACCCCACCAGCTGCTATTGGCTCGGAGTAATCACACAACGGGGATATCTCCGCTAAGCCATAAATAATTTATACTGGTCAATGTTCACACTCATATAACTGATCGGTCAGCCACAACACCCATCCTATACTCATAAAATGTCACTACATTTCATCCGGACTAAATACAGCCTGTGCATAATAACCCAGTGATTAGTGGGTGATGGATCCGTCCGTAATTTCAATAGGACCTTATTCCCACTAAATGGGATATTTGTCCATATAAAATCAGCGAACCGGTTGCTCACAGCACAGACTACCTCACCCTGGAGGAATATCCGCACAACCGTATATGTGCAAAGCCGGTCAACGTCCTGACAAAAGACGATCCATCAAACACTTATCCACAATTCACCTGGGTATTACAGATCTCCGTGCCGCCAGCTACTTACCCCGACGTACGTTTCGCGCCCAGCTTCAACGGGGGGCGTGCTGGGTTGTCGGGAATGCTGGGTATAAATATACTTGATCTGCCAATCAGATGATGTCAACGGCGCTTACGTACGCCTTCTTCCTCCCTCCTTAAACGTCACCTCCTGCCGGGCACTCGTGGAACGCAGTCTGCGTGTCAGACACATGGAAGTGTCCGACATCACAGAGTGCCCCACGCTATTTGTGCTCAGCATTTTGGTTCCGGGAGGCGTCAGACACCGTAAGCGCTCTATCTCGACAAGCAGATCTGTATTTATCTATAACTAATCAATCATTTACATACATATATCCTCCCCAGTGACCTGACTATATTATATACAAACAAATTCATGACTCATGTCCCATATCAAAATCTATATATTACCTATTATGAAAAGTCATATTTACAATAATATTTAATAAATAACAGTTAAAATCCCCAATTCAAACATACAAAAATAGATATAAATTTTATTAATCACAAACTCCACCTTAATTATTATTATTAGACAAAAAATCACATGATTTTTCAGGATGTTGCTAGTAGATCTCCACATCAAAGTCACAATCAAAAAAAGGAATATAGGACAATCTATAAAGAAAAACATAGAAATTACACAACAATAAATAACCCATCATACCCCTTAAAACTCCAAACACAATAAAAACACCTAAAAGCCGAATTGACAAAAAGACACAAATATTGCTATCAATGGGCATTATTTGAGTTTACAAAAAAGCCCCGAACCCTAAATTTTCATTTAGCCCCTGGGGGCTTAGAGTGCCAAGCCTGAATATCCATCTACTCTCGATTCTCGCCAAGATTTTGCCTAAATCCCCTCCTCTAATTCCCAGCTCAACCTGGTCAATGGCTTTAACTTTAAGAAGAAAAGAATTGCAGTTATGGAATTCTTTAAAGTGTCGCGGCAGCGTTTTCAGTTGCGTCTTATCCTCTATCGTTTTAGCATTAATAATGTCTCTGCAGTGTTCACGTATCCTAATTTTAAGTTCACGTGTCGTTAAACCAACATATAATTTCTTGCAAGGACACTCCCCCAGATAAATTACTCCTTTTGAAGCACAAGTGAGCTGTTTTCTTATTGAAAATTTTTTAGAACCATCATGGTTAGAGAAGGTTTTGGATTTTATAAGATTAGCACAGGCTTTACACAGCCCACAGGGAAAAAATCCCTGGTCTGCTGAGGTCAATGCCCTTTTCTGTTTTGTTTCTCTCTCAAAATGGCTATGGACTAGCGTGTCCTTCAAGGTCTTAGACCTTCTCGCTGTAACAAGTGGAGTAGGAGGCAAGATGTCCCTCAAAATTTTATCAGAGCGTAAGATGTCCCAATGTTTATTCAAAATATTCCTCATCTCCGCCCAGCGATTATGAAAAGTGGTAATAAACCGTATTTGTCCCTTATTTTCTTCCTTAGTCTTGCTACTTCCACCTTGTTTAGACTCATTAGGAAACAATAACGAATCCCTAGAACAGTGTGTAGCCCGCCAATAACCTCTACGTATTACCTTCTTCTTATAACCTCTGTCTAAAAACCTATTTGCCAGTTCCTTGGACTGTTTTTCGAACATGTCTTGATCAGAACAAATTCTTTTTGTTCGTAGGAACTGTCCTACAGGGATACCTGAAATTACTGCCTTCGGATGGGACGATGTAGCATGGAGAAGGCTGTTCGTTGCTGTACTTTTTCTAAATATGGACGTTGATAAGCAACCATCTATTCCCGCTTTAATAAAAATGTCAAGAAACTCAAGTTCTCTGCCTTGTTTGAATGTTAGCCTAATATTCTGTTGGTTGTTATTCAAGGCTTGCATCACCTCATTAAGTTCGAGGGCGGAGCCATCCCAGATAAAAAGAATGTCATCAATGTAGCGCATCCAATTAAGGATGCGACTACAACCTGGGATGGCTTCACTTAAAAATATATCCCTCTCCCAAGCTCCTAGAAATAAATTGGCATAGGAGGGGGCACACGCCGCCCCCATTGCCGTGCCTTGCGTCTGTAGAAATATTTTTCCATCAAAGGTGAACACGTTATGAGTTAGAATAAATTCAAGCAACATCAGAAGTAGTTCAACCATTGATCCTTCCAATGTACAATTTTTTAAAAAGAAAGAAACTGCTCGCAGCCCATCCACATGTCTAATTGACGTATACAGGGACTCGACGTCGGCCGTAACCAGAACCATACTGGAACTGAGTTGGATACCATCCAGTCTGCCTAACGCCGACGTCGTGTCCCTAATATACGAAGGCAATTCAGCCACTAGTGGCTTCAGGTAGTGGTCAATGATATTGCAAATCATTTCACATAAACTTCCATTACCTGCCACTATCGGTCTTCCTGGAGGGTCATTGATGTTCTTATGTACTTTTGGAATTAAATAAAACGTGGCTAACCGAGGGTGCAGATTTTTCACAAAGTCCACCAATTTCTTGGGTATTATCCCTTGATCGAACGCCTGTGACACAATAGACAGAAGATCAGCCTGAAAATTTGGAAGAGGGTTAGATGATAATTTCTTATAACATTGCCTCATATTCAACAATTTGTATGCCTGTCGTTCGTACATAACAACAGGCCATACAACAATGTTGCCGCCTTTATCGGCGGACTTAAAAACCACATCCGTCCATGATTGTAGATCTTTCAACGCTTCCCTTTCCTTTTTGGACAAATTAGATGAACCCCGATATGTGGAAAAACAATGCTCAAAATCCTGTGAGACCATTTTTGTAAAAATTTCAATAGCTGGACAGATATTGAAAGCAGGGAACTTATTGGATTTTTTCAAAAGATCATGTGGAAACGTACTTACAGGCTGAGGAAGACTTTCATCCTCCAGTGATTGAAGTACAGCCACAGCCTCCCTCTCCTCCTTTGTAAAAGTATCATCCTGTTGATGTGATTTATTATATAGTCTCTTGAAGAATAGTTTCCTCAAAAAGAGATGTAAATCCTTTACGGATGTGAACGTGTCTGCAGAACACGAGGGAGAAAACGATAAGCCCTTCCCCAACAAAGAAATATGAAATTCAGTTAACACATGATCGGATAAATTGATTACCTTCAGCTGCTGATGTTCGTTGCTGCTCTCCTTATTGAAAATATCATAAGGTCGTTTATTAAATTTTTGTTTATTTTTGGAACGCGTATTAAACGTGTGTCCATGATCTAAGGGTGCACTCGCTACACTAGAAGTCCCAGACTGTATAGATGAACTCCTAGATCGATTTTGAGCCACTTCAAATTTCCTATTCTGCCAGCGGAAGATTTTATTATTTTCATAGTCTCCTACATCCCGAATAAACTTCTTCTGTTTGTCCGAGCTTATTTCCTTCTCCCACCTCTCCACATCATTCTCCAAGAGGGTAATTAAATTTTGGAAGGATTCCTTGCTTAACTCCTTTTGCAACGCTAACTGTGTGGATTCTATCTCCTTCTCAATTTTATTCATGGTCATAGAGTTTTTTTCCATAATTATCCGTATGAATTCTAGGGAACAGGTATTACAGATCTCCGTGCCGCCAGCTACTTACCCCGACGTACGTTTCGCACCCAGCTTCAACGGGGGGCGTGCTGGGTTGTCGGGAATGCTGGGTATAAATATACTTGATCTGCCAATCAGTCTGGGACTTCTAGTGTAGCGAGTGCACCCTTAGATCATGGACACACGTTTAATACGCGTTCCAAAAATAAACAAAAATTTAATAAACGACCTTATGATATTTTCAATAAGGAGAGCAGCAACGAACATCAGCAGCTGAAGGTAATCAATTTATCCGATCATGTGTTAACTGAATTTCATATTTCTTTGTTGGGGAAGGGCTTATCGTTTTCTCCCTCGTGTTCTGCAGACACGTTCACATCCGTAAAGGATTTACATCTCTTTTCGAGGAAACTATTCTTCAAGAGACTATATAATAAATCACATCAACAGGATGATACTTTTACAAAGGAGGAGAGGGAGGCTGTGGCTGTACTTCAATCACTGGAGGATGAAAGTCTTCCTCAGCCTGTAAGTACGTTTCCACATGATCTTTTGAAAAAATCCAATAAGTTCCCTGCTTTCAATATCTGTCCAGCTATTGAAATTTTTACAAAAATGGTCTCACAGGATTTTGAGCATTGTTTTTCCACATATCGGGGTTCATCTAATTTGTCCAAAAAGGAAAGGGAAGCGTTGAAAGATCTACAATCATGGACGGATGTGGTTTTTAAGTCCGCCGATAAAGGCGGCAACATTGTTGTATGGCCTGTTGTTATGTACGAACGACAGGCATACAAATTGTTGAATATGAGGCAATGTTATAAGAAATTATCATCTAACCCTCTTCCAAATTTTCAGGCTGATCTTCTGTCTATTGTGTCACAGGCGTTCGATCAAGGGATAATACCCAAGAAATTGGTGGACTTTGTGAAAAATCTGCACCCTCGGTTAGCCACGTTTTATTTAATTCCAAAAGTACATAAGAACATCAATGACCCTCCAGGAAGACCGATAGTGGCAGGTAATGGAAGTTTATGTGAAATGATTTGCAATATCATTGACCACTACCTGAAGCCACTAGTGGCTGAATTGCCTTCGTATATTAGGGACACGACGTCGGCGTTAGGCAGACTGGATGGTATCCAACTCAGTTCCAGTATGGTTCTGGTTACGGCCGACGTCGAGTCCCTGTATACGTCAATTAGACATGTGGATGGGCTGCGAGCAGTTTCTTTCTTTTTAAAAAACAGTACATTGGAAGGATCAATGGTTGAACTACTTCTGATGTTGCTTGAATTTATTCTAACTCATAACGTGTTCACCTTTGATGGAAAAATATTTCTACAGACGCAAGGCACGGCAATGGGGGCGGCGTGTGCCCCCTCCTATGCCAATTTATTTCTAGGAGCTTGGGAGAGGGATATATTTTTAAGTGAAGCCATCCCAGGTTGTAGTCGCATCCTTAATTGGATGCGCTACATTGATGACATTCTTTTTATCTGGGATGGCTCCGCCCTCGAACTTAATGAGGTGATGCAAGCCTTGAATAACAACCAACAGAATATTAGGCTAACATTCAAACAAGGCAGAGAACTTGAGTTTCTTGACATTTTTATTAAAGCGGGAATAGATGGTTGCTTATCAACGTCCATATTTAGAAAAAGTACAGCAACGAACAGCCTTCTCCATGCTACATCGTCCCATCCGAAGGCAGTAATTTCAGGTATCCCTGTAGGACAGTTCCTACGAACAAAAAGAATTTGTTCTGATCAAGACATGTTCGAAAAACAGTCCAAGGAACTGGCAAATAGGTTTTTAGACAGAGGTTATAAGAAGAAGGTAATACGTAGAGGTTATTGGCGGGCTGCACACTGTTCTAGGGATTCGTTATTGTTTCCTAATGAGTCTAAACAAGGTGGAAGTAGCAAGACTAAGGAAGAAAATAAGGGACAAATACGGTTTATTACCACTTTTCATAATCGCTGGGCGGAGATGAGGAATATTTTGAATAAACATTGGGACATCTTACGCTCTGATAAAATTTTGAGGGACATCTTGCCTCCTACTCCACTTGTTACAGCGAGAAGGTCTAAGACCTTGAAGGACACGCTAGTCCATAGCCATTTTGAGAGAGAAACAAAACAGAAAAGGGCATTGACCTCAGCAGACCAGGGATTTTTTCCCTGTGGGCTGTGTAAAGCCTGTGCTAATCTTATAAAATCCAAAACCTTCTCTAACCATGATGGTTCTAAAAAATTTTCAATAAGAAAACAGCTCACTTGTGCTTCAAAAGGAGTAATTTATCTGGGGGAGTGTCCTTGCAAGAAATTATATGTTGGTTTAACGACACGTGAACTTAAAATTAGGATACGTGAACACTGCAGAGACATTATTAATGCTAAAACGATAGAGGATAAGACGCAACTGAAAACGCTGCCGCGACACTTTAAAGAATTCCATAACTGCAATTCTTTTCTTCTTAAAGTTAAAGCCATTGACCAGGTTGAGCTGGGAATTAGAGGAGGGGATTTAGGCAAAATCTTGGCGAGAATCGAGAGTAGATGGATATTCAGGCTTGGCACTCTAAGCCCCCAGGGGCTAAATGAAAATTTAGGGTTCGGGGCTTTTTTGTAAACTCAAATAATGCCCATTGATAGCAATATTTGTGTCTTTTTGTCAATTCGGCTTTTAGGTGTTTTTATTGTGTTTGGAGTTTTAAGGGGTATGATGGGTTATTTATTGTTGTGTAATTTCTATGTTTTTCTTTATAGATTGTCCTATATTCCTTTTTTTGATTGTGACTTTGATGTGGAGATCTACTAGCAACATCCTGAAAAATCATGTGATTTTTTGTCTAATAATAATAATTAAGGTGGAGTTTGTGATTAATAAAATTTATATCTATTTTTGTATGTTTGAATTGGGGATTTTAACTGTTATTTATTAAATATTATTGTAAATATGACTTTTCATAATAGGTAATATATAGATTTTGATATGGGACATGAGTCATGAATTTGTTTGTATATAATATAGTCAGGTCACTGGGGAGGATATATGTATGTAAATGATTGATTAGTTATAGATAAATACAGATCTGCTTGTCGAGATAGAGCGCTTACGGTGTCTGACGCCTCCCGGAACCAAAATGCTGAGCACAAATAGCGTGGGGCACTCTGTGATGTCGGACACTTCCATGTGTCTGACACGCAGACTGCGTTCCACGAGTGCCCGGCAGGAGGTGACGTTTAAGGAGGGAGGAAGAAGGCGTACGTAAGCGCCGTTGACATCATCTGATTGGCAGATCAAGTATATTTATACCCAGCATTCCCGACAACCCAGCACGCCCCCCGTTGAAGCTGGGCGCGAAACGTACGTCGGGGTAAGTAGCTGGCGGCACGGAGATCTGTAATACCCAGGTGAATTGTGGATAAGTGTTTGATGGATCGTCTTTTGTCAGGACGTTGACCGGCTTTGCACATATACGGTTGTGCGGATATTCCTCCAGGGTGAGGTAGTCTGTGCTGTGAGCAACCGGTTCGCTGATTTTATATGGACAAATATCCCATTTAGTGGGAATAAGGTCCTATTGAAATTACGGACGGATCCATCACCCACTAATCACTGGGTTATTATGCACAGGCTGTATTTAGTCCGGATGAAATGTAGTGACATTTTATGAGTATAGGATGGGTGTTGTGGCTGACCGATCAGTTATATGAGTGTGAACATTGACCAGTATAATTATTTATGGCTTAGCGGAGATATCCCCGTTGTGTGATTACTCCGAGCCAATAGCAGCTGGTGGGGTTATAACATAGGACTGATCCGTCACCCACTATTATCCATGCAGTAAGTAATTGAGCAGTGCTGGATGTTTTGTCTGCTGTTTATACACAGTTTTTTCTCATGTTAGTGATCAGGTGATTTCGATGTCTGACTATATGTGGGATTAGGACTTGAGAGTGGAGATTCCATGGTGGAACTTTATTTAAATATTCAAGTCCTTTATTCTGGACATGATATTCCTGCCAATCAGAGTATAATTTTATTCATTGCAGCAGATTATACTTGTACGTCCTTGGACTGCTTTGATTTATGTCATCCCCTTTTTTCTGGATTGACTTCATTATGTGCGTCATTATGCCGCCACAGCTTGTTTGTTTACTGTGCACATCTTTTTAATTGTATGTCTAAATTTTGTAATAAAGATTATTATTATATACTTGGATTCTAGTGCTCCGTTTTTGAAAAAATATTATGACAAATCTTTTTTCATAGATCTGTTATAAACGTATCATGGGAGTGTCCGACAATGTAAAGACCTTTTGTGTGTTAATTACAGTATATGAGCAGGATGGATGGGGGTATATGAGTGTGCCGCCCCGCGCTCGGCAGGAGCCGAGCCGCTCGGATCCGGACCTTCAGTGGGTGGCTCGAGGGTCTCCAGACCCGGGGGCCCTGCGGGCACTCCGATCCCCGAAAAGGTTTTTTTTTGCAATTTGGGGACGTAGTTGTACGGCCGGAGTCGTGTCAAGTTCGTGACGCCACCCACGGGATGTGGTGAAGGTGTATACCACCGCTGCTGTGATGGGGCACCCGGGGGAGATGGTATGCAGCAAGTTGTTAACCCCTCCGTGGGCAGAGATGGTGGCCCCGGGACCCCTTGATGGGCTGTTTGGCGGTGCAGGAAGATGGGCGGCCGGAGGGCACTGGTGTACTCACTATTGGAATGAAACACTTGAGTTTCTGGTAAACCAAGATGATGGTGGTCGGTGCCCGCAGCTGGCTGCAGTCTGGTCCCCCACCCGGCTGGTGGTCTTTGCCTTTCTCCTGCAACTTGTAGAATGGTGGACTGCCTGTGCTTGCAACCTCAGGAGTCCGCTCCCCGGCTGGTTGTGGCCAAAGGAGTCCGTTTGCCCGCAGATGCTGGCCCGTGGGATCTCTAAACCTTGGCGGTGGCTACTTATGCCCCTCGTTGGGCTGTTGTCTTCAATCGGGACTTTGAGGTCTGGACTTTAGGTCCTTTCCCACCAATCAGTTGATTAACTCAGTCCAGTGGCTTCTGGACCTCGTTTCAGGGTCTGAGTACACCCCTGGTGCTCCGGTTTCCGATTCGGTTCCCCGGGTCGGTACCGGCGGGCCACTACCCTGTCCCGGTCCACCACAGTTCCACCGAGCCGGCTCCCACAGACAGAGGCCTCCGTATGCCTCCTAGCCAGAGGTCCCAGGGCTCCTACCCTGGCACCTGTCAGTTAGCTGCAGACCTGACACACAGGCCTGCTTCACACACTTGACCTTCACTCCACTCCTCCCTAACTGATCTCTACTTTATCCCGCCCTTGGCCTTCTAGACCCCTAGGTGGGCGTTCCCAACCACCTGGTCCGACCCACTGGTGTGTCCTCAGGTCCTAAGGGGGGGGTAACTAGGGTTTTATGTGTTTGGCTGATGTTGCCTAATGTGGGACTGGTGTTATGCGGGGCCCTATCTGTGACTACCTGGCTGGCCAGGGCGTTACACAAGCAGGATGGATGGTGGTATATGAGCAGGATGGATGGGGGTATATGAGCAGGATGGATGGTGGTATATGAGCAGGATGCTGGTATATGAGCAGGATGGATGGGGGTATATGAGCAGGATGCTGGTATATGAGCAGGATGGGGGTATATGAGCAGGATCATATACAAGGCAGGAGGATCGTTACCAGAATGGGGTACCTTAGTAGAGAATTTGGGGTCATTACCCCCATAACAGTGTCAGCAGCAGATCCTTGCCCCATAACAGTGTGTCATGACCACATTTTTTGGTTAAAATTTTATTTTCCTATTTTCCTCCTCTAAAACCAGGATGCGTCTTATGGTCCGGTGCGTCTTATAGTCCGAAAAATACGGTGTATCAAGGAGAACTACTGTATCCTGTTAACTGTGCATCAGTTTCTGTGACCTGGGCAGATAAATACTGTTGCCTTTTCAAAACCAAGAAAGATCCCAGTGATCACTTGTACCAATAAATAGAGTAAAAGGAAGATCGCTGGTATAAAAGAGACCAAAAAGCAAATTATATGGTGAAATACACAGAATTTTTAATAATAAAGTGTGCGTGACATAATGACAGACAGTACAGGCGGACAGAGTGTTAAAATCGCCAGACACAGAAAATGCACAAACAGCACCAGCAGATGGAAGACCAGCCACTAAACACGTGGGTCAGATTATAAACAGGCCAAATGGCCAGAAAAAAGAAGGAAAAGCAAATGAGTCAAAGGGTAGATTACCCATATAAAGCTTTCCCTAGCAACAATGCCAATAATATGTCATATCATGAAGTTATGGTAGATTTACCTTGAGACATGTTAAAGCTGTTTAGCAGGCAGGCTGGTGGTGGTGGGCGGGGCCTCGACGCGCGTTTCACCGGGCGTGGCTTCGTCAGCATAACTTCATAACTTTCTTTTACTCTATTTATTGGTACAAGTGATCACTGGGATCTTTCTTGGTTTTGCATTCTTAATGGGACCCTCCCTTTTAGGGAAGTTGTAGGTTTACAACTGTTGCCTTTTCGTTTGCTATATTTAAGTTATTGTTGAAGGAACCACTAGCCTCAAGCTTGCTCCTCCGGCAAGCAGCTACTCTGTAGATGCAACCACTCCCTATGGTAAGTCTCTATCTCTGTACAGGGGTGTTAAAGTGAAGGCCAGGGTTCCTTTGGAACCTGTATTATAGAGTGGCTAGTGTTAAGTCTGTCCTAGGAAGCCTTTTTGAGCCGATGGCCTCAGACAGGTCCTAACAAACGAGTCGGAGTAGACAGTTTTTTCATTTAGGGTTGATTCAGCCACTCTAGTCTCAAGCTTGCTCTTCCAGCCAGCAGTTAGTCTGTAGATGCAGCTCTGGACCTGTAGTACGTCGCAGTAGCAGAGGGGTGTTGGCAGCGGTGGACACAGACTACAAGGGGCCCCTGTGCAAGAAATCTTTTTGCCCCCCCACCCCCTTCCTCCTTCATACCACAACAAAATGATGTAAACATATAGGTTCTACTGTTTTTTCCTAGTTTTCGACACAGCTATCAAATCTAAACAATAAATAAGCTCAATATTTACCATCTGAATATAACACAGCACAGTCCTGCCACCATTCTATCTGATGCAGCTTCAGCGCTGTCTCCAATGCTTCTATTTACATTAGATAGAAATGGCACAAACTGGATACCCTGTGTGTTTTGCAGCTTGTCAGTGGTATACGGCACAAGAGTCTGAAACCAGTGATTGTCTACAGCGGTCACATGAGGTACCTGGGCTGTGATGTCTGCAGCCACTGTAAACAGAAGCATCAGGGAATGCACCACTAGAGCTGTCAGGTGCAAGAAAGATGAGGATTATAGTTTATTAAAGGACTTGTCCAGACAAAAGGTCATTACCTGGAGGCCAGATTCTGTAAAAATAACAAAATAAATTGTACTCGCCTGCTGTCACCCTCTTGGATCCACCACCGGCCGTCCTGTGCTCTGTGCCAGCATTAATGTCACCGTTCTATGGGACACAGGATCGCTGCAGCTTGTGATACCTGCAGTTTAAGTCTCCTGACCGCTGAAGCTGATCACAAACTGCATCCGTCCTGTGTCTGGTAGAGCGGGGACATAATGCTGCACAGACCACAGGACAGCCGGTGCTGGATCCTTGAGGTGACAGCAGGGGTGAATAATTTATTTTGTTAGTTTTACAAAATGTAACCCCCATTAGATCTTTTTTCCAGACAGTTTCTTTACAGTGCATGTATTATTTCACACAACTCCTTTAAAGGGAATCTGACAGCTGATACCCATGAGCCGTGCGCAGCCTGTACCAGGCAGTGGCTGTATGATCACAGCCAGGCATGTCTAACCCTGATAGCTGATACCCATGAGCCGTGGGCAGCGTATGCCAGGGAGTGGCTGTATGATCACAGCCAGGCATATGTGATCCTGACAGCTGATACCCATGAGCCGTGGGCAGCCTGTACCAGGCAGTGGCTGTATGATCACAGCCAGGCATGTCTAACCCTGATAGCTGATACCCATGAGCCGTGGGCAGCGTATGCCAGGGAGTGGCTGTATGATCACAGCCAGGCATATGTGATCCTGGCAGCTGATACCCATGAGCCGTGGGCAGCCTGTACCAGGCAGTGGCTGTATGATCATAGCCAGGTGTGTGTCACCCTAAAACGCTGCGGAGATTCAGAGAAAAACATTAATAGTTGTCAGGGACTGAGCCACATGAAATACCAGTTGGACAGATGTGATGTCTGATACAGGCTGCTCGATCAATGGGTGACATGCATCCGCTGTCAGGTTCCTTGTAAGCAGTGCTCTATACCACCGGATGGTATAGAAGAGAAACAGAGGAAATACAACAAAAAACAGCTGCACCATAAACACCATTAAAGAAGGTCTCGCTAATTTGTTTACTGATGGAATATGTGTATATGCATGTCGAGTCATAATATACTCACCTACCGCCACTCTCTCTGGTGACCAGCGCTGTTGTGCTCCTTTTCTCAGTGATGTCACTGTGCCGCCCCGTGCTCGGCGGCAGCCAAGCTGCTCGGATTCGGACCTTCAGTGTGTGGCTCGAGGGTCTCCGAACCCGGGGCCCTGCAGGCACTCCAATCCCAAAAAGGGGGTTTTGTGGTTTGGGGACGTACTTGTACGTCCGGAGCCGTGTAAAGTTCGTGATGCCACCCACAGGATGTGGTGAAGGTGTACACCGCTGTTGTGACGGGGCACCCGGGGGAGATGGTATGCAGCAAGTTGTTAACCCCTCCGTGGGCAGGGATGGTGGCCCGGGACCCGTTGAGGGTAGTTTGGCGGTGCAGGGAGATGGCTGGAGGGCACTGGTGTACTCACTATTGGAATGAAACACTCGAGTCTCTGGTAAACCAAGATGATGGTGGTCGGTGCCCACAGCCGGCTGCAGTCTGGTCCCCCACCCGGCTGGTGGTCTCTGCCTTTCTCCTGCACCTCTTTGTGATGTTGGACTACCTGCGCTTGCATCTTCAGGAGTCCGCTCCCCGACTTGATGTGGGCAAAGGAGTCCTTTTGCCCGCAGATGCTGGTCCGTGGGATCTCTGAGCCATGGCGGTGGCTACTTATTCCCCTCGTTGGGCTGTTGTCTTCTATGAGGAACTTTGGGTGGGAAAGGACCTCAAGTCCAGACCGCAATCAGTTTATTAACTCAGTCCAGTAGCTTTTGGACCTTGTTTCAGGGTCTGAGTACCTCCCCTTGTGCTCCGGTTTCCGTTTCAGTTCCCCGGGTCAGTACCGGCGGGCCACTACCCTATCCCGGTCCACCGCGGTTCCACAGAGCCGTCTTCCCAGCTCCTGCAGACAGAGACCTCCGTATGCCTCCTAGCCAGAGGTACCAGGGCTCCTACCCTGGCACCTGTCAGTTTGCTGCAGACCTGTCTCACAGGCCTTCTTCACAAACTTGACCTTCACTTCACTCCTCCCTAACTGAACCTGAACTCCAACTGAAAAACTGACGTTTCTCCCGCCTTTGGCCTTCTAGAGCCCCTGGTGGGCGTGCAGCAACCGCCTGGTCATGCCCACTGGTGTGTCTTCCGGTCCTAAGGGGTGGTGACTAGGGTTTAAATGTGTTTGGCTGATGTTGCCTAATGTGGGACTGGTGTTGTGCGGGGCCCTATCTGTGACTACCTGACTGGCCAGGGCGTCACATTACCGCTCTCCAGTATTTCCAGTGTCCAGCGCTGTTCTGCTCCTCTTCTCAGTGATGTCCCCGCCCATCAGTATCTCCTGTGTCCAGCGCTGTTCTGCTCCTCTTCTCACTGATGTCACCACTCTCTAGTATCTCCAGTGTCCAGCGCTGTTCTGCTCCTTTTCTCAGTGACATCAACGCCCTTTAGTATCTGCTGGTTACACTGCTCTGCAGGACCTGAAATACAATATAAGTCTGGAGAATCAGAAAGAGGCTCTATAGGCTTTTATTGTAAAAGACTTCTGGCTCAGAGTGTAGTGTGACCCGAGATACCAGAGAGTGGTGACTGGACTCAGGAACGTAGAAGAGGGGCATTAGGTGAGTATATAAATACACTTACACTACATTACATGCACAGACACACTCCATCAATAAAAAAGTGAGTAGGAGACTTCTATATATGAATGTATTCACCTATATGGTCACATCACCATATCCGGCCTTTCTCACACTTGTAATCGAGCTACAGATAAATACATGTACAACATATACACGTATGTGCAGAAATACATAGACATGACACTTATACAAACATATTAGACAGATAGATGAATGGCTAGATAGATAGATAATAGATAGATAGAGGATAGATAGACATATAGAGGGATAGATAGAGGGATAGATAGAGAATATATAGATAGATAGATACATAGACAGATAGATACATGATAGATAGAGGATGGATAGATGGATAGAAACATGGATAGATAGATAATAGAGGGATGGATAGATAGATAATGGATAGATAGATAGATAGAAGTTCACACATTACATATGGACTCACCCTCTCTACACTTGGGGCCCAGTTCTTCTTTGGAGCCGGCTCTTCCATCTTCTCTGTGGTGCAGCCTCTTCTCCTCCTCTTGAGGCCTGACTGCTGTTCTTGAAATATTTCTAGTGCAGGAGGGGGAGAGCATCTCAGGGATGAGGGGGGGCAGGGAGCTTTGTTTGTATACAGAGGCCCCTGCTGTGCTGGAGACGGAGCTGGTGGGCGGAGCCTCATTTCTGTCTTTGAGAAATTACATCATCCTCTGCGCGGCTGGCAGCTTCTGCAGAGGTGATGAATCATCGCTCCTCCAGGCCCTAACAGGTGAGGGGAGGGGCCCATGTCAGCTCAGCATAATGATATGCATTCAGCTGATCGGGCCCCTGCTTCTCCTGTTAGGACTGAAGCTGCCGCCGGCAAAGTAAAGCAGCAGTACATGTTTTCATGCCTTGGGGCCCCCTACCGCTCGGGGCCCCTGTGCGACTGCACGTGCTGCACATGCGGTATGTCCGCCACTGTATTGATGAGAGGAGCCATGTACTGCAGGATGAGGAGGTATATAGATGAGAGGAGCCATGTACTGTGGGATGAGGCTGTATATAGATGAGAGGAGCCATGTACTGCAGGATGAGGCTGTATATAGATGAGAGGAGCCATGTACTGCAGGATGAGGCTGTATATATGTAAGGGCCAGGAGGACGGGTAGGTCCAGGAGGTGGATCCACAGGACTGAGCACCCCACCGGAGGGCAGGGTACCCGGTAGCTGGAGCACTACGGGTAGCAGGACAGTCCGTTCAGAGAACCGGAATGAAGAAGTCCCTGGGACCACAGAGTCTCTGAAGGTAGTCCGGGTGGCGAGGCTCAGGTTCGGAGGCCGGGATGATGTCAGGCAGAATCCGGAACCAGCTGAGCGAGGGGGTAGGTCACCACACGGATCCAGGGATCGGAGACTGGAGGAACTGAAGGGGTGGCGGACAGTCACCGACCAGAGATCTGGAACCGTCGTGGTCAGGACCGGTTGGCGTGGCAGAAGCGGCTCTACGACACAGATAGAGTCAATACTGGACAAGGCACAGGAGGACCTGACTCCTAGCTTACTAAACACGAAGAACAGGCCCCGCCTACTTGGAAAAGAAACCCCTTTATACCCTGTACCTGTGTAGTCAATATCCTGTCAGTGGACGCTGGCCCTTTTAAGAGAGGGTCAATGACTGCGCGCGTACGCGCCCTAACGCGAATGCACGTGGCCCGGGTGCCAGAAGCCAGGGCAGGAAGCGGTGCACAGGAGGCAGGAGTGCCCGGCAGAAGGCTCAGCGTCGCAGAAGGGTGCCGGGAGCGGGGATCAGGACGCCGGGAGGACGTAGGTGAGGGAGAGGGAGCAAGGAGGCTGTGGAGCGGAGGACCGGGGACCATGGCACGGGAGCCGGAGACCTTGGCACAGGAGCCGGGGAGCGTGGCACGGGAGCTGGGGAGCGTGGCACCGGAGCCGGGGAGCGTGACAATATAGATGAGAGAAGCCATGTACTGCAGGATGGGGCTATAGATGAGAGGAGCCATGTACTGCAAGATGGGGCTGTATATAGATGAGAGGAGCCATGTACTACAGGAGGAGGCTGTATATAGATAAGAGGATCCATGTACACTGTGCAGACTTATTAGGCTAATGAGTATTTTGATCACATGATCATTTTTATACATGTCCTACTCCAAGCTGTATAGGCTTGAGAGCCAACCACAAATTAAGTAAATCAGGTGATGTGCATCTCTGTAATGAGGAGGAGTGTGGTGTAATGACATCAACACCCTATATAAGAGGTGAATACGTATTAGGCAACTTCCTTTCCTTCGGCAAAATGGGTCAGAAGAGAGATTTGACGGGCTCTGAAAAGTCCAAAATTGTGAGATGTCTTGCAGAGGGATGCAGCAGTCTTGAAATTGCCAAACTTTTGAAGCGTGATCACCGAACAATCAAGTGTTTCATGGCAAATAGCCAACAGGGTCGCAAGAAGCGTGTTGGGCAAAAAAGGCGCAAAATAACTGCCCATGAATTGAGGAAAATCAAGTGTGAAGCTGCCAAGATGCCATTTGCCACCAGTTTGGCCATATTTCAGAGCTGGAAGACAACTTCTTCAACCAGTGGTACAGGATTTTCAAGCAGGACAATGCTCCATCACATGCATCCAACTACTCCACAGAGTGGCTGGCCAGTAAAGATCTAAAAGATGAAAACTTAATGATTTGGCTCCCTTCTTCACCTGATCTTAACCCCATAGAGAACTTGTGGTCCCTCATAAAATGTAAGATCTACAGGGAGGAAAAACAGTACACCTCTCGGAACAGTGTCTGGGAGGCTGTGGTGGCTGCTGCACACATTGTTGATTGCAAACAGATTAAGCACCTGACAGAGTCTATGGATTGTAGGCTGTTGAGTGTCATCACATGAAAGGTGGCTATAACGGTCACTAATTTTTTGGGAGTTTGATTTTGCATGTCAGAAATGTTTATTTCTAAATTTTGTGCAGTTATATTGGTTTACCTGGTGAAAATAAACAAGTGAGATGGAAATATATTTGGTTTTTATTAAGTTGCCTAATAAGTCTGCACAGTAATAGTTAGCTGCACAAACAGATATCCTCCTAAGATAGCCAAATCTAAAAAAAAACACTCCAACTTCCAAAAATATTATGCTTTGATATTTATGAGTCTTTTGGGTTGATTGAGAACATAGTTGTTGATCAATAATAAAAAAAATCCTCTAAAGTACAACTTGCCTAATAAGTCTGCACCCAATGTACTACAGGATGCGGCTGTATATAGATGAGAGGAGCCATGTATTGCAGGATGAGGTTGTATATAGATGAGAGGAGCCATGTACTAGAGTAAGAGGCTATCTAGAGATGAGGAGCCATGTACTGCAGGATGGGGCTGAGAGGCGTGATGTATTGTAGTAGGTGGCGGCTGTATATAATGGGATAAGAGAAGAGATGTACTGTGCAAAGCATGACCGCAGGACCAAAATCACCAAAAGGAGACTTGTTGTGAGACTCTACACCCATAATATAGTTTATTGGTGAGTGCCATTTATATATATACTAGCTGTACTACCCGGCTTCGCCCGGGTTAATAACTGCTGTTAACAAAATAGAATGTATTAACAAAAATGTATTCTGCATACAAAAACCACAAAACAAATAGATAGAAATGTAATTATTAAAAGGCAAAAACTAAGCTAATAGAAGCATTTCACAACATATATTTAACTAAATTGGCCAAGTAATGTGATCGGTCTGTCTCTTTCCAGGTCTGTCTCTATCCAGGTCTGTCTCTATCCAGGTCTGTCTCTATCCAGGTCTGTCTCTTTCCAGGTCTGTCTCTTTCCAGGTCTGTCTCTTTCCAGGTCTGTCTCTATCCAGGTCTGTCTCTATCCAGGTCTGTCTCTATCCAGGTCTGTCTCTATCCAGGTCTGTCTCTTTACAGGTCTGTCTCTTTACAGGTCTGTCTCTTTACAGGTCTCTGTCTGTCTATTTCACCGTTTGTCTCTGTCTGTCTCTTTCCCTGTCTGTCTCTTTCCCTGTCTGTCTCTCTGTCTCTATCCGTCTCCCCACCGACATCTTATTACCTCACATATAAGCTTCTTAAACTATGAATGTTTTTTGTTCCTATAGCAACCAATCACAGCTCCTATTAATAACCTGTAGTTCCAGGCTGCATTTACTTTAATGGAGGCATGTTTTTTGGAGAGTAACTGTAAAGCGCGGGGTTAAATTTTCCTGTCAAAACATAGTCTAAGACGTTCCCTGTGTCACATGAGATGTCTGTGCAAAATTTCGTGATTGTAAAAGCGACGGTGCGGATACACTTTTCCCCATTATGTAGATAGGGACAAAATTCATTGGTAATTTGGAACGCGCGTGGTTAAAATTTCGCCTCACAACATAGCCTATGATGCTCTCGGGGTCCAGACGTGTGAGTATGCAAAATTTTATGGCTGTAGCTGCAACGGTGCAGATGCCAATCCCGGACATACATACATGCATACATACACACATTCAGCTTTACATATTAGATATAGCTGTAGTACCCAGGCATTGCCCGGGATAGTAACCGTCTCTCTGTCTCTCTCCCAGTCTCTGTCTGTGTGTCGCTGTCTGTCTGTCTCTCTGTCTGTGTCTATGTCTCTGTCTGAGTATTTCTATTTCTGTCTGTATTTGTATCAGTCTGTCTGTCTCCATCTGTGTGTGTGTGTGTGTCTGTCTCTTTGCCCGGCGTGTCTCTTTGCCCGGCGTGTCTCTTTGCCTGTGTCTGTGTCTCTGTCTGTGTCTCTGTCTGTGTCTCTGTCTGTGTCTCTGTCTGTCTGTCTTTTCTGTCTCTCTATCCATCTCTCCACCGACATCATATAACCTCACACTTACGCTTCAACTAACAGTTTATTTCGTTCCTATAGCAACCACTGACACTTGCTATTAATACCTATAGCTCTCACCTCCATTCAGTTTAATGGCGGCAGGATTTTAGAGACTAACTCTGTAAAGTATGGGGTTACATTTTTCTGTGAAAACATAGTCTACGAGGTTCCCTGGCTCACATGGGGCGTCTGTGCAAAAGTTTGCGATTGTAAATGCTACGGTGCGGATTCCTTTAGCGGACATACATACATACATACATACACACACCCACACATACATACATACATACACTGAGCTTTATATAATATATATATATATATATATATAATATCTATGTTTTATTGTACAAGGCTGTATAACACAATACTCGGCCGCCATTACATCTCCAGGGTCTCTCTCGGATTTCTAAAAATTTCTCAGTTTTTATTTAGTTCAACCTCTGTCACTGAATTTTCCCAGAATCCTTAGTGGCTGATCCTCCGGCTCTAGGGCTGTGATTTCAGGGGAACCATTGATCGCACATTTGCTTTTTATTTCAAATCTGTTTTATTGATGAAACTGTTGTCAACATACAAACATATCATTTGTGCAATTACAATACATAAACATCATTTTCTTAATGCCGGGATAACATCCAGAAATTGTTACATTACTAAATTTCTTGGAATTCTTCAAATTATCTTTGTGCTATTACCATACAACCACTTATAAATTATAGGTCAGAATTCGCACTTCTTTTGACTTCCCGTATCCTAATATACTCATTCTCATTGTATGTCTATTGTCTTATGAGCTATTGATAAATCTTTTCATATAAAAAATGAAACTAGAAAAATGCAGATTAATGTTCAGAAAAGAAAGAAAGAAGAGGAAAGATACAAGCATAAAGAAGAGGAAAGATACAAGCATAAAGAAGAGGAAATTAGAGAGAAGGGGGGAGGGGGGGAAGCAAGAAAAGAAAAGAAAAAAGGGGGGGAAGGAATGAGACTCCCCACCGTTTCTCAGTTCAAAAAGCTCGCCAAACTCTCCACAAACTCTGGGGACTCCATGAACATAATCCATGGTCCCCAAACTGTAGTAAATTTTTCTGTGTTCCCATTTAGTTCTGCTGTCAGCTCCTCCATTCTCTGGAGGTTTGTCATCTTTTCCAACCAATCCAGCACCGTAGGGCATCTAGTCTGTTTCCAAAATCGTGGGATAATTATACAGGCAGCCGCCAGGCAAAATCGCAACATGTCCCTTTTTTGTGTTTTAATAGCTCCTGGGAGCATAGAAAGAAGGGCAACCTGGGGGGACTTTTCTATTTCACCTCCGCTCATCTTTTTGTACAGGTAGAACACTGAGTCCCAAAAGAGTTGCAGCTTAGTACAGCTCCACCATATGTGTAGCATTGTACCTGTATCTGTGCCACACCTCCAGCACACATCACACACAGAGGGAAATATAGCATGTAATTTAGTCGGGTAATGGTACCACCTTGTGAGAATTTTATAACTTTTCTCTTGAGCGGCGCACGCCAAGGAAAGCTTGTGGGTCCACAGGTACGCTCTGCTCCAATCGTCCTCTGGAATATCTTCTCCCAGTTCCTCTTCCCACCTACAGACAACGTGAGGTTTATCCACCCTATTTCTCTGGTTCAGCATTTTATAAATGAGTGAGATGCCATGTCCAGGTGATGACCCCTGTAAAAATACTTTCTCAAAAGGAGTAGGGGGTGTCCTCATCTTTCTCTCCCTGTCCTGGTACGAGAGGAAAGATTTCAACTGCATATATTCCATCCAGGAAATCTCTCTCCCTGTGGCCTGCATGGAAGTATAAGTTGGTAGGGTGTGTCCCTGGAGCACGTGACAAAAACTACTATCATCCGCCCGAGTAAATCCCCCGAATCTATGGGAGTGGAGTCCTGGGGGGAACTTCTTATTACCGAATACGGGGGTAAGTGGGCCCTGCTCCTGAGAGAGAGATCCCTTTTTTTATCTCTCCATCCCACATCCCCATCGCTGTCCGCGTGAACTCCATTCCCTTCGCTATCTGGATCCTACTTTCTCTAACCATGGGAGTAAATGTAAGGGAGTTCCCAGCATATCCTGTTCAATCACCACCCATTGTTTGAAATTACCATGAAAATGCCAGTCCAGTAATCTCGTTAGGATAGCTGCCTTGTAATATAACTGAAAATTTAGGAGTCCCCCCCCCCCCCGTCACTTTTGTGTCTGGTCAGAGTTTTAATTCCTGTTCGGGGTCTCCTGTTCCCCCAGACAAACCCAGACAAGGCTGTCCAGATCTTGGAGAAGTAACTAAACCGTAGCTGTATGGGTATTGTCTGAAACAGGAACAAGAACCTCGGTAACACATCCATTTTTATCGCGTTTATACGCCCAAACCACGTCAATCTCTTTTTGTCATATTTCTTTAAGTCCCTGATTGTCCTTTCTAATAAGGGGAAAAAATTGTGATGTACAATTTTTGCTGGATCCCTAGGTACCATAACTCCCAGATATTTTAAAACTGACGGTTGCCACTTAAAAGGGAAGTTTTGTGATACTCTCGCAAGGTCTTCTGCCGATAAAGTCACGTTCATGGCCTCTGATTTGGAAAAATTTACTTTGAAGTTGCTTAAGTTGCCAAACTCTTCGAACTCCTTGAGCAAGGACGGGAAGGATATGTGTGGTTGGGAAATGAACATGAGAAGGTCATCCGCGAATAGAGCCAGCTTACGGTTCTCCCCCCCCGCCTCTATCCCATGGATGCTTGTGTTGTTTCTCAGGGCGACCGCAAGGTGCTCCATGACTATGACGTATAAGATTGGTGACAGTGGACATCCCTGTCTCGTTCCATTGTGGACCAGAAAGGATGATGATAGAAACCCATTTGTCCTGACTTTTGCTGAGGGTCTCGAATACAGGGACGCAATTCTACCCAAAAATTTCTGACCCAAACCCACCTGTCTCAAGGCTGCCATCATAAAGCTCCAACTGACCCGGTCGAAGGCCGTTTCCGTGTCCACTGAAAGTAAACACATGGGGAGAGACTGAGCTTTCGACCGAGCCATCAGGAGGAACAATTTGTTGGCGTTGTCCCGTGCCTCCCGGCCTTTTACAAATACCACCTGGTCCGTATGTATTATCCCAGGCAGGGACTGGGCAAGTCTGTTGGCAAGTGCTTTAGAGAAAAATTTCAAATCTAAATTAATCAGTGAGATGGGTCTGTACTTGTAACCAGCAAGTGGTCCTTTCCCGGTTTGGGGATAACACATATGTGTGCTTCAAGAGACTGTGCTACCCACTGGGAGTTTTCAGATATGGAGTTAAATACTTTGGTCATGAACTGGGATAACTGAGTCTGAAAAATGTTATAGAACTTAGGGGTAAACCCGTCCGGACCTGGGCTTTTGCCTGAGGGAGAATTCCTGATAATAGATGCCACTTCTGTCTCTGTAAAGTCTGCTTCTAGGTTTTCAACCTCAGTATTGGGTATAGTCGGCAGGGCTGATTTAAGTATGTAATCATTTATTTTAGTCTCCAACGCTTCTTGTAGCATATCCCCAAATTTGCCCCTTATGTCGCAAAGGTCACTATAATATTTTTGAAACTGCTCCGCTATGTGGATTGGGTTCTGAGTCAAAAGGACGTCCGATTTTTTGATCGTAGGGATGTGACTGGGGTCCCCTCTCGGATGTAATAACCTAGCTAGTGGTCTGCCACATTTGTCCGCATATTCATACATAAATCTTTTTAGTCTATTCCTGTAGCGCTCGTATTGTCGGTCCAGAATGGATTTAAGGTCCTCTCTGTTTTTAACTAGCTCTGTCAGTGTCACCGGGGATAATGTCTGCTTATGGATCTTCTCTAGGTCTGAAATATTCTGAAGTAGAGACAGAATGATTTGGGCTCTCTCCTCTTAATCCTAGCCCCATGTTTGATCAGAATCCCTCTCAACACACACTTGAGTGTCTCCCATTGAACAGGTAGGGTAGTAGTGTCTCCTGAGTGTATCTCCAAGAATTCATCTATTGTGTTCTGCAGGTCTTTCAAGCATCTCTGGTCCCTCAGCAGACTATCATTCAATCGCCAAGGCCACGGCCTCCCAGGCCCATTCGGGATAGTGAAGCTCAAAAATATGGGGGCATGATCTGACCAAGAGATACTGCCTATAGAGGCCTGTATTTGCCATGTCAGGGCCTTCTGACTTACAAGGAATAGGTTTATGCGGCTGTACGAAGAGTGAGCCGGGGAAAAATATGTGTAGTCACGGTCTACTGGGTGTAGTGTTCTCCATGCATCCACTAATCTGAGTTCCTGTATACAACGTTTAACCTTCGTTAGTTTCCTTATTGAGAGAAAGTTATGTCCCGACGTTGTGTCTACCTTAGGGTCCAAAGTGAAGTTTAAATTACCGCCCACGATCACGGTCCCTTCTGCGAATTCATCCAGTGATGACAGGAGAGAGGAGCAGGTCGTCGCCGGATCTCTATTCGGTAGATACCAATTGACAATGGTAAAAATGGATGAGTTAACATTAATTTTCAGGAATATAAAACTTCCCTCCGTGTCCACCCGTGTATCTAGAACTGTGTGCATTAGGGACTTATGAATGCCTATGGACACTCCCTTGGATTTTGACTCTGGGTTGGAACTGTGGACCCAGTTAGTGTAATATCTGTCTCTAAAGATGGGGAGGTGGCCCGTTTTAAAATGTGTTTCTTGGATCAATAGTATATGGATTCTTTTTTTGTGCATGTCAAAAAATATCTGGGAGCGTTTTTGCGGGACATTAAGTCCCCTCACATTTAGTGAACCCCAATTAATCTGCGTTATTCCAATGAGGAGGAACAGTGGGGACTCTAGGGATAGGTTCAGGGATTAGGGAGAGAGAGAGATGTGCAGGCAAGTAGGATAGGAAGAGCAGGGAAATAAAAGAGAAGAGGTAAGAAGGTCGAGAATACAAAATAAACTACCAACAAAGCAGTAGAAACCAAAGGCAAGGAGGTCAGAGTGCCTCCCGCCTGCAAGGTCACAACAAGACCCTAACGTCGGGTCTAAAAAGACTAAAAGTAACTGTATAGGTATAAGAGAATACCAAACTGTCTAACCTAGGGATGGTGAGACTACGCAACTCCTTTATGGCGTGTTATCCCAATCAGGGAGGGAACTTTCTACAAAGAAGCCCCCTGCCCCGGACTAACAATAAGCAATTATTCAACTTAGTTTGTCAGCCAGAGCCCTATATAATGTGAGGACACAAGGTCTAGAGAGAATATTATGTTATACAACGTCAAGGGGTGCCCCTCCTTCCAGGAAGGCGGGAGGGAACCCCCCTCCCTCAAAATCAGAAAGACTTAATCCCCCTGGCAAAAAAATTATGGCAAAACTGGGAGGTACAGTCTATTGAGAAACAACCCAATGAATTTTTGTTTATAAACCAATAATTCCTTAAACATCAGACTGGTCTTCCTCTTCGAGAGCCACGCATCCGATCACCATCTGGGGCAGCACCCCATCCCCCCATTGGAAACACCGGCCATTCCTCTATAGGCACCAACGGAATGTCCAGGGCTGCAGAAAACAATGGCATATCAGTCGGGTTCCTAAGAACATGCATTCTTCCCGCGTGTCGGACCTGCAGGCGGAAGGGAAATCCCCAGCTGTATTGAAACTCATACGAACGGAGCATGTCCAGGAGAGGTTTCAGTGCTCTCCTTCTTTGTAAAGTGAAACGGGATACGTCCTGCAGAATCTGGACTTGGCTCCCCTCGTATGCTGGTGAAACTGCACTGCGCAGCTTAAACAGGATGGCCTCTTTAAGGACATAACGGTGGACCCTGCAAATCCCATCTCGAGGTCTGTCATTCTGTGTAGGTCTAGGGCCAAGCGCTCTATGCACTCTGTCTAGCTCCAGGGGTTGGCTTGATGGTTCACCCAGGATCTCATTAAACATCACTTGGAGGGCTCTCTGGAGATCCTTAGGTTCAACAGACTCTGGTAAACCCCGGACCCTTAGGCTATGTGCGCACTTACTGGATTTTGCCGCGGATTTTTTGCGGTTTTGCTGCAGAAAATGTTCATAACATCTCTGCAGTGAATCTCCAGCAAAACCTATGGGAAAAAAAAATGCTGTGCGCACTAGGCGGAATTTGACAGCTGCATGTTTTGCTGCGGGATTCCCGCAGCAAAAACAATTGCATGTCAATTCTTTTCCGCACGTCGCTGCGGGATTTTACTCCATTGACTCCAATGTAATCGTGAAATCCCGCAGGGAATAACGCAGGCAGGAAATTCTGTGCGGTTCACTGCGTTTTCCTGCGTTATTCCCTGCGGTATTTCGTGGTTTACCTCCGGTAATGTACATTGCTGCCTGCGGTTTTGCAGGGAAGTGATGTCATTAAAGGAAGAGGAAGCAAAGCAGAGAGTAAACACACACACACATCACAGACACATCACAGACATAGAACACAGACACAGACACATAGAACACACATAGAAAGCAAACGGAAATATAGAAAACAAAACACGTGGGCTCCGCTGTATATTTACCATCCAGCCGAGGTAAGCACACAGTGGCGGCCCGGTATTCTCAGGCTGGGGAGGGAGAGGGGCAGGGTTATTGTCCCCCGCCTCCCTCCCACCTCCCGCAGCTGAGAATATCAGCCGCAGCTGCCCCGGGACTGTCGCATGCATTATGCGGCAGTACCGTCGTGTCCCCGGCTCTTCCTGCCGCCGTGTAGCAGTGGCAGTCAGGGTAATACAAGGAGTTAATGGTGGCGGATCACCGCCATTAACTCCAGGCTTGATCATGGCAGCGTCTATGTGACAGCTGACATGATCAACCCGTAAGTAAAGTGAATAAAACACACAGAAAAATCCTTTATTTTAAATAAAACACAAACAAGCCTCGTTCACCCTTTTATTAACCCCTCCCGAAACAAAGCTCCGGTGTAATCCACAGGTCCTGCGCTGCTTACATCCAGCCGCGACTGATACACAGCGCTGAATGAATGCAGCCTCGCAGCGAGGCAGCAGAGGTAATTACCGGTCATTTCCCACGGCCGGTAATGTGAACTCACTGCCGACCGTGGGAAATGCAGCGATCTGTCCTCTATCTATCTGTCTATCTATCTATCCCTCTATCTATTCTTCTGTCTCTTTATCTATCTATCTACTATCTAAGAAGGAAATGATTTTTTTTTTATTTTTTTTTCAATGTGCTTTATTGCATTGAATGCAATAAAGCACGTGTACCAACCCGCATGCGGCAAAACCGCGGCAATACCGCGAACAATACCGCGGTAAAGCCGCAGCAAACCGCGGCAAACCGCATGCGGTTTTCGGGTGCTGTTTGCCGCGGTTGTTTACCGCGGGTGCGGTAATCTTTCAGTGCCTGCGGAATTTTCTTGAGAAAATTCCATTTTCCAGTGCGCACATAGCCTTAAATTGTTTCTCCAGCCCCTGTTTCAGCATCGTCCATTGCTTCCACCATATATTGTATTTTGCGGGAGTGTTGATCCAAAATGGCCCCTTGTGGTGTCTTCTATATTCTGTATTTTAGCTGCCAGTATTTGGTTCTGAGTGTCCACTCTTTCCACCTCCCCCCTCAGGGCTGACAGCTCTGTGCGGTTTGCCTGTTCCAGCCTTGCTATATATGTCTCCATATCTTCTCTAGTGGGCATAGAAGAGATGTGTGCCCGTATTTCATTAAGTTCTGTCAGCACTCCTGGTTCATGTGATCTTATTGTACTTGTGGCAGGCTCTAACTCTGCTTGCATTTCCATATCATACACACTTTGACTCAGGCTGTGTCTCACTGAAGATAGCAGGTTTCCACTAGCAGGGCCCTGTTCCCCATTTGCAGCATTAACAGCCTCTGCTTGAGATTTATTATTGTCCTCCATCTTTGACAGGGGTAAGGGCACCTCTCCCCCCTCCTGAGGCCTCCCCACTGCAGGTCTGCAATCAGCAATGGTGGGGGTTGTACCCATGCTCCCTGCTCCAGGGTTCTCCTGTACCTGAGACCTTGCACGCTGGCTGTCTGGGGTTATCAGCTGCCTCTCCTCCGCTGCCCGGGTGGTTTCCTCCCTCTGTCTCTGCTGCTTCTGGGGCTTCCCCTGCCTCTCCATCTTGGGATATGGAGAGAGAAGGCTTCCCCTGCCTCTCCATCTTGGGAGATGTCTGTGTGGCACCCCAGGGTTGCCACAGTAACAACACAAAGGGTTAACTCCCCACACACAACACCAAGACCTCCTGGCCAGAAGGGGGAGACCAAGCTGCTTCCCTGTATATTCTGGTGGAGGGAGGAAATGGTCAGGAGTAGTTTCAGTTTGGAAGTTCAGTGCAGAGCACTGAGGAGAAAGGATCTGCAGGTTGGAAGCTGGCTTTAGCTCACCTCAGGATCCACTGACCAATTCCAGGCCTAGCTGAGGGTCTGAGGAAAGGAGACAGATTACACAGAGGAACATTCCTGGGAGACAGAGCATTGCTGAGTTCATCCCAGTGGAGCACACAGAACGGATGCTGGATCCGAGACTGCAGGTTACATACTGCACAGTTACCACCAGAGAAGTGAAGATTCCAGATCTTTCACCTGTACCACAGACACAAGCAACAAACGCAGAGTTCAGGAACATACTAGTAAGGACTCGAGTTGCCTGTCAGGTCGGTACCTAGGAGCAGAGCAAAGCAGAGCCAGCTGCATAGTTCACACAGCGGCAGGGCCACAGACACACAGTGCAGGCAAGGAAGCCAAAACGGCCCGGCTGGGTGGGAGAAGCCCTGAACCCCTCACAGACTCCGTGGACAGTACTCTGCTGAATACCATCATCAGTAAAAGACAAAGAAACTGCAAAACCGTGAGTCTGCCTGTTTATTGTGCTCGTGTCCTGCACTCCCCCTATAGACTAACACACTGCCCCGGGGAAAAGGCTCTACCCGTGGGGAGCCGTCCCATCTCAAGCTGCCTTCCATCACCCCGGAGGTTCTGCAGCAGCGGTGGTCATCTCTGATCACATTCCACGGGTGGCGTCACGAACATAACCCCCCTTTTTATTGTGGAACCAGGGAGCACGGACCGGGTCACGACACCGTGATCCCCTTTCCAGAAGCAACCCCTTGGCCCGGTTCTGGGTATCCCCTTAACCCCTGGCGACACAACTTTGGCGTCACGAACAGGATGCGGACTGGACCCGGCTGCAACCCGGGTGACGTGCGCCTGTAAAGACTTATTGCATCGCATAAAAGACTTGCACTGTGAATTGTTGCAACAAAGAACGGACTTTAAACTTTGCAAAGATACCTGGAAATATCCAAAAACATCATTGGTAAAATTTTCCAGGCGCCATCTTTAATCACGCCATTACCTGCTACGCGCGGGAAAACATCGCGCCTAAACTAAGACTCCGCCCACTGCTTGCAGAGGAGCTGCGCTCGGTGCTGCGACCCGAACGAAAACGCAGAAAAGTGTCCCAGGCTTGCTGTCAAGAAGACTGGTGAAATTAACTAAGGGGGCGCAAAGATGTCGCAGCAGGGAGACGCTGTTGTACCCGGCGGTGCAGCGGCACCTATCATGTCGTTCCTGATGCCGTACACCCCGGGTGCAGTGTGGCTGCCGCAGTACTCAGGTGAGCCCAACACACTTAATGACTTTATCGGAAAGCTAAAAATCTACTACAGCATGTACCCCCTGACAGAAGCTCAGCGTGTTGGTATGCTTATGGGACAGTTAACTGGCAATGCCCAGCGGGAGGCTACATCCTGGTCCCAGTGAGCTTGCCAGTCCTACAGTCAGTCCACCATCCTCACAAGTACTAGAAACACCAAATAGGTACACTTCCACTCACACCATTATGCTAAGTACACCCAGTACACCAGCAGTACGCAGGTCACAGCGTAGTACTCAGGGTCAGATACCAGCAAGATATAAAGACTAATGTGAAATTGCATATAAAATGTACATATGTTATAATGTTTATATGAAAAACCGTAACAGTTTAGTGTACAGAAAAGGTGAGAGAAGAGTGGTGTAAGGTGGCAGCACGGAGAGTTACAACTTGATCACATTGTTGGTGGCCCGAGGGCCGTGAGGTCTACTGCACTTACGACCAGAGTAGAGACACCTTTAAGAAGTGTTTGTTGATTGAAATGTTTATTTAATTGCAACGTTAAGACCAAAAGCCCAGTACCTACAGAGACTATACTGTATGAACACTTATATATTTTTGAACATTTTGGACTCTTTTTGAGCTTTAAGGTTTTTGTATTTTTCCTTTTGAGACTCTGTATTTATATATACACTTGTTGTTCATAACTTGTTTGTTTGTTTCACAGTCCCGGAGTACTGTTCTTCACTAAGGGGGAATGTGGCACCCCAGGGTTGCCACAGTAACAACACAAAGGGTTAACTCCCCACACACAACACCAAGACCTCCTGGCCAGAAGGGGGAGACCAAGCTGCTTCCCTGTATATTCTGGTGGAGGGAGGAAATGGTCAGGAGTAGTTTCAGTTTGGAAGTTCAGTGCAGAGCACTGAGGAGAAAGGATCTGCAGGTTGGAAGCTGGCTTTAGCTCACCTCAGGATCCACTGACCAATTCCAGGCCTAGCTGAGGGTCTGAGGAAAGGAGACAGATTACACAGAGGAACATTCCTGGGAGACAGAGCATTGCTGAGTTCATCCCAGTGGAGCACACAGAACGGATGCTGGATCCGAGACTGCAGGTTACATACTGCACAGTTACCACCAGAGAAGTGAAGATTCCAGATCTTTCACCTGTACCACAGACACAAGCAACAAACGCAGAGTTCAGGAACATACTAGTAAGGACTCGAGTTGCCTGTCAGGTCGGTACCTAGGAGCAGAGCAAAGCAGAGCCAGCTGCATAGTTCACACAGCGGCAGGGCCACAGACACACAGTGCAGGCAAGGAAGCCAAAACGGCCCGGCTGGGTGGGAGAAGCCCTGAACCCCTCACAGACTCCGTGGACAGTACTCTGCTGAATACCATCATCAGTAAAAGACAAAGAAACTGCAAAACCGTGAGTCTGCCTGTTTATTGTGCTCGTGTCCTGCACTCCCCCTATAGACTAACACACTGCCCCGGGGAAAAGGCTCTACCCGTGGGGAGCCGTCCCATCTCAAGCTGCCTTCCATCACCCCGGAGGTTCTGCAGCAGCGGTGGTCATCTCTGATCACATTCCACGGGTGGCGTCACGAACATAACCCCCCTTTTTATTGTGGAACCAGGGAGCACGGACCGGGTCACGACACCGTGATCCCCTTTCCAGAAGCAACCCCTTGGCCCGGTTCTGGGTATCCCCTTAACCCCTGGCGACACATCTGCGGTGCTGTCCTCTGCTTCGGCCTGGTAAGGAAGCCTCTGATTCCCTTCTCCTCTGTCCGTGACGCTCCTCTGCTGGGCCCCTGGGAGCTCTCCCTTCTCCTCCGCTGCATATCCTTTTCTTACAGGCTCTTGGGCTGGTTTAATTGTCAGTAATGTAGTCCTGTGGCAGGAGCTGAGACATACACGTCCTCACTCCTCCATAGCCAGGACACGCCCCCCCACATTTGCTTTTTATAGCACTAAGGCTATGTGCGCACGTGTGCGTAATTCATGCAGTTACGCTGCGCTTTGTAGCGCAGCGTAACTGCATGCGTCCGCGTCCCCTACACAGTCTATGGAGATTGTGCAGGGGCCGTGCGCACGTGGCATATTAGAACGCAGCGATTTGGCTGCTGCCCGAATCGCTGCGTTCTAAGAAGTGACATGTCACTTCTTCCGTGCGCTTTGCCGGCAGCCCCTGCTCTGTCTATGGCAGGAGCTGCAGGCAGAGCGCACGTTCTCGCCGGCACCATGCGCTTCAGAACGGAGCTTTTCATCTGCGCTCTGAAGCGCACCTTTTAGGTGCAGTGCAGAGCGCACACGTGCGCACATAGCCTAAGGCGGGCTTTGCACGTTGCAACATCGGTAACAATGTGTTACCGATGCTGCAGCGATAGTTCCGCCCCCGTCGCACGTTCGATATATAGTGAAAGCTGCCGTAGCGATTATTATCGCTACGGCAGCTTTACACGCACATACCTGCCGTGCGACGTCCCTCTGGCCGGCGACCCGCCTCCTTCCTTAGGGGGCGGGTCGTGCGGCGTCACAGTGACGTCACACGGCAGGCGGCCAATTAAAGTGGAGGGGCGGAGATGAGCAGGATGTAAACATCCCGCCCACCTCCGTCCTTCTCATTGCAGCCGGGAGGCAGGTAAGGTGAAGTTCCTCGCTCCTGCGGCTTCACACACAGCGATGTGTGCGGCCGCAGGAACGAGGAACTACATCGTACCTGTCGCTCCCCCGGCATTATGGAAATGTCGGAGGCTGCAGCGATGATACGATGACGACGATTTTGCGCTCGTTCATCGTATCATCTAGGATTTACACACTACGACATCGCAAGTGACGCCGGATGTGCGTCACTTTCGATTTGACCCCACCGACATCGCACCTGCGATGTCGTAGTGTGCAAAGCCCGCCTAAGTCCTCTGCTTTGTAACTAGACAAGAAAACTGAACACCGACAACTGTGCACCGCGGTCACGGATGGTTCAGATGATACTAATGACCGGTCCCTGAATGGAATGTTCATGTCTGTTCTCATTGTGGTCACATCAGAGGTTTATGGCATCATGAAATTGCATCTGACCACACCTGATAAGTAAATAAAGATGACCCACCTGCCTATGTCATCACGACCACACCCGATAAGTAAATAAAGGTGACTCGCCTGCCTATGTCATCACGACCACACCCAATAAGTAAATAAAGATGACTCGCCTGCCTATGTCATCACGACCACACCCAATAAGTAAATAAAGATGACTCGCCTGTCTATGTCATCACGACCACACCCAATAAGTAAATAAAGATGACTCGCCTGCCTATGTCATCACGACCACACCAGATAAGTAAATAAAGGTGACTCGCCTGCCTATGTCATCACGACCACACCTGATAAGTAAATAAAGATGACTCGCCTGCCTATGTCATCACGACCACACTCGTTAAGTAAATAAAGGTGACCCGCCTGCCTATGTCATCACGACCACACCTGATAAGTAAATAAAGATGACTCGCCTGCCTATGTCATCATGACCACACCTGATAAGTAAATAAAGATGACTCGCCTGCCTATGTCATCATGACCACACCTGATAAGTAAATAAAGATGGCTCGCCTGCCTATGTCATCACGACCACACCCAATAAGTAAATAAAGATGACTCGCCTGCCTATGTCATCACGACCACACCTGATAAGTAAATAAAGATGACTCGCCTGCCTATGTCATCATGACCACACCTGATAAGTAAATAAAGATGGTTCGCCTGCCTATGTCATCATGACCACACCTGATAAGTAAATAAAGGTGACCCGCCTGCCTATGTCATCACGACCACACTTGTTAAGTAAATAAAGGTGACCCGCCTGCCTATGTCATCACGACCACACTCGATAGGCAGGCGGGTCACCTTTATTTACTTATGTCATCACGACCACACCTGATAAGTAAATAAAGATGACCCACCTGCCTATGTCATCACGACCACACCCGATAAGTAAATAAAAGTGAACCGCCTGTCTATGTCATCACGACCACATTCGTTAAGTAAATAAAGATGACTCGCCTGCCTATGTCATCACGACCACACCTGATAAGTAAATAAAGGTGACCGCCTGCCTATGTCATCACGACCACACTCGTTAAGTAAATAAAGGTGACTCGCCTGCCTATGTCATCACGACCACACTCGATAGGCAGGCAGGTCACCTTTATTTACTTATGTCATCACGACCACACCTGATAAGTAAATAAAGGTGACCCACCTGCCTATGTCATCACGACCACACCCGATAAGTAAATAAAGGTGACCCGCCTGTCTATGTCATCACGACCACACTCGTTAAGTAAATAAAGATGACCCGCCTGCCTATGTCATCACGACCACACCCGATAAGTAAATAAAGGTGACTCGCCTGCCTATGTCATCACGACCACACTCGTTAAGTAAATAAAGATGACTCGCCTGCCTATGTCATCACGACCACACCTGATAAGTAAATAAAGATGACTCGCCTGCCTATGTCATCACGACCACACCTGATAAGTAAATAAAGGTGACTCGCCTGCCTATGTCATCACGACCACACCTGATAAGTAAATAAAGATGACTCGCCTGCCTATGTCATCACGACCACACCTGATAAGTAAATAAAGGTGACCCGCCTGCCTATGTCATCACGACTACACCTGATAAGTAAATAAAGGTGACCCGCCTGCCTATGTCATCACGACCACACTCGTTAAGTAAATAAAGATGACCCACCTGCCTATGTCATCACGACCACACTCCTTAAGTAAATACGCTTAACTATGGCATCACTTTGTGATGTCACAATCATCAAAGGCTCTAAACAAACTGCTCCTGGGAGCTTTACAGCCATTTCTCACTTTTTTCTATAGAGACAGGATGATAGAGCCGAACTATGGCAGCTAGAAAGACGCAAGTGGAGCTCTTGCCTTTTTGGAGAGAAATGGGATAAGAACGCTACATTTTCATCAGAATGGAAGACGAGCCGATGGAGGACGACCTAGGACCACGAGCATCAGGCAACCCTGGTGACGTATAACACCCACCTCCTCTGTATCTGCTGATGTCATGTAGCCCTTTGGTGGCGTTTAATCAAGACTGGTGTTTTTCTGTACCAACCTTCATGAAGCGCCCATTGGAGTAAGATGCACCAAATTAATTTCCTTTTAATGAATTTGACTCATCTTTTAAAGGGAATCAGTCAGGAGGTTTTTGCCACCTAATCTGCATAATTTCTGGGTAGATATCCTGATTTCAATGATGTGTCACTTACTGTGTTGCTTAGTGTAGTTTTGATAAAATCACTGTGTAATCAGCAGGAGATTATCACTACAGGACTACTTGGCATGCTGAAGGTAGTCCAGCATATTCATGAGCTTCATATAACTGCTACATCTGCAGCAGAGAAAACATTGACAGCAAACAGGCTCAGTAAGTGACACATCGCTGGAATCAGGGTCTCTTGTGACTTCTCCCTGTATCTTCAGCTCCTTGGGAGACTCATGTACAGGGTACAGTGTAAAATATGCAAAACAATTAGCTATTTTTTTATGAGATTTCTGGTGATAAGTCCTTATCCTTGTTTTTCAGAATTTTAATTCAGGTTTGTTAAAGGGGTTTTCCAGGCTTGAGGGTAGAAGTCTTCAGTTGCTCTAGGTGTGAGCACCTGAACGCATGTATGCAAGTCACGTACTTGTAGTCACGACTGACAGCTACTACTGGTACAGGTGAATTCGAACAGCACACAGTGCAGTTCCCTGTTATTATTCAAAAGTCTGTTGTTAACCTCAAGCCTGGACATCCCCTTTAAGAAAAAAGTTACATTTTATGATATATTAAATATATTAAAATGATTGTTCCCTACTGGAAATCCATTGTATTAAAGTTAAATAGTTATCCTTGTAAAATTTTCTGGTGCAAACTGATTGAGGAGTGAACTCTTTAAAGTGCGTATGTACCGCCCCGCGCTCGGCTGCCGCAGCCGAGCCGCTCGGATCCGGGCTCGTTACTGGTGGGTGACTCGAGCGCCTCTGGACCCGGGGGTCACTTCGCTCTAAAAGGGATTTGCTGGCGATCTCGATATGGGGTGTGATGGTGGTTAGATAGGTGCACGGTCGGAGCCGCGCTTGAGTTCGTGACGCCATCCACGGGATGTGGTGAAGGTAAACACCACCGCTGCTTTTACGAGGCACCCGGGGCAGATGGTCGGGCAGCAAGATGTTAACCCCTCCGTGGGCAGGGATGGTGGCCCCGGGACCCGTTGGGAAGGTGTAATGGCTGAATGGTGCAGGGCGCTGCGCTGCCGGATGGCACAGTTGTATTCACAGTTAGTAATCGACACACACGAGTCTCTGATAAACAAAGTTGATGGTGGTCGGTGCCTGCAGCCGGCTGCGTCTGGTCCCCCACACGGTTTGATGGTCTTTGCCTTTCTCCTGCACCTGTTGTATGTGACGACTGCCTATGCTTCAGCAACGGGAGTCTGCTCCCCGGCGTGTATGTGTCGGTGGAACCCGTTTGCCCGCAGGCGGTGGCCCGTGAGATCTTTCTGCCTCTGCGGTGGCTTTCTATCCCCCTCGGTGGGCTGTTGCCTTCTTTCGGGACTTGAGACGGGAAAGGCCCTAAGATCCAGACCTCAATCAGAGAATTCTACTCGGTCCACTGGTCTGAGTACCCCACTGGTGCTCCGCTTTCCAGTCGGTTCCCCAGTTCGGTACCGGCGGGCCACTACCCTGTCTCGGTGCCTTACGGTTCCACCTGGCCGTCTTCATGGCTCCTGCAGGCAGCTACCACCGTCTGCCTCCTTGCCACAGTACCAGGGCTAGGACCCTGGCACCGGTCAGTGTTGTTGCTGCAGACCTTACACCTCAGGCCTGCTGCACTTGAACTTGACTCTGAACTGCACTACACTCAAACTGAACTGACTTCGGCTGACTGACTGACTGTTTCCTGTCTCAGGCCCTCTGGACTCCTCGGTAGGCGTGCCAACCACCTGGCTCCGCCCCCTGGTGTGACCATTGGACACTAAGAGAGGTGACAAGGTTTTTAAGGTTGGCTGATGTTACCTTATTAGAGGACAGGTGTAATGCAAGGGCCTACCTTTGACTACCTGGCTAGTCCAGGGCGTCACACGTACCCACGATCAGTGTTGGCAGCGTTTTGGATGCAGCGCGCTTCAGCTTCGTCCAAAACGCTGCTTTGTACAGTACAAGCACAGGGGATAAGATTTCTAGAAATCCCATGCCCACTGTGCGTGTGCGGACCGCAGCAAAAACTGACCTGTGGTGTAGCTTTTCTGAGCCGCAGCATGTTGATTGTTTGCTGCAGAGTTGCAAATATCCTCCGTAGCTAGAACACAAGCGAGAGACCGCAGTGCCCTAAAACCCGATTATGGGCACAGGCCGCTGCGGTCTCCTGCATTCTCCTACAGAGGAAACGCTCTGGTCCGCAGGTCCGGACCTGCTTAGTCCAGGTCCTGATCGTGGGTATATACCCTTATGTTATTACCCAAAAGTAAAGAAAAAAGTTCAGCTCACCGAGTTGCTGTTCACCGCTGATTATGTGGGCCCAGCGCAGGGAAAGCTTGGCAGCCAGATATATGATAAAGGAAGAAAATCCAGCGCAGTCCTCAGGATGTAGATTTTAAAATCATCATCATTTATTTGTGAAATCCATTAAAAGCAAAATTGTGCAGAGCGGTCAGCAAAAAATACAGGGGATACAGGTAATGAAGACCCCACAGAACTACGCGTTTCGACACAGTCTTACTCATGTTCAAGTGAGGAAAGAATGTCGGTTTCCTAAATGGTATAGGCACACACCCTCTGTAATTGCATACACATGTGAATTACCTACATGGGTTCCATATACATAGTAAATGGTTGCAATGCGGTTTTATAGATAAAATCAAATAGAATGTGAAATAAAAAGAAAAATAACAGTGGTTTAAAATAATAATAAATTCACATGATTCTAAACATGTATCTTTATATTCTATGCATGCATTGATTGTATGTTCTATATCGATACTCCATATATTAAATTTGGAGATACAATCTCCATATCCATAACATAGTCACTGTCATAGAAACACATTGTAAAATTCAGTAAATGCACGTATAATCTGATCCTTATTCCCATGTTGAATATATATGTCAATTATTTGTAATCCATATTGGAGGATTTTTTTTATTATCATATTTATGTAATATAATGTTGGTAAAAAAAAAAAATGTTGTTATCAAGAAATAGTATTTTGTCCAGATGGGTGGCTTTCCTATTATTAAAGTTACATGCACTTTAATTTTAACCAATCATTTTCTAAGATTACCTCATATTTTAAATGGAGAGAAATTTGCAATATCACATATATCCATGAATTCAAGTTCATATTTTATATCAAAACCTACTTCATAAACTGCACTATAAAATTTATATGGGACAACATAAATTTAATAATCTATCCCCTATTTTAATTAAAACTGATATGGTCATATCAAAAACTTCACCATATAATCATCAATTTTTTAGAGGGACCTGTAAAAATATTATGTTGTCCCATATAAATTTTATAGTGCAGTTTATGAAGTAGGTTTTGATATAAAATATGAACTTGAATTCATGGATATATGTGATATTGCAAATTTCTCTCCATTTAAAATATGAGGTAATCTTAGAAAATGATTGGTTAAAATTAAAGTGCATATAACTTTAATAATAGGAAATCCACCCATCTGGACAAAATACTATTTCTTGATAACAAAATTTTTTTTTTTTACCAACATTATATTACATAAATATGATAATAAAAAAACCCCTCCAATATGGATTACAAATAAATGACATATATATTCAACATGGGAATAAGGATCAGATTATACGTGCATTTACTGAATTTTACAATGTGTTTCTATGACAGTGACTATGTTATGGATATGGAGATTGTATCTCCAAATTTAATATATGGAGTATCGATATAGAACATACAATCAATGCATGCATAGAATATAAAGATACATGTTTAGAATCATGTGAATTTATTATTATTTTAAACCACTGTTATTTTTCTTTTTATTTCACATTCTCTTTGATTTTATCTATAAAACCGCATTGCAACCATTTACTATGTATATGGAACCCATGTAGGTAATTCACATGTGTATGCAATTACGGAGGGTGTGTGCCTATACCATTTAGGAAACCGACATTCTTTCCTCACTTGAACATGAGTAAGACTGTGTCGAAACGCAGGGGTCTTCTGTGGGGTCTTCATTACCTGTATCCCCTGTATTTTTTGCTGACCGCTCTGCACAATTTTGCTTTTAATGGATTTCACAAATAAATGATGATGATTTTAAAATCTACATCCTGAGGACTGCGCTGGATTTTCTTCCTTTATCTTATGTTATTACAGTACAACAGGTGTATATATTATATAATCTGCAGACTAAAAATGGGTGATATCACCTATGTAAACCAAGAAAACATAAAACTAATTGAGGAGCCCAAAATAAGATGAATTTTTATATAATTTATTCCGGTACCTTCTTGGATTTTTTTCTCCTGGTAATAGTATATTATATACCTAAAAAGGTATTGTTATCTGTGAATTTCTATTAGTAACACTGAGTGACTGAAACCTCCACGTTTCAAAAGTGGATGTGGGGTCACAACTGCGGTAGTCCAGCGGGACCTGGACTCACTATCACACCTGCGGCGGTCGAGTGGGACCTTGTCACGATCACTGTGTAGTTAGTAGAGTCCGCGCCGGTGGTGCTCTGAATAGCTAATTTTAGGAACAGGTATTGTTATATGCGAATTTCTATTAGTAACACTGGGTGACTGAAATCTCCACGTTTCAAAAGTGGACGCGGAAACCTTGTTTTGACTTAGTTCCTTGACATTATCTAAATAATATAAATGTAATATGTTATTTCCGAATGTGTTTATATACTGTGCTAAATGAATATGAGTTTATAATCTTGCTTGACTTTGAAACTTAACGAATTGCCTCAACGTCTTCCTCCTTCCCTTTCTCCTCCCCCTTTATATTCCCTAACTCCTTCCATTCCCACTTCCCCTCCAATACCCCTTCCCATCCACTTTTAGCCTACCCTTTCTTCCCTTCCTCTTCCCCTTCTTTGTTATTTCAACAATATTTTTAAGAATGCATTTTAAATACTTCAATTACCCCCTCCCCTGTTATTGTAAACCCCTTAAAATGTAATAAAGTATACAAAAGTGGACGCACTGTCACACCTGCGGCGGTCGAGTGGGACCTTGTCACGATCACTGTGGAGGTAGTAGAGTCCGCGCTGGTGGTGCTCTGAATAGCTGATTTTAGGAACAGGTATTGTTATATGTGAATTTCTATTAGTAACACTGGGTGACTGAAATCTCCACGTTTCAAAAGTGGACGCGGGATCACAACTGCGATGGTCGAGCGGGATCTTGACGCACTGTCACACCTGCGGCGGTTGAGTGGGACCTTGTCACGATTAGGCTATGTGCGCACAGTGCGTTTTTCGCGGCGTTTCTGCGCGTTTTTCGGGTGCGTTTTTGGCCTCAAAACTGCATGACTTTGCTTCCCCAGCAAAGTCTATGAGTTTTCATTTTTGCTGTCCGCACACAACTGTGTTTTAAGCTGCATTTTTGAGCTTGAAAAAAAAAATGGACATGTCAATTCTTTCCTGCGTTTTTCTGCGTTTTCCGCCCATGCAATGCATTGGAAAAACGCAGCAAAACGCAGAGATCAAAAACGCAGCCAAAAACGCACCAAATCGCGGTAAAAACGCATGCGTTTTTTTATGCGTTTTTTCGACGCAGGTGCGTTTTTGTGCGTTTTTAGCCGCTAAAAAAATGCAGGGTGCGCACATAGCCTTACTGTGGAGGTAGTAGAGTCCGCACCGGTGGTGCTCAGAATACCTGATTTTAGGAACTGGAACATATCTGGATATAAAGAGGCGGTGTCGTTTGACTTTATCTCAGCACTTCAGTTCTAGCAGTGCGAGGGAACTATTATCTCATCTTGTCTTGTATATTGTCCTTGTCTGTTGCTGGAGACATTGTCTTAAGTACTGAAGGGAATTACCTTTGAGTGTTATTATCAACAGATATGGTATATCTTATACTAAATTGCAAGGTACCAGATTAAAATGTTTCACAAGTTGTAATATTATATTTGCTAAGTATCTGCATGTCAGTTATAACATATTGTGTTATGATTGGAGATGAGCGAACCTGAACTGTAAAGTTCGGGGATCATACCAGACACTGGGTGTTCAGGGCTCGAACTCCAACACAGACTTTTAAAAAAACGTCTGTGTCCGAGTTTGAATGCTGTTCGTTTGCTAATAAAGTTTGTTCAAAGGCTGCAGTGCAAGCAATTAACAAACTTTATTGCATGAGGAAGATTGCTGTGAACAAAATTAATAAATTTTAAAAAAATGGAGAGGGCTCCCCCTATGTTTATAACTAGCCAAGGCAAAGCAGACAGCGGGGCGTTGGTATTATCAGGCTGGAAAGGACCATGGTTATTTGGCCCTTCCCAGCCTAAAATAGCAGCCCCCAGCCACCTCAGAAGTGGCACATGCATTAGATGCAGGAATTCTGGTGCTTTGCCTTGCTTTTCCTGATTGCCCTTGTGTGGTGGCAATCGGTTTAATACTTTTGCGGTTGATGTCAGCTGTGAATTGACAGCTGGCATCAACCCCGGGGGTTAGTAATGGAGAGGTGTCTATCAGACACCTCCATTACTACCCCGGCTGAAAGAAAAATGTTCATGGATAGCATATATGCTTTTTGTGAATAATAGAATATTGCAGGTTGTTACTAGATTTTGTTATATGGGACGTTGATCCAGGGAACTAGTCTGATTGCCGTATGTGGAATTGGAAGGAATTTTTCCCCTAATATGGGGCAATTAGCATCTGCCTCATGGGGTTTTTGCCTTCCTCTGGATCAACACATTAGCTTTTAGGCTGAACTTGATGGACCTAAGTCTTTCAACCTTAAGGCAATGAAACGATCTATGTATTGAGGCTCAAGGGTGTAGGCCGGGGTTTCTTTGGGACCAGCATTAATGGAGTGTTTTGCTCCAAGTCTATCCCAGGAAGCCTTTTTGAGCTGACGTCCTTAGACAGATCCCAACATTTAGGGGGGAAAAAAGCTTTAGTTAGTTAAAGGCGTTTTCCCATGAGCAAACTTAATCTTAACATAAATTTTAATCAAATCTTGGAATAATAATAATTTCCAGAATTGGATATAATTAAGAAAAAATGTTCCTGTGCGGAGATAATCTTATATATGTGTCCCTACTACTGTAATGGCCGTGTCTGACCGTACAGGGACATGGTCTGATCATACTCCTAGGCAGGGGAGGACTTGATCGCTAATTATTCTTTCTTTAAGGTAAAACATTTTTTAAAAGCAAGTAGGGAAATGTTTTACCTCACAAAAATAATCAGCTGGGATCCTGTTTAATTGATTAAGTTTAACTTTATTCATGGGGAAACCCCTTTAAGGGTGAATTAAAAGCAAAGCCACAGAAAGATTTAGAATTTTTTCTTGCTATATTGAACTTATGAGCTTTTAGGGAATTTTAATTCCTTTTTCTGTGGCTTTGCATTTAATTTTAGGTAGGGACTCGCAAGAAAATGAGGACCCTTGACGTGGGTTGCAAGCTTGTATATTTTGGCCAAAATATTGACCCATGCCACATAAATGTATTATATATTTTTGCACGTTATATTTCTTTATGCAGGATGCAGCCAAGCCCATCTATGTTGGCCTTGTAAACTAGGGTGTCTGTGATGGTGGGGTGCACTGATAGAGTGCTGGGCAGCCCGCCTAATCTAATACTATGGGCATCAATACTAGGCTGTAAGCCAGGCACTGGCACTTCATGTGTGTGACCAGCACCCTATACAGGCCTTATCTGTGTGCAATGTTAATACTGAGCAATCACCCCTCCATAATGTGGCAGGTTGTGATTGGTTGTCTCATCAGCATTAGATTGGGTAACCTGGGCAGATGAATACCGTTGCCCATTTTTTGCTATATTGAACTTATGAAATTTTGGGAAATTTTCATTTTTCTGTGGCTTTGCTCATAATTTTAGTATAGGGACTCAAAAAATAATGAGGACCCTTGATGTTGGGTTGTGAGTTTGCATATTTTGGCCAAAATATTAACCAATACCTCATTTATTTATCATATTTTAATGGATTCTTGATTTCAGCCAATCCCATCTATGTTGGTCTTGTAAACTAGGGTGTCTGTCCTGGTGGAGTGCAATGATAGAGCATACCTCCCCACTTTTGAAGAAAGGAAAGAGGGACAAAGTGAAAGGCGCGCTGTGGCAAATTTTGGCCACACCCCTAGCCACACCCATTTGGCAGTAAGGATCATTCAGCAGATGCCCCGGACTGTTCATTCATAGTCATAGCAGCCAAAATTTTCTTATATTTATATGTGTCACTATATGACATATTGCTTATTTCTGCCTATAAGGCCATGTTCACACGTTGCGTAAATTCTGTTTTTTTTCTGCCTCTGTCCGCACCAAACTACACAAACCATTTTTGCTGCATTTTGTTTGCCTTTTCTCCATTATTTATTAATAATAATAATAACACCTGCAGAAAAAACGCAGCATTAACGCTACGTGTGAACACGGCCTCAACAATACATTATTACATTTTTTATGGGATTTAATAAAGAAAAATAATAAATTTCACCATTTTTTTTTTTTTATAAATTTAACTTTTGTTAACATTATCAATAACACAGGAAACACCGTATTGTACAGAATAAAGCACAATGTCAGAACACAAGCATTGTATCGAGGGATTGTTAGCAGATCAAATTCTAAAATATGGGGAGATACAAAACTCAAGACTGTATAAACAACGATGAGAACTGTAACCGACTACTGTCGGAGGATCAACATAATACCTTTTCATCTAATATATAAAGCTGAATGTGTGTGTGTGTGTGCGTGTGTATGTATGTCCAGGATTGGCATCTGCACCGTCGCTACAGCCACAAAATTTTGCACACTCACACGTCTGGACCCCGAGAGCGCCATAGGCTGTGTTTTGAGGGGACATTTTAACCCCGCGCTTTACAGTTATTCACCAAAAAACCTGCCTCCATTAAAGCGAATGCGAATTAAAGCCACAGTGCAGCCAGAACTTCAGAAGAATGCGCAGCCACGCCCTTAAATGGAATGTTGGCGTGTCACAATGCACTCAGGGAAAGAGACAGACACAGACAGGGAAAGAAGCAGACACAGACAGGGTAAGAAACAGACATATACAGGGTAAGAGACAGACACAAAGAGACAGACTGACAGGGAAAGAGACAGACAGGGAAATAGAGGGAAAGAGAGAGACAGGTTAAGAGACAGACACAGACAGGTAAAGAGACAGACACAGACAAAGAGACAGAGACAGACACAGGGAAACAGACAGACATGGAAAGAGAGGGAAAGAGACAGACAGGGTAAAAGACAGACACATGGAAAGAGACAGAGGGAAAGAGACAGACACGGAAAGAGAGGGAAAGAGACAGACAGGGAAAGAAACAGACAGGGAAAGTGACAGAGATAGACAGACAGGGAAAGAGATAGATAGACAGACATGGAAAGAGATTGAGACAGACGGAGAAAGAGACAGACAGACAGGGAAAGAGACAGACAAAGAGATAGAGAGAGAGAGAGACAGAGAGATATATACAGAGGGGGAGACAGACATAATTACATTTATATCTATTTGTTTTGTGGTTTTTGTGTGCAGAATACATTTTTGTTAATACATTCTATTTTGTTAACAGCAGTTATTAACCCGGGCGAAGCCGGGTAGTACAGCTAGTACTATATAACGAGGCCAGTTTAGAGGAGTGAACAAAACTGGGGCCGTAACTCAAGTGTGAGTTGGCAGAATAGAAGATACTGAGTAAAACATGAACAAGAAAGAAAAAGAGGAAAGAAAGTCAGAGAAGAAAAAGGTGGGAGGGTTGGGGTCAAAAAGGGTAGGTAAATTTGTCAGGATGGAGGGGAAGGTGGGGCGGGAGGTTCCAGACACTGACAGTGCAAAATCAACCAGTCTCCAACAGTGAAATGTAATCATCAGATCCCTTAAACTCTGTCCAGTTATACCAAGTTCTAACAAAGCGGTCTTGAGAGTTGTGAATTAGAGAAGTGAGGTCTTTGCGCAACATCGTCTCGTTTATCTTGGCGAACCACATTGCCATTGTAGGAGGGTTATCTTTTTTCCACAAGCGAGGTATGCAAGCTCTGGCTGCCTTGATTAAGTGTCGTAGTAAGGAATTCTTGTACTTTTTCCTTGAGATGTCACTACCATAACCTGATGTGGACTCAGTTTCTACCGACCCGCTGCGTCCGCTCACCCGAGCACCGAACTCTCCCATCCGAGCCCCTGGGGCCAGCCCTGCTTGCAGAGTCCCATACCATTTCACTGCACTCACCATCAGCCCCAGCAGCTCCCAAACCGTGCAGCAGCGGCTTCTATATAGCCGCATACCGCAAGTGGTGTCACACCACCCAATTCAAATCATATCTCTCGGGAGCAGACCCCTGAAACACGATACCGGGCACCGGCCACCAACAGACCGTAGCATCCTTCACCCGCCCAGGACCACCAGGGCCCGACATCGAGTACCCTACAGCCCCTGGGGTACCACAATATGTCATCATGTATTAAATCATAAAGTATTATGAAGCATAACTAAATCTCACCATTTCTTCCTCCTTAGTTAGCACAAATGTCGCTACTTGCTGTGTAGCGGTCTTATGTAATTTTATACCGATAACAACAAAGTCTTCCCCATCATATTTCTGGCCAATCCTCTCCTTCCACTCAGACACCTAAGGATGAAGAGACCGAAAGTTAGACATAAAGATAGTAAAGCAAACCAAAAATAAGGATTGCTGCTGAAAAACAAATAGATGAGAGGGATGTACTGTCATGTGCTGTAATAGCCCAGGTCGCTGCAAATGCTTCAGCACAAGTAGGGCTTGTAGATAGTACAGAATTTCCAGCTGTGTGCTTTGAAGCAGACATCCATCTTTGGCAGCTTGAACGCACTTTAAAAATGGTTGTTTTGCCACATCCAGGATCTTCCGGCACTCCTGGGGTGAACGTTGCGATGTTGTCAGTGCCAGGTACCTAAAAATAAAATTAATAATGGAATATTATGGTATAATATATCGTATAAAAGAAATGTAAGGTAATAAAGGGGACCAAAAACAAGGGGTGCTACTCACTATGCAAAAAATGAATTGCAAAAGGCTGCCTAGTATAATAAAGTGCACACAACAAAATAGGAAATCAGATATAGGTTTTATTACAAATGTGCACAAAACCAGAGGTGTATCTAGGCTTTCAGTCACCCGGGGCAAGAATTCTTTTTGGCGCCCTACCTCATACACACACGCTGGCATTGAGGTCCTGCGCAGACGCACTTTGATCTGCCCTGAGCAGGGCAGATGAAAGTATTGTAGTGCGCATGAGCGGAACCTCAATGCCGGCTACTGTGGATGACGTAGGACACGTCGTACACACAGGCTTCAGAAGAAGGAGGACAAAGATGGCCGAAAGAGGAGGCATCGGGTACCAGAGAGCAGAGACACCCATCCGACCAGTCTGCACTGCACTGCCCCATAGGTGAGTATTATATTCTACACATCGGCCTGGGCTCTTATATACAGTATGTTACAATGCTGTATATAAGAGCCCACTCGTTCAATGGGGAGTTAAAAGCCCTTTTGGAGGAGGGATTATACAATGGGGCTCTTACACAGAAATTATTTAATTATATGTATGTGACATGTCTGGTGGTCCCCATTTACCGTTCTCTCCCAAAGATCCATAAAGGTATTTTTCCACCTCCACTGCGACCCATAGTGGCAGGTATTGGATCTTTGGGAGAGAAACTGAGTGAATGGGTGGATCACTATTTACAAGGATCCCTACTTACATCAGGGACACTAAAACATTAGTAGCTATGATGGAGGATTTTACCTGGAATAATCAATACTCATGGTTTATATGCGATGTACAGTAATCGCATTATATACCTCGATAACACATGGGATTGCAATAGATACCTTTATTTACCACCTTGAAGTTTCCAGTGACTATACTACAGAGATAAGAGATTTTTTGATAGATGCCGTGCGTTTTTTCCTTAACCACAATTATTTTTCTTTTAATGGCAGATATATGAATAATAGCAGAAACGCGTCTTGTCATGTGTTTCCGGCAGGACTAATTTTCATCTCTGCCTGTATATATATCTGGTAATATGCTGTTTCTAAAGATTTTCTATTTTATGGAATAAAACATACCCATATTTTTGCACTGATTTTTGAGCTTGCTGGATTTCTTTCCCTCTTCTATAACCAACTTATGCCCCCTAACGTAATCACATGGTGTAAGATACACTTAGGGTAAGTTCACACAGTGAGTTTTTCACGGCTTTTTCGCACGTTTTTCGGGTGCGTTTTTGCTCATAAAACTGCATGAGTTTGCTTCCCCAGCAAAGTCTATGAGTTTTCATTTTTGCTGTCTGCACACAGCGTTTTTTTAGCTGCGTTTTTGTGCTGCCCACAAAAACGCAGCATGTCAATTTTTTTGGCGTTTTTCACTGCGTTTTCCACCCATTGAGTTCAATGAGATGTTCAAAAACGCAATTAAAAACGCAAATTGCAAATATAGCTGCGTTTTAGTGCGTTTCTATGACTAAAAACGCAGCTATAAACGCAAGGGGTGGGTAGTACAGTGACATGTACAGGAAGAGGATTCCTTCTGTCAGTAAACACAGAAGCGTGAATCCTCCCGGTACCGCCACCGCTGCTGCTTTCACCTCCTGTAGTGCCATGTCTGCTCCCGTGCGGCGCCATGGCTGGGCGGAAGGTGGAAGCCGCTGTGAAATCAAATGTGAACAGTACAAAAAAAAAAAAAAAGTCATACTCACCTGTCTGCAGACTCCTGGTGCCATGTCCGCTCCCAGCTCCTCTCCCAATACCGCCACTCCGGCTGTGTGCTCCCGGGCACGTCCGATGGCTGTAGGACCTGGCGGTGGATCACCTGTTGCGGTCACCTGACGCATCAGCTGATCGTAAGTCTCGCGGTGACGCCGGCGCCCGGCCGGCTTAACCTATCAGCTGATGCTGTCAGGAGACTTCATCAGCTGATTACCGGCAGCTCCTGCAGCGATCAGACGGGATCAGAATCCCATCCGATCGCTCCAGGAGCTGCCGGTAATCAGCACATAAGTGATTTTTTTTTTTTTGCACTGATGCATCAGCTGATTGTATAAACGGCTTTTATACAATCAGCTGATCTGTGATGTTATTCAGGCCCTTGAACCTGACATCATCTGATCGGTATGCCTTCCAGCAAACCGATCAGATGATATTGGATCCGGATTGGACGGCACGGGACCCTTGACCCAGGATTACTGCGGAGGGGGGTTCTTTATTTCAATAAAGATGGAGTCACTAATTGTGTTGTGTTTTATTTCTAATAAAAATATTTTTCTGTGTGTTGTGGGTTTTTTTATCTTTACTAGAAATTCATGGTGGCCATGTCTAATATTGGCGTGACACCATGAATTTCGGGCTTAGAGCCAGCTGATAATATACAGCTAGCCCTAACCCCATCATTACCCAGCGAGCCACCCGGCATCAGGGCAGCTGGAAGAGTTGGATACAGCGCCTCAAGATGGCGCTTCTATGAAAGCGCCATTTTCTGGGGTGGCTGTGGACTGCAATTCGCAGCAGGGGGGCCCAGAAAGCTTGGGCACGCTGAACTGCGGATTCCAATCCACAGCTGCCTAGTTGTACCTGGCTGGACTCAAAAATTGGGCGAAGCCCACGTTATTTTTTTTTAAATTATTTCATGAAATTCATATATTTTTGGTTCCCAGCCGGGTACAAATAGGCAGCTGGGGGTTGGGAGCAGCCCGTACCTGCCTGTTGTACCTGGCTAGCATACAAAAATATGGCGAAGTCCACGTCATTTTTTGGGGGGGCAAAAAACTCCTGCATACAGTCCTGGATGGAGGATGCTGAGCCTTGTAGTTCTGCTCCCCCTGCCTCTCCCTCCAGCATACAGTCCTGGATGGAGCATGCTGAGCCTTGTAGTTCTGCAGCTGCCTGCTCTCCTGCATACACTAGTGGTGAATGAAGAACATATTGAAGAAGGAAATGACATCAGAACTTTTTTTTTTTTTCCAACAACCTGTAATGGCATTGTTCACTGATAAAAAACGCATAAAACCGTAGTGAGCAAAAACGCAGCAAAACGCAGCAAAAAACGCACCAAATCGCGGTACAAATGCATGCGTTTTTGCCGCTTTTTTTGCCGCGGGTGCGTTTTTGTGCGTTTTTTTCCGCAAAAAATACACAAAAACGCAGCGTCAAAAAAACGCAGTGTGTGAACCTAGCCATACACTAACCAGCAGCAAGCGTCAAGCTAAGCAAATCACAGAGCCACCTATGGTAGTATCAACAAATAAATCATGAGCGTCTAGACCAGTCATGGCGAACCTTTCAGAAGCCGAGTGCCCAAACTGTAACTCTAAATCCAATTTTTTTTCTTTTCTCGAGTGCCAAAACAGCAATTTAACCAATTCTAATACATAAACAATTGATTTTAACGTTACCTTTGCAGTCTTCTCTTCTGCAGGAGGCATCATGCTCACGCAAGCTTACCACACATTGACGCTGAGCCACTCCCACTGCCCTTTCCAGACAGCAGTTGGATTAATCTTTATGGAAAAAAATGCAGAATATTAGACAGACAGATTTTAACATGGAATGCAATCAGATGTCACCCTGTAATCCACATCTACATTTGAAAGTCTGAACATCTCGAAATCCCATAAAGACATACGAGTTGCTCCCCTCCCCCTTCATTATGTAGTTATGTTCCCCTTCCTGGGCCACTTCCTGGTAAAAAAAAACCAAACATCCTGATATACTGTATCTTTCCTACATTCTGGTATATTTGTTCCCATCATGGCCCCATCCTGGTAAATGTTACCCCATCTTGGTAAATGTTACCCCATCTTGGTAAATGTTGCCCCATCCTGGCATGTTCCTCATCCTGGTAAATGTACCCCATCCTGGCATGTCTCCCCATCCTCGTATGTACCTCATCCTGGCATGTTCCCCCATCCTAGTAAATGTACCTCATCCTAGCATGTTACCCCATCCTAGTAAATGTACCTCATCCTGGCATGCCCCCTCATCCTGGTAAATGCACCCCATCCTGGCATGTTCCCTCATCCTGGTAAATGTACCTCATTCTGACATGTTCCCCCATCCTAGTAAATGTACCCCATTCTGGCATATTCCCCTATCTTAGCATGTACCTCATCCTGGTAAATGTACCCCATCCTGGCATGTACCTCATCCTGGTAAATGTACCTCATTCTGGCATGTTCCCCCATCCTGGCATGTACCTCATCCTGGTAAATGTACCTCATCCTGGTAAGTGTACCCCCATCCTGTCATATTCCTCCATCCTGATATCTTCCCCATCCTGGCAGGTACTTTCTCCTGGCATGTACCTCATTCTGGCATGTACCTCATCCTGGCAGTTTCCCCATCCTGGCATGTACCTCATCCTGGCAGTTTCACCATCCTGGCATGTACCTTATCCTGGCAGTATCCCCATCCTGGCATGTACCTCATCCTAGCAGTATCCCCATTCAGGCAGTTTCCCCAGCCTGGCATGTACCTCATCCTGGCAGTTTCCCTATCCCAACATGCACCTCATCTTGGCATGCACCCCATCCTGGCACGTACCTCATCCTGGCATGCACCACATCCTGGCAGTTTCCCCATTCTGGCATGTTTTCCCCATGCTGGCACTTTCCCCCCCTGGTATGTTTTCCCCATGTGGGCACTGTCTCCCCATGGCATGTTTTCCCCATACTGGCACTCCTCCCCCCTGGCATGTTTTCCCCATGCTGGCATTTCCCCCCCCTGGTATGTTTTCCCCATGCTGGCACTGTCTTTTCCCCCCAAGGCATGCTTTCCCCATGCTGGCACTGTTTCCTCCCCCCCCCCAGATACAGCCGCACACAGGTTAACAAAAAAAACAACATACTGTACTCACCTTCCAGCGCCCGCTCCGCCGCTGCGCGCCGCTTGGTCCTTAGTTCCCGCGCAGCCACAAGACGTCACGCCGGCGCCGCTTACAGACGCTCCCGATGTCTCCTAGGCAACAGACCTGCGGTCTAGGAGAGGGGGAGTGTCAGAGAGAGGAGAAATGTCTCCTCTGCTCCAGCACAGCTTTGAACTGCCGGTGCGATCGCGTCGCCGGTACAAAGCTGCTGCATGAAGCGACAGCGCGCGTGCCAGCAAAAAGGGCTCTGCGTGCCCCGGCTGGCACGCGTGCCATAGGTTCGCCATCACTGGTCTAGACACTAATATGCATACTACCCAATACAGACTTCCAAATGCTAATTTTGACAGGGCCATTCAAGGTGTGAAAGCTTTGCAAAGGCCATTCTTAGGTGTCAGAATGCCACTAAGGGTCATGTCACACACAGCGACGACGACGTCGCTGCTAAGTCACCATTTTCTCTGACGTAGCAGCGACCTTGCTAGCGATGTCGCTGTGTGTGACATCCAGCAACGACCTGGCCCCTGCTGTGAGGTCGCCGGTCGTTGCTGAATGTCCTGGACCATTTTTTGGACGTTGCTCTCCCGCTGTGAAGCACACATCGCTGTGTGACAGCGAGAGAGCGACAAACTGAATGTGCAGGGAGCAGGGAGCCAGCTTCTGGCAGCCTGCGGTAAGCTGTAACCAAGGTAAACATCGGGTAACCAAGCGAAGTGCTTTGCTTGTTTACCCTATATTTACCTTAGTTACTAGCGTCCGCCGCTCTCAGGCTGCCAGTGCCGGCTGCCTGCTCACTGCACGCGTAGCTAGAGTACACATCGGGTAAATAAGCAAAGGTTTGCTTATTAACTTGATGTGTTCTCTGGCTACGAGTGCAGGAAGCCAGCGCTAAGCGGTGTTCACTGGTAACCAAGGTAAATATCGGGTAACCAGTGAAGCATTTTGCTTGGTTACCCAATATTTACCTTAGTTACCAAGCGCAGCATCCCTTCCACGCGTCGCAGCTGGCTGGGGGCTGGTCACTGGTCGCAGGTGAGCTGTCAAACAGGCAGATCTCACCAGCGACCAGTGACCAGCCCCCAGCCAGCAGCGACGCATGAAAGCGATGCTGCGCTTGGTAACTAAGGCCTGCTTTACACTCTGCAATGTATCTTACAATGTGTCGGGGGGGTCATGCCATAAGTGACGCACATCCGGCATCGTAAGTACATTGCAGTGTGTGACAGGTACGTGCGATTGCGATTGAACATTAAAACGTTCATCACATACACATCGTACCTGTCTCTAGAATTGCACGTCAGATTGTTCATCGTACCCGGGGTAGCACACATTGCAGTGTGTGACACCCCAGGAACGATGAACAGATCTTACCAGCGTCCTGCGGCTCCCGGCCCACAATGCGGAAGGAAGGAGGTGGGCGGGATGTTTACGTCCCGCTCAGCTCCGCCCCTCCGCTTCTATTGGCCGGCTGCCGCGTGACGTCGATGTGACGCCGAACGTCCCTCCCACTCCAGGAAGTGGACGTTCGCTGCCCACAGCGAGGTCGTATGGACGGGTAAGTACGTGTGATGGGGGTTAATCGTTTGTGCGGCACATTCAACAAATTGAACGTGCCACACATACGATGGGGGCGTTGCAAATCGCATACGCTATCGTATGCGAAATTGCAACGTGTAAAGCAGGCTTAAGGTAAATATCGGGTAACCAAGCAAAATGCGTCGCTGGTTACCCGATATTTACTTTGGTTACCAGCGAACACCGCTTAGCGCTGGCTCCCTGCACTCGTAGCCAGAGTACACATCGGTTTAATAAGCATGCAACGACGCAGCAGCGATCCTGATAAGGTCAGATCGTCGTCGTGATCGCTGCTGCGTCGCTATGTGTGACCCTAGCTTAAGGTTCACATTGGATAAGTTAAAATAGGGTAATTGCATTACAAGGCTGCAGGTGTTAATATTGCATTTCTTGGGAATTTCCAAGCAAGGCTTTTGGGTGGAGGACATTTCATGGAGGAAAATATATGAAATTCTGGATAATATAAAATCGAAATGTGTATATTAGTTCAATATTAATATTAGCACATAGCCCACCTTTTGCCAACAACTTCTCTTGAGATTCCCTTCGACAACCCCTTTTGTATATCCTCCGTCACTTTCATAAAAAACTCATACGACTTAAAATGTGTGCAGTTTCTTTCAAAGAGGTTGGTGGCTCTCACGTTGTAAGTCATGAACCTGCGCACATGTTTTAGGTAGTTAAATATGGTCTGACTTGCCAGATTCAGGTTCCGCAGCTTTGTAAAAAAAGAGTTGACTTTTTCTAGATCTTTTTTTCTCTCCTCCATACACTTCTGAGAAGATCTACATATGTATATGCACTTCTTTAAAGGCGTCCTACAGTCTGTACATAGATATAATCAGCACTGAAAGGTCACTAAAGAGGTTGTCTGGTTAAAAAAAAGTGTTCTCCAGTGATAAATACGTGATAACACTGATCAGTGGGAGTCTGACCCCCTGGCTTTAATTGAAGAATATTTATCCGTTACACAGTGGAGGAAGGCCGAGAACAGCCTGAAGGGAATTCATGGAGCAGTGGTGGGGCATGTGCACTGCTGCCCCATTATAGTGGGGATAAAAGTGTCCCATTCTGATCAGTCCCAGCCCTCAGACCCCACTCATCAGTATATCATCACTGACTTGTCACCTAGGATTGCCGACAACTCGTTTTCATCAAACAATCCCTTTAACTTTGTAAATATGTGCCGCCCCCGTGCCAGCAGCCGGTGCTGCTCGGATCCGGGCCTTCCGGGGTGGTGGCTCGAGGGTCTCCGAATCCGGGGGTCTCGCGGACACGCCGAATAAAAAGGGGGACGTAGATGTACGGGCTAGGCCGTATTAAGTTTGTGACGCCACCCACGGTGTGTGGTGAGGTGGGACACCACCGCTGCAGTTGTGGGGCACCCGGGGGAGATGTTATGGCAGCTAGTTGTTAAACCCCTCCATGGGTAGGGATGGTGGCCCCGGGCCCCAGTGTCTCAGTGCAGGGTATTGCGACCGCAGGGAATGTTTGTGTACTCACTGTTAATAAACCACATAAGTCTCTGGTAAACCAAGGTGATGGTGGCCGGCGCCGCAGCCGGTTACATTCGGGTCCCCCACCCGGCTGGTGGTCTCTATCCTGTTCTCTGCACTGCTTTGTGTAAGGTGGATTTCCTAGCGTGAAACTCAGGAGTCCGCTCCCGGCTGGATGTGGCCTAAGGAGCCGTGCCCACAGACGCTGGCTCGTGGGATCTATGGGCCCTGGCGGTGACCTCTTATCCCTATCGGTGGGCTGTTGTCTTCTTTGAGGTACTTTGGGTGGGACAGGACTTCTAGTCCTGGCCTCAATCGGTGAATTAACCAGTCCGCTCGATTCCGGTTCTGGCTTCAGGGTCCGAGTACCCCCCTTTGTGCTACGGTTTCCGGGCCGGTTCCCCGTGTCGGTACCGGTGGGCTACAACCCTGTCCCGGTCCACCTCGGTTCTGCCGAGCCGTCTTCCCGTCTCCTGCTGACGGAGACCACCATCTCAGACACACACACATACTATGTGGCTTTTACTGTTGATGATTGGGGGACACTTCTCTCCTCCTCTCCCGTGCGGTCCACAGACTTGTTTGATGGTAAATCACAGTGGGCTAAAGGACCTGTGGTGATGTCATACCCACGTGATCAGAAGGGGCAGGGCCTTAGCCAACACAGCTGATGCCAGAAAGGAACTCCACGTGGTCCTGGAGTTGTTTATAATAGAAGCGTAAGGTAAGACCCCCAAATGGGGGGAGGGGTGCAGGGGAAGAGGGGAGGGGGGAAACCTGCATGATTATAGTGGATGGGAGGAAACATGGCCACGCCCACTAACCAAGTTGGTCACGCCCACTACCAAGACAGGTCCTTCTAGCCACTGGGATGTAGCCGCATGTCTGATGCTCTTCTTCGGCGGGCAGCGCACGCTGCAAGGCATCATTATAACACACATGTGTCTCCTGTACTATGCGGCTGCCCGCCAGCACTGTGTGCGCCTGTATGTGTTAGAGTGCAGGCCCGGCCACATCACAGAACAGGAGACACGGCCGCGCGCAATTCACTGTGGGTGGCCATGTGTGTTAACATGACATTATGCAGCAGGCGGCCGGCCCTCTACAACAGCTGGGAGAGCACCCCAGTCACAGCTGCAGCAGAGGGGCCCGGCCGTGTCGCTTCAGCCACAACTGCAGTCTGTACATGATTAAGGTGCGTGCGAAGTCCTTCTAGGGCATCGCATGCAAATTAGCCATGTGGTGGGGGAGGCACTGTGAATGGAGCAGAGCAGAAAGGTGGCGCATCATCCCGCAGCCCAATGTGATGAGGTCATCACTCTGTGCCTCATCACAGTGCTGCGTGCGGGCAATGCGGAGCTGGCGAGCACGCAGCATCCGGCAGGGAGAGGTATTCGCTCTGAGCTGAAGATTGCCGGGGGTGGTGGGGGACCCGCTGACTCCAGCTGCGGGTGGTGGGGGGGGCGCTGACTCCAGCCGCGAGGGTTGGGGGTTGCTGACTCCAGCCGCGAGGGTTGGGGGTTGTTGACTCCAGCCGCGGGGGCCGAGGGGTGCTGACTCCAGCCGCGGGGGCCGGTGGGTGCTGACTCCAGCCGCGGGGGCCGGAGGGTGCTGACTCCAGCCGCGGGGGCCGGTGGGTGCTGACTCCAGCCGCGGGGGCCGGAGGGTGCTGACTCCAGCCGCGGGGGCCGGGGGTGCTGACTCCAGCCGCGGGGGCTGGAAGGTGCTGACTCCAACCGCGGGGGCCGGGGGGTGCTGACTCCAGCCGCGGGGGCCGGGGGGTGCTGACTCCAGCCGCGGGGGCCGGTGGGTGCTGACTCCAGCCGCGGGGGCCGGAGGGTGCTGACTCCAGCCGCGGGGGCCGGTGGGTGCTGACTCCAGCCGCGGGGGCTGGAGGGTGCTGACTCCAGCCGCGGGGGCTGGGGGGTGCTGACTCCAGCCGCGGGGGCCGGGGGGTGCTGACTCCAGCCGCGGGGACCGGGGGGTGCTGACTCCAGCCGCGGGGACCGGGGGGTGCTGACTCCAGCCTCGGGGGCCGAGGGGTGCTGACTCCAGCCGTGGGAGCCGGGGGGAGCGCTGACTACAGCCGCTAGTGGTGGAGTGGCACTGACTCCAGAGGCGGGGGGTGCTGATTCCAGCTGCGGGGGTTGGGGGGCTGCTGACTCCAGCCGCGGAGGGCGGGGGGGCCTGCTGACTCTAGCCGCAGGAGGCGGGGGGGCCGGCTGACTCCAACTGCGGGTGGTGGGGGGGCACTGACTCCATCCGCAGGTGGTGGGGGGCCGCTGACTCTAGCCCTGGGTCGTGGGGGCGCCTGCTGACTGCAGCCCCTGCCTTGCTTTAGCTGGATGTGTGGAGGGCACACATCCAGCAGGAATGCATCGCTGCTCAGAGAGGACGCTGCAGAACGTGGGAGCTGGGGAGGGTGAGTAAAATGTTTGGGTTTTTTTCTCTTTTTGCAGTAGACACATATACGAGGAGAGACCCAGGAAAGGCACATACACAAGAAGGAGGAGATATGTACCAGGAAGGGGACAAAAACCAGGATGGGGATATAAATACCAGAATGTGTCCAGGAGGGGAACATATATACATCAGGAGGAGCCTAGGATGGGGATATATATGCTGGGAAAGGGACAAATAAACGAGGATGGGAACATATATACCAGGAGGAGGACATATATACCAAGAAGGGGACAGAAACCAGGATGGGGACATATATTCCAGAATGTGCCCAGGAGTGGGATATACATACCAGGAGGTGCCCAGGATTGGACATATATACCAGGATAGGGACAAATCAACTGGGATGGGGACATGCATACCAGGATGGTCCCTGGATGGGGACATATATACCTGGAAGAGGACATTTATGCTAGGAAGGGAACAATAAACCAGAATGGGGACATGCATACCAGGAAGGGCCCAGGATGCAGACATATATACCAGGATTTGGACATATATACCAGGAGGATATTATACAGAGAGACAATGTGTGTGGGGGGATAGTATACAGAGGGGTAGTGTGTGGGGTGATATACAGAGGAGCATTGTGTGTGTGTGAGGATATATATAAAGAGGGGCAGCTTGTGTGGGGGATAGTGTACAAAGGGGCAGCGTACATGAGGGATATTACACAGAGGGTCATTGTGTGTGTGTAAATTATACAGAGTTGCAGTGTGTGGAGGATATTTAGAGGGGCAGTGTGTGTGTGTATGTGTGTGTGTGTGTGGAGGATGCTACACAGAGGAGCAGTGTGTGGGATATTATACAAATGGGCAGTGTGTTGGTATTTACAGAGGAGCAGTGTACATGTGGGGACATTATACAGAGGAGCAGTGTGTGGAGGGGGATATATTGAGGAGCAGTGTTTGTGGGGAGATATTATAAAGAAGAGCTGTGTGTGGGAGGATATTATACAGAGGAGCAGTGGGTGTGAGAGGATATTAAACAGAGGAGCAGTGTGTGTGGGAGGATATTATACAGAGGAACAGTGTGTGGGGGGATATCATATTGATAAACAGTGTGTGGGGGGGATACTAAACAGAGGAGCAGTGTGTGGGGGGATATTATACAGAGGAGCAGTGTGTATGTGGGGATATTATGCAAAAGACCAGTGTGTGGGGGGTATTATGCAGAGGGGCATTGTGTGTGGGGGATATTATACATTGAAGCAGTGTGTGGGGGGGATATACTGAGGAGCAGTATGTGGGATATTATACTGAGGAACAGTGTGTGGGGGGATATTATACTGAGGAGCAGTGTGTGGGGGGATATCATACTGAGGAGCAGTGTGTGTGGGGGATAGTATACTGAGTTGCAGTGTGGGGGGGTAGTGTACTGAGGTGCAGTTTGTGGGGGTATATTATACAGAGGAGCAGTGTGGGGGAGTGCAGTGTGTGGGGGATATTACACTGAGGAACAGTGTGTTTGTGGGGATATTATACATGGGGCAGTGTGTGTGTGGGAGAGATATTATACAGAGGAGCAGTGTGTGTGTGTGTGTGTGTGTGTGTGTGTGGGGGGGATATCTTACAGAGGGGCAGTGTGTGGGGATATTATACACAGGGATATCGTGTCTGGGTACACTGAGGGGCAGTGTGTGGGGGAATATTATAAATAGGGGCAGTGTGGGAGAGAGATTATGGAAAGGGGCGGTGTAGAGAATATATTATGCAGAGGGGAAGTGTAGGGGGTGTATTATTAATTTTCTAAGGGAAATGCTTTATTTTCTGGAACAACTTCAAAGGTGCTAACACTTTTGTCCATGACTGTGTGTATGTGTATTTATATATACATATACATACATGCATACATACATGCATATACACAGCACAAATTTGTAATTTATTGTACATTTGAAGAGATCAATTTTCTTAGGATATAAAAAAATGGCCTCCTGTCCTCGTTTGTTTCCTGGGAAACTGGGTAAAAAATTAGTAGTGGGGGCACCAAAGGGCAGTTTTGCACAGGACGCCATTCAGGCTAAGGCCATCCCTGGCTCCTTTTCCCATATAGTTCCCATCTTATACGTCTCCTCTCCCCTGCTGATTCTTGTCTCCCTGCATCTTCGGCTCACTGCTCTAAGCACCGGTGGCCTCTCCTCTGTCTTCCGTCCTCCTCCGCGGCACACTGACGCTGGCAGGCGGCAACTGGATGAGCAACCTCACCACGCTGCCATTACCTCTGCAGCGTCAGCACGTCGCTGCACGCCAGGTCAAGGAGCAGACAGGCTCCAGTGAACCCGGAAGTGCGGCGCGTACAAAGGTACGGGGATTCATTTGTGTTAAGGTACCGTCACACTAAGCAACTTACCAGCGATCCCGACAACGATAGGGATCGCTGGTAAGTTGCTAGGAGGTTGCTGGTGAGATGTCACACTGCGACGCTCCAGCGATCCCACCAGCAACCTGACCTGGCAGGGATCGCTGGAGCGTGGCTACACGAGTTGCTGGTGAGCTCACCAGCAACCAGTGACTAGCCCCCAGCGCCGCGTGGAAGATGCTGCGCTTGGTAACTAAGGTAAATATCGGTAACCAACCCGATATTTACCTTGGTTACCACCGCACGGAGCTACACGTGCAGAGAGCAGGGAGCAGCGCACACTGAGCGCTGGCTCCTTGCTCTCCTAGCTACAGCACACATCGGGTTAATTACCCGATGTATGCTGCAGCTAAATGTGCACAGAGCAGGGAGCAGCGCACACCGCTTAGCGCTGGCTCCTTGCTCTCCTAGTTACAGCACACATCGGGTTAATTAACCCGATGTGTCCTGCAGCTAGCTACATGTGCACAGAGCAGGAGCCGGCACTGACAGTGTGAGAGCGGCGGAGGCTGGTATCGAAGGTAAATATCGGGTAACCAAGGACAGGGCTTCTTGGTTACCCGATGTTTACTGTGGATACCAGCCTCCGCAGAAGCCGGCTCCTGCTGCCTGCACATTTAGTTGTTGCTGTCTCGCTGTCACACACAGCGATCTGTGCTTCACAGCGGGACAGCAACAACTAAAAAATGGCCCATGACATTCAGCAACAACCAACGACCTCACAGCAGGGGCCAGGTTGTTGCTGGATGTCACACACAGCAACATCGCTAGCAACGTCACAAAAGTTGTTCGTTAGCAGCGATGTTGCTAGCGATGTTGCTTAGTGTGACGGAGCCTTTAGTCTTTTAAAGACACTAACACAAGTGAATACAGAGAACCGGATCGCCAGAGCCATTTCTTGCCGGTTCGGGAAACCAGCTGCTATTTTAACAACCGGTTCGTCCGAACTAGACAGAAAAGGGTGCATCCCACCCCTGCACTAAAGGGTGTTTAGCCTTGTACTTAGCCAAAAAATTAATAATTTAAAGAAGTTGTTCAGTTACCAAAACTGATTTTTTTTTTTCTCATAAATCTTGCTAATATGTGCCTCTCCACACATCTATTATGTTATTTCAGCAATATTACCTTTTATCATGCTCTAGCAGCACATCCTCATTGCTGGCTCCAGCTCTGATGGGGTTAATCTCTCTTCTGACTTCCTGGGTTCAGTTCCTACAACTCCCATAATTCTTTGTGGCTCTAGGGCTGTATCTAACGTATCTAACACACCCACTGTATCTAACACACCACCTCAGCTCTCCTCTCCACCCAAAGTCTCCTCCCTGCCTCTTTCCTGTGGATGCACTGAAAGCTCAGCAATCACAGCAGAGACAGCCGAAGCTCCCAGCTCTGCACAACCAGGGGAAGAAAGCGGCTATCTTCTGCTTGTTCTCATATAGTTCATAGTCTGTGTGTGTATACAGAAATTATGATTATTAGCCGGCGCAACATGTGAAAAAAATTATTGGAAAAAAAAAATGAAGAAGTCATAAGATTGCTTTTTTCCCTCTTGCTTAGTCTGTGTCGTCCGTATCATCCGTGTGGCATGCATTTTGCAGGCTACTTTCACATCAGCGTTTTTTTGGCCTGTAGGCAAACAACTGCAAACTGCATATGACCGGATCCTGTGGATTAAATGTGCAACGCATGCAACCATTATTTTACCGGATCCTTCTGCAGCAGGACACAGAATTTATCGGCCGGCACTGGAGTCAGCTGACTCCTGATCTCACAGCCCGCACACGCTGCAATGGCTGCAGGTTAACAGCAGTCACTGCCTGCTGCCGATCACGTGTGACAGTGTGCGGGCTGTGTGGTCAGGAGTTCAGCTGAGTTCAGATCAGCAGACTCCAGTGTCGGCGGATTAGGCTGGGGCCACACGGGGATTAATGCGATCCCTTCGCATGACACTCGGCTCACGCTGGCAGTACAGCAGAGCTGAGTGTCATGCGTGTGTCCCTGCGACTGAGGTCCGACTGTGCGAGCGGACCTCAGCTGCAGGGGGTGGTCCGGCACTCAGGAGGGCGGGCCGGCACTGAGGAGGGGTGGGAGGGATTTCTCTCCCTCTCTCCTCCGTAGTCGGCTATTGCGATTCTCGCTCTGCACTCGTGGTACACCGGTGTACCGTAAGTGGAGTGCGATTTTTCTCTCACCCCATACACTTGAATGGGTAAAAGAGAAAGAGTCTTGCATTACAATTGCAGCATGCTGCGATTGTTTTCTCGGTCCTATTAGGGCTGAGAAAATAATTGCTCATGTGCGCTGATACACAGGCTAATATTGGTCCGAATGGAATGCGATATATAAATAGCCACTGGATAATTATTCAATATATGTCAGACGCAATCAGCAAGATTTCAGAGCAGCATATCAACACTGCAAAAAATTATAATCATTGAAATATAACTTTTACTCAATTCTCTAAAATGTGGTCAGAATCACAATTACAAAACAGACAAACAGCCAACATATAATAAAAGATTTGGCCCCTCCTTTTCAATCAGAGGATATATATAGAGGCCAAAAAACACACCGCAAATAGAAATCGGATTTATCTCACCAATTTTTGCCTTTCAATGAAGTTAATAGGGTCCATTTATTTATATTATCATAGTGGAGCCCAAAAGGATCTGAAGTGTCCCCCGACGCGTTTCAATCAACTCTTCAGGGGAGTAATAAATGCATCTCAGGTCCCGTGAAACATGAACCTTGCATTCACTTAACATGCTGGAACAAATACACAGATGGATAATAAATATCAGCATGTCAGCAATCCAATAGTTAACATCCATATATAGAGCAACTCACCACTTAGCAAGTTTGTTCAATAGAAAAATTGCGGTGATTCCATTACAGGTACCAATTACAGAGAGCCTGTCACCTATACAACATGCTGAAACAAATGTACAATTTTGACAATAAATATCAGCAAGCTTAGCTCTCTGGGAATGTCGCGGTGTCACGCTCCCCGGGTCCTCGGCTCCCCTCCCCGGGTCCTCAGCTCCGCTCCCCGGCTCACCTGCCACGCTCCCCGCTCTCCAGCCTCCGGTGCCCGTCCTTCCCAGGCCCCCTGGTCCCCGCTCCCGGCGCCCGACGGCTTCCCAGGTCCTGGCCGGCTCCCCTGCGTCCTCCTCTCAGCTTCCTTCCCTGGCTTCTGGCACCCGGGCCGCGCGCATGCGCATTAGGGCGCGCGCGCGGTCACTGACCCTTTCTTAAAGGGCCAGCGTCCATTAACAGGAAATGATGCAAAACAGGTACAGGGTATAAAGGGGTTTATTGTCCAAGGGGGCGGGGCCTGATCTTCGTGTTTCTTAAGCTAGGAGTCAGGTCTCCTGGTGTTTTGTGATATACTCACCTATCTCTCTTGTAGAGCCGTGCCTGCCTCGCCATCCGGTCCTGACCGAATCCCGAACCCCGAACGCTGTCCATCTGCCATCCTGACAGTCCGTACCATCTCGGATCCCTGCGGTGACCCGTCATCTCGCTCCAAAGGTTCCGGACCCCGCTTGACATCATCTCGGCTTCCGAACCTGAGCTGCGTCACCCGGACTACCACCAGTGACTCCGTGGTCCCAGGGACTTCTCCGTTATCCTCGTGTGCACGGACTGTTCTGCTGTCTATAGTGCTCCAGCTACCGGACCCCTTACCACCATCTAGGAGTTCGGCCCAGTGGATCCACCTCCTGGGTCTGCCCGTCCACCTGGCCCTGACAGTAAGATCAGGCCATGGATCCCGCTGCAGCACTAGCAGCCGTACAGGAGGAACTCACACGTCAGCGTGAGACTCAGACCCGCATGCTGCAATTCATGTCTTCTGTGGACGCCCGCCTGAACACGCTACAAGCGGCAGTTACGTCTTCAACATCCCGGGCTTCCACTAGTCAGTCCACGGCTCCAGCTCCCGTGGCGACATCTTCAGATACCTCCAGACTTCGTTTGGCCTCACCACCCCGGTACGCCGGAGACCCCAAGACCTGCAGGGGATTCTTAAACCAATGCTCCCTTCATTTCACGCAGCTGCCGCATTTGTTTGCCTCCGACCAAGCCAAGGTCGCCTTCATCATGTCCCATCTAGAGGGTGAGGCACTGGCGTGGATGAACCCCTTGTGGGAGAAGGGGGATCCTGTGACCACGAACATCCAGGAGTTCCTGCAGGCATTCCGTGGCACCTTTGATGAGCCCGGACGCGCCTCCGCGTCCGCTTCGTCTCTTCTCCGGTTACGTCAGGGGACTCTGACGGTGGGCCAATACGCCATCCGGTTTCGCACCTTGGCTTCGGAACTCGGGTGGAACAACGAGGCCCTAACCGCCGCCTTCTGGGAAGGACTCTCGGGGCGAATTAAAGACGAGCTGGCGGGTCGGGACGTACCGACCACCCTGGATGCCCTGATCGCCCTAGCGACTCGAGTGGACATTCGTTTTCAGGAGCGATCCAAGGAAGTGTCCCGTGAGAGACGTCCGGTACGGCATTCCTCTCCTCCGCAGAAGCCCGCCGTACTTCAGTCATCGACAGCTGGGGTTCCCATTCACGAGCCCATGCAGATCGACAGAGTGCGGCAGTCTGAACAACGTCGAGCTGAGCGGCTCGCCAAGGGCCTCTGCTTTTACTGCGGAGAGGACACACACCTGCTACGCTCCTGTCCAGAGAGGCCGGGAAACTCCAAAGCCTAGGGTTGGTAGGAGAGGCCACCCTAGGTGCTGGGACTCTCTCAGACCCGGTTATGTGGACTGTGCAAGTGACAACGGGAGAGACGCGGTTCACGGCTGAGGCATACCTCGATTCCGGGGCAGCAGGCAATTTCATCCAGCAGGCCACGGTGGACAAGTACCAGGTGCCTGTTACTCCACTCGACAAGCCCCTCGTGATTGCCTCTGTGGATGGGAGACCCCTCTCTGACACCATCTCCTGGATCACCAAGCCGGTGGAACTGCGTATCGGTGCCCTGCACACCGAGAACATCGCTCTCTATGTCCTCCCACACATGTCCCATCAAATCCTGCTGGGACTTCCCTGGTTACGGACACACGAACCGTCAGTCAGCTGGGGCACTGGCGAAATCACCCGATGGGGCTCTTCGTGCCATGAGAAGTGCCTGAAGACTATACAACCCATCCGACGACCTCCGGTTCCAGAGAACCTACCGGGGCTGCCCTCGGCCTATTGGTCCTTTGCAGACGTCTTTGATAAAAAGGAATCCGAGGTACTTCCGCCACATCGTCCTTACGATTGTGCCATCGACCTGCTCCCTGGAACAACACCACCTCGAGGACGGATATATCCATTGTCTCCAGCCGAAACAAGGGCCATGTCTACTTACATCACAGAGAGCCTGGCAAGGGGATTCATTCGGAGATCCTCCTCTCCTGCTGGAGCAGGTTCCTTCTTTGTCAAGAAGAAAGAGGGCGACTTACGCCCATGCATAGACTACCGGGGTTTGAATCAAATCACCGTAAAAAACAAGTACCCTCTGCCGCTCATCCCCGAATTGTTTGACCGGCTTAGAGGAGCTCGTGTGTTCACCAAGCTGGATCTTCGGGGTGCTTACAATCTGGTACGCATCCGCTCTGGGGACGAATGGAAGACCGCGTTCAATACGTGCGATGGGCACTATGAATACTGCGTGATGCCCTTCGGCCTGTGTAACGCCCCAGCCGTCTTTCAAGAACTGGTGAACGACGTTTTCCGGGACCTTCTTTACGTCTGTGTAGTAGTGTATCTGGATGACATCCTTGTCTTCTCACCGGACCTCCAGACCCACAGAGAGAACGTACAACTGGTTCTACAAAGACTGAGAGAGAATCGCCTGTACGCCAAGTACGAGAAGTGTATCTTTGAGCAGTCTTCTCTCCCCTTCCTGGGGTACATCATCTCTGATACTGGACTGCAGATGGATCCAAAGAAGGTCTCCTCCATTCTCAACTGGCCTCCTCCTTCTGGACTGAAGGCAATCCAACGCTTCCTGGGATTCGCCAACTACTACCGCCAGTTCATCCCTCACTTCTCTGCTCTGACTGCTCCTCTCTCCGCTTTAACCAGGAAAGAGGCTAATCCCAAGGACTGGTCCCCTGCGGCCGACGCCGCGTTTGGCTCTCTGAAGCGGGCATTTGCCTCCTCTCCTGTACTCCACCGTCCGGAGTTAAACCGCCAGTTCACCTTGGAGGTGGATGCCTCCTCCTCAGGAGCCGGAGCAGTGCTCATGCAGAAGTCCTCCTCCGGGAAGATGGTGACTTGCGGATTCTTCTCCAAGAGCTTCTCAGCGCCTGAACGCAACTACACCATCGGTGACCGAGAGCTCTTGGCAGTCAAACTGGCTCTGGAGGAATGGCGCTACCTTCTGGAAGGAGCAGTATACCCCGTGATTATTTACACGGACCACAAGAACCTGGAATACCTACGGTCCGCTCAGCGACTGAACCCACGGCAAGCCAGGTGGTCCTTATTCTTTGCCAGGTTTGATTTCCAGCTCCATTTCCGACCCGCGGACAAGAATGTATGCGCTGATGCCTTGTCCAGGTCTTTCATGCCCATGGAGCAGGAGGAAGAGACTACCCAACCCATCATCTGTCCTAGCAAAATCATTCCGGTGGCCCCTGTCACCCTGGCCCAGATACCGCCCGGGAAGACCTATGTCTCTGAGACAGACAGGCAAAAAGTGTTACACTGGGGTCATGCCTCGAAAACAGCTGGTCATGCTGGTCAGAAGAGAACTTGGAGTGCGATTGTACGTCACTACTGGTGGCCATCCCTTCGCACGGACGTCGCTGCTTTTGTCTCTGCCTGCTCCTCTTGTGCCAGGAACAAGACGCCCAAACACCTGCCATATGGCCGTCTTCTGCCTCTGCCGATACCCTCAGTTCCGTGGCAACACATAGCGATGGACTTTATTACGGACTTGCCATTGTCCTCCGGGCACACAGTCATATGGGTCGTGGTGGATCGGTTCTCTAAAATGGCTCATTTCGTCCCTATGGCTGGACTGCCCTCTGCTCAAGAACTCGCGGATGCCTATATACATCACATCTTCCGCTTGCATGGCTTTCCATTACACATCGTATCCGACAGAGGAACTCAGTTCACCTCCCGCTTCTGGAGGGCTCTCTGCAAACATCTGGGAGTGACTCTGGACTTTTTATCTGCATACCATCCTCAGTCTAATGGCCAAGTGGAGAGGGTCAATCAAATCTTGACCTCTTTTTTACGTCACTATGTCAACGCCCATCACGACGACTGGTCCACGCTTCTTCCTTGGGCTGAATTCTCCCATAACCACCACATCAGTGAGTCGTCCTCCAGCTCTCCCTTCCATGTCGTTTACGGACTCCAGCCCTCCGTCCCATTGCCTGTATCCCCTTCTTCGGATGTCCCTGCTGCTGATACTGTAGCCCGTGACTTTGCAACCATTTGGGACTCTGTCAAGGCGTCTCTTGGGCGTGCTTCCCTACGGATGAAACGACACGCAGACAAGAGACGTCTGGACCCTCCGTGTTTCTCTCCTGGAGATCTCGTCTGGCTTGCTTCCAAGTACGTCCGATTGAAGATACCATCTTACAAGCTGGGTCCTCGCTACATCGGGCCGTTTAAAGTCCTCCACAAGATCAATGAGGTCTCCTACAAGCTACAGCTCTCAGCCACGATGAGGATACCCAACTCATTCCACGTCTCCCTGCTCAAGCCGGTTGTCCTTGGTCCCTTCTCCGCTGCTGCCAGTCCGGCTCCTCCACCTATTGCCGATGACGACATCTATGCGGTAAGGAATATCGTGGCCATGAAGACCGTACGAGGTCGACAGTTCTTCCTGGTGGACTGGGAGGGGTATGGTCCTGAGGATAGGTCCTGGGAGCCCAGGGAGAACATGGGCACTCCTCTGATCCGTGCCTTCATGTCCCGGTTGCGGGGAGGGGGGCGTGGGGGGGGGTACTGTCACGCTCCCCGGGTCCTCGGCTCCCCTCCCCGGGTCCTCAGCTCCGCTCCCCGGCTCACCTGCCACGCTCCCCGCTCTCCAGCCTCCGGTGCCCGTCCTTCCCAGGCCCCCTGGTCTCCGCTCCCGGCGCCCGACGGCTTCCCAGGTCCTGGCCGGCTCCCCTGCGTCCTCCTCTCAGCTTCCTTCCCTGGCTTCTGGCACCCGGGCCGCGCGCATGCGCATTAGGGCGCGCGCGCGGTCACTGACCCTTTCTTAAAGGGCCAGCGTCCATTAACAGGAAATGATGCAAAACAGGTACAGGGTATAAAGGGGTTTATTGTCCAAGGGGGCGGGGCCTGATCTTCGTGTTTCTTAAGCTAGGAGTCAGGTCTCCTGGTGTTTTGTGATATACTCACCTATCTCTCTTGTAGAGCCGTGCCTGCCTCGCCATCCGGTCCTGACCGAATCCCGAACCCCGAACGCTGTCCATCTGCCATCCTGACAGTCCGTACCATCTCGGATCCCTGCGGTGACCCGTCATCTCGCTCCAAAGGTTCCGGACCCCGCTTGACATCATCTCAGCTTCCGAACCTGAGCTGCGTCACCCGGACTACCACCAGTGACTCCGTGGTCCCAGGGACTTCTCCGTTATCCTCGTGTGCACGGACTGTTCTGCTGTCTATAGTGCTCCAGCTACCGGACCCCTTACCACCATCTAGGAGTTCGGCCCAGTGGATCCACCTCCTGGGTCTGCCCGTCCACCTGGCCCTGACACGCGGGCGGAGGAGGGGACGCTGCGCTCTCCCACTGCTCGGGTCCGTCCGCCGCTGCTCTGCGGCTGCTGCTGCTCGGTGGCTCGAGCGATGGGCCGGATCCCGGGGACTCGAGCGGCGCTCCTCGCCCGTGAGTGAAAAGGGGATTGATTTTTGGGGATTTATTGTCCGTGACGCCACCCACGGTTGTGGTGATTTTTGGTAACACCACCGCTGCTCTGTATGGGGATCCCGGGAGCGGTGACAGGGAGCAGCAGAGTTGTTAGTTCTCCCCTCCGTGGGTAGGGGTTGGTTGTCCCGGGGCCCAGTGATGGGGTGGAGGATGAGAGAAGGCAGGCCAGATGCGGGGCCTGGTGAGGTGCAGGGTCGCGGGGGCAGCGCTGTGCCTCACGGCACGGTGGTACTCACTCAGCCTGAGACGGTGACACAGTTCTCGGTAAAACACACAGCTGGAAAGACGGTTCCCACGGATGGCTGCTGTTGCTTTTCCCCGGTAGTTAACGGTGACTGTCTCTTTCCCTGCACTTAGTACTTCTGTTGGTAGCGATGGATTCCCACCGGTAACCCGCTCCCCGACTTGGATATGGGCCGGAGGAGCCCCTCTTTGCCCGCAGGCGCTGGCACTGAGAAACTGGTGCCTTGGCGGTGGCGGTGTCTCTCTCATACGGTTGGACTGTTGCCTTCAATCGGGACTTAGTTGTTTGGAAACCCGGAGGTCCCCTTCACTGACGGATTTGGCAAATTCACGGCGACTCCTAGCCTTGCCGGGATCCGAAAGGCCCCTGCCAATGGTGCTGGCTTCTCCTTGTGTACCGGTCTGGTACCGCCGGGCCACCACCCATCCACGGTCCTTACGGTAACTCCGATAGGCCACTCCTGCAGACGGTCACTGCCGTCTGCTAACCTTGCTGTCTCGGTCTGGGGCACACACCCGGACCAACTTCAGGCTCTTAAGCTGTCACTTTTCTCCTTTCTCGCCACTTTCCCTCCTTCCACTTTCACCTTTTCAACTCCTCTCTTTCCTCTCTAAAACTAATCTGCCTGGTTTTCCCGCCTCCAGGACTGTGAACTCCTTGGTGGGTGGAGACCAACCGCCTGGCTCCACCCCCTGGTGTGGATATCAGCCCCTGGAGGAAGGCAACAAGGATTTCTGGTCTAGCTTTGATGTGCCTAGCCGGGGTGTAGGGTGTGGTGGTGCCATTACCTGTGACCCCTGGCTTGTTCAGGGCGTCACATTCCCCCTTAGCAAAATGCAGACTGTCCGCGGGCTGCCCGTCCAACACCGGTTTTATTTATTTATTTATTTTTTTCTGCAAAAAGATAAGAAAACACAATACAATTATACTAACTTCATCCCACAACGGGAGGCACTTTTCTTAAAATGTTTCAAACGGTTAAAAGGTTACGGATTCCGCTCTCTCCCACCCAAGCAACCTGGCCCTGATGCTGCCCCTAAGAAATCAGGCAGCACCCCTTGACCCTAGTCCTGCACCAAGTTACCCGAGCGGGATCTGTCCTTCCCCTCCAGAGGATCGCCACCGGTTCCGGTGGTGGCTGGGCCCCAGCCTGCTCCACTGCGGGCCCTTCCTCCAACCTGCCTCTCCGGAGGCGGCATGGTGGAAGCTGCAACAAAACATATTTACAAGCCACTAACGTTTGTGGTTGCCCTGCAAGTTCACGGGCTTGTCCGTAAGGAGTCCCTTACGCAACTTTTCAAGCGGTCCCCACGGAGACAACGGTGCCGGCAACGACCGGTTCAATCAAGCAGATAATCAGGTTAACTTCAGTTAATCATTTTAATTTTTTTTTTTTAAACTTTTAAACCTTAAACACACACTGATGGTCCCAACGGGGACTGTGCAGCAGTGCTCTGCTGCCCTTACTGTGACTCTTCTGTGTCTGCTGGGTCCTCTGCCACCAGCATATCAAACATGCAGTGACAGGCTTGCTGTGACATGGGCGCCCGGTATCCATTCCCACCATTACGTGCGGTGTAATAAACTACCGGTTCCCCCACATAGCGGAGACGCTCACTTGCCTCCTCACCTTCAAGGGCGGGTTCAGCAACAGAGCTGGAGTCGCTGGAGTCACCATCACTTGCATCTGCGTCAGGCGGGTTTGCCGCCAGCTGCCGCAGCTTCCTGGCCTCCAGCATCCAGCACATCAGATCCTTCTGCAGTAGCACGGGGTAGCAGGTCAGGCGAGTTTACACTGAGGCGGCCCATAAGTAACGGCAAGGGTGATGCATAGGTCGAGACTAGGCCGGGCCCCTCAGCCGCAGTGACCGGTCCTGGTAGGACATAGGGACGTGGGTCACCAGTCGGCTCTGTTACATCTGTTCCCCTCCCGTACATCGGGGCAGTTGCAATCAGCATCTCCACCTCGTTGGTCCACTGCTCCATCATCCGGAAGATCTGATCCTGTTGACGTTGGTGGAACTCAATCACCCGGGCCTTCATCCATGCCACGGTCCCGGGCTCGGGGTCTGGCGCAATCACTGCCGGGACTTCTGGCACATTTTTATTAAGGGGCCGCGGTCCTAGCGGTTCCCCCGGGAGTGATTCAGGGACGTCCTGAGCGTCTGCAGCCGGTTGGTCCGCCGGGGCGGATTGGCAGGGTATCGCTACCGGTTGGGCAGGTAGCGGGCCTAGTGGCGAGGCGGCAGCAGCTAACACGGGTAGCGGGGAAAGAGGCACGGTGAGCGGATGCAGGCCGGGCTCCTCAGCCTCAGTGGCCGATCCCTCGGGAATACAGGGGCGTGGGTCTCTTACCCGCTCCTCCAAATCCTCTTCCACCTCGCATCTCCGCATAGCAGCCACTACGTCCGCCATGTCGGTCTCCCACTCCTCTAGGAGGAGCTGCATATGGGCTTGCAGACGGTTATTCAACGGGGCAGTCCGGTCTCTCAGCCACATCGCCGTGCTGGGTGCAGGAGCGTCCTCGTTGACGGTCGGACTGTGCATCTTGGCAATCGAGCCTTCCAGGAACCCAGTATTGCTGCAGAGTCCTGGCGTCTCTGCTTTTATAGCCACGCTCACATGCGGCCAGCCGCCATTTCGTCCCCCTTAGCCTCTTTTCGGCTCCTCCTCTATCGGGCGTGGTCTTGGCCTTCGCCCCTCCACTACTCGAGGAGACGCTCGAGCGGGAACTCTTCGCGCCCAAGATGGCGTCTTTTCAAATTTTCCGGCCGGACACCTCCGGCGGTAACAAGGCGCACCTCTACCCAACGGCAGAGCGGTAAGATCCTGTTCGTGACGCCAAGTTGTCGCGGGCGGAGGAGGGGACGCTGCGCTCTCCCACTGCTCGGGTCCGTCCGCTGCTGCTCTGCGGCTGCTGCTGCTCGGTGGCTCAAGCGATGGGCCGGATCCCGGGGACTCGAGCGGCGCTCCTCGCCCGTGAGTGAAAAGGGGATTGATTTTTGGGGATTTATTGTCCGTGACGCCACCCACGGTTGTGGTGATTTTTGGTAACACCACCGCTGCTCTGTATGGGGATCCCGGGAGCGGTGACAGGGAGCAGCAGAGTTGTTAGTTCTCCCCTCCGTGGGTAGGAGTTGGTTGTCCCGGGGCCCAGTGATGGGGTGGAGGATGAGAGAAGGCAGGCCAGATGCGGGGCCTGGTGAGGTGCAGGGTCGCGGGGGCAGCGCTGTGCCTCACGGCACGGTGGTACTCACTCAGCCTGAGACGGTGACACAGTTCTCGGTAAAACACACGGCTGGAAAGACGGTTCCCACGGATGGCTGCTGTTGCTTTTCCCCGGTAGTTAACGGTGACTGTCTCTTTCCCTGCACTTAGTACTTCTGTTGGTAGCGATGGATTCCCACCGGTAACCCGCTCCCCGACTTGGATATGGGCCGGAGGAGCCCCTCTTTGCCCGCAGGCGCTGGCACTGAGAAACTGGTGCCTTGGCGGTGGCGGTGTCTCTCTCATACGGTTGGACTGTTGCCTTCAATCGGGACTTAGTTGTTTGGAAACCCGGAGGTCCCCTTCACTGACGGATTTGGCAAATTCACGGCGACTCCTAGCCTTGCCGGGATCCGAAAGGCCCCTGCCAATGGTGCTGGCTTCTCCTTGTGTACCGGTCTGGTACCGCCGGGCCACCACCCATCCACGGTCCTTACGGTAACTCCGATAGGCCACTCCTGCAGACGGTCACCGCCGTCTGCTAACCTTGCTGTCTCGGTCCGGGGCACACACCCGGCCCAACTTCAGGCTCTTAAGCTGTCACTTTTCTCCTTTCTCGCCACTTTCCCTCCTTCCACTTTCACCTTTTCAACTCCTCTCTTTCCTCTCCAAAACTAATCTGCCTGGTTTTCCCGCCTCCAGGACTGTGAACTCCTTGGTGGGTGGAGACCAACCGCCTGGCTCCACCCCCTGGTGTGGATATCAGCCCCTGGAGGAAGGCACCAAGGATTTCTGGTCTAGATTGAATGTGCCTAGCCGGGGTGTAGGGTGTGGTGGTGCCATTACCTGTGACCCCTGGCTTGTCCAGGGCGTCACAGGAACTCACCACGTGGCAGGAGCGGCCGTGCTTCTTGCTCTATCAGTCAGCTGTTGCTAACAATGGAGTTTAAATACTCCCTCCCCTCTCTGTCCCAGCGTGTGACGTCATTTTCGCCCACCCGAACACGTAACTATCAGGTAGCCGGATGTGCCTCGCGATGTTATTTATACGGTCGCTATGGTGATGTGCGCCGTCTCTCCTCAAAGACCGCCCATCCGGTCACATGACCCACGGTGCTACATCATGATGTCTTGCGGTTACTATAGTGATTTATAACATGTCACTTCCTTTTACCCGGTCATGTGACACGCAAACGCCGGGTGGATCACGTAATGGTGTTTATACAGTTTCCGTAGCAACATACGTCATCCATCCTCGCAAAATCATGTGACAACACATCATGTCACCAGAGGAAATCCATGATTTAAACATAAACACCAGGAAGACGTCACTGATTGGATTATTTGTACAATACCACGTAATCGTTTCAGGACAAATCGCCTTATAAATCACTCCCTGCGTTTTGCAATTGATGAAGGATCGGATTTCATACTCTTTTCCAGTAACCTGGCTCTGGAATTTTTTACCAACAGTGATTGAATTACAGGCGACACAGCCACTACATTTATAACATCCCTTTAGCGTATGATTAGGGAAAAAGGAATTTTTTGGTGCTAGAAAACTGTGGACCAAACGGTCTTTTAGCGATCTCGCTTTCCTATATGTAATAGATGGTCTATCTGCAAGTAAACCTTGAAACCTATTGAAACCTCCATGTTTTATCTGGATGACATGCTTTGATATGGAGTGTATTAATCTCCATTAGCATGTTTTTGTTAAATTGGTGATATGGCTAGAATATGTCAATACAGTTTGCATTCACCTTATACTGATTATGAAAGATATTGGATAAACCGACTCTTTTGGCGGGAATAGTTTCCAGATCATAATCAATGAGGCAGGTATACTTTATTGTTTACCTTATCCTAGAATACAGTGTGGTATTTGTCCTGAAACGATTACGTGGTATTGTACAAATAATCCAATCAGTGACGTCTTCCTGGTGTTTATGTTTAAATCATGGATTTCCTCTGGTGACGTGATGTGTTGTCACATGATCTTGCGAGGATGGATGATGTATGTTGCTACGGCAACTGTATAAACACCATTACGTGATCCACCCGGTGTTTGCGTGTCACATGACCGGGTAAAAGGAAGTGACATGTTATAAATCACTATAGTAACCGCAAGACATCATGACGCGGCACCGTGGGACGGGCGGTCTTTGAGGAGAGACGGCGCACATCACCATAGCGACCGTATAAATAACATCGCGCGCCACATCCGGCTACCTGATAGTTACGTGTTCGGGTGGGCGGAAATGACGTCACACACTGGGACAGGGAGGGAGTATTTAAACTCCATTGTTAGCAACAGCTGACTGATAGAGCAAGAAGCACGGCCGCTCCTGCCACGTGGTGAGTTCCCAGAGATTTATATAAAAGATAAAGAAAAAAATGCTAAGCTTGCTGATATTTATTGTCAAAATTGTACATTTGTTTCAGCATGTTGTATAGGTGACAGGCTCTCTGTAATTGGTACCTGTAATGGAATCACCGCAATTTTTCTATTGAACAAACTTGCTAAGTGGTGAGTTGCCCTATATATGGATGTTAACTATTGGATTGCTGACATGCTGATATTTATTATCCATCTGTGTATTTGTTCCAGCATGTTATGTGAATGCAAGGTTCATGTTTCACAGGACCTGAGATGCATTTATTACTCCCCTGAAGAGTTGATTGAAACGCGTCGGGGGACACTTCAGATCCTTTTGGGCTCCACTATGATAAAATAAATAAATGGACCCTATTAACTTCATTGAAAAGCAAAAATTGGTGAGATAAATCCGATTTTTATTTGCGGTGTGTTTTTTGGCCTCTATATATATCCTCTGATTGAAAAGGAGGGGCCAAATCTTTTATTATATGTTGGCTGTTTGTCTGTTTTGTAATTGTGATTCTGACCACATTTTAGAGAATTGAGTAAAAGTTATATTTTAATGATTATAATTTTTTGCAGTGTTGATATGCTGCTCTGAAATCTTGCTGATTGCGAATGGAATGCGATGTTTTATCGCACTCCACTTGCACCGTTTTTCTCACCGTGTGGCTTAGGCCTTACTTGTTCTGTGTCCCGCTGCATCCATCGCAACGTGTGCGGGCTGGAGTTCAGCTGAGTTCAGATCAGCTCACTCCAGTGCCGGGCTGAACTCAGGAGACCTCACAGCCCGCACACGCTGCGATGGATGCAGGGGGACACAGAACAAGTAATCGGCCGACACTGGAGTCATCTGATTACTTGTACTGCTGGCTGTGTGGTGACGAGTAGGCATGAGTGAGCAGTAAAATGCTCTGGTGCTTGATGGGCGAAGCCCATGTCGATTTTATTATTTTTTTTTTTTTAAATTCATTAAAAAAAAAAAACACATAACTCTAACCCTAGCGTTAGGGGTAAAAAAAAAAAGTGTGGGCTCCCGCTGCATTTTTTATCGCTAAGGGTAACCCAAGCGGCTACTGGCTGTTAACCCCCGCTGCTTGGTGTTACCTTCACTGGCAATGGAAAATCCAAGGAAGCCTTTTTTTTTTTATAAAGGTTTTTGCCTAAAAACTTTTTTAAAAAATGACGTGGGCTTCGCCATATTTTTTTTTTATGCTAGCCAGATACAGCAGGCAGGTACGGGCTTCCCCCATCTGCCTATTTGTACCCGGCTGGGAACCAAAAATATAGGGAAGCCCTTTTTTTTTTAATTATTTCATGAAATTTCATGAAAAAAAAAAAAATGACGTGGGCTTTGCTCATGTTTTTGTGTCCAGCCAGGTACAACTAGGCAGCTAGGGATTGGAATCATCAGCGCAGCGTGGCCCAAGCTTTCTGGACCTCCCGCTGCGAATTGCAGTCCACAGCCGCTGCAGAAAATGGCGCTTTCATAGAAGCGCCATCTTCTGGCGCTTTATCCAACTTTTCCAGTGGCCCTGGTGGCAGGTGGCACCCTGGGTAATAAGGGGTTAATACCAGCTATGTATGTGTAGGGGTTAATACCAGCTGGTATAAAGCCCGAGATTCTTAATGTCAGGCCAAGTTTAACCCGGCCATTAAGAATCTCCAATAAAGGGATAAAAAAAAAAAAAAAAAAAGACATCACACAGAGAAAAATACTTTATCAGAAATAAATACACAGACACATTAGGGACTCCATGTTTATTACTCCCTCTCACCCCTCCATGATCGAGAGATTTCTGTACTGACCATGCCAGAAGAGAGAGAGGGAAAAGAGAGAGAGGGGGGGGAACAGAGAGAGAGAGAGGGGAGAGAGAGAGAGGGAAAAGAGAGAGAGAGGGAAAAGAGAGAGAGAGGGAAAAGAGAGAGAGGGAAAAGAGAGAGAGAGGGAAAAGAGAGAGAGGGGAAAAGAGAGAGAGGGAAAAGAGAGAGAGAGGGAAAAGAGAGAGAGAGAGGGAAAAGAGAGAGAGAGGGAAAAGAGAGAGAGGGAAAAGAGAGAGAGAGGGAAAAGAGAGAGAGAGGGAAAGGAGAGAGAGGGAAAAGAGAGAGGGGGGGGGAAGAGAGAGAAGAGAGAGAAGAGAGAGAAGAGAGAGGGAAGAGAGAGAGAAGAGAGAGGGAAGAGAGAGAGAAGAGAGAGGGAAAAGAGAGAGAGGGAAAAGAGAGAGAGAGGGAAAAGAGAGAGAGAGGGAAAAGAGGGAGAGGGAAAAGAGAGAGAGAGGGGGAAAAGAGAGAGAGGGGGGAAAGAGAGAGAGAGGGGGAAAAGAGAGAGAGAGGGGGAAAAGAGAGAGAGGGGGAAAAGAGAGAGAGAGGGGGAAAAGAGAGAGAGAGGGAAAAGAGAGAGAGGGAAAAAAGAGAGAGGGAAAAGAAAGAGAGAGGGAAAAGAGAAAGAGAGGGAAAAGAGAGAGAGAAGGAAAAGAGAGAGAGAAGGAAAAGAGAGAGAGAAGGAAAAGAGAGAGAAGGAAAAGTGAGAGAGAAGGAAAAGAGAGAGAGAAGGAAAAGAGAGAGAAGGAGAAAAGAGAGAGAGAGGGGGGAAAGAGAGAGAGGGAAAAGAAAGAGAGAGGGAAAAGAGGGGGAAGAGGGGAGGGGGAGAAAAGAGGAGTGGGAGAAGAGGGTGGGGGGAGAGAAGAGGGTGGGGGGGGAAGAGGGGTGTGGGAGAAAGAGGGGGGGAGAAAGAGGGGGGTAGAAAGAGGGGTGGAGAAAGGGGGGAGGGAAAGGGGGGAGAAAGAGGGGGGGAAGAGAGGTGGGAGAGAGAAGAGGGGGGGAGAGAAGAGAGGAGGGGGAAAGAGAAGAGGGGGGAAGAGAAGAGAGGAGGGGGAAAGAGAAGAGGGGGGGAGAGAAGAGGGGGGGGGAGAGAAGAGGGGGGGGAAGAGGGGGGGAAAGAAGAGAGGGGGGAAGAGGTGCTCTGTCACCAACTTGCTCCACTCTGTGACTTGTTATGCAGGTGACAGAGTGCAGACAGTTGGTCCCATGCAGCAGGACAGGTGACAGAGCAGAGCTGTAACATGCTCTACTCTGACACATGCGGTGCTGCATGTCACCAGCCTGTCAGTGTCTTGCTGCGTTCTGTAGTGCTGTCGGGAGGAGCACATGATCACACCGCCCGTTCTCCTGATATCGGAGCAGAGCGAGCGGGTAGAGAATGAGATCAGTAATTATGTGACGGGGGGGGGGGGTGTTTCAGCTGAATAACCCCCCCCCTGTACTCCACACTGGCGCCCCGTGCCTCACACATCTGCCGGACGCTCAGCCCTCTTCACTGCTCCACACTGGCGCCCTCCGGATCCTGTAGCATCCTGTCACCTGCACAACAACTCCCAGAGTGGAGACAATTAGTGACATATAGCACACTATGTGTCAGAGCAGAGCATGTCACCAACTGTCTCCATTCTGGGACTTGTTGTGCAGGTGACAGAGTGGAGCAAATTGGTCCCATGCAGCGTCCCGGTCACCTGTGCTGCTGGTAGGAGCACATGATCACACTGCCGACACCGCAGCCTCTCCTCACAGCTGAGCACAGCGGGGCGGATAGTGTGATCACATACTTGCGTGACAGGGGGGATTTCAGCTGAAGAAACCCCCCTGTACTCTACACTGGCGCCCCGTGCCTCACACATCTGACGGATGCTAAGCGCGCTCTGTCTTCACCGCTCCACACTGTGCCATCCTCCGGATCCTCCCCTCGATGCTGCGCTGTGATGTGCGGTAGTCACCGCCAACAGCCCTGTCAATCACTGCGAGTGGCGCCAGCATCCTCTGACGTAACCGTCAAGTTTGAGAGCCCGGAACTTGATGGGACGTAAGAGGATACTAGCAGCCACAGCACCAGGGGGTCATGTGACCGCCACTCAGCGTGCAGGATAGCGCTGCTCAGTGCCAGAACTGCAAATAGAGGCCAATGAAGAAACGCCTATAGTGGTAAGTTACACCCATAGAGAAAATAAAAAAAATGGGTGAACCAAAAAAACAATGTGGGGTCCCACCTATTTTTTGTAGCCAGCTAAGGTGAAGCAGACATCAGCAGACTACATCTGGCAGCTTCACCTTGGCTGGTGATCCAAGACAGAGGGCACTCCACAGTTATTTTAAATTATTTCAAATCTGTTTTATTGATGAAACTGTTGTCAACATACAAACATATCATTTGTACAATAACAATACATAAACATTTTTTCAATGACAGGATAACATCCAGAAATTGTTACATTACTAAATCTCTTGGAATTCTTCAAATTATCTTTGTGCTATTACTATATAACCATTGATAAATTATAGGTCAGAATTCCACTTCTTTTGACTTCCTGTATCCTAATATACTCATTCTCCTTGTATGTCTATTGTCTTATGAATTATTGAAAAATCTTTTCATATAAAAAATGAAACTAGAAAAATGCAGATTAATGTTCAGAAAAGAAAGAAGAGGAAAGATACAAGCATAAAGAAGAGGAAATTAGAGAGAAGGGGGGAGAGGGGGAAAAGCAAGAAAAGAAAAGAAAAAAAGGGGGGGTGAGACTCCCCACCGTTTCTCAGTTCAAAAAGCTCGCCAAACTCTCCACAAACTCTGGGGACTCCATGAACATAATCCATGGTCCCCAAACTGTAGTAAATTTTTCTGTGTTCCCATTTAGTTCTGCTGTCAGCTCCTCCATTCTCTGGAGGTTTGTCATCTCCTCCAACCAATCCAGCACCGTAGGGCATCTAGTCCGTTTCCAAGATCGTGGGATAATCATACGGGCAGCCGCCAGGCAAAATCGCAACATGTCCCTTTTTTTGTGTTTTAATAGCTCCTGGGAGCATAGAAGGAAGGGCAACCTGGGGGGACTTTTCTATTTCACCTCCACTCATCCTTTTGTACAGGTAGAACACTGAGTCCCAAAAGGGTTGCAGCTTAGTACAGCTCCAGCATATGTGTACCATTGTACCTGTGTCTGTGCCACACCTCCAGCACACATCAGACACAGAGGGAAATATAGCATGTAATTTAGTCGGGTAATGGTACCACCTTGTGAGAATTTTATAACTTTTCTCTTGAGCGGCGCACGCCAAGGAAAGCTTGTGGGTCCACAGGTACGCTCTGCTCCAATCCAATCTGGAATATCCTCTCCCAGTTCCTCTCCCCACCTACAGACAAAGTGAGGTTTATCCAGCCTATTTCTCTGGTTCAGCATTTTATAAATGAGTGAGATGCCATGTCCAGGTGATGACCCCAGTAAAAATACTTTCTCAAAAGGAGTGGGGGGTGTCCTCATCCTTCTCTCCCTGTCCTGGTACGAGAGGAAATATTTCAACTTCATATATTCCATCCAGGAAATCTCTCTCCCTGTGGCCTGCATGGAAGTATAAGTTGGTAGGGTGTGTCCCTGAAGTACGTGACCAAAACGAGTATCATCCGCCCGGGTAAATCCCCCGAATCTATGGGAGTGGAGTCCCAGGGGGAACTTCTTATTACTGAATACGGGGGTTAGTGGGCTTGAGAGAGAGATCCCTTTTTTATCTCTCCATCCCACACCCCCATCGCTGTCCGCGTGAACTCCATTCCCTTCGCTATCTGGATCCTACTTTCTTTCTCTAACCACGGGAGTAAATGTGTCACGCTCCTGATGCCTCGGCACCGCTCCTTACCCACTGATCCGGTCGCACCATCCCGCCACAGCTCCGTACCCACTGATCCGGCCTCACCGTCATTGCATCGCTCCTTACCCACTGATCCGGTCTCGCCGTCGTGGCACTGCTCCATACCCACTGATCCAGTCTCACCGTCATTGCACTGCTCCTTATCCACTGATCCAGTCCACGTGTCCGCCGGTCATGGCTGCCGCTCCCGCTCGTGCTCTCCTGTATCCTGTCCCCAGTCTCATGTGTCTGACTCTGAGTCCTAGACTCATGCTTCTGTATATGGTCGGGCCGCGCCCACTCACCTGGTCTTATGGGCCCAGCACTGCTGAAGCAGGAAATGACATGAGGCTGTGCTGGGTATATAAGACTGGCCTTTCCATGTGGGCAGGGCCTGATCAACGTGTCTTGTAAGCCTTGTCTTGAAAGCTAGATGCTCAGGTCCCCTGGTGCCGTGTCCTGTTATCAATACTATTGCCTGACATTCCTACCCGGCACCTGTGCCGGATTCCTGCACTGTTTCCAGGAACTCTGAAGCCTCAGTGACTCTGTTCTACCCGTCCCCTGTGGGACGCTGTCCTTGCCACGCTAGTGCTCCGGCTACCGTGCACCCAGGCCTCCGATGTGGTGCACGGTCCAGTGGATTCACCACCTGTAAGGGAGTTCCCAGCATATCCTGTTCGATCACCACCGATTGTTTCGAATTCCTATGAAAATGCCAGTCCAGTAATCTCGTTAGGATAGCTGCCATGTAATATAACTGAAAATTTGGGAGCCGCGCCCCACCGTCACTTTTGTGTCTGGTCAGAGTTTTAATTCCTGTTCGGGGTCTCCTGTTCCCCCAGACAAACCCAGACAAGGCTGTCCGGATCTTGGAGAAGTAACTTAGCGGTAGCTGTATGGGTATTGTCTGAAACAGGAACAGGAACCTCGGTAACACATCCATCTTTATCGCGTTTATACGCCCAAACCACGTCAATCTCTTTTTGTCATATTTCTTTAAGCCCCTGATTGTCCTCTCTAAAAGGGGAAAAATTGTGATGTGCAATTTTTGCTGGATCCCTAGGTACCATAACTCCCAGATATTTTAAAACTGACGGTTGCCACTTAAAAGGGAAGTTTTGTGATACTCTCGCAAGGTCTTCTGCCGATAAAGTCACGTTCATGGCCTCTGATTTGGAAAAATTTACTTTGAAGTTGCTTAAGTTGCCAAACTCTTCGAACTCCTTGAGTAAGGATGGGAAGGATATGTGTGGTTGGGAAATGAACATGAGAAGGTCATCCGCGAATAGAGCCAGCTTACGGTTCTCCCCCCCGCCTCCATCCCGTGGATGCTTGTGTTGTTTCTCAGGGCGACCGCAAGGTGCTCCATGACTATGACATATAACAGGGGCGACAGTGGACATCCCTGTCTCGTTCTATTGTGGACCGGAAAGGATGATGATAGAAACCCATTTGTCCTGACTTTTGCTGAGGGTCTCATATACAGGGACGCAATTCTACCCAAAAATTTCTGACCCAAACCCACCTGTCTCAATGCTGCCATCATAAAGCTCCAACTGACCCGGTCGAAGGCCTTCTCCACGCCCACTGAAAGTAAACACATGGGGAGAGACTGAGCCTTCAACCGAGCCATCAGGAGGAACAATTTGTTGGTGTTGTCCCGTGCCTCCCAGCCTTTTACGAATCCCACCTGGTCCGTATGTATTTTCCCAGGCAGGGACGGGGCAAGTCTGTTGGCAAGTGCTTTAGAGAAAAATTTCAAATCTAAATTAATCAGTGAGATGGGTCTGTAATTTGTAACCAGCAAGTGGTCCTTTCCCGGTTTGGGGATAACACATATGTGTGCTTCAAGAGACTGTGCTACCCACTGGGAGTTTTCAGATATGGAGTTAAATACTTTGGTCATGAACGGGGATAACTGAGTCTGAAAAATTTTATAGAACTTAGGGGTAAACCTGTCCGGACCTGGGCTTTTGCCTGAGGGAGAATCCCTGATAATAGATGCCACTTCTGTCTCTGTAAAGTCTGCTTCTAGGTTTTCAACCTCAGTATTGGGTATAGTCGGCAGGGCTGTTTTAAGTATGTAATCATTTATTTTAGTCTCCAAAGCTTCTTGTGGCATATCCCCAAATTTGCCCCTTATGTCGTAAAGGTCACTAAAGGCCCGTCCGGGATAGTGAGGCTCAAAAATATGGGGGCATGATCTGACCAAGAGATACTGCCTATAGAGGCCTGCATCTGCCATGTTAGGGCCTTCTGACTTACAAGGAATAGGTCTATGCGGCTGTACGAAGAGTGAGCCGGGGAAAAATATGTGTAGTCACGATCTACTGGGTGCAGTGTTCTCCATGCATCCACTAATCTGAGTTCCTGTATACAACGCTTAACTTTCGTTAGTTTCCTTATTGAGAGAAAGTTATGTCCCGATGTTGTGTCTACCTTAGTGTCCAAAGTGAAGTTTAAATCACAGCCCACGGTCACGGTCCCTTCTGCGAATTCATCCAGTGATGACAGGAGAGAGGAGCAGGTCGTCGCCGGGTCTCTATTCGGTAGATACCAATTGACAATGGTAAAAATGGATGAGTTAACATTAATTTTCAGTAATATAAATCTTCCCTCCGTATATCTAGAACTGTGTGCACCAGGGACTTATGGATGCCTATGGACACTCCCTTGGATTTTGACTCTGGGTTGGAACTGTGGACCCAGTTAGTGTAATATCTGCCTCTAAAGATGGGGAGGTGGCCCGTTTTAAAATGTGTTTCTTGGATCAATAGTATGTGGACTCTTTTTTTTGTGCATGTCAAAAAATATCTGGGAGCGTTTTTGCGGGACATTAAGTCCCCTCACATTTCGTGACCCTCAATTAATCTGCTTCATTTGAATGCGGAGGAACAGTGGGGACTCTAGGGATAGGTTTGGGGATTAGGGAGAGAGAGATGTGCAGCCAAGTAGGATAGGAAGAGCAGGGGAAGAGAAGAGGAAATAAAAGAGAAGAGGTAAGAAGGTTGAGAATACAAAAGAAACTACCAACAAAGCAGTAGAAACCACATGCAAGGAGGTCAGAGTGCCTCCTGCCTGCAAGGTCACAACAAGACCCTAACGTCGGGTCTAAAAAGACTAAAAGTAACTGTATAGGTATAAGAGAACACCAAACTGTCTAACCTAGGGATGGTGAGACTACACCACTCCTTTATAGCGTGTTATCCCAATCAGGGAGGGAACTTTCTACAAAGTAGCCCCCTGCCCCGGACTAACAATAAGCAATTATTCAACTTAGTTTGTCAGCCAGAGCCCTATATAATGTGGGGACACAGGGTCTAGAGAGAATATTGTGTTATACACCGTCAAGGTGTGCCCCCCCGGCCCCCCCTTCCAGGAAGGTGGGAGGGAACCACCCTCCCCTCATAATCAGAAAGACTTAATACCCCCTGGCAAAAAATTATGGTAAAACTGGGAGGTACATTTTATTGAGAAACAACCCAATGAATTTTTGTTTATAAATCAATAACTCCTTAAACATCAGACTGGTCTTCCTCTTCTTTCTCTTCGAGGGCCACGCATCCGATCACCATCTGGGGCACCACCCCCTCCCCCCATTGGAAACACCGGCCATTCCTCTATAGGCACCAACGGAATGTCCAGGGCTGCAGCAAACAATGGCATATCAGTCGGGTTCCTAAGAACAATCATTCTTCCCGCGTGTCGGACCTGCAGGCGGAAGGGAAATCCCCAGCTGTATTGAAACTCATATGAACGGAGCATGTCCAGGAGAGGTTTCAGTGCTCTCCTCCTTTGTAAAGTGAAAGATAAGTCTTGCAGAATCTGGACTTGGCTCCCCTCGTATGCTGGTGAAACTCCACTGCGCAGCTTAAACAGGATGGCCTCTTTCAGGACATAACGGTGGACCCTGCAAATCCCATCTCGAGGTCTGTCATTCTGTGTAGGTCTAGGGCCAAGTGCTCTATGCACTCTGTCTAGCTCCAGGGGTTGATAACAGAGAGAATAGCGGAATTGGGTTTTAAAAACCGCGCCAGAGATCCAGATGTAAACTTGATCAATGTATACTTTATTTCGGCATAGGTCTACGCGTTTCTGGGGTCTCAGCCCCCTTCTTCAGGACCAGCAAGCACAAGATACAAAGAATCTGCAGAGTACCATGTATACAGACAATATATACCCAGTGGAAAATCAAAAGAACCGCCCTCAAAAGAAAAAAATCGGCGGGAAAAAACACATCCACCCCTGCAAGGAGTGACGTGGTCCGATGAAAAAAAACAAGAAAATGAACTGTATAAATAGTGACATTCTCTTTGTTAATAAAATGACCGATGTCAAACAAAATTAATTAAAATAATTAACATGAAAAAATACGTCATTGTTGAATAAAAAAATATATATAACCATACATATATATGTGTTTATTTGTGTCCCAGAATATATTGGCAATTATACTGCGGTAAGAGGGTATAGAACCCACACCTAATTTTGGCCATCACTCTTCTTGAAGACCAGAAATTGTGAAGCGGTGAGTCCACACAACCAGAACGGTGTGCGGTAGAAAGCTCATGATTTAATGAAAAGTGAACCACCATAAAAAAGAGGTTAATAGTGAAAAAAAAATTATATATATAATAGTAAGAAAAAATAGGACAAAAAATCCATTCCAATATTAAATTAAGTGCGGAATGGATATTGGTGTAAAAAACATCTCATAGACAGATTAAAATAATGAGCGCAAATGCACCCAATGCAAATAACCCCGCATATACATAAAAATTGTATCCTATAAAATATCTCTATGTGTAGTGATCCATATATAGAGGGGTTAGTTTAATGAAAAATTAATTGGAACGGCCAAAAAGTATCAAGCCGAAAAAACAAGTGTATATATTTATGTGAAGAACTAATCAAAATACTATTAAAAAGTGTAGTGGATATGAAAAAAACCCGTAATTGAAAGAAACAGAAAAAGAGATTTAAGAGTGAATAGATTACAGAAGCGTGGGAAAAAAAAAAAAAAACCACTACACGTGCGTATAGTAACATGAGAGATAGGGGTGAAGAGAGTTCAGAAGCGTGGGAAAAACCACAGTACGCATGTGTTAGATCAAAGGCAAGGAGCCGGTGCATTGAATAGACCAATGATTAGAACTAGGGTGAACAGAGTTCATAGTATAAAGAGAACTTAGGAGAAGGAGGAAATGAACAGACAGGAACCCAGATAATAGATTATAGATACCGTGCAGAAAAAACACATATATATCTATATATGATGGACCTAAACAACGATCCCGTTTCTTAAATTTATAGACTAACCGGCAAGGAGTTTATCAGAAGGAATAATTATCCATCTAGAAAAATTACTAAATTCTGATCACAATGCAGGAACCCTTTGGAACTATGAATAGAATATTGCAATATTGTAAAATATTGTGAATGATGTTTTGGAACTATGATTAAAAATATTGTAAAAATATATATAGACAATAAATATGAATTATAATATATAAATAGTAGTTATCCTTCTGGGCAACAACTGGCCTCTAATGTTATAGGGCGTTAAATAGATAAAATAAAATATGTCATATATAGTATGACCAGTAAAATGTGAAGGACTTATCCATAAAAAATATATAAAAAATAGAAACTAACATAACATGGATGATGATCAAGTATAAATAACTAAAATTACAACATTATTCAAACACAATAAGAACAGTAAAAACATAAAACCACTATTGTAAAAACAGTAATATAAATAAATTATTCATGAAAGATGTCCGTTATTTCGTTAAGACCCCTTGGTTTAAGAGTATCAAGCTTGTATATCCAGAACGTTTCTTTCCTATTCAGCACCTCCATACGGTTATGGACATATGGAGGAATATGTTCTATAGGGGTCACTTTAATCCTAGTAGCCTTTTTATGTTGCAAATTAATATGCCTAGACAGACCATGCAACATAAATCCAACCTTAATGTTGTGTCTATGTGAGTTGATACGGTTATGAAGCGGCTGTATCGTCCTGCCAATATACTTCTTGTCACATTCGCATTCTATAAGATAAATAACATGATCTGTCTGGCAAGTGAGATGACTTTTAATGTTAAATTCCACCCCTCCTGAATTGAGGCCGAATTGTAACCTCCCATGTTGTATATCATTGCAGCATAAACACTTCTTCATGCCACATTTATAGACCCCTACCGGTCTATCAGACATAGTGATAGGAAGAATCTCTTTTAGCCTGCTTGGGGCTAATATGTTTTTTAACGTGGGCGCTCTCCGATAAATGATCCCAGGAGTAGCCGGCAAGGTTGTTCTTATTGTGTTTTATGTTTTTACTGTTCTTATTGTGTTTGAATAATGTTGTAATTTTAGTTATTTATACTTGATCATCATCCATGTTATGTTAGTTTCTATTTTTTATATATTTTTTATGGATAAGTCCTTCACATTTTACTGGTCATACTATATATGACATATTTTATTTTATCTATTTAACGCCCTATAACATTAGAGGCCAGTTGTTGCCCAGAAGGATAACTACTATTTATATATTATAATTCATATTTATTGTCTATATATATTTTTACAATATTTTTAATCATAGTTCCAAAACATCATTCACAATATTTTACAATATTGCAATATTCTATTCATAGTTCCAAAGGGTTCCTGCATTGTGATCAGAATTTAGTAATTTTTCTAGATGGATAATTATTCCTTCTGATAAACTCCTTGCCGGTTAGTCTATAAATTTAAGAAACGGGATCGTTGTTTAGGTCCATCATATATAGATATATATGTGTTTTTTCTGCACGGTATCTATAATCTATTATCTGGGTTCCTGTCTGTTCATTTCCTCCTTCTCCTAAGTTCTCTTTATACTATGAACTCTGTTCACCCTAGTTCTAATCATTGGTCTATTCAATGCACCGGCTCCTTGCCTTTGATCTAACACATGCGTACTGTGGTTTTTCCCACGCTTCTGAACTCTCTTCACCCCTATCTCTCATGTTACTATACGCACGTGTAGTGGTTTTTTTTTTTTTTTTCCCACGCTTCTGTAATCTATTCACTCTTAAATCTCTTTTTCTGTTTCTTTCAATTACGGGTTTTTTTCATATCCACTACACTTTTTAATAGTATTTTGATTAGTTCTTCACATAAATATATACACTTGTTTTTTCGGCTTGATACTTTTTGGCCGTTCCAATTAATTTTTCATTAAACTAACCCCTCTATATATGGATCACTACACATAGAGATATTTTATAGGATACAATTTTTATGTATATGCGGGGTTATTTGCATTGGGTGCATTTGCGCTCATTATTTTAATCTGTCTATGAGATGTTTTTTACACCAATATCCATTCCGCACTTAATTTAATATTGGAATGGATTTTTTGTCCTATTTTTTCTTACTATTATATATATAATTTTTTTTTCACTATTAACCTCTTTTTTATGGTGGTTCACTTTTCATTAAATCATGAGCTTTCTACCGCACACCGTTCTGGTTGTGTGGACTCACCGCTTCACAATTTCTGGTCTTCAAGAAGAGTGATGGCCAAAATTAGGTGTGGGTTCTATACCCTCTTACCGCAGTATAATTGCCAATATATTCTGGGGCACAAATAAACACATATATATGTATGGTTATATATATTTTTTTATTCAACAATGACGTATTTTTTCATGTTAATTATTTTAATTAATTTTGTTTGACATCGGTCATTTTATTAACAAAGAGAATGTCACTATTTATACAGTTCATTTTCTTGTTTTTTTTCATCGGACCACGTCACTCCTTGCAGGGGTGGATGTGTTTTTTCCCGCCGATTTTTTTCTTTTGAGGGCGGTTCTTTTGATTTTCCACTGGGTATATATTGTCTGTATACATGGTACTCTGCAGATTCTTTGTATCTTGTGCTTGCTGGTCCTGAAGAAGGGGGCTGAGACCCCAGAAACGCGTAGACCTATGCCGAAATAAAGTATACATTGATCAAGTTTACATCTGGATCTCTGGCGCGGTTTTTAAAACCCAATTCCGCTATTCTCTCTGTTATCTGCCATTCGGGGTGCTGCTGCCTTTGATCAACATATGCGGTTACAGGAGTTGTGCCTTTCACAACTCCAATAGGTGAGTAGGATTACTCTCATTATACTCCCCCTGTTATCAGGGTAAGGCCCTATGCGCTTTTTTGTCCACAGGTTTCTTGCTTATAAATTACCTTTGAATCTGGGATACCGGTTCACTTTTTCCTGTGGTACAGCAGCAGAGGGTCCCTCCTCCGGTCTAAGGAAATGGAATATTTCAACAACCGAATATCGAATAGAGAGAAACTGATTCTACAAACAGTAGGTGCACCTAAAGTTCATTATCCTGACTTGGACCTCGTTTTGCCGGATGTTTATTCGGATGAGGACACTAAAACTATGAAAAGTATGTTTCTGCGTTTAGAGGACTTACTAAAGGAGGAATTACGATTTGGGCTTGATGCCCGTTTTCTCACGATTTATATAGAAGAAAAACTGTGCCCGAGGGGCTTGAGAATTAAACAGGACTCTCCTTTTCCTTTGGATACTGACTTTACTTTAGAATGGAATGACAATTTATGGAAATGTATGCATGGCATGTTACAATGCCTCTATAAGAAAAGGAGCACTATTGCGAGTGAAACTACAGCCCGTATTAATGAACTGTATATAGAAATGACTAAATATGATATGCACCCGGAATTTAAAATACTTAATTCTGATATCAATACTAAATTGACTCAGATTGAGCAAGATTGTATATATAGGAAATCAAGGAAGTTGCAACGGGATAGACTAGATATGATTCCTAATAATGGTAAGGGTCCTGACACATCAGAGGGACCTAGAAGAACTGTCGGTCGGAGGCCTAGTTCTACCAACAATTCTAGGAATTTCGTTAACAGTAAATTCCATAGAAAGAAATCAGACTCTTTTCCAAAAAGGGTTACTGCTGATCTTTCTAGGGAGGGCCCCTTAATACCTCTGTCCTCCAAGACAGCACAGGTACCCCCTCCCCAAGATCAGGTTACCATTTCAGCTCCTAATGAGGTGTTCTCAGAAAATGTGGTGGTTACTGAGAACACTGTGGTTACACCTCCCCCTATCAATTTGGCCACTAATCCTGCCAGGTCCACTGTTAAACCCAGAGATTTTGAGGACACTAGGAGACAACTGGAGTCACTCAGGGTCCAGATAGAAAAAATTAGAAACAATAGAGAGTTTATTTCTGATCATATGCCAGTGGATTCCCCTCCTCCAGGTGATGTATCATCTGATAAAGCCTTTACTGATCTTTTAGACCTGTCCACACATGAGGACTACATTCCTTTACCTTTCTCACAGGAGGCCTTAACGATATCTACCTCTACTATTCCAGGAGAAGGTGTGACTGATCGTTCAAAGGAGACCACTATTTTAGTGGACAATACCTCCAAGAATGATTCCTGCGTGCCTTTTTTACCCAGGGTCAGGGGCACTCAGCCCAGCATTTCTTGTTTTCTCACACCAAGGGGGGAAAAAAGAAAAAATCCTACAGAGGAACCAGGGCTGGTACCAGGATCCAGCAAAAAAGAAAAGAAAAAATAATGAAATACAATATGACGGGCATTTTTAACCTCTCCAGCTATACCTTATCTAAAATAGAAACCAGCGTACTTAGAAAAGGACTATCCTTTTGTCCTACTAAATCTGCCAATGACTTTGATCTATATCTTGACTTCCAAAGGTTCATTAGGAAATTGACATTGACTCGTCATTTCCAGATTAATAAATACAGTCCCCAGAATGAGAATACAGTACAGGACAATTTCCAACATACTGATCTGAGATTAAAATCAGCATTTTATCCACTCCAGAGTAAGGGACACCATATTAAGACCTTCAATGATCTTGTACTGGAAGATTTCAAGGAATTGCAGAATAAGAATTCTCCCTCAGGAATTAACCTTACCAGAGAAGAGAGAGGCGCTCTGATGACACTAAAAAATAACACTTCTCTTATAATTAAAAATGCTGACAAAGGAGGGGGGATTGTAATACAGGACAGAAGTGCATATATCCAAGAGGCTCTAAGGAATTTGTCCAACCCCCTCCACTATGAGGTGACGGATATGACTACTTATAATCAGTCTGTGCAGGAATACCGTGCCCTGATACAGAGGGCTATTGCTCTGGGGGTTTTAAATAAACACGAGAGCAAATTCCTAGAAGTAAAAAATCCGAGGGTAGCATTTTATTATCATCTACCCAAAATACATAAATGCCTCCAAAATCCCCCAGGCAGACCCATCATATCAGGGATTGGGTCTTTAACTGAGAATCTTGCTGCATACGTGGATCAGGTAATGAGACCACATGTTATTAATCTCAGGAGTTACCTGAGGGATTCCACGCATCTTATTAATACTATTAAAGATGTGAGTTGGTTGGACTCTTATGTTTTCATCACACTTGATATTGCCGCTCTTTATACTAATATCCAACATGAATTGGGGCTGGAATGCTTCCGACAATTCCTAGAAGTTGATGAAAGACTGCCTATTCCACAGAAAAAGTTTTTGCTGGAGGGTATGAAGTTCATTCTGAAGAATAACTTCTTTACCTTTCAAGATATATTGTACCATCAACGCTGTGGCACAGCGATGGGCTCGAGGGCTGCACCTATTTTCGCAAATCTATTCATGGGTCTGTTTGAGTTGTCACACATTTATTCCTCCGATCTTTTTAGACATGTCATCGTGTACAAAAGGTACATCGATGACTTGTTCATTATATGGGATGATTCAGGTAGAAACCTACACGACTTTCTGAAATGTATTACAAATAATGATTGGGGTCTAACATTTACACCCACGATAGAAAGGGGATCTATTGATTTCTTGGATCTCACCATTACACATGACGGAGGAACAATTTATACTAAAACCTTTTTCAAAAAGGTCGACAGCAATGGGTACATTGATTTTACGAGTAGCCACTACAACAAGTGGCTTATCAATGTGCCCAAGAATCAATTTCAGAGGGTGAGGAGGAATTGCACCCTCGATAGTGACTACAAGGAACAGGCTATGGTTCTTAAAAATAGGTTTCTAGATAAAAAGTACCCCCCATCGCTAATCAAGAGGGCATATCAGGTGAACAAGGATCTGAGCCAAAGTGAATTGACTATACGGAGTGTTAATCCTGTGGTGAAAAATGGTCCTGATCCCGGGAATGATTTTTCCTCACACTTCCTTACTACTTATAGTAAGGACGGTGAATTTATTAAAAATATCATCCGAAGACATTGGAGTGTTCTTCGGAATGATCCCTACCTAAGGGGAGCCTTGCCGGCTACTCCTGGGATCATTTATCGGAGAGCGCCCACGTTAAAAAACATATTAGCCCCAAGCAGGCTAAAAGAGATTCTTCCTATCACTATGTCTGATAGACCGGTAGGGGTCTATAAATGTGGCATGAAGAAGTGTTTATGCTGCAATGATATACAACATGGGAGGTTACAATTCGGCCTCAATTCAGGAGGGGTGGAATTTAACATTAAAAGTCATCTCACTTGCCAGACAGATCATGTTATTTATCTTATAGAATGCGAATGTGACAAGAAGTATATTGGCAGGACGATACAGCCGCTTCATAACCGTATCAACTCACATAGACACAACATTAAGGTTGGATTTATGTTGCATGGTCTGTCTAGGCATATTAATTTGCAACATAAAAAGGCTACTAGGATTAAAGTGACCCCTATAGAACATATTCCTCCATATGTCCATAACCGTATGGAGGTGCTGAATAGGAAAGAAACGTTCTGGATATACAAGCTTGATACTCTTAAACCAAGGGGTCTTAACGAAATAGCGGACATCTTTCATGAATAATTTATTTATATTACTGTTTTTACAATAGTGGTTTTATGTTTTTACTGTTCTTATTGTGTTTGAATAATGTTGTAATTTTAGTTATTTATACTTGATCATCATCCATGTTATGTTAGTTTCTATTTTTTATATATTTTTTATGGATAAGTCCTTCACATTTTACTGGTCATACTATATATGACATATTTTATTTTATCTATTTAACGCCCTATAACATTAGAGGCCAGTTGTTGCCCAGAAGGATAACTACTATTTATATATTATAATTCATATTTATTGTCTATATATATTTTTACAATATTTTTAATCATAGTTCCAAAACATCATTCACAATATTTTACAATATTGCAATATTCTATTCATAGTTCCAAAGGGTTCCTGCATTGTGATCAGAATTTAGTAATTTTTCTAGATGGATAATTATTCCTTCTGATAAACTCCTTGCCGGTTAGTCTATAAATTTAAGAAACGGGATCGTTGTTTAGGTCCATCATATATAGATATATATGTGTTTTTTCTGCACGGTATCTATAATCTATTATCTGGGTTCCTGTCTGTTCATTTCCTCCTTCTCCTAAGTTCTCTTTATACTATGAACTCTGTTCACCCTAGTTCTAATCATTGGTCTATTCAATGCACCGGCTCCTTGCCTTTGATCTAACACATGCGTACTGTGGTTTTTCCCACGCTTCTGAACTCTCTTCACCCCTATCTCTCATGTTACTATACGCACGTGTAGTGGTTTTTTTTTTTTTTTTTTTTCCCACGCTTCTGTAATCTATTCACTCTTAAATCTCTTTTTCTGTTTCTTTCAATTACGGGTTTTTTTCATATCCACTACACTTTTTAATAGTATTTTGATTAGTTCTTCACATAAATATATACACTTGTTTTTTCGGCTTGATACTTTTTGGCCGTTCCAATTAATTTTTCATTAAACTAACCCCTCTATATATGGATCACTACACATAGAGATATTTTATAGGATACAATTTTTATGTATATGCGGGGTTATTTGCATTGGGTGCATTTGCGCTCATTATTTTAATCTGTCTATGAGATGTTTTTTACACCAATATCCATTCCGCACTTAATTTAATATTGGAATGGATTTTTTGTCCTATTTTTTCTTACTATTATATATATAATTTTTTTTTCACTATTAACCTCTTTTTTATGGTGGTTCACTTTTCATTAAATCATGAGCTTTCTACCGCACACCGTTCTGGTTGTGTGGACTCACCGCTTCACAATTTCTGGTCTTCAAGAAGAGTGATGGCCAAAATTAGGTGTGGGTTCTATACCCTCTTACCGCAGTATAATTGCCAATATATTCTGGGACACAAATAAACACATATATATGTAGTGTTATATATATTTTTTTATTCAACAATGACGTATTTTTTCATGTTAATTATTTTAATTAATTTTGTTTGACATCGGTCATTTTATTAACAAAGAGAATGTCACTATTTATACAGTTCATTTTCTTGTTTTTTTTCATCGGACCACGTCACTCCTTGCAGGGGTGGATGTGTTTTTTCCCGCCGATTTTTTTCTTTTGAGGGCGGTTCTTTTGATTTTCCACTGGGTATATATTGTCTGTATACATGGTACTCTGCAGATTCTTTGTATCTTGTGCTTGCTGGTCCTGAAGAAGGGGGCTGAGACCCCAGAAACGCGTAGACCTATGCCGAAATAAAGTATACATTGATCAAGTTTACATCTGGATCTCTGGCGCGGTTTTTAAAACCCAATTCCGCTATTCTCTCTGTTATCTGCCATTCGGGGTGCTGCTGCCTTTGATCAACATATGCGGTTACAGGAGTTGTGCCTTTCACAACTCCAATAGGTGAGTAGGATTACTCTCATTATACTCCCCCTGTTATCAGGGTAAGGCCCTATGCGCTTTTTTGTCCACAGGTTTCTTGCTTATAGCTCCAGGGGTTGGCTTGATGGTTCACCCAGGATCTCATTAAACATCACTTGGAGGGCTCTCTGGAGATCCTTAGGTTCAACAGACTCTGGTAAACCCCGGACCCTTAAATTGTTTCTCCGGCCCCTGTTTTCAGCATCGTCCATTGCTTCTACCATATATTGTATTTGGCGGGAGTGCTGATCCAAAATGGCCCCTTGTGCCTGAGTGGTGTCTTTTATATTCTGTATTTTAGCCGCCTGTATTTGGTTCTGAGTGTCCACTCTTTCCACCTCCCCCCTCAGGGCCGACAGCTCTGTGCGGTATGCCTGTTCCAGCATTGCTATACGTCGCCATATCTTCTCTGGTGGGCATAGAAGAGATATGTGCCCGGATTTCATTAAGTTCTGTTAGCACTCCTGGTTCATGTGATCTTATTGTACTTGTGGCAGGCTCTAACTCTGCTTGCATTTCCATATCATATACTCTTTGACTCAGGCTGTGTCTCACTGAAGATAGGGCATTTCCACTAGCAGGGCCCTGTTCCCCATTTGCAGCATTAATAGCCTCTGCTTGAGATTTATTATTGCCCTCCATCTGTGACAGGGGTAAGGACACCTCTCCCCCCTCCTGAGGCCTCCCCACTGCAGGTCTGCAATCAGCAATGGTGGGGGTTGTACCCATGCTCCCTGCACCAGGGCTCCCCTGTACCTGAGACCCTGCACGCGTGCCATCTGGGGTTATCAGCTGCCTCTCCTCCTCTGCCCGGGTGGTTTCCTCCATCTGTCTCTGCTGCTGCTGGGGCTTCCCCTGCCTCTCCATCTTGGGAGATGTCTGCGGTGCTGTCCTCTGCTTCAGCCCGGTAAGGAAGCCTCTGATTCCCTTCTCCTCTGTCCGTGCCGCTCCGCTGCTGGGCCCCTGGGATCTCTCCCTTCTCTTCCGCTGCATATCCTTTTCTTCCAGGTTCTTGGGCTGGTTTAATCATCAGTAGTGTAGTCCGGTGGCAGGAGCTGAGACAAACACGTCCTTACTCCTCCATAGCCAGGACACGCCCGCAGTTATTTTAAATTAAATAAATAATTTAAAAAAAAAAACGTGAGGTCCCCCCCAAATTGAATCACCAGCCAAGATAAAGCAAACAGATGTGGTCTGGTATTCTCAGACTAGGGAGGTCCACGGTTATTGGACCCTCTTCAGCCTAAAAATAGCAAGCCGCAGCCACCTAAAAAATGGTGCATCCATTAGATGCGCCAATCCTGGCGCTTCGTCCCAGCTCTTAGCATTGCCCTAATGTGGTGGCAAACGGGGTAATACATGGGGTTGATTACACCTGGCATCAAGCCTTGGCATTAGTGATGTCACGGCGTCTATCAGATACCCAACATCACTAACCCAGTCAGTAATGAAAAAAAATAGACGACAAACAAATTTTTATTTGAAAAAACACTCCAACACATTCCCTCTTTCACCAATTTACTGAAAAGAAAAAACAAATCTGGGTCCGGCTGTTTTGCTATATTTTTAACACTAAGGTTCAGATACGGCTTTAAAGAAGGCAAATAAGTAATTTTATTATAAAGGTTAATATGAAATACAAACTTAAAGGAAAAGTATGATATTGCGTACACTTTTGTATATTGAACATACAAAGGTTAAGTACAGTTAAATATACTTACATCACCAAGGAGCATTGAAACATCATCTGTCTGGAGGTCAGAGAAGCATGACATAGACAGAGGACTCCTGGACATCCCAACACTGACCGGACATCTCGGTACAGGTAACACGAGCTTCTGTCTGTGCTATACTTCAGCTGATCTTAAATAGGAGGTTTGTACAATAATTACAAGCCTTAAAGTTAATGTGTTGTAGTCTTATTGATCCATGTCCTTTGATGGCCAGTCATTGGGCATAGATGAATCAGAGATACACCACACATCAGACAATGGGGTAATAAACCCACAGCATTCAAGTCTCCCAAGAATACACATCAGGTATTTGAGCTAGGTAAATGGATATATTGTCTATCTGTGTATATAGCAAACACCTAAAACATCAGATTGTTGAACTAAAGTAAATCATAGTTTCAATTTCAATGGATAGCAAACACACAAAACCATCAGATATTTGATTGTAAATAAATCATAAGGTTTCTGTTACAATGGTATATTGTCTGTCTGTATATTCAAGACAAACACACAGAAATCCTTAAGTATATACAAGATTTTGTAACCATGTACACTTTGTCTGTCTGACTAATCAATGTTATAGTATAACATAATTTATAAACTCAAAAAATAGCCATTTTTATATTTGCAATACATTCCACCCATGGCTATTTTGAGCCATAGATTATTTATACAAGGTACCATATCCTAAGGGCATGGTTTTAGCAGATGATTGACATAAGGAAAGTGTACACTGTATACAACAACACAAAGCAATGCATGCACAAATTATAGCAAATATTACTCCTAATATATAACGAATATATCCAAAAATCAGGTAACTAAGAAAGTACCCATTCCCACCATCTACCATTATCTTGTGTAATGTAATAAATCTAGTATATCTATCTCTACTTGTGGTATTTATAAATGTAACCACCAAACAAGAGAATCAGCCTTCTGCTTTAGTAGCATCTGCAGCTACAGTGAGTGTTCCTACAATTATTATAGGTAATCCTTGTATCTATGATTTTGTTAACAATTTTACATTTTGTGTATATGATGAAACGGTCATTATATTGTTAATCTCATATTATTTCCTGCCCTCATACGTTTGCATTTTTTATTTGTATGAGAGCCACAAATAATAGCAATCTCTTTATAGCCTGTCTGATTCTGTATTTTTAATTGTTGACATCTGCCTATTTTGCTTTGAGGAGTCCGGAGAATGGAGTCCTCTGAGTCCTTAGGGCAATCATCTCTTCTGTTAGAGAATGTTCCCCAGTGCAGTTCATATAGGCACAATACAGATTGGAGGTGAAGTTTTGGGTCACATCTTCTTCTTCTAGGTCTTCTTTTGTTTGGTTTTCAATAAGGCCACATTTTCCACGGTTGGTCTCTGTTTTCGGTCTGAAGGTTGCTTGGCTTCTGACGGAAGTAGATCCATGCCCATGGTGGCGCCAATGATGCAACATTTCCAGATTTTGATCTAAAGGGACAAAAATACACATATTACTCATCTGTCAGTTGGGATGTATTCCCACTTGTCTTGTTTCATAACTGTCAGCACATTGCCTGCTCCTCGAGCAATGACTTCAGCAGGTTCTGGAATACCTTTGTCACTCAATTGTTTCACCCAAATTTTTGCACAATCATTGATAGGATGTGAAGATCCAAATCATTTATCTTCTCTGCAGAGCTGAAGGAGCCCTCCCTCTGACTATCTACATTTTAGAAATAGACAGTACTAGCAACTGAGCTATTCTATCTCACTTCTGTATTAACATGTCACTGTCTCCACTATTCATTAGAATTACCTTAATTAATAATCCTGATCTATCCCTTCTCTCATTACCTGAGTTCAGTTTAAGGCCAAATCTGACCTTTGGACCATGAGACCATCATACTGAGAGGGCATTTACAAGCCTATTGTGGTCCTGATTGAACATACACATAAAACAAACAACAACCATTAGGTAAATACAATACCCATTCATCACAATGGGATGATTACTTGTTTCATTGTTTTAGCCTGATTGCTCTAATAACATGTAAAACTCTGGTCTCCAGTCTAAAAAGAAAGCACAAACATGATTAGCATATAAGCTCAAATAATGCACAAAACACAATTTTATCCAGTCCATTATCCATATGCTAAAAGATTCACATCTAACTTGACAGCATAAAAAGTTCACTATTTACCCAACCATATTGGTATATTGTGCTGTATTAATTAGCAGCATGGGTATGTAAATATGAGACCAACCAAACAATAGCAAAAATAATTGCCCTTCCAATAGACTGAACACAGGGATCCTGCTGGTTTCCAGTCTCTCTTTTAACATTTGGACGGCTCTGTATTGTTTATGAGCAGGAATGGCTTTTGTAATACTTATCTCTTTACATATCTCTGTACATTCTGTATTGGTGGCAATCTCCTCTATGGTCTCAACATTACCCTTATCTTTTTCAATCTCCTCTGTGGTCTCAATATTACCGGCAATCTCCTCTGTGGTCTCAATATTACCCTTATTAATTTCAATCTCCTCTGTGGTCTCAATGTTACCCTTATCTTTTTCCCCCCATCTATCTTCCATTTCAGATGGAGACATCTTGATGGAAGATGATGATAACCTCTTCTGCTGGGCTTTGATTTCCTGCACCAAACATTTGATTTCAGCATAAAGATCCAACACCCCCGGTGGTATAGGCTTTGCTGGTGACGATGAGAAAGTGGGCCCTCTTTCTCCCCGTGTCCTGCTGTGCCCTTGCTGTGGAGATTCAGAATCTTTTGCTGCAACCTTTTTATTATGTGAAACCCCTGACTTTTTATTGAGTCCTCTCCTTTGATACAATTTTCTCTTTTGATACAATTTCCACATCTCGTCAGTACTAATCCCGTCTATTTTATCCCAGAGAACACCATCCTTTATCAGGGCCATAAACATATCTCTCCTGGTAACACGGGATCTACGATTTGTACTACTTTTGACATTGTTACACTGTTCTTCAAAATTAAGCTGATCTCTCTGTTTGGGACCCCATTCTCCCAGACCCCCTAACTGTCGGATCGCCTCCAATGTATTGGAGATGGGTTTCCCAGTCTGATTTACCATTAATGCCATCATGACATGTTTATAAGCTGCAGGGGCATTTCTAATGATACAATTTCTAATAGAAACACTTACAACAACTTGCATGTAATCGTCATATGTACTTGCTGAAATAGCATTTTTTATAGCCTCCTCCTTCAATCTCCGAGCACAATCTTTCAATGTAAACCATGGTTTTTCATTGGGCGGCCAGTCCGCCTCAGATGGGTATTTATGCTGCAATGCCATAGCCACAACATCCATCATACTACACACCACATGTGGTCGCTGAACTATCAAGGAACAAAATGCTTCCTTCACTACAGGCTCATGGCTGAGTTGAACAAACTTTGGGCCATCCACAGCATCCAGCTGTACTCCATGAGCCCCTGTCTCCCATAATCTGACTATCCAAGCTATTAAAGGTTCATTTGACCTTTGTGAAAAACGATCAAGAAGCTGACTGCAATCCTCTACCATATTCCTGTTCTGTTTACCTCTAGCTGTTTCTACAACTTGTCTATGGTATATAGGATGAACTTTTATTGGGTTAAGATGAGGATCACTTTCCTTCTCCCCACTGACATGTTCATCCTCCTGTTCTGGGTCGGTGACGTTTTCAGAATCAGATGAGTTCCATACCTCACCATTCCACTCATCTGAGTTCCCCTCTGACCCCGCTTTGGCTATGGCCAAAGCTACTTCCGTTCTATTCTCCTTCGCTCTCTTCTTTCTGTATTTATACTGCTCTATACATACAGCAGACGTGTCTGCATCATGCTGATATCCATCACATTTGTCCACTGACAACTTATTCTGACACTGTGCTGTAACCAATGCAGTCTGGACCTCACACAACTGTCTCTCTAATTCCTGAACTTTTGTTACCATACGTATCTTTTCCTCATGCTGTTTTCTATATGCAGACAACAGGATCCATCCACGCCTACCAACAGCGCCCAATTCTTTACCTTTCTCCACTTTCACTTTCTGCAAGCATTCAACCACATCTACAGGTTCAGCATTTTTCAAACATTTGTCCCATGGTTCACTCAAACCAACACTATGCGACCACTTGGTTGCCAAGATATCATAGGGACTCTGTTCCCAACCTGGAATCTCAATGCATTCACTCACAACCATTTTTTTCTTAAAAAGAGGCATATTTTACGCAATATCACACTAACAAAAATACTCAAAGCCTTCTGCGTGTATCCTGCCGACTACGCCAAATGTTTTGCTATATTTTTAACACTAAGGTTCAGATACGGCTTTAAAGAAGGCAAATAAGTAATTTTATTATAAAGGTTAATATGAAATACAAACTTAAAGGAAAAGTATGATATTGCGTACACTTTTGTATATTGAACATACAAAGGTTAAGTACAGTTAAATATACTTACATCAACAAGGAGCATTGAAACATCATCTGTCTGGAGGTCAGAGAAGCATGACATAGACAGAGGACTCCTGGACATCCCAACACTGACCGGACATCTCGGTACAGGTAACACGAGCTTCTGTCTGTGCTATACTTCAGCTGATCTTAAATAGGAGGTTTGTACAATAATTACAAGCCTTAAAGTTAATGTGTTGTAGTCTTATTGATCCATGTCCTTTGATGGCCAGTCATTGGGCATAGATGAATCAGAGATACACCACACATCAGACAATGGGGTAATAAACCCACAGCATTCAAGTCTCCCAAGAATACACATCAGGTATTTGAGCTAGGTAAATGGATATATTGTCTATCTGTGTATATAGCAAACACCTAAAACATCAGATTGTTGAACTAAAGTAAATCATAGTTTCAATTTCAATGGATAGCAAACACACAAAACCATCAGATATTTGATTGTAAGTAAATCATAAGGTTTCTGTTACAATGGTATATTGTCTGTCTGTATATTCAAGACAAACACACAGAAATCCTTAAGTATATACAAGATTTTGTAACCATGTACACTTTGTCTGTCTGACTAATCAATGTTATAGTATAACATAATTTATAAACTCAAAAAATAGCCATTTTTATATTTGCAATACACCGGCGTAATCCAATAAGAGGGCCTATACCATACTCACTGTCCCAGTCAATGAAGAACAGACTGTTTACCATTGGCTGGGAGAGCAGTGCAGTGACCTAAGCTAACATCTATAGGTCAGACCAGGCCACTGCAGGGCATGACGAGCGCTGACGTCATGAGGTTAGCTAGGTACATTACCTGCGGTGATGAACTCCACTGAACTCATGACGTCAGTGTAGCGCCCCATGGGGCAGGTGGTTAACCTACTCGTTGCCGGGCCTTTTCGGGTTGGGTCAGGCGTTGTCACGGGTGGCCTTGCCCGGTTCCATTGCCCCAAGGTTACAGTAAATGGTGGGGAAAACAGGGATATTGGAAGAGTTTGTTATGACGCCACCTGTAGTATGCAGCCAGGGAGTAGTCGCTGCTGCAGAATTCCTCACCGTGGCAGGTGTTATGGCTGCCGGGATGGTATCGCTCCCCACAGGCGGAGCGGGCCCCTGGTGGATGATGAAGGTTTTAATGGCCGTTGGTGCCTAAGCACTGGGCGGCGACGCCGGTAAGGACGAGCCAACACAGTCTCTGCGGGTTCACGGTGTAGTTTACTCACAGCTTCAGTCGCCAGCCCAGTAGCACTGGTCACTGATATGATGGGCTCCGGTCAATCCCAGGCAGGTAGGGGGCCACCACCGGTGTTTTAGAAGAGAAGGGGAGAGAGAGTCCTATTACTAGGGTGTCCCCCTCAGCAGTTAGGTACCCTAGCTGAGCTCCTGCTCCAAGCCCCGTGCCCAGTAAAGTCCAAGATTCTGAGAAATGTCTAGTCAGAACTATGGTCCTGACAGATCTGAGTTGTGTGAGTGTGTTGTGCCTACTTCTACCCCCAAGTAGACCCCGCCCCCAGGTGGCTGGCTTCAGTGACTGGGGAAGTCCTATGTATCGTGATGGCCACCTCCCTGCCTACCCTGAGCCTTCCCACCCTGTGAGAAGGCTCCTAAGCTGTATGTAGTGTGTGAATGTGGAACACCGGTGATTAACCCCCCCTTACCTGAGATAGATACCGCCTCGAGGGTGCCACATCAGCGCTCGTCATGGAGTTCAATGACTGCCGCGTTATCAAGCGAAGTATCCTGTGAGCCCGTGATGTCACCGCTAGTCACAGTCTTGGGCCGCCGGCGAGACTTGAAGTGACATCGCAGCAGGCATGGAGCTCAGTGACGAGCGTTGATGTTAGGAGTACAGCGGACTTCATCACCGCAGGTAATGAACTTAGCTAACCTCCTGATGTCAGCGCTCGTCATCCCCGCAGCTGCTGTGTGAGCAGCTGCAGGGCTGGCGGGGGAGTGGGACACGGACTACAGGAGAACCGATAGACGGAAGCCACATGGGGGTTTTGCGGACCCATTGACTTGTATTGTGTCAAGGTCCACAATTGCGGAACAAAATAGGACATGTTCCATAATAAGGGAATGGAAAAAGGGACTCTGATGTGTTTTTTGTTGGAACTGATGCCACACGGAAGTGCTACTGTTAGGGTGAACTCTTAACCAGAGATCACTAGTTGCCTACTGCCTGGCCTAATTGATGTAGACCAAGTGCATGCGTAAAGAATTCACACCAGACACAGTCGGATGTGAAATCTCTCCTTGATCACAGTAAAAATGGCAGCCAAAGAGAGTGAGTACAGAGCATGCGTCCTCTTGATATAGGCTAGGGGCGTACACAAGTTCAGATATGCCCATTTAGTGAGACAGTTCATGGGCTAGCCAATGGGGAGATCCGTGTTGCTGCTGATGTGCGGGTTTGACTTCAGTGGTGGAATCCATGGTGTCATGTGATCTGTGGGTTGGTCTTCTAGCTTGACCAGGGGTCTTCCCTTATATGGTGGTCTTCTTACATCTGGACATTCCTTGCATTCCAGGCAAGGTGTGGAGAACAGGAAATGGCAGCCATCTTTAAATCTGTGTCATGTCTATGATCTAAAACCTGAATTATGTAAGGCAAATTGGTATATTTCCCACAATCCCTTGTCAAGAGGTTAATTAAGCATTTGATGGAAAGGCTCTCCTCAACACTACCGTGTGCTATCCAATCCTACAAAATACACATTGAAAAGATAGTCTTGTCAGTAGATCCTCATAAAAAAAGAATTGACCTGGACAAATGGAACGATCGTCTGAATGAGACCTTAGGCTATGTTCACACAGTGCATCTTTTATTGCATTTTGGTGCGTTTTTGAGGTCACAAAGATGCATCCAAATGCATGCATTTTCTTCCCCCAGCAAAGTCTATGAGATTTCTATTTTGCTGTCCACACTGTACATCTTTTTTTGTCTGCATCTTGTTGCTTTTTTAAGGCAGCAAAGATGGAGTATGTCAATTTGTGACGCCCTGGACTAGTCAGGTCGTCACAGGGTTTTGCACAATCTTTCTCTCCCCGTGCAGGGTTCAACCCCTATCTTGCGATACTGCCCCCACCAGCATTCACAAATCCTAGTTACACCACACACCACACCTGTCAGGCCCACCAGTGAGCTGGTTAACCCTAGAACGCATACCTGGGGCCTCGCAGGCCTGCTAGGTAATTTGTTTTCTATGGTAGATTGTTATGCTTGCGCGTTCTAGGGTTAAGCTGGATTAGGGCCGCCCACCTAGCGGTCAAGCAGGGAGGTGGGAGGTGACATGTGAGTTCTGTAGTAGCCCTCGAGCAGTGAGGAACTCGAGGAAGCTGGGAGTTGGAGCTTCCAGGGGAAAAGCAGACTAGATCGCAGACGGTGGTCTGGACCCGGAGGAGTCGGAGACCCGGTCGTGGGAGATTGGGACTGGGTGATTGGCTAGTCTTGGAGGATAGCCAGCAGCCGCAGTTCAATAGCCGGGCTGGGACCGAAGGCACATCAGGGTACGTGGACCCTAGGTCGGGGAGAAGCTTCAAGCAACCTGGCAATTAACCTGCGGAGGACAGGCCTATATGGACTGTTCTCACGAAGCTCAGAGATCCGGGGCACTAGTGCAACGAGGGGGATAGGGCTTTCCAAGCAAAGCAGCCCACTGAAATCACAAGCGTGAGCTCCTGAGAGCAAGCTCCTCTTGCTACTCATAGCAGGGAGCGGGGCCCGGAAAGCTCCAAGCTGACGGGCCACAAAGGACACTCTAAAATACGGTGCCAGGAGGCATGCCACAGACCACCAGGCAGTACTGCAGGGGACGGGACCCGGACGAGCTCCCCAAGAGGGCAGCGGCACCCAGAGACTTGGTTTACTACGTTGTCAGCGTCTACTTTCTTGATGAGTGAGTACCTGATTAACCCCTGCAACCAGCGAGCCTGCGCTCCTCCTGCAATCCATCCCACCATTCGGGGGCCTTTCCCTACCCGTGGAGGGTGACGTCATCTAGCTGCCCCACTCCATCACCCCGGATACTCCCAATGGCAGCAGCGGTACTCCCTATTACTGGACACCATGAGTGGCGTCACAAACTATCTATATCTCCCCTGTAAATACCCCCCTTCTTCATTCGGGTGTGACACTTAGCCCCTGGGTCCAGAGACCCTCGAGCCACGAGCAGTGACATCTGGATCCGAGCGGTTCGACCACTGCTGGGGGCGGTACAAATTCTTTTAGCGTTTTTTTAGCATTTTTGAGCCCTTCCAGTCAATAATTTAACTTAAAAAATTTGTTGGCCAAAATGCGGTAAAAACCCGGCAAAAAAATGCTTAAAAAACGCATGCGTTTTTTGATGCGTTTTTGCCGCGGGTGCATTTTTTGGTGCGTTTTTTGAGGCCAAGAATGCTGCATCTTTGTGGTTAGAAAAGATGCACTGTGTGAACATAGTCTTAAGGGGGCTTTACACGCTGCGACATCGCTAGAGATTGCTAGCGATGTTGCGAGCAATAGCACCCACCCCCTTCGTTCGTGCGACATGTGGTGATCGCTGCCGTAGCGAAAAATATCGCTACGGCAGCGTCACATGCACATACCTGTTCAGCGACGTCGCTGTTGCTGACGAACAATCCCTCCTTCAAGGGGGAGGTGTGTTCGGCGACACAGCAACGTCACAAAATGGCCATCCAATAGAAGAGGAGGGGAGGAGATGAGGAACATGCCGCCCACCTCCTTCCTTCCTTCTTTTCCGGTGGACGCAGGTAGGATGATGTTCGTCGTTTCTGCAGTGTCACACACAGCGATGTGTGGTGCCGCAGGGACGACGAACAACCAGCGGCATGCACCACCAACGATATGAAAAAGAGTGACGTGTGAACGATCAACGTTTTTTGCCGTTTTTGCCATCATTGATCGTCACTCCTAGCTGTCACACGCTGCGATGTCACTAACGACGCCGGATGTGCGTCACAAACACCGTGACCCTCGACGATATATCGTTAGCGATGTCGCAGCGTGAAAAGCCCCCTTAAAACTTCTAAAATTCACAAATAACTTTGTTAGTGTCCACTCTCCTCGATATTCAACACAAATCGCAGCTTTAAGCATTGAAGATGCTGAGGTAAAGTAAAAGCTGAGCTCTGATTGGTTGCTGTGGACAACTAGAACAGTCTGACTGTGAGACAGTTTTCATAACTGAGATGTGAGATCCTTCAGGACACACATTGTCTACTTTATGTATATAGATTCACCCATTAGATCTCTGATCAGTGTGAGGTGATTGCTAAGGGGTACTTTGCACACTACGACATCGCAGCTGCGATGTCGGTGGGGTCAAATCGAAAGTGACGCACATCCGGCGTCGCTGTCGATATCGTAGTGTGTAAATCGTTTTTGATACGATTAACGAGCGCAAAAGCATCGAAATCGTATCATGGGTGTAGCGTCGGTCATTTCCATGATTTTGGAAGGACCGATGTTACGATGTTGTTCCTCGTTCCTGCGGCAGCACACATCGCTGTGTGTGAAGCCGCAGGAGCGAGAAACATCTCCTACCTGCATCCTGCGGCTCACGCCGGCTATGCGGAAGGAAGGAGGTGGGCGGGATGTTTACGTCCCGCTCATCTCCGCCCCTCCGCTTCTATTGGCCGCCTGCCGTGTGACGTCGCTGTGACGCCGCACGACCCGCCCCCCTTAGTAAGGAGGCGGTTCGCCGGCCAGAGTGACGTTGCAGGGCAGGTAAGTCCATGTGAAGCTGCCGTAGCGATAATGTTCGCTACGGCAGCTATAACACAATATCGTATGTGCGACGGGGGCAGGGACTATCGCGCTTGGCATCGCAAGCATCGGCTTGCGATGTCGTAGTGTGCAAAGTACCCCTAAGGGTCTCTGGAAATGCTCAACAAGTTTGTTGTCATCTTTTTGGATAAATCTCTACCAGTTTGTAGTAATATTTTTTCCTACAAATATATATGTGCGTCAGGTAAGGTTCAGGTGCACTAACTTGGGGTGGGTTATTCCACTTTGATTCACCATAGAAATCTGGATGTAATCTGATTGTGAAAAGAAAAAGCAAAGAAAAGAAATTGGACTTTGTAACGTAATATTTAGCTATATAATAAGAATTAATGGTATTCCTGGACTATTTTATTATTTTACTATGAGACTAAGGGGTACTTTGCACACTACGACATTGCAGCTGCGATGTCGGTGAGGTCAAATCGAAAGTGACGCACATCCGGCGTCGCTGTCGATATCGGAGTGTGTAAATCGTTTTTGATACGATTAACGAGCGCAAAAGCGTCAAAATCGTATCATCAGTGTAGGGTCAGTCATTTCCATAATGTCGTGGCAGCAACAGGTACGATGTTGTTCCTCGTTCCTGCGGCAGCACACATCGCTGTTTGAGAAGCCGCAGGAGCGAGGAAAATCTCCTTACCTGTGTCCCGCGGCTCACAACGGCTATGCGGAAGGACGGAGGTGGTCGGGATGTTTACGTCCCGTTCATCTCTGCCCCTCTGCTTCTATTGGCCGCCTGCCGTGTGACGTCGCTGTGACGACGCACGACCCACCCCCTTCGGAAGGAGGCGGATCGCCGGCCAGAGCGACGTCGCAATGCAGGTAAGTGCAGGTGAAGCTGCTGTAGTGATAATGTTCGCTACGGCAGCTATCACAAGATATCGCAGCTGCGACGGGGGCGGGGACTATCGCGCTCGGCATCGCTACCATCAGCTTGCGATGTCGTAGTGTGCAAAGTACCCCTTAGAACTAACAGGCAAGTAGTTGCTAACTACCTGCCTGTTCTGACCTTCGCAGATCTCCACTGCATAGACCAGTCAAATAGTGATCCTGTCTGTGATTTTACAGCTTCCAGTGACATCACATGAACAGACCAGTGGCTTCTGTCGCGCCCCCGGGGCAGCCAAGCTGCTTGGATCCGGGCGGTCCGTGGCTCGAGGGGTCCCGGACCCAGGGGCACCGTCGAACAGTTTTAAATGAAAAATAAAAATAAAGTCCGACTACGCCACTCGCGGTTTGCGGCCAGGGATAGTAGGGCTGCTGCTGCGGGTTCCCACTGGGGATGATGGATGGGGGCAGCGTGGATCGTGGAGCCCTCCGCGAGCAGGGCTTTTCCCCAGGGGTAGGTGAAGGGTTAACGTGGAGGCGCGCGGCAATGAAGCAGTCCAGACAAAGAGGGCAGTTTAATGGTTTTTACTCATGGATTCACGCCCGGGGATTTACTGGATCCCAGGTGCGCCCGTGTCCCTGATGGCTGTGCCAGCTGACCTGGTACCACTCTCCACCTTTGCACTCTGTTGTCTGTAGTTCCTCCCTGGCGTGGAGAACTTGGAGGTCGTCCTGGTGTCTGGGTCCTACCACAGGCAGCTTGGACCATTTAAGGCAATTTTTCCCAGTCCCCTTTTTGCTGCTGATGCCTCGGACGTTAGTGGTGGCAGATGAGTCCTGGAAACCCACCCGCCTGGCAGAGTTAACATATGGCTTGAAGTCCTAGTTTGTTCTGGGATCTGCAACCCATGCGTGCAAAGTACTGTGATCCCTGGATGTCCACCGCACATGATCCCTCTGTCCTTGGAGCTTGCTCTCTCACTCTGCAGCTACTCTCCACCTCTGAGTGGCTGATCTTTCTCCTCAGGTCTTTGCAGTGTCTTTACTACCACTCCGCCGACTTTCTTACTCCTCACTTTCCTTTCTGGTTCCTTCCACTTTCTCTCTGTGTCTCAAGAGTCTCTGGTCTGTCTTGACACCTTTCTTACTACTACTCTTCTCACAACCTTCCTCTTTCACTTCCTTTCTCCGACTCAACTGTCTGTCCCACTGTCTACCCACACTCAGTCCCCAGGTCACTTTCTCCTCCCCCAGGTCTGGTCTCATCCTCCCAGTTGGCTGCCTGTTATCTAACAGTGCCCAGCCCTGTCATCTGGCTAGATGAGGGTCCCAGCCAGGTACAGCGAGTGTAAATGTCTGGTGTGCTAGTGTGTGTGTAGTGACTGGCACAGTCATATTGGACCCGAGCTTTTACCTTGTTGGGTGTTACACTTCCATACCGCTTTGCTTTGTTGACTGAGCGTGACTGCTAACATGCTGATTGACAGCCGGCTTCCTACTGCCTAAGTACGGAGTGCTGCCAATCAGCGTGACATTGGCAGTTACGCACCATTGGCAGAGCAGCCCGGAAGAGAAAGAGCTGCTCAGTTGACGTGAAATAGCAGAATCACCTGTGTGCTGCATCCGTCTATCTATTGATTTTCAGCCATACATGGACATTTGTAACGTCATATATTAATCGTATCATCATTTGCATCTGCTATCCTTCGCTTCCATCTTCTGGTCATTGTTGTATTACGCTGTAATTTTATGTTATTGTATTTTCCCATAATACCTTTGGGCAGTAAGCCCTCCTCTCTTGTGGTCTGCCTTCCTGTGGTGGGGTTTTCTTTGCCTTGTTGGAACTTCATGCTTCAGGACTGGAGAAAGGATTCTCTTGTTACCTTGACGCATCTATAAGGGATAAGCAGGTTATCCTGTAAAACACACCCCCCCGTACCATATCTACCTAAATGAAGACGAGAACCACGACTTTATTGCAGGAATGGCCACAGTTTTATTTTTACCGTATATATGTATACCAAAACTCGTGGCCCAACATGCCACTCAATTGTTAAACTTAACCTTATACATATATACCCGTATAACCAGAAACACCGGTAGATCCGTCCGAGAGGCAAACCATCATTCCTAACCCCCCGGCCGTAACCTCCAAACCGGCCCAGAGGACCACCTCGGCCGTGACCACCCGGCCCGAGGTGAGGGGTAACAACGTTCCATCGTTAATTACCCCTACCCAGAACCTGCGGGACCTCCGCCCACAAGTTCCCATCCACTCCGAAGCCACTCCCCTTGAGCGACTTCGTACCAACAAGCCGACTGTCGGTACTCCCAACCTCTCAGACGGACCTATCACCCCGCCACAGGCCGGCCAAGTGACACCCTTACTTGGCCCGGGCCCCCCACACCCCCAGTGCTTGCTCTAGGCCATCCCTCAAACCCAACATCCATAAATCCAGACCCACATCAGTCAGGTGAACCCCATCTCTCCTTAGATACTGCTCCGTGGACTCCTCCAATTCTCTATGCCGCACCACCAACCCCCCATTTCTCGCCACAAACCTGCCAATAGCCCGGTTCAGCTTGCTCCAAGCCCTATTAATACGGTCCACCGACCTCCCAAAACGCCACTGCTTCCGAGCTATAATGTCCGACCAAACGATAACTATGCCCGGGAACGCCCTCCACAAATGTAACAGGTCCAGCTTTATATCCCTTTTCAATTCCCTCGCCGACCTTACTCCCAAATCGTTCCCTCCCACATGCAAAATTAACACATCAGGGACACGATCCATACGGCTATAATAAGCCACCTCAGGGCGCACCCTACCCCAGGTCATGCCCCGAATTCCGAGCCACTTTACTCGAGCTTCCGACACCGACACTCCGAGCTGCCGACCGTCACGCCGCACATCCGCCCGTAACGCTCCCCAATACACATAGGAGTGCCCGAGGATCCACACAAGGCATGGACCTATAAAATACAAAGACCACGAATAAAAACAGCAACAGCACAAGAAATTGCCCACAAACCGGCATCTAACACCAACCTTGAATCCCCCACCCCTGACCATCACCTGACCAAGTGAGGCCTAATGTACAAACGGAACCTGGAAGACTCCCACCTCCCAATCCGCCGGATACAATCCTCACTCAAACCCCACCTGGCGGCCTCCGTTGCCGCCCCAATCCGGAAGGAGTGAGACCCGTACTCACGTGGCTCCTCCCCCACCCTTGCTAGAGCCATCTTCAGCACCGCATTGAATTGATACCGCGACAAAGCCAATCCGTCCGTATGTCTAAGAAAAACACCAGGGTAACCGCCGCGCACCTTTAAAAACTCTGACACATGTAACACTGGGCACAACTGGTGCCCCGGTAAAGCGTACAACACTATTAAGCGCCCCCGGCCCCTCTGATCCGTCTTAGAAAAACGAAGCCGACATTCCACTCTATCCTCCCCCAGCATCACATCACCCAACAGCAAACCACCCCTCGCTTGCTTAGTCGGGCTGACCAATTCGCCAATACGAAAGGCCCCAAAAAACGCCAGTACAAAAGCTACCGAGAACAACACCCGCTCATAAGGAGACGAACACAACTCCCCTAAACACCCCACTAAACGCACCAACAATGGCAATGACACCGGCCGCCTACAGTCACGCGACTGAGCCCCTTTTCGAAAACCCTTCATCGCCTGTCGCACCAGAAAATCCTTAGTCGCGTCCCGAACCCCTTGCATCTGGAACAAAAAGGCCAACGCCGCCAACTTGCAACCAATCACCGAAACAGACCTGCCTTCCGAAAAATCCCCACTTATTAACATCAGTACCCCCAACACTCGACCCTGGTAACCCGACTCCATGAACTCCCTACTTTCCAACTCTGCCCATTCCTGCCACACCGCCTGATATCGGCACCAAGTAGCCTCAGACACCGATCTCCGAATTCCCTCAAAAGCTACACCGATGCCAGGTCCCACAGCCAGTTCGGGCAAGGTTCCCCTTCCGCGTCCGCTTCCGGCACCAGCTTCCTGAACCTGCAAAACTGAAACCGTGATAGCGCATCAGCCACCTCGTTGCGAATCCCAGGCACATGCCGAGCCACCACGCAAATGTTTAACTCCAAACAACGCAACACTAGATGCCTTAAATACCCCACAACCGGCGGGGATTTTGCCGACAGTGCGTTGATGGAATGCACCACCGCCATGTTGTCACAATGCATGCAAACCCTTCTTCCAGCAAAAACAGGGCCCCACAACTCCACCGCCACAATAATGGGAAACAATTCCAACAGCGCCAAATTCCTCACCAAACCTGCTTCCACCCACCGCCGCGGCCACTTTCCCACACACCAGCGCGTTTGACAAATTGCTCCAAAACCTGTCGCCCCAGCCGCATCCGTGTACAATTCCAGCTGGCTATTGGACACCGCCTCGCTCATCCAAAGGGTCCGACCGTTGTACCGGTCCAAGAACTCCTCCCACACCAACAAATCCCCTTTCATCATTTTTTGTCACTCTGACAAAGTGATTTGGAGCTTTTACCCCTGCGGTTGCGCTCGCCAGTCTCCTATTAAATATCCGCCCCATCGGCATAATGCGACAAGCGAAATTCAATTTTCCGAGCACTGACTGCAACTCGCGCAACCGCACCTTCTTGGCCTGAGACAAAAACCGCACCGACGCCTTCAAATCCAACAGCTTTCCCTCCGGCAACCGGCATTCCATTGCCAGTGTATCAATTTCGATACCTAAGAAACATAATACCGTCACCGGCCCTTCTGTTTTGTCTTTTGCCAACGGAATACCCAGGCTCCGCGCGATCCGCTCTAACGTAAACAACAACAAGGAGCAAACCGAAGAGCCCGCCGGACCCACGCAAAAGAAGTCATCCAAATAGTGAATCACTGAATGGACTCCTGCCACCTCCTTGACTACCCATTCCACAAAGGTACTGAATGCCTCAAAATAAGCACACGAAATGGAACAGCCCATCGGCAGGCAGCGATCCACATAGTATTCACCATCCCACATACACCCTAAGAGATGAAAGCTCTCTGGATGCACCGGGAGTAAACGAAAAGCTGCTTCCACATCCGCCTTTGCCATCAGGGCCCCCCGCCCCGCTACCCTTACCAGCTCCAAGGCCCTATCGAACGATACATAACATACCGCCGACAATTCCGGTGATATCCCATCATTCACCGACAATCCCGCCGGATAAGATAAATGATGAATGAGCCGAAATTTGTTCGGCTCCTTCTTAGGTACCACCCCAAGGGGGGAAATCCGTAAATTAGAGTATGGCGGGTCCTGGAATGGGCCCGCCATCCTCCCCAACTCCACCTCCTTCTGCAGCTTTTCCTTCACCACCGCCGGATGTTCTTTTGCGGACCGCAAGTTTCCCGGGCGAAACACCGGCGCCTCAGATTCAAACGGAATCCGAAAGCCCTCTGTAAAACCCCGTTCCAACAACTCCGCCGCCCGCACATCCGGGTATCTACTTAAATAGGGAAGCATCGCCTCTACCCTCACTGGCGTCCTCCCTTTTTCCAGACCCCTCCCCCGCCTTTCCTTTGCCTTTCTTGAAGCACCTGGCCAGAGGGTGGGACCCTCCACATCCGGAACACTCGTGTCTGAACCGACAAGAGGCCCCGAACTTACACTGTCCCTCGTTATACTGCCAACAAGCTCCCTTTTTCTGTCCAGCCGAGGACCCGCCACTCGCACCCGGGCTCCCGGCACCCCCTCGAAAGGGCTGAGCCGGCGCCGTCATTAACCGCATCCACAAAGAAATATCCTTGTGGCCCCACTGGACTCCCGGCCGCAGAGCCTTCCGCTGCCGGAACTGCTCATCATATCTCAACCACCCCAAACCGCCGTATACTCTATACGCTTCCCCTATCGCGTCCATATATCCAAATAGGGCGGAACAATGCTCCGGCTCCTTTTCCCCGATCACACTGGCTAAGATAGCAAAGGCCTGCAACCAATTGGTAAACGTCCTCGGGATCAACCTATACCGCCGTTTTTCCTCATCCTCCTTCTCCTTTTTTGTATCACTAGGTTTCACCTTATCCAAATTAAACTTTTCCAAGGGAAGCAGGGAAAAAATTTCCACATACTCCCCCTTCCAAATCTTTTCCCTCACCTCCTTTTTTAAATGAACCCCTAACTGCCCTTCAAAGCACACATAAATTTCACTCCGTGCCCTATCATCCAAACGCACTACCTCATCCTCCTTTTCTTTTTCCTTTTCCGCCTCCTTACTCGCACCCACGGAAGCCGCCCCACCAGCCTCCTGTCCCGTACCTGCCGCCGAGGTCGTGTCCCCCGCCGCAACATCGCGCACCGGCGCTTCTGTCCGCACCACCTCCGTGGGGCCCACCCACGCCCCCACCGGAGCCCCAGGCCCAGTCCGACTACCCCGTTCCGCAGACAACCCCTGCAACACCCCCAAAAGCTGCCCCCAAAACTCTGGACCCGGTAAACCAGACTGCCCGACCGCACTCGCCCCCACCGCAACGCGTCCCGCGACGGAACCCCCGCCCTCGCCCGCGCTACCCACAGCATGTAACATTTCTGTTGTCTGCTCACCAGGCTGCCGTTGATTCGACGCCGGAACAGCCGTGCCACGATCTTCCAGCTGCCTCTCCGTCCGACCTGCCGCTGCTCCTTCTTCCTCGCTGGCGTCTGATGCGCTGCCGAAATCCTCAGGGGGGACCAGCGAGGGGACAGCCCGCACCTGGCGGCCGTAGACCCCCACGGTCACCGCACCCCGCTCGTCCGGGCGACTCCTGCTTGACCTCTTCTTTTTCTCCCGCCGTGGCGCCCTGCCGCCGTCTCTTCCCGCTGTGATCATGATATCCTGCTGCGCCGCCCCTTCTCCTGTCGTCCTCAGTGGGCTCCCTCCCTGCCGACTGCCGGAAGGCCGTGCCGAGCTTGCTCCTCGCCGGGACCCACCCCCAGCACGCTCCTCGCCGGGGGGGACCGTGACTACCGATCTCCTCTGTGCCTGCGGGCCACCGTACCCCTCCTCCGATCTCCTGACCTCGCCGCTCACATCCGCTCCCGTCCCCCGTCCTGTTGCTCTCCCCTGCGGCCTGCAGGGAGTCTCCTCCGGCAATCCGGCACGCCGAGCGCCACCCCCAGCCGGCACATCACTGGGGGCTGCCGTCATCCATGCTCCGGTCTGATGCTGCGCAGGCCGCGGACCGGAAGTGGGCCTCGCAGAGGCTCCGCCCACCCCCGACCCACGGGATCTCCGTCGCGGATTCCTCCCGGTGGCCGGCTGCTCCCCTAGGTTAGTTGGAGGGCTCCGCCGCTGCTCCGGAGGGTCCCCGCAGGGGCTCCTTGATCTGATTCTCCCCCTCCCGCTGGGGGAGTAGCGCTCCGGCGGTCGCGCCCGCCGAGCACGTAGCCACGGCCCGGGCGCTGGAACAGCAGGCGGCGCCGCTCCAGCCCCACAGACCGCTGCCAGCTGCTGCCTCAGGGCATCCACTCCCACGACCTCGGATGCCCCCCGCACCATCTCCAGGAGTTCAGCCAGGGCAGCCATGGCAGGAAGCAGCAGCAGCACTACGTCCTGGGACACACAGATCAATCGACGAAAGGGGAGGTAAACAGCACACCCCCCTCTCTTATACCTCTCCCAACACCCCACCCCTTCCTTGCTCCCCCCCAATCCCCTTACAGCTCCCTACTACCAATCCTGTACTCCCACACATCCCCCATCTCATGCAAACCTATTAACCCTTTCCTAACCTTGCACCCTCCCGATCGTCATGGGGTCCATTCACCCCTATGGGGCTCACTGCCCTTCTTTAATCTGGTGCGTCTATGACAGCTTTAATCTACAGTGCTAACTCTTACCTCATCTTTATCCTTTCATCATCTCTGACATCTCACTTCTTCAGGTATTGTAAATAAAGACTGTTGACTTATCACTGCATCATCCTTCCTACCACCATGCGCAGTCGTTGAGGCCTAGGAGCACCGATTAGTGAGTAAGGGGTACTTCTCACATAGCGAGATCGCTAGCGAGATCACTGCTGAGTCACAGGTTTTGTGACGTACCAATGACCTCATCAGCGATCTCGCTGTGTGTGACACTAACCAGCGACCTGGCCACTGCTGTGAAATCGCTGATCGTTACACACAGTGCTGGTTCATTTTTTGCTCGTTGCTCTCCCGCTGTGAAGCACATATCGCTGTGTTTGACAGCGAGAGAGCAACGATCTGAATGTGCAGGGAGCAGGAAGGCGGCGTCTGGAAGCTGCGGACGCTGGTAACCAAGGTACACATCGGGTAACCAAGCGAAGCGCTTTGCTTGGTTACCCGATATTTACCTTGGTTACTAGCGTATGCCGCCAGTAATGGCTCCCTGCACACATAGCCAGAGTACACATCGGGTAACTAAGCGAAGTGCTTTGCTTAGTAACCCGATGTGTACCCTGGCTATGAGTGCAGGGAGCCAGCGCTAAGCGGTGTGCGCTAGTAACCAGGGTAAATATCGGTTAAGCAAGCAAAGCAAGTGTGAACAGTGCCCTATGCGCGCCACTAGTGTGCAATTTACCTTGCACCTGTGAAGTGTCCATCATGTTGAGAGGCTTGTCTGCATCCTGTTTGTGCATTAGTTGTGTTGGCCTGGGCTAACTGGACTGGTTGCCCTTTTTTGTTGTGAGTACATTTTATAATACATTTTTGGGGGAGTTTTTATCTCCTCTTCTTGTTGCTATTTTTGATATTTATCAGTGTAGGGACCCGTAAGCGTGAGGATTCGTGATGAGGATTGTGGGCTTACGTATATTGGCCAATTTACAAACTAATACCTCACATATATTTTATATGTATTTTTTTGCACTTTGATTATGCGGGGTGCAGCCGGGCCTCTTAATACGGCCGTGCATAGTGGAATTTCTGTCCCTTACGTGCTGCAGTGAGTAGTGTCTGAGTAACCCGCCTAATCTAATAGTAAGGGCGTGGTAATAGGTTGCTGGCTGGACACCATGCGCATACAAGTGTGAACAGTGCCCTATGCGCGCCACTAGTGTGCAATTTACCTTGCACCTGTGAAGTGTCCATCATGTTGAGAGGCTTGTCTGCATCCTGTTTGTGCATTAGATGTGATGGCCTGGGCTAACTGGACTGTTTGCCCTTTTTTGCTGTGAGTACAGAATAGTAACAAGAGACCTAAACCTAAAGTGTCCGTATTCATATACGTCATCTGCTAGCAAGTCTTTACCGCCCACCATCTTACCTAAAGAATGTCCACAAAAAGCACCGTGAACCCATTTGCAAGTGAAACGCATCATGTTCCTGACACCGAAGATGCTGCAGGAGCAGAGTCCGCACTTACTGCAGAGCAGGACGTACGACCCAAATGTGTATCTAAGCCGACACAAAAGGTCAGAGAGAACCTTGAGACTACTAGAGACGAGTTCCATGATAACCTAGGACATCTATGGGGTACTTTGCACGTTGCGACATTGCTACTGCGATGTCGTCGGGGTCAAATCGAAAGTGACGCACATCCGGCACCAGTAACGACGTCGCAACGTGTAAAGCCTAGATGCACCGATAAACAATCGCAAAAGCGTCGTAAATCGGTGATCTGTGTAGTGTCGGTCATTTTCATAATTTCGCTGCAGCGAAAGGTACGATGTTGTTCCTCGTTCCTGTGGCAGCACACATCGCTGTGTATGAAGCCGCAGGAGCGAGGAACTTCTCCTTACCTGCGTCCCGCCTGCAATGAGGAAGGAAGGAGGTGGGCGGGATGTTTACGTCCCGTTCATCTCTGCCCCTCTGCTTCTATTGGCCGCCTGCCGTGTGACGTCGCTGTGACGCCGCACGACCCGCACCCTTAGGAAGGAGGCGGGTCGCCAGCCAGAGCAACGTCGCTGGGCAGGTGAGTGCGTGTGAAGCTGCCATAGCGATAATGTTCGCTACGGCAGCTATCACAAGAGATCGCATCTGCGACTGGGGCGGGGACTATCGCGCTCGGCATCACTACAATCGGCTAGCGATGTCGCAGCGTGCAAAGTACCCCTATGGGGCAAAGTTGATCACTATCTAGCAGCTTTTCCACGCTCCAACAGTGACACCGCAGAGTTAACCGCCACATTGAATCGTTTATCTGCCACCTATGACCGCTACCAGAGATTGTCGGCAAGGTACATCACATTCTTGAGTACTTATGACAAGAAAATGCCCCAACAGAAATAAACGAAAGGGAAGCTCTTCTCCAAGAAAGGGCCTCATTAGTGCGAGACGTGCAGAATAAGGCAGAGCTCCACATCGCTCACCTCCAAGAAGCCAGGTCATGTCGTACAACGTCGACCAAAATCACGTCTCGGTCTTCCAGATCATCTCACTTCAGGAAGTCGACATTGTCCGACAAGCTACTGGAGATCCGTGCGGCTGCAGAGGAAGCTAGAGTAAAAAGCTCCTTTGCTAAAAAGGAGGCTGAAGTGGAAGCAGAAGCCCAAATGGAAGCTCAAAGAAATGAGATGGGAGCTCAGAGAAACAAGATGGAAATTCAAAAGAAATTAAAAATACTCCAAGCAGAAAAGGAAGAAGCAACAGCCCTTGCTAAACTGAAGATCCTTGAATAAGCGCTGGGACAAGATCATAATTCGGACTGTCTTATTCCAGGAGAAATGGAGGACTCAGTTGAACGCACTACTGACTACGTGCTAAGACATTTAACAACTACACCAGCACCACCTCCGTTTCTTAACACGGATGCATCGGCATGCCAAGAGATGTCGCCACCTACTGTTGACAAGGTAACTTCCAGCACTAACTCACTATTTAGGCTGCAGCCAGCGGACCCATTAGAGACCAAACCGCAGCTTAACCCTTATGTCGCATCATTTCGTCCTGATTTGTCGCAGTCATATAAACCGGAGAACTTACATTCCCCAGGGATATCACAAGTTCATCCTGCAGCAATGGCTGGGAGGTTGGACATGTCTGACTTCGCCAGATACATGATTCGCCGAGAGTTAATAAATATCAATCTCTCAAAGTTTGACGACCGTGCCGAGAATTATAGAGCCTGGAAATCGACCTTTCAAGCAATGATCCAAGATCTTAACCTCACCGGCAAAGAACTGGATTTGCTTGTTAATTGGTTAGGCGCTGAATCAGCAGAGCGCTTCAAGACAATAAGGGCAGTTCATGTGGACTATTCAGATGCAGGCCTTATTGCAGCCTGGGAGAGTCTGGAAGAAAACTACGGCAGCTCAGAAGCCATAGAATGTGCCTAAAGCCTGCTTTACACCTTGCAATTAAGCATACGATATCGTATGCGATCATACCCGCCCCCATCATATGTGCGGCACGTTCAATTTGTTGAACGTGTCGCACAAACGAATAACACGTACTTATCCATCCATACGACCTCGCTGTGGGCGGCAAACATCCACTTCCTGGAGTGGGAGGGACGTTCGGCGTCACATCGGCGTCACGCGGCAGCCGGCCAATAGAAGCGGAGGGGCGGAGATGAGCGGGACGTAAACATCCCTCCCATCTCCTTCCTTCCGCATTGCCGGCGGGAGCCGAGGCACGCAGGTAAGATCTGTTCATCGTTCCCGAGGTGTCACACACTGCAATGTGTGCTACCCCGGGTACGATGAACAACCTGATGTTCAATTTTTAGGAAATGAATGACATGCATGCGATGAACGTTTTACCGTTCAATCGCAATCGCATGTAGCTGTTACATGCTACAATGTAACTTATGATGCCGGATGTGCGTCACTTACGACGTGACCCCACCGACACATCGTAAGATATATTGTAGCGTATAAAGCGCCCTTTATTTAAGAGACTGCAAACCTTCCCAAGGATAACGAACAAGGACAATAGAAAACTTCAAGATCTGAGCGATCTGCTAAAGGAAATAGAATTGTCAAAATTAGACCCACGCCTTTCAGGACTGAGCTACCTAGATACTGCTCATGGCGTTAATCCAATAGTGTCCAAATTACCACACAGCATGCAAGATAAATGGGCAGACGATGGCTCATAATACAAAAGGCAATATAATGTGTCTTTTCCCCCCTTTTTGCATTTTTCCAGGTTCATAAGTGACCAAGCTCAGAAGAGGAACAATCCCAGCTTCGACTTTACTGAACTTACTCCACCAGCATCATCATCTTCTACAAAGTATAACATCACCAAACGAAGAGAGTCAAGGAACACAGTATCCGTGAGAAAGACCAATGTTCCACCTACTGAAACAGCCTTCACTAAAACAAATTATGTTACTCCCACAGTAAAAGGGAAGGTGTCGCGGTTTTTTATTTTTGTATTAAAAATAGTGATTATGAAATCAAGTATTTGTAATACAAAATGAAAATCGCAGCTTATTTAGTTTTTATGTAATTCTTATTTTACTGGAGGCACTGGGGGCTGCCATGCTGGATTTGCTGTGTGTGTAACGACAGTAACTCCTTCCTTTATGGCAGCGCCTGTGCATAGACTCTGATAGTCGGGCTCCAACCCCATGCCATACGTTACAGTGGGCGTCTGCTGTGACCTGGATGCGCCCCCTGGGCTGTCCAGAACACAACAGAGGGAGGAGTTCAGCGCCATTATTGTGGAGCTCACAGCGTGTGCTGTTTGCTCCACTTTACCCCTGTCACCCGCCGGGATGTGTGAGTACGGGCCGCCTCCCCTCCCCTCGTTACTGTCTCCGATGACATCCCATCCCTCCGTTCTCCCCAGCCCCTGCTCTGCCCCAGCTACTGACGCCGCCCCTCCCCCCGCCATTACCGTCTCCAATGACACCCCCTCCCTCCGTTCTCCCAAGTCCCCGCTCTGCCCGCTGCCGCAGCTCCCCCAGCTCTGCCCGCCGCTGCTGTGTGTGTGTCACAAGGTCCCCATCAGGGGTGATTGTGAGTGTGTGTCGGCGCTTGCGATGCTGTGCAGTGAGCTTCCAGGACCTGCGAGAGGATCACATGGGAAGAATGTGATATCTCGGGATATTGTGAGTGTGTGCGCGCGATTGTACAGGTATGTGCGATATCGTGAGTGTGTGTGAGTGTATGCGATCGGATGTGTGAGTGTATGCGATCGGATGTGTGAGTGTATGCGATCGAATGTGTGAAATGTCGGCCGGACGCAGGGGAGGATGGCATGCAGCACAGCTTCCTGGAGCGCCCACCGGAGGTCACAGGGAGGAATGATGTGAAAGGTGTGTGTGTGTGTCACAAGGTCCCCATCAGGGGTGATTGTGTGTGTGTGTGTGGCACAAGGTCCCCATCAGGGGTGATTGTGTGTGTGTGGCACAAGGTCCCCATCAGGGGTGATTATGTGTGTGTGTGTGTTTAGCACAAGGTCCCCATCAGGGGTGATTGTGAGTGTGTGTCGGCGCTTGCGATGCTGTGCAGTGAGCTTCCAGGACCTGCGAGAGGATCACATGGGCAGCATGTGATATCTCCGGATATTGTGAGTGTGTGCGCGCGATTGTACAGGTATGTGCGATATCGTGAGTGTGTGTGAGTGTATGTGATCGGATGTGTGAATGTATGCGATCGGATGTGTGAGTGTATGCGATCGGATGTGTGAGTGTATGCGATCGGATGTGTGAGTGTAAGCGATCGGATGTGTGAGTGTAAGCGATCGGATGTGTGAGTGTAAGCGATCGGATGTGTGAGTGTAAGCGATCGGATGTGTGAAATTTCGGCCGGACGCAGAGGAGGATGGCATGCAGCACAGCTGCCTGGAGCGCACACCGGAGGTCACAGGGAGGAATTATGTGAAAGGTGTGTGTGTGTGGCACAAGGTCCCCATCAGGGGTGATTGTGTGTGTGTGTGTGTGTGTGTGTGTGTGTGGCACAAGGTCCCCATCAGGGGTGATTGTGTGTGTGTGTGTAGCACAAGGTCCCCATCAGGGGTGATTGTGTGTGTGTGTGTGTGTGTGTAGCACAAGGTCCCCATCAGGAGTGATTGTGTATGTGTGTGTGTGTGTGTGTGTGTGTGTGTGTGTGTGTGTAGCACAAGGTCCCCATCAGGGGTGATTGTGTATGTGTGTGTGTGTGTGTGTGTGTGTGTGTAGCACAAGGTCCCCATCAGGGGTGATTTCGTGTGTGTGTGTGTGTGTGGCACAAGGTCCCCATCAGGGGTGATTGTGTGTGTGTGTGTGTGTGGCACAAGGTCCCCATCAGGGGTGATTGTGTGTGTGTGTGCGGCACAAGGTCCCCATCAGGGGTGATTGTGTGTGCACGCGTGTGTGTGTGTGTGTGTGTACATGCGCGCGCGCGCGCCACTGCATGTGAGTACCTGTGTGTGTACCGGTGATACTGTCTGCAGGGGTGTGTATCTAATCCTCTCCTGTGTGATACTGTCTGCACGGCTGTGTATCTAATCCTGTCGTGTGATACTGTCTGCTGAGCTGTGTATCTAATCCTGTCGTGTGATACTGTCTGTTGAGCCGTGTATCTAATCCTATGTTGTCTGATACTGTCTGCAGGGCTGTGTATCTAATCCTCTCCTGTGTGATACTGTCTGCTGAGCTGTGTATCTAATCCTATTGTGTAATACTGTCTGCAGGGCTGTGTATCTAATCCTATCGTGTGATACTGTCTGCAGGGCTGTGTATCTAATCCTATTGTGTGATACTGTCTGCTCAGCTGTGTATCTAATCCTATCCTGTGTGATGTCTGCAAAGCTGTGTATCTAATACTCTGCTGTGTGATATGGTCTGCACGGCTGTGTATCTAATCCTATCCTGTGTGATACTGTCTGGAGAGCCGTGTATCCAATCCTATTGTGTCATACTGTCTGCTGAGCTGTGTATCTAATCATGTCCGGTGTGATACTGTCTGCTTAGCCGTGTATCTAATACTCCTGTGTGATACTATGCTGAGCCGTGTATCTAATCCTATCCTGTGATACTGTCTGCACAGCTGTGTATCTAATCCTTTCCTGTGTGATACTTTCTGCACAGCTGTGTATCTAATCCTATCCTGTGTGATACTGTCTGCAGGGCTGTGTATCTAATCCTATCCTGTGTGATACTGTCTGCTGAGCTGTGTATCTAATCCTATCCTGTGTGATACTGTCTGCTGAGCTGTGTATCTAATCCTCTCCTGTGATACTGTCTGCTGAGCTGTATATCTAATCATTTCCTGTGTGATACTGTCTGCACAGCTGTGTATCTAATCCTATCCTGTGTGATACTGTCTGCTGAGCTGTGTATCTAATCCTATCCTGTGATACTGTCTTCTGAGCTGTGTATCTAATCCTATCCTGTGATACTGTCTTCTGAGCTGTGTATCTAATCCTATCCTGTGTGATACTGTCTGCAGAGCCGTGTATCCAATCCTATCGTGTCATAATGTCTGCTGAGCTGTGTATCTAATCATGTCCGGTGTGATACTGTCTGCTTAGCCGTGTATCTAATTCTCTCCTGTGTGATACTATCTGCTGAGCTGTGTATCTAATCCTCTCCTGTGTGATACTGTCTGCACAGCTGTGTATCTAATCCTATCCTGTGTTATACTGTCTGCAGGGCTGTGTATCTAATCCTAATCTGTGTGATACTGTCTGCAGGGCTGTGTATCTAATCCTATCCTGTGTGATACTGTCTGCTGAGCTGTGTATCTAATCCTATCCTTTGTGATTCTGTCTGCTGAGCTGTGTATCTAATCCTATCCTGTGTGATACTGTCTGCTGAGCTGTGTATCTAATCCTATCCTGTGTGATACTGTCTGCTGAGCTGTGTATCTAATCCTCTCCTGTGATACTGTCTGCTGAGCCGTGTATCTAATCATCTCCTGTGTGATACTGTCTGCACAGCTGTGTATCTAATCCTCTCCTGTGTGATACTGTCTGCACAGCTGTGTATCTAATCCTATCCTGTGTGATACTGTCTGCTGAGCTGTGTATCTAATCCTATCCTGTGTGATACTGTCTGCAGAGCCGTGTATCCAATCCTATTGTGTCATACTGTCTGCTGAGCTGTGTATCTAATCCTATCCTGTGATACTGTCTTCTGAGCTGTGTATCTAATCCTATCCTGTGTGATACTGTCTGCTGAGCTGTGTATCTAATCCTATCCTTTGTGATTCTGTCTGCTGAGCTGTGTATCTAATCCTATCCTGTGTGATACTGTCTGCTGAGCTGTGTATCTAATCATGTCCGGTGTGATACTGTCTGCTTAGCCGTGTATCTAATACTCCTGTGTGATACTATCTGCTGAGCCGTGTATCTAATCCTATCCTGTGATACTGTCTGCACAGCTGTGTATCTAATCCTTTCCTGTGATACTGTCTGCTGAGCCGTGTATCTAATCATCTCCTGTGTGATACTGTCTGCACAGCTGTGTATCTAATCCTCTCCTGTGTGATACTGTCTGCACAGCTGTGTATCTAATCCTATCCTGTGTGATACTGTCTGCTGAGCTGTGTATCTAATCCTATCCTGTGTGATACTGTCTGGAGAGCCGTGTATCCAATCCTATCGTGTCATACTGTCTGCTGAGCTGTGTATCTAATCATGTCCGGTGTGATACTGTCTGCTTAGCCGTGTATCTAATACTCCTGTGTGATACTATCTGCTGAGCCGTGTATCTAATCCTATCCTGTGATACTGTCTGCACAGCTGTGTATCTAATCCTTTCCTGTGTGATACTGTCTGCACAGCTGTGTATCTAATCCTATCCTGTGTGATACTGTCTGCTGAGCTGTGTATCTAATCCTATCCTGTGTGATACTGTCTGCTGAGCTGTGTATCTAATCCTCTCCTGTGATACTGTCTGCTGAGCTGTATATCTAATCCTCTCCTGTGTGATACTGTCTGCACAGCTGTGTATCTAATCCTATCCTGTGTGATACTGTCTGCTGAGCTGTGTATCTAATCCTATCCTGTGTGATACTGTCTGCAGAGCCGTGTATCCAATCCTATTGTGTCATACTGTCTGCTGAGCTGTGTATCTAATCCTATCCTGTGATACTGTCTTCTGAGCTGTGTATCTAATCCTATCCTGTGTGATACTGTCTGCACAGCTGTGTATCTAATCCTATCCTGTGTGATACTGTCTGCTGAGCTGTGTATCTAATCCTATCCTGTGTGATACTGTCTGCAGAGCCGTGTATCCAATCCTATTGTGTCATACTGTCTGCTGAGCTGTGTATCTAATCCTATCCTGTGATACTGTCTTCTGAGCTGTGTATCTAATCCTATTCTGTGATACTGTCTTCTGAGCTGTGTATCTAATCCTATCCTGTGTGATACTGTCTGCAGAGCCGTGTATCCAATCCTATCGTGTCATACTGTCTGCTGAGCTGTGTATCTAATCATGTCCGGTGTGATACTGTCTGCTTAGCCGTGTATCTAATTCTCTCCTGTGTGATACTGTCTGCACAGCTGTGCATCTAATCCTCTCCTGTGTGATACTGTCTGCAGGGCTGTGTATCTAATCCTATCATGTGTGATACTGTCTGCAGGGCTGTGTATTTAATCCTATCCTGTGTGATACTGTCTGCTGAGCTGTGTATCTAATCCTATCCTTTGTGATTCTGTCTGCTGAGCTGTGTATCTAATCCTATCCTGTGTGATACTGTCTGCTGAGCTGTGTATCTAATCCTATCCTGTGTGATACTGTCTGCTGAGCTGTGTATCTAATCATCTCCTGTGTGATACTGTCTGCACAGCTGTGTATCTAATCCTCTCCTGTGTGATACTGTCTGCACAGCTGTGTATCTAATCCTATCCTGTGTGATACTGTCTGCTGAGCTGTGTATCTAATCCTATCCTGTGTGGTACTGTCTGCAGAGCCGTGTATCCAATCCTATCGTGTCATACTGTCTTCTGAGCTGTGTATCTAATCCTATCCTGTGTGATACTGTCTGCAGAGCCGTGTATCCAATCCTATCGTGTCATACTGTCTGCTGAGCTGTGTATCTAATCCTATCCTTTGTGATTCTGTCTGTTGAGCTGTGTATCTAATCCTATCCTGTGTGATACTGTCTTCTGAGCTGTGTATCTAATCCTATCCTGTGTGATACTGTCTGCTGAGCTGTGTATCTAATCCTCTCCTGTGTGATACTGTCTGCAGAGCTGTGTATCTAATCCTATCCTTTGTGATACTCCTGCTGTCCTTGGTGACGCTTTAGACATTTCTGGTCACCAGGAAAATGGCTCTGCACTGTGTCACTACATGTCATTCTCTGTTATCTGTTGTAAACACTCAGATTAGGAGAGGGGAGGCCTGCCATCAAACACAGGAGAGCAGACTCCGCCCACTTTACGGCAGGCTGTAATCTGAGCTTTTTATACAGTGGAAATTCAGTAGGATTTCAGAAGCTGCTCTCCCTAGTGTTTAACAGTGGAAAATATCAAACTTTTTAATTTTTTTTTTTTATATATATTTTGCACAATTAAAAAAAAAATAATATTTAAACAAAACATTTAAACATTATTACTTTACATTTTTTCAGTTATTATTATTTTTTTTTTTTGACGATCCCTTCCCTTTAAGAACAATAACCGTATGTGGCCTATCCACAAAAGGCCTCACCCACTAAAGGAATGCCATGGATTCAGAGCAAGGACCTTGCAAGAGCGTAAAATTACCCTCAAGGAGCTCGGAATTTGTTATAAATGTTGTGCCTCTTCAGACCACCTCGCAAGGGACTGCAAGGCCGTCATTAAGTGCACAGAATGCAGTAGTGACGAACACGTTACATCTATGGATCCCACACCAGCTTCACACAACTCACAACCTTCCGCATCCAATCCTGCTCAAAAGCATGGCGGAGAGCCACAGGTTCCTAACCCAACTGCAACCGCCGTCACCTCCTCATGCATTGAGGTTTGTGGAAAAGGGACTGGACCTAAATGCTGTGCCAAGGTGTGTCTGGTCAAGGTCTATCCAGAAAGACAGCCAGACAAGGCCTCCAAAATGTATGCCATAATAGATGAACAAAGTAACCGGTCTCTAGCAAGGCCCAAACTCTTTGAGATCTTCAACATAAAGGGACAAACGACCCCATATACCCTCAACATTTGCTCTGGTCGTGTCGAGACTTCTGGTAGGAGAGCCTCTGGGTACATAGTCTCTTCAGTCAAAGGAAACGTGCATATACCCTTGCCAACCCTAATTGAATGTGACCAGATACCTGATAACAGGGAGGAGATTCCCACTCCGGAAGCCTCCCTTCGTCATCGCCACTTGAGGCACCTAGCTAAGGAAATTCCTCCTTTGGTCATGAATGCTGAAATCCTAATTTTACTCGGGAGGGACATTCTGAATGTCCACAAAGTGCGCCAACAATGCAACAGCCCAGATGATGCTCCATATGCCCAAAGACTCGATTTAGGCTGGGTAATCGTGGGCGACGTATGTCTGGATAGAAGTCACGCCTGTAAAACGTACGTGCTCCAAAATGGTCGCACAACTCTCTTTAAGCCATGCCCTCGTCACTATGAAGTAAAAGAAAGGTTCTGAGATTGCATCCAGGAGCCTGACATCATTCCCACCCCCTATGGCGACAGCTTAGGGATAACAGTGTTTCACACGACAAAGGATGACAACAAGGTCGCCTGATCCATAGAAGACAAGGAGTTTCTTAAAATGATGGACAGTGGATTTTTCAAAAAAGGAATAGCCTGGACTGCTGCCACAAAGGGGCTTAAGGCCTGAAACACACTTCCGTTAAAAACACGCACGTGCCGCGAGACACGTATTGACCCTACATGTTGCATGTGGTAAGTACGTGTCTCGGGTACGTGCGGTCCACGTGTGTTCTACGTGTGCTATCCGCGATAGCACACGTAGAACCGGTAATTTGCATACTCACGTGGTCCGCGCTGCTGTCCGTGGTGCTGATCTTCGGTCTCCAGCCCTGCCATCTCCCCGCTGCTGCTGGCCGTAGTGAAGTGAAAATTAAATGAGCATAATGAGTGGCGGTCGGCAGCAAGTGGCAGCAGCGGCAGAGACAGGAGGGCTGGAGAAGGTGAGTAAATGTTTTTTTTTTTTTACTGACACGTGTGTTTTCTTTGGCGCATGTCACACGGGACCGCATCCACACTACATCCGTGTGGTACGGGTGCGGGCCGTGTGACACCCGTGCTGCCGGAGAAAACGGAGACATGTCAGCGTGTAGAAAAACGCACACACGTACAAACGCACACGGACACACGTTCCATGCGGTTTTACGTGTGTGTGCCTGCTACCATAGGGAAGCATTGGTGTACGTGTATCCGTGCCGCCGGGACGTGCAAAAATGGACCAAACACGTACCTGTAAGGGGTAGTCGGACCCCTGGTAGTGAAGGAGCGTTTTTTTCCCCCCCTGAAGACGCCACAGTAGTATGGTGGCAAATTGTAAATGTTGATGGTAAAATGTTACCTGTCATAAACTGTTTCCCCACTAGGTGCCAGTGTAGAGCAGTGGTTCCCCTGGTAACAGTGGCAGGGAAGGAAGGGGCAGGGCAGCCAAGGTGGGGAAGGAAGGGTTCTGAATGCAGAGTCCAGTGTGCAGTGAGATGTGAGAGGCGAGCAAGCTCGGTCTGAGGTGACGGGGCAGAGTGTGGGAGTGAGACGAGGCAGTCAGCCTGAGTGAGTACTCTTGGCTAGAAAGCAGAGGAAACCCATGAGAAACGGTGGAAGAGTTGGGACTAGTCCGGAGCCGGTGGTGTGTACTAGAGTGGAGTGCAGCTATCAGGGGGATAACAAGTGTCCCCTGCAGGCGAAGGTTAGTGCCCTGACAAAGAAGTGGAGAGGTGAGAACTTATCCAGAGCCGGTAGTGTGTGCTGGATCTGCCCTACAGTAAATCCGGGCTAGAGCGCAGCTACTAGGGGGTTAACGTATGTCCCCTGCAGGCAAAGGAAAGTGCCCGTAGAGAAAAGGAAACCGTTTTTGTAGAAAAGGACCTGTAACTTGTAACGTACTAAAGTAAGCCTGCTGCAAACAAAAAGATGGAAGCTTTGTTTAATAAATCGGTGTTTGGTTTATCTGCTGCCTGCAATTGTCTCTTTCCTGAAAGTGAAGAAGGAGCTGGAGAGCACAGAAAGAATGCTGTCATGAATGGGCCCCATGCATTCACACTCTGCCCCAACAACACACCTGTTTTGCAAGTAACGGCTGGGCCGGGGTTCAGCCTGCGGCCCACAAGGCGAGGGGACCCGACTACACCCCCTGAGGCGCCCCCTGCCCCCGTTACATACCGGCGGCACGGATGTGTGTCGCAGGCCTAAGGGAGGGAAGCATGACTAGGAGCGATGCAAGGCCATAGGCTTGTTAATAGGATTAAGTGTAAATTGCAGGCTGTGTGAGAAAGCTAGGGGAGAAATTTGGGAGTCAGTTAGGATCAAGGGGGGTCAGTTTGATTGGTCAGGGGTTGGTGCTAGAGAGGGGTCGTATATAGGTCAGGTCAGGGGTGAGGGTGGGCATTCTTACCTTGGATGGCGTCCTTAATCGTTTCTCCATGGAGGACTGGGAGTATTTAGATTTAGAAGGACACAAAGATCTGTACAAGGACGTCATGATGGAGGTTCCCCAGCCCCTCACATCACCAGATGGAGGCCCTCATGGAAAAGATGAAGAAGATGGTGGAGCAGCATGGCCAGCAGCGGATGGAAGAGCTGCTGCAGCGATGGTCCGGTGACGGCGGCGGAGCGGAAGATGGGACCCCTCTGCCTCCGAAGCGGCAGCGAAGATCTTGGCCTCCTATGCGTCTCAGCCCGAAGATTACACCACGGAGCCGGCAGCGGAGGAGGAGCCCCAGCAGAAGACCCCCGGCAGCGGCGGCAGCGGAGCCAGAAGAGATGGTATTGTGTCGCGGGCGGCGGGGCGTTGCACTCGCCAACGCTCGGGTCCGGCGCTGCTGCTGCTGCTCGGTGGCTCGAGCGGTGAGCCGGATCCGGGGACTCGAGCGGCACTCCTCGCCCGTGAGTGAAAAGGGGATGGTTTGGTTTAGGGATTTTGTACGTGACGCCACCCACGGTTGTGGTGAGGTTGAGACACCACCGCTGCTCTGGACGGGGATCCCGGGAGCGATGACAGGGAGCAGCCGAGATGTTTTTCTCTCCCCTCCATGGGTAGGGGGATTTGGTGGTCCCGGGGCCCGATGATGGTGACTGAAAGGTGGATGGCGGGGTCTGGTGAGGTGCAGGGTCGCGGGGGCAGCGCGGTGCCAGACGGCACGATGGTACTCACTCAGCCAATGACATAGACGGAGTCTCTGGTAAAACGGCTGGATGGACGGGTCCCGCAACCGGCTGCGATGATCACTCCCGGTAGGTTGGCGGTGACTGTCTCTCCCTGCACCGGTGATGTGTTGTCGGCTCCGATGGCTTCCCACCGGTAACCCGCTCCCCAGCGGTGTATTTGCCAGAGGAGCCCCTTTATGCCCACAGGCTCTGGCCCTGGGAACTCTAGCTGTGGCGGTAGCTGTATTTCCCTTCACGGTTGAGCGGTTGCCTTCAGTCGGGTCTTTGCTGCTGGGAAACCCCGGAGGTTCCCGTCGCTGACGGATTTGACCGGTTTAACGGCGACTCCAAGCCTGGTCGGGGTCCGTAGGCCCTGCCGAATGGTGCTGGCTTCTCTTCGCTCCCCGGTCCGGTACCGGCGGGCCACCGCCCGTCCCCGATCCTTACGGTTGTGTGTCAATCGGCCTCGCCTGCAGACGGTCACCACCGTCTGCCAACCTTGCTGTTTGTGCCCGGGCCACGTACCCGGACACGGTCAGTCTGCTCCACTACCACTTCACTCCATCCACTTCACTCTCCCTAACTCAACTCTCTTCCTTTCCCGCCTCCAGGACTGTGAACTCCTCGGTGGGTGGGGCCAACCGCCTGGCTCCACCCCACCTGGTGTGGACATCAGCCCCTGGAGGGAGGCAACAAGGATTTGTGTGTGTGACTGATGTGCCTAACCGGGATGTGGGGTGTGTTGTTGTAGTACCTGTGACGTCCTGGCTTATCCAGGGTGCCACATTCCCCCTTGGTTAAACGCAGACCATCCGTTGGCTGCCTGTCCATCACCGGTTTTATTTTGTAACTGTTGAAAAAGGAGAAAACATATAAAACATTCAACATAAGCATTGCTTTATAAATCTTCCCTTACGGGAGGCACTTTCTTAAACGTTGCTAACGGTAGTCAATTTTATTAACGGTAACGGCTTCCGCTCTCTCCCGCCCAAACAACCTGGCCCTGATGCTGCCCCTAAGAAGTGGGCAGCACCCCTTGCCTCAGTCCATCACCAAGCTGCCCGAGTGGGTACAGTCCCTTTCAGGGGACCCACATCCATGGGGGACCCCTGACCCCCGGAGGATGGCCACCGGTCCAGGTGGTGGCCGGGCCCCAGCCTACTCCACTGCGGGCCCTTCCTCCAATCTGCCTCTCCGGAGGCGGTAACGGATGTATGCCAACAATTATTTACATGCCACAAGTTTGTGGTTGCCCTGCAAGTTCTCGGGCGTGTCCGTAAGTAGTTCCTTACGCAAACGGTGCAGAAAGTCCCAACGGGGACTAGTTGCCGGCAACGGCCGTTTCAATCACGGTTGCAAATCGGATAACATCTTCGGTTGATTTAATCTAATCATTCGGTTACTTTTTCATACATTCACTTAACAACGGTACTGGTGGTCCCAACGGGGACAACTTGCGGCAGAGGGACCGCTGACATGACTGCTGGTCCACCACAGCGGCCGGAGGAGGGGGCTGGGCCGGTGCTTGGGCCTCCTGACTGCCCCTCAATTTGGTGTCCAGGGCAAACCAGCCCCTCTCTCCACAGTGCCGCGTGTATTGTACCAGGTCCCCTGGGAGCAGGTTACGGTCCGGGTGGTCCTCCGGTAAGTGGGCATTGACGTCCCGGCGGGCCACGAAAACTTTGGCCTCCAGGCCTGGCTCAAAGATAAACCCGTATCCCCGACGGACATCGAATCTCCTCACTTGCCCCTTGTGGATCGGTCCCCGTACCCGGAAGGTGGCTCTGCGGAGGCTCTCTTTTTCTCTGATGGTGCGGGCTATCATCTCAGCTCTCAGCCTCTCCCTCTCCGCAATTTCTCGGCCCAGCGGGGTCGGTTCCCTGTCCCAGTAAGGGGCTACTACTTGCCCCTGTGCGTGGGTTGGGCCCCGCGAGACTTCCACCACGCTGCCTACCACTGGCGCCCTCTGTGGAAGATCCCGCGGTGTCATGGCCTGGGGTGCTGCCTCACAGCAACGACCCGGCGCAGCCTCAGCCGAGGCGTGGGGGATGAGTACAGGGTTCCTCTCCCGCTTGACCTCCGCCTCCTCCTGCATGGGACGGGCTGCCGGAGTCGGTACGGGACCAGGCACGGTCACTGCATGTGCCTCCAGTACATCTCCGCCGACGGGCTCTGTCTTCAGCAGCTTCCAGGGGAGCGGTTCAAGACGGTTATAGGCTTCGACTGCAGGTCGGTCCGCTTGGGCGGACGGGCAGGGTACCGCTACCGGTTGGGCAGGTAGCGGGCCTAGTAGCGGGGTAGTAGCAACTAATACGGGTAGCGGGGGAGGCAGCAGGGTGAACAGGCGCAGACCGGGCCCCTCAGCCGCTACGGCCGATCCCTTCGGACTACAGGGGCGTGGGTCGCTTACCCGCCTCTCCATCTCTTCCTCCACTTCGCGTCTCCGCATAGCTGCCACCACGTCCGCCATGTCGGCCTCCCACTCATCCAGGAGGAGCTGCACACGGACCTGCAGACGGCTGCTTAGCTGGACGGTCCGGGCTTCCACCCACGCCGCGGTACCAGGTGCGGGCGCGGGGACTACGGTGTTGCTGGTTGGACGGTGCATCGTTGCAGCGGCCTCTTCCAGGAACCAAAGATGGCCGCAGAGTCCTGGCGTCCCTGCTTTTATAGCAGTGTCTTACATGCGGCCGGACGCCATTCGTCCCCCCTTGGTTTCTTTCCGGCACCTCCTCTTCAGGAGCGGAGCTTCGGCTTTCGCGCCTCCACTGCTCGGGAAGACGCTCGAGCGGGGAACTTTTCGCGCCCATGATGGCGGATTCTGAAACTTTTCGTCCGGACACCTCCGGCGGGACACAAGGCGCACTTCTACTGGTTAGTAGAGGTGTCTGATCCTGTTCGTGATGCCAAGTTGTCGCGGGCGGCGGGGCGCTGCGCTCGCCAACGCTCAGGTCCGGCGCTGCTGCTGCTGCTCGGTGGCTCAAGCGGTGGGCCGGATCCGGGGACTCGAGCGGCGCTCCTCGCCCGTGAGTGAAAAGGGGATGGTTTGGTTTGGGGATTTTGTCCGTGACGCCACCCACGGTTGTGGTGAGGTTGGGACACCACCGCTGCTCTGGACGGGGATCCCAGGAGCGATGACAGAAAGCAGCCGAGATGTTTTTCTCTCCCCTCCGTGGATAGGGGGATTTGGTGGTCCCGGGGCCCGATGATGGTGACTGAAAGGTGGATGGCGGGGTCTGGTGAGGTGCAGGGTCGCGGGGGCAGCGCGGTGCCAGACGGCACGATGGTACTCACTCAGCCAATGACGTAGACGGAGTCTCTGGTAAAACGGCTGGATGGACGGGTCCCGCAGCCGGCTGCGATGGTCACTCCCGGTAGGTTGGCGGTGACTGTCTCTCCCTGCATCGGTGATGTGTTGTCGGCTCGGATGGCTTCCCACCGGTAACCCGCTCCCCAGCGGTGTATATGCCAGAGGAGCCCCTTTATGCCCGCAGGCTCTGGCCCTGGGAACTCTAGCTGTGGCGGTAGCTGTATTTCCCTTCACGGTTGAGCGGTTGCCTTCAGTCGGGTCTTTGCTGCTGGGAAACCCCAGAAGTTCCCGTCGCTGACGGATTTGACCGGTTTAACGGTGACTCCAAGCCTGGTCGGGGTCCGTAGGCCCTGCCGAATGGTGCTGGCTTCTCTTCGCTCCCCGGTCCGGTACCGGCGGGCCACCGCCCGTCCACGGTCCTTACGGTTGTGCGTCAATCGGCCTCGCCTGCAGACGGTCACCACCGTCTGCCAACCTTGCTGTTTGTGCCCGGGCCACGTACCCGGACACGGTCAGTCTGCTCTACTACCACTTCCCTCCATCCACTTCACTCTCCCTAACTCAACTCTCTTCCTTTCCCGCCTCCAGGACTGTGAACTCCTCGGTGGGTGGGGCCAACCGCCTGGCTCCACCCCACCTGGTGTGGACATCAGCCCCTGGAGGGATGCAACAAGGATTTGTGTGTGTGACTGATGTGCCTAACCGGGGTGTGGGGTGTGTTGTTGTAGTACCTGTGACGTCCTGGCTTGTCCAGGGCGCCACAATCGCAGGGCCTGAAGAGAAAGTCGGGCCGCAGGCAGCAAGGTTGCGGGGCGGTGAGTGACGTGGCCGGCCCCCCCTCCACTTCCGGGTCGCGCCGCGCAGTGGTGACGCGCGCCTCATGGATACGTGGCCCTGCGCGGTCACGTGGTCTAGCGACGTGGTCACGTGCCTCGGCGCCGGTGTCAGCTAACCTGGAAGTGTCAGCGCGTCACCCTGCAGCAGCAACAGCCGCTGGCGGATGGGCAGAAGTGCGGCGGCCTTCAGAGGATCGGCGGGCGGGGCCTGTGCAGGAGCATAGGGCTCTGGTGGCAGCGGCGACAGCAACAGCGTTCAGGAGGCTGCCTGGAGCAGCGGGGTCAGGCCGGCGGCGGCATTGGGGGCATAAGGATCGCGCGGGGACGCCTTCAGGCATGCCCCAAGAAGTACACAAGGATGGTCAGCGCATGGTGCGCCGGGGATCGCACCTGATGCCCTTGAATTTTCTGGCGGATCAGGTTACAGGTCGAGCCTGCCGGACAGTGGGCTCCCTGGACCAGGGTCCAGTGAGGAGGACAACATTGCAGAGGACGGCATCGCGGATGACATTACTGGTGGCAACAAACCGGATGGAGCACGACACGGAGGACATGTGACGGCTGTTTCGGGCCCCTCCCGGAGTCAGCCTGGTAAGACCACGGTTTTTTCCTATTACTAGTGTATCTGGTTTTGCGGTTGGTGGTGAGTCTGGTGGGATGAGTGGCGTGCAGGGTTTGAATGTGGTATGGGTGGTTTGCCTGGTGGCCTGAGTGGTGGGCAGGGTCTGAATGTGGTGCCTGGTGATGGCAGTGTGGTGTCCGAATTGTTGCGGTTAGTTAGGGGTCTATTCACCCCCTTGGGGGGCCCTAGCACGCTTTGGCAGGGTGTGTCTGGTGTGGGGGTACAGGATAACTTGGGCTCCACAGCTGGTGGAGTAGCTAGTGGAAGTGGTGTTAGTGTGTCGGGCTTGGCGGCTCCAGTGACCTTGTCAGCGGCTACGGTAAAGGTGTCACGGGCGGAGGAGGGGACGCCGCGCTCTCCCACTGCTCGGGTCCGGCTGCCGCTGCTGCTGCGGCCTCTGCTGCTCGGTGGCTCGAGCGATGTGCCGGATCCCGGGGACTCGAGCGGTGCTCCTCGCCCGTGAGTGAAAAGGGGGGGATTGGTTTTGGGGATTTATTGTCCGTGACGCCGCCCACGGTTGTGGTGATTGTGTGGACACCACCGCTGCTCTGTATGGGGATCCCGGGAGTGATGGTATGGAGCAGCTAGATGTTGGCCCTCCCCTCCGTGGGTAGGGGGGTTGGTGGTCCCGGGGCCCGATGATGGAGAGTTAGGATGGTTGACAGGCGGGTTATGGGGCCTGTTGGGGTGCAGGGGCGCAGGGGCAGCGCTGTACCACACGGCATGGAGGTACTCACTCAGCCCAAGGATGATGACACAGTTCACGGTAAACAAGGGGCTGGTTGGACGGCTCCCTCGGACGGCTGCGGTGTTGATGTTCCCTGCAAGTTAGCGGTGACTGTCTCTTTCCTGCACCTAAATACGGTTGTTGGTAGCGATGGATTCCCACCGGTAACCCGCTCCCCAGCTTGGATATGAGCCGGAGGAGCCCCTCTTTTGCCCGCAGGCGCTGGCCCTGAGAAACTGGTGCCTTGGCGGTGGCGGTGTCTCTCCAATATGGTTGGACGGTTGCCTTTAATCGGGACTTTAGCTGTTGGGAGACCCAGGAGGTCCCCTTCACTGACGGATTTGGCAAATTCACGGCGACACCTAGCCTTGTCGGGATCCGAAAGGCCCCTGCCAATGGTGCTGGCTTCTCTACGTATACCGCTCCGGTACCGCCGGGCCACCACCCGTCCACAGTCCTTTCGGCAACCTCTGATCAGCCTCTCCTGTAAACGGTCACCACCGCCTGCCAACCTTGCTGTCTCAGGCCGGGGCATACACCCGGACCAACTTCAGGCTCTTAACTGTCACTTTCTCTTCCACCTTAACTCCTCTCTCTTGCTCCTCTACCACTTCACTTCTCCTCTAAAACTCCTCTCCAACTAATCTGCCTGGTTTTCCCGCCTCCAGGACTGTGAACTCCTCGGTGGGCGGAGCCAACCACCTGGCCCACCCCCTGGTGTGGACATCAGCCCCTGGAGGAAGGCAACAAGGGTTTTGTGTTCTGACCTTGGTGTTCCTGCAGGGAATGTGGGGTGTGTGGTGGTGTCATGACCTGTGACCCCTGGCTTGCCCAGGGCGTCACAGATGCAGTCTGGTTGGACGAGAAGGCGAGAGGGGAGGTGTATGTATGATTCGATGGGCCGTTAGGGGCGCATTTGAAACAGGAGGTTAGGGAGAAAATATGGAGAGACGAGTACGTGGAAATATTTTCTTTGCTTCCTTTGGAGAAGTTTAACCTTGATCGGGTTAAACCGGATGAGAGTAGAAAAGATGAGGTGGAGCGGCAGCGTTATCGCCTTATTCCTCGCACTTTCCATAATTGGTTACAAGCGTTTGTGATATTGGCCAGCGTGGTAGGAAAAAGGCTCCGGACAATTGTTCGGCTCTGTTTTGTTATCTGGACTCAATAAGTGAAGCGTACAGGACTTATGGGGGGACTGCTTGGCTACGTTATGACGAGCAGTTTCGTCAGCGGAAAGGGGTTAGACCCAGTCTGCGGTGGGATCACAAAGACATTAGCTTATGGATGCGGCTGATGGCTGCGCCGAGGTCTGCCTCGCAGTCCTTTCCAGGGAGTTGCGGCGGGGGGTCATTTCTCGCCTCCCCGGGGCCCAAAAAGGGCATCTGTTGGCAGTTCAATGAAAAGGAATGCCGATTTGGGTCCAACTGCCGGTTCAAGCACGAGTGTTCGGGCTGTGGCGGCAACCACAGTTACCTCAAGTGCTTTAGGAAAGGAAAAGGGAAGGCCGCAGAGTCTTTGGCAAAAAGAGAGGATCCCGGTGAGGGTAGATCGTATGGTGCCGTTTTTAAGTAGATACCCAGATCAGGAGGCGGCAGAATTGTTGCGGGAGGGATTTAGTTTCGGTTTTAAAATACTGTCAGTTGTTGAGCCTGGCAAGCTTCGTTTGAAGAATTTGCAGTCGACTCGCTTACATGGAGAGATCATTTCAGAGAAGTTGCATAAGGAGATGGAATTAGGACGGATGGCGGGGCCATTTGATGCTTCTCCATTGCCTGACTTGGTGGTGTCCCCATTGGGTTTGGTTCCAAAAAAGGAACCTAATAAGTTTCGGCTTATTCACAATTTGTCCTATCCTACTGGTAGGTCGGTGAATGATAGTATTGATCCTGAGTTAGTATTGGTATCGTATGTTCGTTTTGATAGGGCGGTGGAATGGCTGAGGAAGTTGGGACGGCGTTTACTTTTGGCGAAGACTGACATTGAGGCCACCTTCCGCCTTTTACCTGTGCACCCAGACAGTTTTCACATTTTGGGGTGTTTGTGGGAGAACAAGTTTTACATAGATTGTTGTCTGCCTATGGGCTGTTCAATTTCATGTTCCTATTTTGAGAAGTTTAGTTGTTTTTGGAGTGGGTAATTGAGGAGGCGGGCTTGGATTCAGTGCTGCATTACTTGGATGATTTTTTGTGTATGGGACCTGCAGGATCTTCGCAGTGTACCCTTTTGCTTCGGACAGTGGAGCAGGTTGCTCGCCGCTTTGGCGTTCCGTTGGCACCTGAGAAGACAGAGGGTCCGGTTACAGTTTTGACGTTTTTGGGAATTGAGTTGGATATGGTTGCCATGGAGTGCCGCTTGCTAGAGGTCAAGTTGTTTGATTTGCAGTCTCTTCTGGGAAAGCTTAATTTCGCTTGTAAGATTTTGCCAATGGGAAGAGTCTTTTCTCGTCATTTGGCCCAAGCCACTGCCGGCGTGTCGCACCCTTTGCGGTTTATACGTCTGAAGGCCGAGCACAAGGCAGACCTTAGAGTGTGGTCCCGTTTTTTACACATGTATAACGGCCGTTCCTTGTGGATTCGGGAAGTGGTATCAAATGAGGAGTTGGTCCTTTATACGGACGCGGCTGGGTCCAGTGGCTTTGGGGTATATTTTGGGGGAAGATGGTGTGTCGGCAAGTGGCCTGAATCTTGGTGGGTTTCTGGTTTGACTAGGAATCTGGCCTTGTTGGAACTTTTTCCTATTGTTGTGGCTGTAGAGGTTTGGGGACAAGACTTGAGAGACAGAAAGGTGTGTTTTTTGTGTGGCAACCTGGGGGTAGTTCAGTGTGTCAATAAGCTGACAGCTGATTCCCCTCCGGTGGTGGATCTTTTGAGGCATTTCGTGTTGCAATGTTTGGAGTTTAATCTGTGGATTTGTGCAGTACATGTGCCGGGAGTATTGAATTCCGTGGCTGACGCTTTATCTCGCTTCCAGTGGGACCGTTTTCGAGTGCTGGTGCCGGATGCGAAGCAGCAGGAGCCCGTATGGCCCGTCTTGTTGTGGGACCTGGTTTGCGACCAGCCTGGGAATTGATCCAAAAGTCGGTGGCAATTGCTGGGCTGAAAGGACATCACTAAAGATTTCATGGTGCGTCAGGTGTTGAAGGGCTACCGTAAGACAGGGGAGCGTCAGGACCTTAGGCGCCCTGTGTCTTTTGAACTACTGGGTAATTTGCTTTCGGTATTGCCTCAGGTGTGTTTTTCGGATTATAAATGTCATTTATTTGGGGCCGCGTTTGTTTTGGCCTTCTTTGGTGCTTTTAGGATTAGTGAGCTGGTTAGTAGGAACTCAAAGAGTCACAGAGGTTTGTTGTTGAAGGATGTGGAATGTGGGGTGGATGCGGTACGGTGTTGTTTGAAACGGTCCAAAACGGATCAGTTGGGTCGAGGCCACGTGGTGGAACTGTGGGGTGTACCGGGTTTAGTGGAGTGTCCAGTTAGACAGGCGTCGTCGTTTCTGGAGGTGAAGGGAACCCGCACGGGGTCCTTTTTGTCTCATCAAGACGGGTCAGCCTTGTTCGGATACCAGTTTGTCTGCATCTTCCGGAGTGTTGCGGTCTCAACGAGGCAGAGTTCGTGTCCCATTCTTTCCGGAATGGCGGCTCGTTGGGGCCTGAGCGCGCAGGTTGTCCGCAAGATTGGATGCTGGGAATCGGCTAGGTATAAATCTTACGTTCGGCCTGCCCTGTTGTAAGATGTTCAGAGTTGGGGTGGGTCTCTGGTGGAATTTTTGCATGGTCCTGATTACCATTTCCCTCCCCCATGTCACCCCCCCACATGTTGTCACCTTTTGTCTCCTAGGTTTACCATTGTTGGTGTGGGTGCTAGGTCACTCATATGTCTATTGGGGCGCTTTCGTGCGGGCATTAGACCTAATGGCCTTCAGTTGGGGGTCCCCAGAGATAAGACGACTGTGCGATGGATCGGTGTTAGAGGCATGATGTGGAGCGAAGTTTTGCCTAGTTTTGCCTACGCTCGCAGCGTGTAAAGCACCCTTTAGTTGACACAGGGCATCTTTTGCTTCGTTTTTGGTGCATTTTTGAGGTCACAAAGCTGCACCAAAATGCATGCATTTCTTTCTCCCAGCAACGTCTATGAAATTTTTTATTTTGCAGTCCACACTCGGCATCTTTTGTTGGCTGTATCTTGACTGCGTTTTTCAAGATGCAGCCAAGATGCAGCATGTCAAATCTTTTTGCGTTTTTACCACATTTTTGAGCCTTTCAGTCAATAGATTTCACTGACAAAATGCGTTGGGAAAAACGCGGTAATAACGTGGTAAAATGCATACGTTTTTGCCACGGGTGCGTTTTCAGAAAATGAGATGCACTTTCAATATGCACTCAAAATGCACATAACAAATGACTCCCTGTGTGAACATAGCCTAAGAGTCTAGCAAGTTTATTGCATACACATAAAGCGGCTCTCCAGCAACATAATATAAGTCTTGTGGCTTCAAAGGAACCCAAAACTAGTTCAACAATCCATTCCTGCTCAGTACATGCGTATCCTCTGTGTCTCAGAGAATCCTTCCAGAGGTATCCCAGCCTTTACACACTGGCCATGTGCCAAACAAACAGACACCATTATAACATATGGGACACACCCATGGATGGAGGTATGTGAATGCAGACACGCCATAATGAATCTTGTAGTACTAAAGGCACCACACTCACCATTTTACAGCACATAAAGAGCTTTCAAAGACAAGCCCAGCAATACTTTACATGGCCAGACTGTTCCTCAGTTACTGAGAAATGTGTTTTTAGTGATATGCAAATGAGGCTGTAGATCTCCTCCTGCTTGACTGACAGCCTCCATGTTGTGTGACTTCAGGCAAAGGAGCTGTCAGTCAAGGAGGAGGAGGCAATGCTGGGTGGGGAATAGACCTGGAGTGACATAAGCTTCAGATTTACCATTGCAATTTGCATATCAATTCTAATGCTGATTTCTCTGTAATGGAGGCAGGGACTGGCCATGAAATAGCTGGACTTGTCTTTATAAAACTACATGCAAATTGTTTGGGGTGTGAAATCCTACTGACAGATTTCCTTTAAAGACCAGACCTTTTTGGGCATTCAAGGTATTATCTGGGGACCTATTAAAAAAAAGTGCAGTTTCTTTCAGTGTTCATTAACCCTAGAACGAACAACCATAGAAATCTACCATAGAAAACAAGTGACCTAGCAGACCTGCGAGGCCCAAGGTATGCGTTCTAGGGTTAAAAGACCTCAAAGCTCAGGATCCTGTAGCCTGTTCTTTACTTCTTTTATTTGCCCTAATGAATTGCTATAGACACTGCATGCAGAAAGACTGCTCCTCTTTTCCGCTTATCTCAAACCTGAGTGATTGCTTGACCACGAGTGGCTGTCAATCATAGTCTGATCAGCCCAAGGCCGATTCTAGCTTTCCATCTCTTTGAGGTGAGAATTGAAATGCCGCCCCTACCCATAATACAATATAAACCTGCAGTGAATGAAAGCAATTCCGTTAATGTTTTTTTGGTTTTGCTTTTACAGTACACATTCATTCTTATTTTGTCCCCTTAGGGGACTTGAAACTGCGTTTGTCTGGTCACTTATACTATCTACTACAATACCATAGTATTACAGTATATAAGACAAATCACGTGTCCCCTATAAAGGGATACAACACCAGAACCACCATCAGTACATGAATTCATTACCATAACAATGAAACATACAAGAATATATCAATAGAACCACCATCAGTACATGAATATAACACCAGAAGCATCAGTGCATGACTAACGCTGTAAAACCACCATCAGTACATGAATCCAACACTAGTACCATCATCAGTACATGAATAATGCAGAAGAACCACCATCAGTACATGAATACAGAACCATCATCAGTACATGAATGCATCACTACAACCATCATCACAACATGAATACAACACTAGAATCATCAGCGGTACATTGATTCAGCACCAGAACCATCATCATTACTTAAATACATCACCAGAAGCAGCACCACAATCAGTACATGAATACATATCAATACCAATCTCACTACATGAATACATCCCCAGAACCATCATCAGTACATGAATACAATCAGAGCACAATCAGCACAGTATACATCACCAAAACCACCATACGTACATGCATACAGTACCAGAACCACCAAGACTACAACAATAGAGCACCAAAATCATAAGCACACAAAAAATCACTAGAACCACCATAAGAACCATAATCAGTACATGAATATATTAGCAAAACCAAAATCAGAACATGAATTCCAATCCATCATTAGTACATGAATACAACACAAGAACTACTATCAGTACAGGATACAGCACCAGAACAATCATCAGTACATGAATACATTCCGAGGACCATCATCACTACACAAATCCATCACCACAGCCATCAATCAGTACATTAATACAGTACCAGAACAATCATCAGAACATGAATACAAGACCAGAACCATCATCAGTACATTAATACATAATCAGTTAGACAACTACATCACCAAAACCACCATCAGTACAGGAATATAAAACTAGAATCACCATCAGTACATGAATGCAGCACCATAATGCACCAGAACCACAAACAGTACATGAATACAGAATCATCATCAGTACATGAATACAGCACCAAAAAAATATTTACTACATGAAAACAGAACCATCATCAGTAGAACCAGCATCAGGACATAAATACAACACCAAAAACACCATCTATACAGGATACAGCACCATACCCACCAATAGTACATCAATGCAGCACTAAAACCATCATCAGTACACAAATACATCACTTGAACCATCATTAGTACATGAATACAACACCAGAACAAGCTTGAGTACATTAATATAGCACCAGAACCACCATTAGTAAATTAAAATAGCACGAAAACCACTATCAGTACATGAATACCGGGACCAGAATCACCATCAGCACATGAATACAGAACCATCAAAAGTACAGAAATACAACACAGGAACCAACATCAGTACAGAATAGAGTACCAAAATCAACAACAGTATATGATTACAGAACCAATTTTATTTCAGTGATCAATTACAATTCCAGGTCAATCCCCGCTGTATAGACTTGTATTGCATGAACCTACAACTCCCAGTATGTCCTTACAATGGTTAGGAGATGTTTGAAATTATTGTTACTAGTCATCGTTAGACTGCAGACCATATAGGAACCACATTATTGATACAGAGTTACATAGTACATAAATACATTACTTTAGATTTTGACAGTCGGCAGGACTTTTTATTTCCCTGCATAACCCATTTCATATGTAATGAGAAAAGGACACAATAGATAAATTAGATTTTTATATTAAACTTGTTTTCTACTACATTTCAAACTATTGTTTTCAATTTTCCATATCACTGTTTATATTAAAGAATAAAAAAACAAAGCAGAAATGTTGGAATTGTTTACATTGTCTAATAAGCCTAAAGCGGGCTTTACGCGCTACGATATCGTTAATGAATTATCGTCGGGGTCACGGTGTTTGTGACGCACATCCGGCGTCATTAACAATATCACAGTGTGTGACACTTATGAGCGACCTTAAACGATCGCAAAAGCGGTCAAAATCGTTTGCCGCAGAGAGGTCGTCCTGAAACAAAAAATCTTTTCTGCTTATTAGCGATGTTGTTCGTCATTCCTGCGGCAGCACACATCGCTATGTGTGACACCGCAGGAGCAACGAACATCTCCTTACCTGCCTCCACCGGCAATGCGGAAGGAAGGAGGTGGGTGGGATGTTACGTCCCGCTCATCTCCGCCCCTCCGCTTCTATTGGACGCCTGCCGTGTGACGTCGCTGTGACGCCGCACAAACTGTCCCCTTAGAAAGGAGGCGGATCGCCGGCCAGAACGTCGTCGAAGGGCAGGTAAGTGCGTGTGACGGGGGTAAGCGAGGTTGTGTGGCACGGGCAGCGATTTGCCCGTGTCGCACAACCGACGGGAGCGGGTACGATCATTTGCGATCTCGCTAGCAAGATCGCAGCGTGTAAAACCCGCTTAACGCCATGTGCCCACGGGAGAATGTACCTGTGGACTTTCGTACAGGTATTTCCGCAAGTTTACGCAGCAACTCCCTGGAATCCCCAGCTATCCATTGCCGTGGTATGTCTACGGAATTGTTGCGGTAAACCTGTGGAAGCAGTGTGGATTTCGTGCGGAATTCCTGAGAAATTCCCGCCCTGTATCTCCATAGTGGAAAGGCAGGAATTCCGCAGATAATTCCGCATAAATAATTGACATGCAGTTACATGAGGCAGCGGGAAATCCGTGGCATTTTCCACAGCCGCAAATACCACAGCATTGATACAGCACTCCCCAAATCCCATAGAATAACATGGGGAGTGTCTGTACTTGCATAAACCCGCGGATTTATCTGGAAAATCTAGAAAATCCGCGGGTTTTCCGCAGCAAAATCCGCAGTTACTTTCTCCCGTGGGCACATGGTCTAAAGGCGGCGTTATACACTACGATTTATCTGACGATATGTCGGCGGGGTCACAGTTTCCGTGACGCACATCCGGCATCGTTAGCGATGTCGTTGCGTGTGACACCTACGTGCGACTCCAAACGATCGTAAATAGGTTGAAAATTGTTGATCGCTAACACGTCGTTCATTTTCAAAATATTGTTCGTCGTTTGGATCGCAGCAGACATATTGGTACGTTTGGCACCCTGCCAACGACGAACAACATCAAAACGACTGCCCTGGTAAAACAATACATCGCTGAACGATGCTGCGTCATTTTTGAGATCGTTACGTGTGAACGCTAATAAACGACCTATGTGCGATCTCGGCAAATTGTAACTACGATCTGGGCGTGTCACATCGCTACTGAGATTGTCAGATAAATCGTAGTGTGTAAAGCGGCCTTAATACTAGGCACACTTCCTGTTTTGTACAGATGACTTTTTAGCAGTCTTATTAACTCAAATAATATTACTATGATAGGTAACACCTCTATAAACAGTAGAGAACACAGAATGCACCACTCATTATGTTCACAGCTCACTTCCTTGCCTTCTGACTTTTGTCACGAAAATACTTCTATGAGAGTCAATGAGTCAAAGCCTGTCTATTGCTGCCTATGTTCCTGTGTCTACAGAAAACAGGAAGTACGAGTTTTCAATTGTAAATAATAGTGAGCAGTGTGAAAATTGCAAGATTAACTTTTAAATATTTAGAAACAGGGTTGGACTGGCCCACCAGTGAATGCACAGTGGGCCCTTGAGCCAAGAAAAGTGCCTTCTTCTTGCAGCTTTCCCAACTGGCACTGCTCTGCTTTGCGCATGCTCTCCCTCCCATGAGCAACATTTATATCTTCATTTTCATCTAAACCTCTGCATCCACATAGTAAAATGAGTAGGTTATTAAAGTGAACCTGTCAGGTGCAATATGCAGCCAGAACCACGAGCAGTTCTGGGTGCATATTGCTAATCCCTGCCTAACTATCCCTGTATCAAGTAGCATAGATAAAGAGATCTTTAGAAAAAGTATTTGTAAAGATCTTTTATGTTATGCTAATAAGTGCAGGGATTAGTCCCAATGGCGTTTATATGTGACGCCCTGGCCTATCAGGTCGTCACAGGGTATTGTGCAATCTGCCCTTCTGCACAATATCCACCTCCTCCTTGGTTACGGACCCCTAACCATTGGTGTTGCCAAGAACAGCTAATTAAAATCCTAGGAACACTCTGCACCACACCCACCAGACACACCAGTGGCTGACCTGAGTGGAATAGGGTCGCCCACTTGGGGGGTTGGTAAGGGAGGGTCAGGAGTGTCAGGAGACAGTGAGCTGGAGAGTGACTCTCTAGAGGAGAGGTCACAGAGCGATGAAGTGTTAGAGGAGAGAACTGGATCTGGGCTCCTTGAGACTACTAGGTGGCAGATGTTGGTCTGGACCTGGTAGGAGCTGGAACCCGGTCGCAGTGGATCGTGACATGGGGCACTGACTGTCTAGGAGAACATCCAGCGGTCTTGTGCCATCACCGAGCAGGGGCCAGGGCACTACGGGGTACATGGACCCTAGGTCAGGAAGAAGCTTCAGGCGTCTTGACAATTTACCCGACGAGGACGGAGCCTTCAAGATCCGTTCTCCACCCGCTCCAAAATCGGGGGACTAGCGCAACGAGGGGGATAGGACTTTCCACTCACATGGTCCAGAAAATCCCAAGCGTGAATCCTGAGAGCAAGCTCACCCAGTTAGCCATACTGGTGAGCGGAACCCGACTAGTTTCATACTATAGGGACCAACTAGAGGACAAGGTGCCAAGGAAAAGGTCACAGATTAACAGGCAACACCAACGGGCACGGGATCCAGGCGTGCTCCCTCCAAGTGGCAGCGGTGTCCAGAACTTTGGTTTACCACAGTTGTCGGTATTAGTGTTATTGGACTGAGTGAGTACACAAACGACCCCCCCAACCGTCCCAACGGCACCTTCCCGTCACCAACACCGAGTCCCAGGGCATTCCCCCTACTCATGGAGGGGTTAAACATCTGGCTGCCCCCACCATCGCCACTGGGTACTCCCGATTGCAGCGGTGCTACTGCATCTTACCACGCACCATGGGTGGCGTCATGAACTGTCCATACAATCCCCTGTAAATAACCCCCTTTAATTCCGAGTGGCCTCGCGACCCCGACCCCCGGGTCCGGAGACCCCTCAAGCCACCGCGGATCCGGATCCGAGCAGCGGTGGCAGGCTGCTGACGCGGGGGCGGCACATATATTCCCTGGCTAGCCGCCCTCTTGGCATGTTAGTACCCCCACAGGCGTGCACTAACAAGCTATTCAATTCAGCATCACCAGCGGTACCTGTATTCGCTGTGACCGTGCTTCTGAATGCCGGGCACTTCCGCTCATGCGCAGTATGAAGCTAGGTGTACGTGTCGTGGCTTCAGAGAGGTCTACTGTGCATGACTGGAAGTGCCCGGCATTCAGAGGCGCGGTCACAGCAAACACAGGTACACGCATCACCGCTGGTGACGCTGCATTGAATAACATGTTAGTACACCCCTGTGGGCATACTAACATGCTAAGATGACGGACTAGTCGGGGGATATAACACCCTTGGGACTAGTCCCCACACTCATTAGCACAAGAGAAAAGATCTTTAGAGATACTTTTTCTAAAGATCCCTTTTTCTATGCTAGTGTATACAGGAACGGTTAGGCAGGGATTAGCAATATGCACCCACAACTGCCCATGGTTCTGGGTGTATATTACACCTGACAGGTTCCCCTTAAATGTACTACAGCATCTGAGGTAACATCTTGTCTGATGCCTGGCTGGGGAGAGTCTCCTTCCTTCATGGACCCCGCAACCCCAAAGTCACATCAGAAGGCAACATGTCAAAATAATAAAATCATGGTAAGTTTTTGTTGTAATTTTGCTAAATTAAGTGCCTTTTTACCCTGAGTTTGGAAAATTACAACAGAAAAATGCAACTTAATCACATCTGGTGTACCCAATCAAAGTCATAAAAGATATGTTCCAAATCTGCAAGTTAGAAGTAAAAAGCGCATACATTAATTTCACAATTACTTTTTAACTCTTCTCTTCAATCTGTTGGGGAACTATGGCTTTCCAGCTGTAAAGAAAACTACAACTTCCAGTATGTTGTGAGGTACAGATCTTCAGGACCTGCTAGGAGTTGTAGATTTCTTTACAGCTAGGAAGACACAAATTGCATTACCCCTATGCTGCCCTTAAAGGGAAGGTGTCGTCCAAAAAAAAAGGATTAACTGAAAAAATGTAAAGTATTAATGTTTTAATGTTTTGTTTAAATATTATTTGTTTTTAATTGCGCAAAATATAAAAAAATATATATTTTTAGTTTCTTCTGGTTTGGCATACATCTGCATAATTGCATAATTGTGATCATGTGAGCATCGTAGCTATGCCCACATCACTTGCAGTTGTCAGTTGTATTATACTACGACATACAACTGTAAGGCTAAGTTCACACTTGCTTTGTTTTGCATCAATCACAATCAGTTGTGTGACTGATGCAACGAATGTTTTGCAGATAGTGGCACAACTGATGTGACTGATGCTGCAAAAAAACGATATGTTGTTTTTGTTGTTTTTTTTACTGTTTTACCGGCGGCCGGCTTTTGTGAACGATCAGCTGATCACCCGGCAGCCGGTTTGGCTTTCAAAGCCGGCCGCCGGGCGATCAGCTGATCGTTCACAGCCAATCGCCGGGCAATCAGCTGATTGTTCACAGCCGGCGGCCAGGCGATCACCTGATCGCTCACAAAAGCCAGCCGCCGGGCAATCAGCTGATCGTTCCTGCTGCTGGAACTGAATTTACAGTCATCATGTTTTTTTACTCTGCGCATGCTCACAGTAAAAAAACGATCCACCGCACACAAAAAATGTTACATTCAGCGTTGCTCCTGCCCGACGGTCAGTCAGTAAACGACTGATCTGTCATCGGTGGATGCAACAAAATGCCATCAGTCACAATCCGTCGCTAATAGAAGCCTATGGGGAAAAAAACGGATTCCTGCAAAATATTTTGCAGGATACCGTTATTCCTCAAGGCAACGGATTGTGACTGATGCAAAACAGCGCAAGTGTGAACTTAGCCTTAGAGGAGTGTTCTGAAGGCAAAGTAATTTTCCTGAAACACAGCTTTTGGGTTCAAACAAAAGTAAACAAAGAAATGTACACATGATTAGTACTGCTGAGTCCAGAACAAACCAATCAAAAAAAAAAGTCACATTACTTATTCCATATGGCGAAAATTTTAAAATTGAAATAAAAAAAAAAAACACACCAAAAATGGAAATTTTTCATTATATTAACACCAAAACTGGGGGGCGTGGCCTGGCCATGGTGGGATAAAGACGTGTGCTTGAACAGCTCCTCAGCCGGCGCGGGGAAATACCACATCAGAGACACATCACAGGAGCCCCATAACGCGAATGGGAAACAGGAGGAAGAGGGAAGACTCCCAGCCCACCCCAGCCCGACCAAGTACCTCAGCGCAGAGTATAAGGCGGTATATGATACAGACAGCGCCGAAGGGAACTGCTTCTAAGATGGCCGATGCATCCATGGTCACCAGGAGCAGCTGCGCGCTCAGCAGGGAGATGGCAGCCGCACCGGAGACTGGAGAAGTGGTGGAGGCAGCAGAGGTAGCGGTGAGCGTGGAGGCGGCCCAGGGAGCGGTGAGTGCTGACCGGTCGGGTGTAACAGGGATGCCTGGTATATCAGCGCTGGAAGCGCAAGATGGCGCTGAGACGCCAAAGCACAACAACCAGGAAGGCAGCGGGGGAGGGAGCAGAGTAATGCCTGAGGAGAGGCGTCTGGAGAGCACATGTAAAGATGGGGCTGATAAAGAGCTCAGCCCAGAGAAAGAAGGAGGCAAGCAAGCCCAGATAAATACAACAATGCATCCCACAAGGATAATAGATACAACTGTGGTTAATGGAAGAATTCCAAACATGGACAGTTCTCAAATGAATAGCCAGGAGGGGGCGCAGGCTGGCCAAGATATTAGCCAGCTATGGAGGAGTATTGGAGAGCTGAGTGCACACATTAAAAATATTCCCACAAAAAATGACATGGAGCAGTATATCTCCAGGCTAGAGAACTCATATAAGGCTGAACTCTATGGACTCAAGGACGAAGTACAACAGCTAGGAGAAAGAGTCACAACAGCAGAATCCTCAGTGCAGTCACTGTCCTCTAAAGTGACAGAACAAGAAGCTGGATATGCATCTCATACTATACAGCTTCAGTATTTAGCAGATATGCTAGATGTCGTCGAAAATAGAAACCGGCGAAATAATATCAGAGTACGTGGCCTCCCTGAGTCGGTGGAACATACAGCACTTAACGGGACTTTATGCCATATTTTCAATGATATACTGCAAGTGCCTATTGATTCTCCACTGGAGCTAGACAGGGCACACAGAGCGTTGGGCCCGAAGGCCATGGATCCAGAGCACCCTAGAGACGTTATATGTAAAGTACACAAGTACAAAATTAAAGATAATATAATGGCTCAAGCACAGAAGGCTGGAAATATATTTTATCAGGGACACAGGATCCTAATTTTATCTGACCTGTCAAGATGGACGCTCGAGAAAAGGAAGGCCCTGAAACCTTTATTGGACATATTACGTCAGCGCAACATACCATATACCTGGGGCTTTCCATTTCGCTTAAGAGTCCGGAGGGCGGGAAGGATGCACGTTCTCAGTCACCCAGGAGGGATACCAGCATTCACCGCAGCCCTTCAAATTCCATCAGTGACGATCCGGGACTGGCCATTTCTACCCCCGGGGGCTCCTGGGGTAGAGCCACATGCCGTAGTTCCTCAGAGGAGGAGAAGAGGAGCTCCTATGGACCTTGGCTGAGTCTGGAGTCCTTTTGGTCGGAGAAGGGGTTCTAGAGCTTCTCTGGTGACAGGGGAGGGAACCTGATTGTTGCGGACAAGAAATACTTCATAGTTGATGTTTGGAAAAATGTCCATTGTTAAAGTTAAGCGATAATAGGGCTGGATATATAGAGGGGATATTTTCAGGATATTGTTCGCTGTTCAAACAGAGGGGAGGTATATGGGGTAGTGATATAGTAAGGTAAACTGGAATGGGTTTCAACTTGTTACTTGGTTTAATGCAGTTGGAAGTATACTTGTCTTAGGTGGTGCAGAACCGCGCCGGTGGGCAGTGAATCTCCCTGGAAAGACCACCTCACTTTGAGGGGCGCTATACCGTGCAGGACAAGGTATAGCTAGACATAGTTTCCCCCAACAATAAAGGTGGACTGAGGTCCTTGGCCATCGTCGTTGGTGCTCTATCTACGTACTACGGTACTGTATAAATCTTATTCTCTGTTCTGATCTTTTCTTTTCCTAAATCTTCATCTATACTCTTTTTTTTTTTTTTTTTTTTTTTTTTTTTTTTTTTGAAGTAACCCTTCTTGACTTCTATTCTTTACCCCCTTGTGTCCTTCCCTTGTATGTCAGGTAGCTAGGAAAACAAAACAAATATGGTGGAATTGAAATTTGGATCCTTAAACACAAAAGGTTTTAACACACCACAAAAACGGGCCCAAATTCTAACAGAAATGCACAAACAGAGAGTCCATATACTGCTTCTTCAGGAAACACATTTTAAGGTGGGACATATCCCAACTTTGAGGGACCGTAACTATGTGACATGGTTCCACAGCGCCAACACTGAATCTCGGTCTAGGGGCGTGTCGCTGGCCATTCATAGAAGCCTGCCACACTCCATCCTTGACATGAAACAGGATGCAGAGGGTAGATATGTCATAATTAAGCTTCGGATTTCTGATACCGTATACACAGTTGCAGGATGGTATGCTCCAAATGTGGAGCAGACACAGACCTGTAAGGCCTTTTTACAGGTTTTATCTGAGTTCGCGGAAGGAATAATGATAGTGGGGGGTGATTTTAATCTGTCTTTAAATCCCTTAGTAGACACATCGGCCGGAAGGAGCAACATATCCCTGAAGCGACTGGCGTCCCTGAAGCGGGACATATATCGGATGCAACTAAATGACGTGTGGCGTAGCATACACCCTACGGGTAGGGACTATACCTTTTATTCCATTCCACATGACTCATACAGCCGCATAGATTTATTTTTGGTCAGCCATTGTGTGCTGGCCTGGAGACCGGACCCCACGATTGGAAGCTTTGTGTGGTCTGATCATGCCCCCATCTTCTTGGCTTTTTCCCCCCCAGATGGTCGGAGACGGGAGTGGACGTGGAGACTCAATGATAACCTGCTTAAAGATGCAATTTGCATGTCTGATATCAGAGATACGGTTGGGGTCTTCATGTCCACTCACGAATCGGACCCCACTTCGCTGCCTTTGCAGTGGGAGGCATTTAAGTGTGTAATTAGAGGGGTGCTGGTAAAGCATGGGGCACGAATCAAGAAGATGAGAAATACCCGAATAAAAGAGTTATTAGACAAGATTCAGGAGTTGGAAACAGCACATAAGGATAGACAGTTGAGGGAGACACTGACGGAACTTACAAAATGTAGACAGGAACTTCGGACTTTTTTGAATGAAAGATATCTCCGGTATCGCAATCATTATAAACGTTTCCTTTATCAGCACGCCAACAAATGCGGCAGATCTTTATCAAACCTGTTGCATCCCCGTAATCTCACAACATTCATCCCTGGAGTGAGGCGGCGAGGGGGAGGGGAGACGAGCAATCCGACAGAGGTCTTGGAGGAATTGAGGGGGTTTTACTCGGATCTGTATAATATCCGAGGGAAGTTCTCTGATATGGAGCCACAGGCATTGACTGAGCGCATTGAGAGATATATGGCGGACACAGCCTTACCGACTCTGAAAAATGAGGAGGTACTAAAATTAGAAAGCAGGTTCTCGGAAGAGGAAGTGGGAGAAGCTATTAAGAATACTCCAAATGGGAAGAGTCCAGGCCCAGATGGATTTTCTCCTACATTTTATAAAATATTTCGAGAAATGCTTACTCCATTCCTAACAAAGGTATTTAATGCAATTTCAGGGGACACCCCCTTTGCAGCTCAGTCACTGGAGGCACATATTACGGTTCTTCCGAAACCTGGTAAAGATCCCACCTTGGTGGCTAATTACAGACCAATATCTCTACTCAATGTAGACATAAAACTATACTCCAAGATTCTGGCTAATAGGCTTGCTCCCCTTCTTCCTTCCATCATTGATACGGATCAAGTAGGATTTATACAGGGGAGGGAGGCGCGGGATAATGTTAATAAAACTCTACTACTGATAGCTCATGCCAAAAATTCGTCTCATCCACTGGGTATATTATCGGTGGATGCAGAAAAAGCATTTGACCGTGTACATTGGGACTTCCTGAGGGAGGCTTTAAAGCAAATAGGGCTGGGTACATGCTTCGTGGATAAGGTAATGGCCTTAAGCTGGTGTCACACTAAGCGACAGCGACAACGACGTCGCTGTTACGTCACCATTTTCGGTGACGTAACAGCGACCTTGTAAGTCGCTGTTATGATCGCTGCTTAGCTGTCAAACACAGCAGAAGCAGCGATCATAACGTCGCTGTGCTGCATGTTCAGAGAGCAGGGAGCCGCGCTTAGCGCTGGCTCCTTGCTCTCCTAGGCACAGTACACATCGGGTTAATTAACCCGATGTGTGCTGCAGCTACATGTCACAGTGCAGAGAGCAAGGAGCCGTGCGCACTGCTTAGCGCTGGCTCCTTGCTCTCCTTGCTACAGTATACATCGGGTTAATTACCCGATGCATACTGCAGCCACATGTCACAGTGCAGGAGCCGGCACTGGCAGCAAGAGCGGAGGCCGGTAACCAGCGTAAACATCGGGTAACTAGGGAAAGGTCTTCCCTTGGTTACCCGATGTTTACGCTGGTTACAGCTTACCGCAGCTGCCAGTGCCGGCTCCTGATCGCTTCATTTCGTCGCTCTCTCGCTGTCACACACAGCGATGTGTGTGTCACAGCGGGAGAGTGACGACCAAAAAATGAAGCTGGACATTCAGCAACGACCGGCGACCTCACAGCAGGGGCCAGGTCGTTGCTGGATGTCACACACAGCGGTAGCGACCGGATGTCGCTGCAACGTCACAGAAAATGGTGACGTAGCAGCGACGTCGTTGTCGTCGTCGTTATGTGTGACACCAGCTTTATATACCTGTCCTTCGGCCCGTATAAAGGCAAATGGTTTCTTATCACAACCTATTATAATTAAAAATGGAACCAGGCAGGGGTGTCCTCTTTCCCCGCTGTTGTATGTACTTACAATGGAACACCTCGCTAATGCGATAAGGAAAAGTCCCAGTGTGCACGGTATGCGAATAGGAGGAGAGACATATAAGGCAGCGCTGTATGCGGACGATTTGTTGTTATATGTCTCTCAGCCACACATTACTTTCCCTTCCTTGTTGGCAGAGTTCGAGAGATTTGGGGATCTAAGTAATTTTAAGGTCAATTATGTGAAATCGGAGGCCTTGAATGTCACGCTGCAGCCACAGGAGGTGTTACTGGCTAAAAGTAACTTCCCATTTAAGTGGCAATCCCAGGCTATCAAATATTTGGGCATAAGTGTCCCCGCAGATCTGGGATCCTTGTACTCTATGAATTACTTAGCATTATTAACACGAACAGTCAAAGAGCTCCGGACATATCATAGAAAACCCATATCTTGGTTTGGCCGTATCAATACGTTTAAGATGGATATACTACCCCGGTTTCTCTATATATTTCAGGCAGTGCCGATTCTCCCTCCCGCTAGTTTCTTTTGGACCCTCAGGACTGCTCTAACTCACTTTATATGGGGGCACTCTAGAGCCAGAATAAAATACCATACACTTACACGGCATATTACTACTGGGGGCGCTGGACTTCCAGACATGCGTGGATATCACAAGGCGGCCCTGTTAGTTCGACTGTTTGACTGGCATTTTAACGACAAGGTTAAGAAATGGGTCACACTTGAACAGGAAAGCTCTTCAACTCCCTTAAAATATCTTCCATGGCTGGAGTCCAGAGAGGGGGTGAGATTATCTTCGGCAGACTTTTTGATTAGAGCCACGTTGAAGGTATGGGATCAGGTAAAAAGGAAAGGTGGGTTGGTGGGGTGCCCCTTCCTTCTAGCACCTATCATTTCCAACCCAGAATTTCCCCCAGGAGTTGGCCGGACTAACTTTTTGAGATGGAATGTACAACAGGATGGTAGGATTTATCACACCCTCGCAGGATCCAGCATGAGATCTTTCTCGGATATGCAAAATATGGAACCCCATCGGATATTGTCCTGGATTGAATACAGACAACTCTATTCATTTGTCAACTCTAGGTCACGGGGAATAGGAAGTCTGTCAGACACACTGGTTTTGCCCTTTGAAAAATTGTTTATGCAGGATTCAATACCACTACATCTGATGTCCCTCATATATAAGTTGATAGGTCAGGCAGTTCCCTCCGCGGACTCAGATCCCAAATATATGACAAAGTGGGAAGAAGAACTGGAGACGACTTTCACAGACACAGAAAAACAGAGAGCATATATATTCACACATAAACTGTCAACGGCAGGGTACACAAAAGAGAAAAACTATAAGATTTTGACAAGATGGTATCAGTGTCCGATACAGCTGCACAGGATTTTCCCTTCTGTCGCTGAGGAGTGTTGGCGCTGTGAGACAGTCCGGGGGACGATGACGCATATATGGTGGGACTGCCCCAAAATTAAACCATTCTGGGAGGCAATTTTTCAAACATATACAAAAATAACTGGGACAGTAGTGCCACAGACCCCTCAAATAGCTCTATTGTCAATGCTCCCGGGCTCAATTAAAGCCCAAAAAGGAGATATTCTATGGTTCTGTCTGGCAGCGGCTAGGGCAGTGATACCCAGACACTGGAGATCAAAAGAGGTTCTGGCTTTGAGGGAGTGGACGCAGGAATTTGAGTATATTTACCATATGGAAGAATTAATGGCAGAAGCAGAGGGACACAACGAGAGGTTCGTGAAAATTTGGATGTCTTGGATACTTTTCAAAGGCACAGAAGGTTACCAAACTCTATTTTGAGCCTTAGTGGAACGTCAACAGTTAGTGTACGGAACAGGATAGGCTTCATAAGTGGCTACCTCCCTTTCCCCTCCCAAACCCTTGGATGTTCTCTTTATCTTCTTAAAGCTTACTTTTCCAGTCTATGTATGTTTATTATTTCTATCGTTACTTTTTTCTCTCTTATCTCGATACAGGTGAATTTGGAAGGAGTTGGTTATTTTTAAAGATTATACTAGATTTTGAGTACAAGGAGTTCTCATTAAAAAGAATGAGCCAGGTGATGGAGGTGATCATAAAGTAAACAAGTGAGGGCTGGCATTTTTTCTTTTCTCTTTTTTTTTTTTTTATTCTTGCTCCTTGAATATGCAAATGTCAGTTCTGAGTAGTGATACAGGAAGACAGAACGAAGTGGATAGCTCTAATATTAGGCAGGATGTAGTGTATCAGTTGAAAAAAAAAAAAAAAAGTTTATAGTACTGTTATTCATATAATGGTGATACATGTGAAGCCATTTCTGTATCCTTGGTTATTTGTATGTTATTTTCTTTTTCTTCCTCTTTTATTCAATAAAGAAAGATTATACATATTAACACCAAAACTGACTAAAAAGAGATCAAAAAGTCATATGTAAAATGAATGGTAGAAATTAAAATGCCAAACTGTCCTGCAAAAAAAACAAACCCTAGTATGGCTCATCTGGAAAAAAAAGAATATGGCAAAGTTAATTTTGGCAAAATATAGATTTTAGTGTGTTAAAGTAGAAAACCATAAAAAAGCAATATACTGTAAGTATGGTATTGCTGTAACGATACTGACCCGAAGAATAAATCGGTTTTACCACTTTTATTGCAAAGTGAACTGCTCAAAAAAAAAAAAATCTAACAAAAAAAATAAGTGAATTTCTGGTTTGGGTTTTACTCATTTTTCTTCTGAAAAATCTGAATACAAAGCGATCAAAAAATGTTATGTTCTCCAAAATGTTACCCCAAAAATCTACAACTCATCAAAAATAAGCCCTTATAGAACCCTCTTTGCTAAAAAAATAAAAAGCTTACAGCTTTCAGAATATTGCGATGGAAAAACTATTTATTATAAAAAAGCATTTTACTGTGTTATAGAAACAGAACATAAAAAGCTATTTAAATCTGGTATCACTGTAATCGCACCGAACTGTAGAATAAATCCATCTTATCACTAATACCGCACAGTGAACTGCACTGAAATAAAAAAGGAACTATTCCTGTACTGCTATTGTGAAGCCCCACCAGTGTAGTGTCGGTGCATTACCTTCAGGGACTCCACGTGGATGGATCTTGTCTGGTCACAGGTAGGGAACCTTCTTCTAGGATTGTCGTGACGCCACTCTCAGAATTGCGGTCAGTGGGGACCGCCACTGCAGATTAAGGGATGCCTGGGGCTGATGGTGGGTGCAGTCAGTTGTAATAGCCTCCTGAGAGTGAGGCAAGCCCCAGGGCCCTGTGTAAGTGTGTAGAACCACAAGGCGCAGAATAACTCAACACAAGCAGAATGTCTTTCAGGGGTTTTACTCAGTGAAGATGGCAGGGTGAGTAACCCGGGCGTAGCTGGGATGAACCAGGCTGGAACCAGGTATCCTTCAGGCTGACTGATGAGGGTGGCTACCGACTCGCCTTCTTTAGCCCTTTGCGTTTTGGGGTAACCCCGACTTTTAGTCCCTATGGGGGTCACCCAGGGAAGTTGCTGGTGCCTCTCTCCCCTTCTTTTTGGCCCGTTTGCTTGTAGCCTGGACCAGGACACTCCGGCTGCTTGCCTCCTGTGAACTATGGGCCCTAACTATGGCTACGTGGCTGCGGACTCTGTAGTGTGGTCTTGGGGGTGTAAAGTGCCCCCTCATGCAGGTTTGGCAAAGGAAAGGTGAATCTATCCCTGCACTGGGACCTGCTACCCGTTTGGTCCTGGTAACTCCCTGGCAGTCTCCTTACTTTCCACTCCGTTGCTCTCTCTTTAGCTGTGTGTGGATTTCGGGTAGCACTACTAGGTGACCGTTCTCCCCCGTCGGTAGTTACTGCGCGGACGCTGTTAGACTGCAACAGCTCCAGGGTCCGCTTCTGCTCTCCCTGAGCTGCACACTAAACCGGCTCACTCGTGGGACCTGCACTGCTGCTCCTGTCTGAGCTCCACTTCCATGCTCCTCACTCCTCCCCACTCTGCTTCAGACTGCTCTCCTCCTTCTCCCTTTTGTGCCTGCCTACGCCACCTAGCAACCAGGCTCTCCACCACACCCCTCGAGTGGAGATGGAGGCTTCGCACCGGCTTCGCCCCCTCCTGGGATCCCCAGGGGTCCTCTCAAAGGTAAATGTGTGAGACCTGATCACTATGCGCCTGTGTAGTCACACCTCGGTCAGCCTTCTGGATTACCTGTGTTGTACTGTCCCCAGCATGGGTGCAGTACTCAGTGGTGCCTGACCAGGTCAGGGGCGCCACATTCCCCCTTAGTTATCACCAGCACGTCCTCGGGTTGCAAGACAACATTTTAAAATGCATAAAACAGTAAAACATGGTAAAACGTTTTAAAACCACCAGGTACCATACATCACCACCCTCCACCCACAAGTCCGTTAACCCACCCAAAACCCTCTCACGTTGGCCGCGCCTTCAGCCACTTCTGGCAGGATGTAGAGGCGGCTTTCATGGTCTGGTGGTTTCAGGGTATACCTGGCCTGGTGGAGCCGCGCCTTCAGCCTCTTCTGGCAGGATGTAGAGGCGGCCTCCACAGTTGGTGCTGACCAGGTACCCTCTTTGTGGTGGAGAGCCAGGCCCCATAAACAGGCGTGCTCCCTGGTTGCAGGCGAGCCAGGCCCCTAAACAGGCTGGCTCTGGTGGTGGTACCTCTGGGGTAACTATAAACACTGCGAGAGTTTGTGGCTATAGCCAGTTCATAGCCTTAAGGTTCATGGGTTTCTCACATTAGTTCATGTGGGCACATTTCTTGAACATTAACGTTGCAAACTTGTCAAAACTTTAACTTCTGTACTTTACTTTACATGCTTTACACAGATTCCTCCTTACCAGGGCTTGGGCCTGTAGGGCTGCGGCACCTGTTGCTTTCTCCATCTCTGTCATCATCTGTAGTGGTCTCATCAATGGGTTCTTTGTCTTTTCTTTCCTCTTCTTCTGTGTCTGTTTCTTTTTCTGTATCTTCTTTATCTTGTAGTATAGGGTTTCTGTAGGGATTGCTGGGACATGGTGTAACATCCAGTGCATACCATCCGCGTTCTCCTTGGTGCATGGTGAATTCCACTGAGTCTCCTGTCCGTAGGTTTCTTCCTGGATGTCCTCTAGGCAAATGGGCTCTAACATCCCTTCTGTTCACAAAGATGCCTTCTTTCATACCAGGTGCAACTATGAAACCATATCCACTCTTCAAGCTGAAGTCTTCCACAACTCCACGACAAAGTGGGCCTCTGACCTGCGATTTGGCTCTTCTTAAAGACCGTTTCTCTTCCAAGTCTCTGGCTGTTACTTCATCCTTCCTATCTGGAGATTGCTGTGCAGGGGAAAACTTTGTTCTGCTGCGGCGCCGTGTCTTGCGGGCTGGATTCTGCTGGGTTGCTACTTCACTGCTTGCAGGCTCCCAGGTGAGGTTTTTGGACAAATCTTCCTCTTCATCCCAGCGGGAGTATGGCAACATCTCTGGCTCTGGGCATGGATCCACTGCTGATGGCTCCGGGGTCAGCTCCTCAGCCTTCTGTCCTCCTCTCCCCCTTAGTTCTTCTGAGCACTCCTCTTGTGGCAGCGCTAGGGATGGATTTTCATCAGCAGGCCAGGGCGGTGGACTTTTTGGCGTGGATATTGCCGGAGTCTTCCTGGGGGTGTGCGGAGGGAGCAGATACCGGTCCACCATCTCCTGTGGGAACTGGGCCTCTAGGTCAGCCTTCAGCTTCCAGTATTCGGGGTCCTCCCCCAGCAGGGACTTCCTTGGACTGGGGAGCGGTGTCTGCTCTGGCCTTACAGGCCGGGGTAAACAGTGGTACAGTCTTGTCTTGGCGGGCCGAGCCTAGCGTGGCAGCGGCCTGGTCTTGGCGGGCCGAGCAGGGCATCGCTGCGGCGGCCTGGATCAGCGTCGCTGTCGCAGTCTCAATCAGGGTCGCAGCTGGAGTCTTAGCGGGTATCGCTACTGTGGCCGGTTCTCGGCGGGCCGGGCAGGGCATCGCTGCGGCGGCCTGGATTGGCGTTGCTGTTGCGGCCGGTTCTTGGCGGGCCGGGCTGGGCGTCACTGCAGCGATCTGGGCTTGGCGGGCCGCACCTGACGTGGCTGCGGCCTGGTTCAGCACCTCACTTGCGGCGCGGACGAGCGTCGCTGCTGCGGTGGGGTCTTGGCGGGCCGGGCCTAGCATGGCGGCGGCCTGGGTCAGCGTCGCACCGGCGGCGTGGAGGAGGGTCGCGGTGGCAGCCGGATCTTTGCGGGCCGGGCTGGGCATCGTTGCGGCGGCCTGGGCTTGGCGGGCCGCACCTGGCGTGGCTGCGGCCTGATTCAGCGTCGCCGCGCCGGGCGCCTCTTCAGGGACCGCGGGCGTGGCAGCAGGGGTCGGGGCACTCGCGCTGGCAGGGGCAACACTGGACTCACCCATCGGTGGCATCATCGGGGTCTGAGTCGTCGCCGCTCGGTCTGGCACTCGTCGCGTGGCTCTCCCCTCGTAGGCCTGAACCGCCGCAGCCATCTCCAGAAGCTCCGTGCGTCCCTCGCTGATCTGCCGTATAACCCTGGCCTCCAGTTGGTCGCAGAACTGGGCAAGCTCTTGATACCACCAGGCAGCGGAGCCTGGCTCTGGGTCTCTGCATCCAGACGCCATTTCCTCTGCGTCTCCTTCTTTTAACAGCAGGCTTCTGGCTCCCTTTCTGTCCCGACGTCTCTGAACGCCTCCGCTCTCATCACTTGCGAGGTCAGGACTCTGCAGGGGATCTCTGGGTAGCCACACCTCTTCGTGGGCGGTAACTTCTCCCAGCGCGGGCTGCTGTTGTTTTTCAGCGCGCTTTTCATGGTGGCAATATGGCGGCGCTTCCAATTTTTCAAGCGGACCGCCCAGGCACATGGTCACCTGTCTGAACAGGTCTAGTCCTTATCCTGTTCGTGACGCCAGATGTGAAGCCCCACCAGTGTAGTGTCGGTGCATTACCTTCAGGGACTCCACGTGGATGGATCTTGTCTGGTCACAGGTAGGGAACCTTCTTCTAGGATTGTCGTGACGCCACTCTCAGAATTGCGGTCAGTGGGGACCGCCACTGCAGATTAAGGGATGCCTGGGGCTGATGGTGGGTGCAGTCAGTTGTAATAGCCTCCTGAGAGTGAGGCAAGCCCCAGGGCCCTGTGTAAGTGTGTAGAACCACAAGGCGCAGAATAACTCAACACAAGAAGAATGTCTTTCAGGGGTTTTACTCACTGAAGATGGCAGGGTGAGTAACCCGGGCGTAGCTGGGATGAACCAGGCTGGAACCAGGTATCCTTCAGGCTGACTGATGAGGGTGGCTACCGACTCGCCTTCCTTAGCCCTTTGCGTTTTGGGGTAACCCCGACTTTTAGTCCCTATGGGGGTCACCCAGGGAAGTTGCTGGTGCCTCTCTCCCCTTCTTTTTGGCCCGTTTGCTTGTAGCCTGGACCAGGACACTCCGGCTGCTTGCCTCCTGTGAACTATGGGCCCTAACTATGGCTACGTGGCTGCGGACTCTGTAGTGTGGTCTTGGGGGTGTAAAGTGCCCCCTCATGCAGGTTTGGCAAAGGAAAGGTGAATCTATCCCTGCACTGGGACCTGCTACCCGTTGGGCCTGGTAACTCCCTGGCAGTCTCCTTACTTTCCACTCCGTTGCTCTCTCTTTAGCTGTGTGTGGATTTCGGGTAGCACTACTAGGTGACCGTTCTCCCCCGTCGGTAGTTACTGCGCGGACGCTGTTAGACTGCAACAGCTCCAGGGTCCGCTTCTGCTCTCCCTGAGCTGCACACTAAACCGGCTCACTCGTGGGACCTGCACTGCTGCTCCTGTCTGAGCTCCACTTCCATGCTCCTCACTCCTCCCCACTCTGCTTCAGACTGCTCTCCTCCTTCTCCCTTTTGTGCCTGCCTACGCCACCTAGCAACCAGGCTCTCCACCACACCCCTCGAGTGGAGATGGAGGCTTCGCACCGGCTTCGCCCCCTCCTGGGATCCCCAGGGGTCCTCTCAAAGGTAAATGTGTGAGACCTGATCACTATGCGCCTGTGTAGTCACACCTCGGTCAGCCTTCTGGATTACCTGTGTTGTACTGTCCCCAGCATGGGTGCAGTACTCAGTGGTGCCTGACCAGGTCAGGGGCGCCACACTATTTCTTCATTCTACCTCCCAAAAATCGGAATAAGGCTCTTTTGACATTAATCCTGTGCTCTCCACTGAGCACTTACGGTACATTGGGGTTTCTGTGTAAATCTCAAAAACCGCGATACAGACAAAATCCCAATTGGAACTACTCACTCTAATGAGGCATATGGAGACAATTTGGACTCTGTCTGGTCTCTGTCTCTGGCCCTGCAATGCCCCTCATTTTAGGCATCTTTTTAGCACACAAATGTGGATGACCATAGTTCTGAGCACGCCTAAAAAGAGGACACCAGCAAAACAGATGCCAAACATAGGCTAAAGTGTTTCCATCTGCCACAGGAGTTTTGGGAGGATTTACATGGAAACCCTGATGTAGGGGTCAGCGCAGAACACAACAATGTGATCCAAGCATTATGCTGAAAGTGATCAAAAAATGTTCTGTACCCCAAAAATTTTACCAATAAAATCCCTACTTATTCCGAACAAAACAAGCCCCTACTCAGGTCTATCATCTGTTACAGGAAATATCAGGGGCTCCAATGTTACTGGTAGAACGAACACTCAGGAAAAGCGATATGGCTCCCACCCGCCGGATAACATCCAGTGAAATGTGCCCACCCAAATCCAAATAACCCCTCCTTCTGGGCCCCATAGTGTGCTAATCCACAATAAGTAGCCACTATTGTGGCATTATTGTAGTGGGGAGCGCGCACTTTAACATTTTATCTCTCCAGAAGCAAAAGCTGGGCACAATGTGTGGGGTCATTACAATATATGGACACACATTGTATGGGCACTAAACTGGCATATTTGTAATTCTCCACAAAAAGAGCATGGCATGAATGCTACAAAATAGTCATTGCAGCCACAGATAAATTATTTCAGAGGTGCAGTTTGTACCATGGGGTCACTTTTGGGGGTTTTCGGCTGTTCTGGCACCTTGGGGGATCTGCAAATGTCAACCGAAAACTATTTTAGTAAAACCTGTGGTCTAAAAGCCAAATAGTGCCCCTTCTTGCTGTGCCTTGCCATGTGGCCAAACAGTAGTTTCTGATGACATATAGGGCATCATCACATTTGGGAGAAATTGCACAATAAATTGTGAAGTTCATTTTCAGCTTTTACGCATTGTGTAACTGACAAATTTGCATCTTATAAAACATACAAATTTTTACCACTAAAATGTTATATTTCCATGTTCCAATGTTATAAAATTCTGAAAGGCACCTGTCAGTACAAAATACTCACTACACCCCTGTGGAGTTTCTGCTGATCTGGCACCTCAGGGGCTCGGCTAATGGAGGCCACAATCTATTCAAATGGAATCTGCATTGTAAATACCAATATGAGGTACTGCCAGGTTTGGTAAAAATTGCATAACAAATTGCCCTGTCCATTTTCTCCTGTTACCCTTGTGTGAATTAAACTTTTGAGGCTAAAGTAACATTTTAGCGGAAAAACCCTACATTTTTTGTTTTCACAGCGCAATCTAATAAAATTCTGTGTCATTTGTGCGTTAAAAAAATTCACCATACCAATAAATCAATTCATTATAAAGTTTAGTTTGCCAAATGGGGTCACATGTTGGTGTTTCTGCATTTTTGGCACCTAAGGGGCTCTGTAAACGCAGTATGTTCTCCAAATTTGTGTTTAAAAGATAAAAAGCCCTGCCACGTGCCCAAACATTAGTTTTGACCATGTATGGAGTATTGCTGTGTTCTGGAGAAATTGAGTAAGAAATTATGGGGTCCATTTTCTCCTATTAGCCATTATCAAAATTACAAATTTTGGTCTAAAATATCATTTTAGCTGGAATGTAACAACCATCATTTTCATATCGACATTTTAAAACATTCTGTGAAGCACTTATGGGTACAAAATGCTGAACACACCACTACATAAATTGCATGACGGATCTAGTTTCAAAATGGGGTCACTTGTGGGGGGTTTTAATGTTTTGGGACTTTATGGGGCTCTGCGAATGCGACATAATCCCTGCAATCTATTTCAGCTAAATTTTCTCTCCAAAATTCAAATATTGCCCCTTCTGTTCCTAGGCCTCCCATTTGTCAAAACAGAACTTTTCTCGCATTGCACTTGTGCGAGTCATACGCTCATATGAGCATACCCATATTTTCTATAATCGTCAAGTAACTAAACTCTCATTAAACTCAGCTTGTAACTGTTGCTGGACTCTTTTCTGAATATACACTTACTAGTCCCTATTTTATTACACAGGGTTCCTTACTTGGTGAGCTATAGGCACTTTCTTTATCACCCCCTTTGCATGCATACTTTTTCGATCGTGTTTTTATTATTGTATTGTTCGAATAAAGATTATCTCTTTTTTTTTCCACAATTAACTTCATTGTTGTCTTTTTTGTATTCAATTGGTGGTGTGTGCCTATACTGGAGTCTATTATGGGTGCGAATTATCCTTGTTTGAGATTTCACCATAACCTGTATAAGACATTAATATTGACCATGGGTCAATTTTTCTGCTTAAACAATATAGTGAGTGTTCTGTAATTACTGCCTGACACATTTATGGACAGTCGGCTCTGTATACACACAGTACACAGCGGGTAGTGAGGTGATCACAGTATATTGACCTGTGACTGTTACATCTCCTAATGATGGGAAGTATGTGGTTGCAGTGAGAATACAATTTATTTTCTCCCTGTAGCCACTGCTCCAGTAAGGCTGGCAGTAATTACAGGTTTGCTGTCGTATGTAACCGAGGGTGTTAATAATGATTATAGTGTGGACAGTTCAAGCTCACACTTTAATCCTAAGCGACAATGCTGAAAATATTAAAATATATATATTTCAGGACTCTGAAAATTGTAGATTCACATTGAAGGCATCAAAACTAGGAATTAAAACATTTGGAATGAAATGCTTAAAGTGTGAAACACCTGAAAATATGTCTTATATTCTAGGTTCTCCAAAGTAGCCACCTTTTGCTTTGATTACTACTTTGCACACTATTGGCAATCTCTTGATGAGCTTCAAGAGGTAGTCACCGGAAATGGTCTTCCAACAGTCTCGAGGGAGTTCCCAGAGATGCTTAGCACTTGTTGGCCCTTTTGCCTTCACTCTACAGTCCAGCCCACCCCAAACCATCTCGATTGGGTTCAGGTCTGGTGACTGTGGAGACCAAGTCATCTGGCGTAGCACCCCATCACTCTCCTTCTTAGTCAAATAGCCCTTACACAGCCTGGAGGTGTGTTTGGGGTAATTGTCTTGTTGAAAAATAAATGATGGTCCAACTAAACGCAAACTGGATGGAATAGCACGCCGCTACAAGATGCTGTGGTAGGCATGCTGGTTCTGTATGCCTTCAATTTTGAATAAATCCCCAACAGTGTCACCAGCAAAGCACCCCCACACCATCACACCTCCTCCTCCATACTTCACGGTGGGAACCAGCCATGTAGAGTCCATCCATTCACCTTTTCTACAAAGACACGGTGGTTGGATCCAAAGAACTCAAATTTGGACTCATGAGACCAAAGCACAGATTTCCACTGGTCTAATGTCCATTCCTTGTGTTCTTTAGCCCAAACAAGTCTCTTCTGCTTGTTGCCTGTCCCTAGCAGTGGTTTCCTAGCAGCTAGTTTACCACGAAGGCCTGCTGCACAAAGTCTCCTCTTAACAGTTGTTCTAGAGATGAAGTGTGTCCAAACTTTTGATGTGTACTGTGTATATATATATATATATATATATATATATATATATATACCGTATATATATATATATATATATATATATACCGTATATATATATATATATATATATATATATATATATATATACAGGGGCGTAACTACCACGGTCGCAGCGGTCGCCACTGCGACCGGGCCCGGGAGGTTAGGGGCCCGCCCTGAAGATAAACAGCTGATCGTGTCAGGGAGCGAGAGCTGCATTACTTAAAGGGGTTGTCCGACATTAGCTTAACAAAAATGTTTGAGTTTATCTGTGCTGTATTGTCATATAAATCACACCTACATTGTTATTTTTTGTTTTCTAACTTTTGTTCCTCTTGAATTATACCTTTATTCTCTGCAGCTTCTTGTTTACATTCAGCTCTAGCAAACTGACCACTTCCTGTGCAAAACCTCCCAGTCACAGCTGTCACCGCCCAGCCTCAGTGTCCAGCCCCACCCCAGTGTCCAGCCGCACCCTCTGCCCGCCCCCTGCACACACATTCCCTGTCAGTATATTCTTCCCCAGCACCTGACCTGGTATCACTACAGCATTGCAAATAACAGCCCCACATCGAACTCTGCACCGTACACGCACACACATGGCTCTGCACCGCACACGCACACACATGGCTCTGCACCGTACACGCACACACATGGCTCTGCACCATAAACGCACACACATGGCTCTGCACCGTACACGCACACACATGGCTCTGCACCGTACACGCACACACATGGCTCTGCACACGCACACATATGGCTCTGTACCGCACACGCACACACATGGCTCTGCACCGTACACGCACACACATGGCTCTGCACCGTACACGCACACACATGGCTCTGCACCGTACACGCACACACATGGCTCTGCACCGTAAACGCACACACATGGCTCTGCACACGCACACATATGGCTCTGTACCGCACACGCACACACATGGCTCTGCACCGTACACGCGCACACATGGCTCTGCACCGTAAACGCACACACATGGCTCTGCACCGTAAACGCACACACATGGCTCTGCACACGCACACATATGGCTCTGCACACGCACACATATGGCTCTGCACACGCACACATATGGCTCTGTACCGCACACGCACACATATGGCTCTGCACCGTACACGCACACACATGGCTCTGCACACGCACACACATGGCTCTGCACCGTACACATATGGCTCTGTACCGCACACGCACACATATGGCTCTGCACACGCACACACATGGCTCTGCACCGTACACGCACACACATGGCTCTGCACACACATGGCTCTGCACCGTACACATATGGCTCTGTACCGCACACGCACACATATGGCTCTGCACACGCACACACATGGCTCTGCACCGTAAACGCACACACATGGCTCTGCACACGCACACATATGGCTCTGTACCGCACACGCACACACATGGCTCTGCACCGTACACGCACACATATGGCTCTGCACACGCACACGCATGGCTCTGCACCGTAAACGCACACACATGGCTCTGCACACGCACACATATGGCTCTGTACCGCACACGCACACATATGGCTCTGTACCGCACACGCACACACATGGCTCTGCACCGTACACGCACACACATGGCTCTGCACACGCACACATATGGCTCTGCCAGCCCCCCCATCCCCATCCCCATAGGGAACACATGTGGAGTACATACTCACCTGTCCTCGGTCCCAGCCGCTCCTGCACGTTCGTGCGCTGTCTGTGCTCTGTTCAGCACAGTAGTGACGTCACCGCTGTGCTGCAGATTGCACAGACAGCGGGAGGGACAGTGATGAGAAGCAGCGCTGCGCTGCTTCTCATCAGCACTTTCAAATGTACCGGCATCGGTGATCTGTGATGCCGGTACATTTGAATGTGCGATCCTGGGCAGGGGGCCCGGTGCTGGAGCTGACACCACGGCAGCTGCCGCCAGGCCCCGCCCCCAGGTCACGGACCCCCACAGCAGTGCAGGGGGAGGTTACTGGAGGTGCGGGGGAATGTGTGGGAGGGTGCAGGGAAGGGGGCGGTGACTCCTCGCACTGTAGACACCCAGCAGGGAGGTGACATGCTGCTCCACATTTGCATGTCAACATGGCCCTGCCCATGTAGACGTGCAAAGACCGGAAGCAGCAAAATCGCGGCAGGAGCGGTCACATGACCGCTCTGAGCCGGGGGAGAGGGGCTGACAGCGGGGCAGGTAAGTGGTCTCTATCTACTTACCTGCCCCAATGTAGCCCAATAGGGAAATAAAAAAAAAAAGTCAAAGAAGCCGGATAACCCCTTTAACTTGTAACTATACTATACGATCTCTTTTACAAGTGGCCGGCTCCGCCCCCTCTAGCCTCTTTACCTGTGACCTCGGGCTGACTGCCTGCCGCGTCATCTACTCTTTTACAGCCAGGGTATGGAGACAGTGACTGGCTAGTGTTTGTGACTGTGGATGCATGTCGGGCCGGCAGTGCAGGAAATGAAGATTCAGGTCAGGACTGGAGGCTGCAGACAGTGGCCGACACAGTTACAAAGTTTGTGACTTGTTTGTGACGCTCAGCTTCTGCTGCCTCCCTCTCCCATTAGCTCTGTAGTAATGGGCAGCCATGTGCTGGACAGGGTCAACAGTAACTATAATGCAGAAAAGTGGATCTGGCCCTTTTTGCATTATATCTTTATTATAACATGTAAAGATTCACCAAGCTGCCAGTGCTTGGAACACTAGAATCTGGGGGGATGGGGGATAAGGGACTGAGGCTGATCTATGAGTTGGTGGGGGTCACAACCCACAGAATCAGTGCCATACAATGAGTGTAAGCAGTGGGGGACGCATTTGGAGCAGTTTGTTGAAGGCAGCCAGGTCCTTTGCACTATATATGGCTAAATGACTGTGCACTGCTGAGTGCTATTACACTGTAACGCTATGTGCACAAGATGGAGATTTGTTTGCAGAAATTTCTGCATCAAGTCTGCATCTACTGGCAGGAGAAATGCTGCAGCAAAAACAAAGGGTTTTGCCACAATTTGGTGCATTATATGTATTTTTGGTTTCGTTTTTTTTTTCCATTACTTTTAATGGGGAAAACGCAGCATAAACACAGAAAGAATTGACATGCTGCAGGTTTTTTTTCTACAACCAAATCTGCAAGGAAAAGATCCTGAACGTGTTCACAATACTTCAGAATTCTCATTTACCATATTTTTCGCTTTGTTAGACGCACTTTTTTCCCCTGAAAACTGGCGGTAAAATGAGGATGCATCTTACAAAACAGATATGGCTTTATGAAGGCGGCGGTGATCGAGCGGGCTCATAAGATGCGCTCAGAGGTGTCGCGTGGACAGCATTGATCTGCGGGCAGGCGGGCTGTGAGGGTGTCTCAGCAGCGGGTGCATTGAGCTGACTGCAGGCTCAATTGAATCGCTCACAGTTCACGCGATGAACTTCAAGAAAATGGCCACAGAAGCAGCGCTTGCGCAGATTGACACAATGGACTTTAAGAAAATGGCCATGGAGTCCTATCTACGCACGCACCACCTCCGCGGCCATTTTCTTGAAGTCCATCTCGTCAAACGCGGATGATTCAATGGAGCCGGCAGTCAGCTCAATGCATCTGCCGTCGAGTTGCCTCCACAGACTACCCGCCGCCATGACACCCTGTGTTGTGACACCTCCACAACCCGCCCGCAGATCAATGGCGGCCGCTGCAACAACCTTGAGCGCATCCTGTGACCCTGCTCCACCACCACCGCCCTGGTAAGCCATAGCCGAGGGATTCAAATGCGCCCATGGCTACACCCCGAGCCACAGCATCGCTGACCCTCCTGAGCCGCAACACCCCCTCCTCCAAGCCTGCAGAATCGCGACCCTCCTGTGACCTTCCCAAGCCACTACACCACTGCCGCTCCCCCCTGGTGAGCATTAGGATTAAGACGCACTGGGATTATAAAATGGACCCTCTTCAACATTAAAACTTATTTTTTCCTATTTTCCTCCTCTAAATCTGGGGTGCATCTTATGCCAAAAAAGTATTTTATTTTTCATTTTATAAGGATTTCCTGCAGCAGCATTTACTGAACTGTACACTGACAAGCTGCAGAATTTATGCTAAACTGTGAACTGTATATATATATATATATATATATATATATACCTGTCCTCATGGGTGTAACTACCGCGGTCGCAGCGGTCGCGATTGCGACCAGGCCTCGGAGGTCAGCGGCCCGCGGCCGCCCGGCAGATCAGCAGCCAGCTCCTTTCTGTGAGAGGAGCTGCGCTGTTCTGCACCAGACCACACGGCGGCTGCTATATGACCCAGTCGCCGCTGCTGACACCGGGCACCCCCTGTCTGGTGTCAGCAGTGGCGTCACCGCGCTCCCGTCTCTCACCGCGCTCCCGTCTCTCACCGCGCTCTGCTTTGATATTGCATAGAGTGGCCAGCGCCGCTCTATGCATCATCAGTCTTCCCCTGTGTCTGCGCGGTGACATCCCTCCTGTGCGACTGCTGTGTGTGGTGAGAGCACAGAGCACAGGAGGACGCCGACCGGAGCCACGGGGGAACGATGACAGAAGTGAGGACGGACAGCGGTGAAACAAGTAGAGGTGAGGACAGAACTGCAGTGGAAGGAGGAGAGGTGAGTACTTGTTTTTTTAATTTTTTTTTTTATAAATCAGTGAGTACACGGGGAGGCTGGCTGCAGGACACATGGAGTCCTTGGGGAGGCACTGGCTGCAGGACACATGGAGTCCTTGGGGAGGCACTGGCTGCAGGACACATGGAGGCCCTGGGAGGTGCTGGTTGCAGGACACATGGAGTCCTTGCGGGGGAAATTGGTTGCAGGACACATGGAGTCCTGGGGTGGGGGGGGCGTGAGGCTGGCTGCATGACTCATGGAGGCCTGGTAAGGGGCTTGCTGCATGACACATGGAGACCCTGGGGGGGCTGGCTGCATGACACATGGAGGTCTCTGGGGCTGCATGATACATGGAGGTCTATGGGGCTGCATAATAAACATGAAGGACACCTTATACATGGACTATATAAGTGCATTGTACATGGAGAAGTATGGGGCTGCATAATACAATATGAAGGTTTATGGGGCTGCATTGTAATACATATAGAACTATGGGGGCTACATTATAATATATGGAGGCTACTTTATATATGGAGGACTATGGGGGTGCATTATAAAACATGGAGGACTGTGGTGCAGTATAATACATGGAGAACTATGGGGTGAATTATAATACATGGAGGACTATGGGAAATGCATTATAATACATGGAGGACTATGGAAGGGTATTCTAATATATGAAGGATTATGTGGGACCCTTTATACTATATGGAAGGCTATGTGGGGGCCATTATAGTTTTTGAAGAACTATATACGAGGGGGGACAAAGATACAAACATGGGATGGGAACGTTTTATGCTGAGGAAAAAAGGCTCTTTCCCTCAGCACCCAGATTTCCCATGCTCTGATATGGGAAAGCTGGGTGCTGAGGGAATGATGTATAGCAGAGCATGGGAAAGCTGGGTGCCGAGGACAAGATGGATATCAGAACATGGGAAAGCTGTGTGCTGAGGGTAAGAGCCAAGTGTCAGCATCATAATCCTGTACCCCGAGTGTCAGTGTCATTATCCCGTACCCTAAGTGTCGGTGCACGTACAGGGGGGGCCCCGGTACAAATTTTGCACCAGGGCCCATCAAATTCTAGTTACGCCACTGTATATATATATATATATATATATATATATATATATATACATACTGTACATGTACTGATGTACTGTGTGTGTGTATATATATATATATATATATATATATTAAATGAAAAAATACGGTATCTAAGGCGCACCCTAAATTTAGAGATAAAAAAGGTAAAAATAAAAAATGGGGTCCATCTTATATTCCAGTAGTGTCTTACTGTAGGGGGGGGGCGGCAGCGGTGGTGGAGTGGGGTCACAGGAGGCAGGGGCAGTGCTGGAGTAGGGAAACGCTGGCTGCTGCATGGCCAGCTGTGCTGGCTGCTGCGTGGTTGGATGTGCTGGCTGCTGCGTAGCAGCCTGCTGTGTGGTTGGATGTGCTGGCTGTTGTGTTGCCGGCTGTGCTGGCTGCTGTGTGGCTGGCTGTGCTGGCTGCGTAGGCTGTCCTGGTGTCAAGGTCAGAATGACGATGATGATGAGACTCAAAGGATCTCTTGATATCCGGCTGCTGTTTCTAATTAAAATGTCATGTGTGCACACGAGAATGAATAACTGCACAGCAAAGTCAGTTATGTCTATCTCCATGACTGGCTCTTAACCAAGTGTGTTCTTTATTGTTTGAAAGAGACTCTAGACCAAACAGTAAGGGGGTGTGAACAAAAGTTTTAGTCCAATCAAGTATCGTAAGTCAGGGCTTCATGACGTAGAGAGATCTGCATATTCTCCGTTGATTGGTCAGTCTAGGCTCCAGGAATTTCTTTGTCGATCTGTCTTGGGTGGAGAACAGGAAATGGTGGCCATCTTCAAGCTATACATATAGTATATACTGAGTCTAAGGAAAATACACTGAATATGCAATATACATATATACATGTTAGTAAGAAACAAAAGCATTCACAAATATGTGTGTTAGTTCACATCTACTGAACTATATAACTGAGTCTATGAAATGGCTGAATTAAGTATTTTTGGATACTCAATTCTTTATCCTCAACAGTCCCCCCTAAAGACTTACTTCTGCCATTTCTAAATACTAAGGGTACTGTGTTCCCTTAGGAAGAGAGGTAGAAAGATCTGTTGAAAAACCTGCCTAACTGAACGTTGAAACATGGGCGGAAAGGGGAAAGGGGTTTTCTTCACCGGTTTGAGACCAAGGACTCCTAGGCGAGTCCTCACCCTTTGTAGTTGGACTTTCCCATGTCTCAAGGTTCTCTAAGTCCTCTCTTCTAACTGTTCTGGCAATACTGGTCTAAAACTGTACAGGGTTTTCTGAAAAGGATAAGTATGAGCAGAACGCTCAGTGCAGCTCCGGTCGATTAACCCTTCTACAATGCGAGGTGTGGATCCATAAATTTTCTGTGGTTGGATCAGCTCCTCTAGTGTTGACTCATGGCTCTTTCTCGCTTGTCCTTTAGGATCAATCAGTCTCCTGCCTGGAGACCATATACTACTAGCTCTGATTTAAGATCTGGAATTAGAGAATACACCTGTTTATCACACTATTCAGTCAATTATATAAAAATATACATGTCTATGCTAAACCAAAAAACATCTTACATAAAGACCTGCTTATTGCAAAAAGAAAACAAAACATATACATTTTGTACACGATTTACTAGTTTCCACTTTTCTATAAAATATACACTTTTTGTAAACACATTTTTCTTTACATACCACCTTCATGTGCTTCTCAACAATAATATCGTTTTCTGCACTGGAATACCTCTGACCAAACCTGGAGAAAAATTTACACAACACGCACAGACTTGCATACAACGTGCTCATGATATACATCTATAATCAGTTTGCAGTCTCTAAGAATGGGTAGAGTAGGTGCAGGGTGTTTCTACGGACTCTTTACAGTTTTTTTTCTCACTTCGTTCTAGGCACTTGTCTCACAAGACTGGGTGAATCTGCCCACCTGGGTACTGAACCCGGTGTCACCAAAGCACACACTGACAATTGTCTTTCACAGATGTTACCTGGGCCATCATTAAGAAGAGCTCTCATGGCAGAGAAAGCTTACCACCCTTTGTCCACAGACCTTCCTCAGTCAGCTGGCTCCCTGCATGTCACAGTCCATTCCTTGTTGTTTTGCTTGTTCCTGTAGGGATTTAAGAACACAAGGAGTGACAGAAGTCACTGACGTGACCAATGTCACCAAGGCATGGTCGGTATTGGTGAAAGACTCTCAACTCTAGGCCCGTTCACTGCTTCTTGGTCAGCTGCACCTGTGCGAGGATCTCCATCCGAATCCATCAGCTCAGATCTAGACTTTCTTTTCGGCATACCTAATTCATTTGACAACAGGAAAAAATCTACAACCTACATACACCTCTAAAGACTCTTACCCACTCCTGTTCTACCCATCTAGAGAGGGCATTTAATGCATCACTGTCTCCTGTATCAATAGGATTGGAGGGAGTGGTCGAATTTAGACTACCTCATGTGGTGTAAACAGCAGCATATCCAGTGCAGAATCGACCACCATCTGGTTTCATCTATAAAAACAAAAACTAAAAAATATACATTAGATCATTCTTATAACTTCATCTCTGATCATAATACAGTTAGTGGTCATCTATACTTCACATGACTGAGAATACTAAATAAATAAATAAACAAATAAACATATAAGACAAAACTTTCCTATTTCAGTTAACAGATATACCTCATAGTAATCTAATAAACATAACCTATGGGAAAAAGGTCAGCTTCAAAACCAAGGTCAACTTCAAAACCTATCTAATATGCCTGCTGCGCCCTCCAAGAAACTGGAGAATATAATTAATACCTTATTCCCCCCTTGTTTAATTGTTTATTTTACCAATATGGCAAAATTCAGCATTTTTATACTGGTATTCCCTAAAAGAAAAGATAAAACAGCAGGTAATAAATTAGCCACATACTAAAACCTAAAATGAACAAACACTAAAAGTAACGTACATCTCAGAACACTATACATTACTGGGAAATTTTAAAAACCTTACAATAAACACTGTATCCATAAAGAAAAGAAAAACCTTTCATAGTAGAAACAACTGAGACATGATTAAATGACAGCTGTGACTAGGCGACTAACTTGCAAAAATATATAAATTGTTTAGAAATAATCATAAAAACAGAAAAGGTGATAGAGTCACAAAATAAAAAATATATTGTTCAAATAAATCGCCATTAAAAACAAAACAACACAAATTATATTGCGCATCCCATAAAATTTAATATTCCCTATTCAGGTATAAACAGCAAACTAAAAATGGGAAATCCTGAACTCTAAGGGTTAAACCAAACTTACGTCACTATTGGAGAGAGACACATTCCATCAAGACACATTCCATCCCTGTCTCTTAAAAGCGAGAGAGGAAAAAGAAAAAAACCTCATCCTTTGTTATAACAAAGACGTAGCAGTGGACACATCCATTACCCATATGTACATTGGATGCATTATACATTTTTCCTAATTCCTTTTTACAAATGGATTTGATACATTTTGACATCAGTATGGGTAAGTCGTTTACAATTTTTGTTTTAAAGTAACTAACACAGTACAAAGATATATATATTTACCTTCCTCTATTTTATTTTATGATATAATGCTGCAGGACTTTTAAAATACCAATTGATTTTATGTGAACAGATCTTTCCACATCAATTCTGTAAAAGTTTCACTTACTTATTTTTGACTTGCATGTATTGGATAGCTGAGTAAACAAATATACAATTTATACTTATTCAAATGTGTTAGTCATATATACCAGAGAACACCTCCCAGCGGGGATGGGTGGAGAGCTTTGAACAAAGAGCCATTGCGAGGGGTGTGGCTTATGAGGTGTACTGCCATCAGTGGGTGTAGCAAGACGGCTGCCACAGGAAGTTCCAGGCACCTGACTTCCGGGTGCAGCATCCATGTTGTAACTCCCTGGGTGTACTGGGAGTGGCTGGAACTACGTAGTAAACCAGGGATACTTTTGGTGCCTGTAAATTTGCATTTCAGCATACAAAGGAGAGATTTGATTAGCACCAGATATAATGACTTCTAGAGCAGAACAATGAGGCACCGCTAGAGAAAAACATTTAGTGATTCTACAAACAGCAACAGACAGTGAATGGGGTCTTTGTTCTTCATTATAAACTCACTACAGATTAATCTGAACTTCAATACATGGGTTGCAGCCTGCCATCTAGTGGTAGTCCAACGATATTACACAACTTTTTACAATCTTTTATATTTTTTCCGTTTTTTGTAACTAGGGCGACAGCGTTCTCAGCTCCTACTAAAAACAACATATTTATCTTTTGAACAGAGTATACAGTGCTTAATTGGATCGGCCGTTCCAATGGAGTCCTTTCTCGTCTCGTCCGCGTTTGTAACACGCTGACAGTGACTCGCGTCTAATACGCATGAGAATCCGCTAACTCCAGCACCCTTACCTCAACTAAAGTGAGTTCCTTTCCCGCCTCGTTATGAAGACCTACCCCCTCATAACAGTGGCTCACGTTTAAAACGCAGAGGAATACGCTAAATCCACTTTAAGTTAACAGAACCCTTCCCGCCTCGTTTATTATCTATCCAACATTCAATATTCAACATTCAATATTTAATATTTAATATTTAATATCTAATATTTAATATCTAACATTTAATATCTAACAAACAGTGGCTGTGTCCGCAACACAGGGGAATCGCTAGTTCTCATACTTCTGTTCAAAAACAAACAAGTTAAAAAACTGAAAAATGCATGAACCCGTTAATTTCTCTCTAATACAAACCGAAATGACACTTGTTTTTCTTTCAAATCATTACAACTCTGTTTGCTGTATTATACAAAGGCTGCAGCCATCTCCTGTATGTTAGCCCACTGACACCTCCTTTCTCCTCACTCCAAAGAGCTGCGCTGTTTTAACCCCCCCGGCGTCTGCCTCTTCACCCTCCACCCCCTTGCTTCTTAGCTAAAAGACAGCAGAGACCGAGCTGTGTAATATGATCTCCGCTCTGTCTCAAGCAGCTGGTGGACATATGGCCCCCACCTTTTTGCTTCCTCTGAGTGTAAGAATGTAAGGATGTGCTCCCCCCTCTCGCATTCCTAACACACACAAACTTTCCTCTTAGTGGAGAAATGCAGACAGCCGGATACTTTACAAAAGACCTAAAAGCCAGCACCTATAGGGTCTGGGTTTCTCTCGGTCACCGGCGAGCGACAGTCACACCGTTAGGTCTCCGGTGCACTACCATTCTCCGGACTAGTGACCACCCCCTTTCGCCAGGTGTCTCTCGATCCACAGGTAAAACAGCACACACAATGTATATGATGCTTACCGCGGAAACGAAGGGTGATCAATCCTTGATATCGAGCAACACCTGGATACTTGTGGAGCAGCCTCAGACGTCCGGAAAGTGGAAGCTCTGACTCACTCTTCTCGGTAGCCCCACACTTGGCGCGCCAACTGTCAAGGTCAGAATGACGATGATGATGAGACTCAAAGGATCTCTTGATATCCGGCTGCTGTTTCTAATTAAAATGTCATGTGTGCACACGAGAATGAATAACTGCACAGCAAAGTCAGTTATGTCTATCTCCATGACTGGCTCTTAACCAAGTGTGTTCTTTATTGTTTGAAAGAGACTCTAGACCAAACAGTAAGGGGGTGTGAACAAAAGTTTTAGTCCAATCAAGTATCGTAAGTCAGGGCTTCATGACGTAGAGAGATCTGCATATTCTCCGTTGATTGGTCAGTCTAGGCTCCAGGAATTTCTTTGTCGATCTGTCTTGGGTGGAGAACAGGAAATGGTGGCCATCTTCAAGCTATACATATAGTATATACTGAGTCTAAGGAAAATACACTGAATATGCAATATACATATATACATGTTAGTAAGAAACAAAAGCATTCACAAATATGTGTGTTAGTTCACATCTACTGAACTATATAACTGAGTCTATGAAATGGCTGAATTAAGTATTTTTGGATACTCAATTCTTTATCCTCAACACTGGCTGTGTGAAAAAGGGTGGTGCAGCTGCTGTCCCAGATACTGGTGGTGTTGGCTTCAAAGAAATGCCCCCGGAATTAGCGCCTGCGCAGATTGAGCTCTTGGCTCAATGACAATCTGAGATCTCATCTGTGCACGTGCCGACTCCTGGCGGCATTGTTTGAAGATCACACCACCAAAAGAGCATCTCGCCTTCCGCACCGCCCTGCTCCACACCGCTGACAGAGCATCTTACACGCCGCATCACCCTGCTCCACACAGCCCCTACCACAGCCATCACAGCCGACAGAACATCTCACCCGCTGCAGCCAGCACAGCCCCGCACCACCAAGAGAGCATCTCACCCGCCGCAGCCAGCACAGCCCCGCACTGCCGACAGAGCATCTAACCCACCGGAGCCAGCACAGCTCCACACCACCTTGCTCCACACACCCCCAACCTCAGCCAGCACAGCGCCCATTTTCCACCTCCTGGTAAACTACATTCAGATTTTAAGACGCACCACTCATTTTTCTCCCAAATTTTTGGGAGGAAAGGTGCATCTTGTAATCTGAAAACTATATATATATATATATATATATATATATACAGTGCCTACAAGTAGTATTCAACCCCCTGCAGATTTAGCAGGTTTGATAAGATGCAAATAAGTTAGAGCCTGCAAATTTCAAACAAGAGCAGGATTTATTAACAGATGCATAAATCTTACAAACCAACAAGTTATGTTGCTCAGTTAAATTTTAATACATTTTCAACATAAAAGTGTGGGTCAATTATTATTCAACCCCTAGGTTTAATATTTTGTGGAATAACCCTTGTTTGCAATTACAGCTAATAATCGTCTTTTATAAGACCTGATCAGGCCGCCACAGGTCTCTGGAGTTATCTTGGCCCACTCCTCCATGCAGATCTTCTCCAAGTTATCTAGGTTCTTTTGGTGTCTCATGTGGACTTTAATCTTGAGCTCCTTCCACAAGTTTTCAATTGGGTTAAGGTCAGGAGACTGACTAGGCCACTGCAACACCTTGATTTTTTCCCTCTTGAACCAGGCCTTGGTTTTCTTGGCTGTGTGCTTTGGGTCATTGTCTTGTTGGAAGATGAAATGACGACCCATCTTAAGATCCTTGATGGAGGAGCGCAGGTTCTTGGCCAAAATCTTAAGGTAGGCCGTGCTATCCATCTTCCCATGGATGCGGACCAGATGGCCAGGCCCCTTGTCTGAGAAACAGCCCCACAGCATGATGCTGCCACCACCATGCTTGACTGTAGGGATGGTATTCTTGGGGTCGTATGCAGTGCCATCCAGTCTCCAAACGTCACGTGTGTGGTTGGCACCAAAGATCTCGATCTTGGTCTCATCAGACCAGAGAACCTTGAACCAGTCTGTCTCAGAGTCCTCCAAGTGATCATGAGCAAACTGTAGATGAGACTTGACATGACGCTTTGAAAGTAAAGGTACCTTACGGGCTCGTCTGGAACGGAGACCATTGCGGTGGAGTACGTTACTTATGGTATTGACTGAAACCAATGTCCCCACTGCCATGAGATCTTCCCGGAGCTCCTTCCTTGTTGTCCTTGGGTTAGCCTTGACTCTTCGGACAAGCCTGGCCTCGGCACGGGTGGAAACTTTCAAAGGCTGTCCAGGCCGTGGAAGGCTAACAGTAGTTCCATAAGCCTTCCACTTCCGGATGATACTCCCAACAGTGGAGACAGCTAGGCCCAACTCCTTGGAAAGGGTTTTGTACCCCTTGCCAGCCTTGTGACCCTCCACGATCTTGTCTCTGATGGCCTTGGAATGCTCCTTTGTCTTTCCCATGTTGACCAAGTATGAGTGCTGTTCACAAGTTTGGGGAGGGTCTTAATTAGTCATAAAAGGCTGGAAAAAGAGATAATTAATCCAAACATGTGAAGCTCATTGTTCTTTGTGCCTGAAATACTTCTTAATACTTTAGGGGAACCAAACAGAATTCTTGTGGTTTGAGGGGTTGAATAATAAATGACCCTCTGAATAAACTTTTCACAATTTAAAAAAAAAAATAAAAAAAGAAATAACATTCTTTTTTGCTGCAGTGCATTTCACACTTCCAGGCTGATCTACAGTCCAAATGTTGCAATGCCAAGTTAATTCCGAATATGTAAACCTGCTAAATCTGCAGGGGGTTGAATACTACTTGTAGGCACTGTATATATATATATATATATATATATATATATATATATATAAAATATGCTACATAACTACATCCCCCATATACTACACCTGTAATATACTACGCCTGTAATATACATCACTACACCCCTGCATGTACTACACCTGTAATATACTACAACACAACATCCCCCTTATACTACACCTGTAATATACTACATCCCCATATAATACACCTGTAATATACTACACCTCCATGTACTATACCTGTAATATACTACACCCTACACCTGTAATATACTACATCACTACACCCCCAATATACTACACCTGTAATATACTACATCCCATATAATACACCTGTAATATACTACACCCCTGCATGTACTACACCTGTAATATACTACAACACAACATCCCCCTTATACTACACCTGTAATATACTACATCCCCATATAATACACCTGTAATATACTACACCTCCATGTACTATACCTGTAATATACTACACCCTACACCTGTAATATACTACATCACTACACCCCCAATATACTACACCTGTAATATACTACATCCCATATAATACACCTGTAATATACTACACCCCTGCATGTACTACACCTGTAATATACTACAACACAACATCCCCCTTATACTACACCTGTAATATACTACATCCCCATATAATACACCTGTAATATACTACACCTCCATGTACTATACCTGTAATATACTACACCCTACACCTGTAATATACTACATCACTACACCCCCAATACACTACACCTGTAATATACTACATCCCATATAATACACCTGTAATATACTACACCCCCCATATACTACACCTATAATATACTACATCATTACACCCCCTTATATACACCTGCAATATACTACATCACTACACACCCCATATACTACATCTGTAATATACTACATCATTACACCCCTATATAATACACTTGTAATATACTACACCACTACACCCCCCATGTACTACACCTATAATATACTTCATCCCCATATAAGACACCTGTAATATACTACATCCCCATATAATACACCTGTAATATACTACACCTCCATGTACTATACCTGTAATATACTACACCCTACACCTGTAATATACTACATCACTACACCCCCAATATACTACACCTGTAATATACTACATCCCATATAATACACCTGTAATATACTACACCCCTGCATGTACTACACCTGTAATATACTACAACACAACATCCCCCTTATACTACACCTGTAATATACTACATCCCCATATAATACACCTGTAATATACTACACCTCCATGTACTATACCTGTAATATACTACACCCTACACCTGTAATATACTACATCACTACACCCCCAATATACTACACCTGTAATATACTACATCCCATATAATACACCTGTAATATACTACACCCCCCATATACTACACCTATAATATACTACATCATTACACCCCCTTATATACACCTGCAATATACTACATCACTACACACCCCATATACTACATCTGTAATATACTACATCATTACACCCCTATATAATACACTTGTAATATACTACACCACTACACCCCCCATGTACTACACCTATAATATACTTCATCCCCATATAAGACACCTGTAATATACTACATCCCCATATAATACACCTGTAATATACTACACCTCCATGTACTATACCTGTAATATACTACACCCTACACCTGTAATATACTACATCACTACACCCCCAATATACTACACCTGTAATATACTACATCCCATATAATACACCTGTAATATACTACACCCCTGCATGTACTACACCTGTAATATACTACAACACAACATCCCCCTTATACTACACCTGTAATATACTACATCCCCATATAATACACCTGTAATATACTACACCTCCATGTACTATACCTGTAATATACTACACCCTACACCTGTAATATACTACATCACTACACCCCCAATATACTACACCTGTAATATACTACATCCCATATAATACACCTGTAATATACTACACCCCCCATATACTACACCTATAATATACTACATCATTACACCCCCTTATATACACCTGCAATATACTACATCACTACACACCCCATATACTACATCTGTAATATACTACATCATTACACCCCTATATAATACACTTGTAATATACTACACCACTACACCCCCCATGTACTACACCTATAATATACTTCATCCCCATATAAGACACCTGTAATATGCTACACCCCGCATGTACTAAACCTGTAATATACTACACCCCCATGTACTACACCCTACACCTGTAATATACTACATCACTACACCCCCCCATATACTACACCTGTAATATACTACATCATTACACCCCCTTATATACACCTGCAATATACTACATCACTACACCCCCCATGTACTACACCTGTAATATGCTACATCACTACACCCCCCATGTACTACACCTGTAATATACTACATCACTACACCCCATGTACTACACCTATAAAATACTACATCCCCATATAAGACACCTGTAATATGCTACACCCCCCATGTACTAAACCTGTAATATACTACACCCCCCATGTACTACACCCTACACCTGTAATATACTACATCCCCATATAATACACCTGTAATATACTACACCCCCATGTACTATACCTGTAATATACTACACCCTACACCTGTAATATACTGCATCACTACACCCCCCGTATACTACACCTGTAATATACTACATCCCCATATAATACACCTGTAATATACTACACCCCCCATGTACTACACCTGTAATATACTACACCCCCCATATACTACACCTGTAATATACTACATCATTACACCCCCTTATATACACCTGCAATATACTACATCACTACACCCCACATATACTACACCTGTAATATACTACATCATTACACTCCCTTATATACACCTATAATATACTACATCATTACACCCCCATATAATACACCTGTAATATACTACATCACTACACCCCCCATGTACTACACCTGTAATATGCTACATCACTACATCCCCCATGTACTACACCTATAATATACTACTTCTCCATATAATATACCTGTAATATACTACATCCCCATATAATACACCTGTAATATACTACACCTGTAATATACATCACTACACCCCCGTGTACTGCAGCTGTAATATACTACACCCCCCCATGTACTATACCTGTAATATACTACACCCCGCCATGTACTACAGCCTACACCTGCAATATACTACATCACTACACCCCCCCCATATACTACACCTGTAATATACTACATCACTACACCCCCCATATACTACACCTGTAATATACTAGATCATTACACCCCCATATAATACACCTGCAATATACTACATCACTACACCCCCCATATTGTAGGGGCCCCTGCCGCCGCTGCTGCTTCTTGTACAGGTCCAGGCTGCGCTGCTTCTTCTGCCGGGAACTTTTAAATATACAAGATAAGGCAGAAAAGGGGTTAATGCTGTGCATCAGCCAAATGAAGACGTATAATGTTGATGAAGATGAGTATTCTTTTATTTCATAGGTCTACGCGTTTCAAGGTGACAACAACAAGGTGACATCAACTTGTTGTTGATGCATTGGTCCTGAGGAAGAGGTTGTCACCTTGAAACGCGTAGACCTATGAAATAAAAGAATACTCATCTTCATCAACATTATACGTCTTCATTTGGCTGATGCGTAGCATTAACCCCTTTTCTGCCTTATCTTGTATGCTCATCCACGTGGGGCTGCAGCAGACGCCATTATCTCATGCGCACTAGTGGTTGTGACTGTCACAACTGATCCAGGTGAGTGTATATTTTCCAGGTATACCCCACTGATCACTTTGGTGTTACACTATCAGCGCTCCTTATTTTCAGATCTATATGGGAACTTTTAAATGACACTCGCGTGCCGTACTGACGACATCAGGGCGCGCGTGTGTCACAGAGGAAGTGCCGGCAGGGAACAAAGGACAAATTACTGTGTTCCGCTGCCTGCACTGACTGTGCAGAGCTGCAGGATTGCTGCCTGCCCCGCACGCTGCTTGTGATGAGAGTAATCTGACCAGGGACCTCCCGGAGCCTGGAGCTCCGGACAACAGGTCAGATTGCCCTCATTACTGACCAGCGAGCAATGGCCCCCTGAACCTTCGGTCCCCTGTGCGGCTGAACCGGCTGCACATGCGATATGTCCGCCAGTGGTGCCCACGATCAGTATTTGCAGTGGTTTGGACGCAGCCTACCTCAGCTGCGTCCAAACCGATGCGTTGTACAGTACAAGCACAGTGGATGGATTTCTAGAAATTCCATACCCACTATGCTTCTTTTTTTAAACAGCAAACACTGACTTGTGGTGCGTCTTTCCATACCGCAGCATGTCAATTGTTTGCTGCGGAATCGCATGCGTCCTCTGTAGGGAGAACACAGCGAGGAGCCCGCAGCGCACCGAACCCTGATCGTGGGCACAGTCAGCTGCGGTCTCCTGCGTTCACCTGCGGAGGAGACATGCGCCCCCCCCAGTCAGGACTCGCTGCTTTCTGAACGCTGTGAGTCCTGATCGCAGGCACATACCCTCACAGCGCAAGGACAGCTTCCTGAAATATGGTAAATATCAGCGATGTTTACAATCTGTAGCTCCTCCGCCCTCTTGATGTTGTTTGCCAGTTTTCACGCAAAAGGATTTATTCATTGAAATGTTTGTCTAATCCATGGACTTTATGTTCTTGCCATTAAATTCATGAAAGTGAGAAAAATAAATAGACGGCTTCCTGGAGGTCATTTATGTGTTATCCTTTTTTTTATGGATATTTTTTTTAGCATATACAAAAGTAGACAATGTTGTGTCAATGTAGCCTGACAAAACTATTAAAAAAAAGTGTACATGTCTGTGTGGTGCCTGAATTTTTTTATCAGACAGCACACAGAGTGAGTATGTCCTATTCTGTAGGGTTACGCAACTGTACAAAAAAATCGGTCTAATTTTTATCCAGAAAAGTTGTACAATTTTTACTCACTTGTAATCTGTGTGAAATCTATTTTTTGATAAGCAGTTATTAATTTACAGGAGCATTTACAGTTTCCTATGGTACAAAATTGTAATTATCTATAAAAGTCAGATGCCATGCTGTGGCAATTGATTATTTTAGCAGTATAATGGAAAATCCAGCTCACCGTTACAAATCTCCACCTCCTGTTCAGAGCTTGGACAAGGACTCTGCCATGGCCTGAATACAGCATACAAAAGTGAAAATGTCCAGATCAATGAACAGATTCTTCTTTATTTTCCTACCTATTCAAAGTGGGACACTACATGATTTTCTAAAAAAAACACTATAAATAGCATCCACATCTAGCGGTGAAAAAGTATAACCACCCCTAGTCATGATCAAGGATGGTTATACACCTGAAACGCGTAGATGTGGATGCTATGATAGCGTTTTTTTATAATGTAATGTACCCTGTTTGAATAGTCAAGAAAATAAAGAAGAACATGTTCATTGAGCTGGACGTTTTTACCTATGTATTTGATTTTTTGCAACACCCATAGATGTGAATGTCTGAGTCTCCTCCGATTTCAGAGTAATATTGCAGCATGCTGAGATTTTTTTCTCATGCCAAATCGGTATCAGAAACACCCCCCCTCCCCCCGCTCATCTGTACTGCTTTATTGAATAACATGGGTTTCGCACAGTGTTTGGCTCTTAACTTGCCGAATGTCATGGCGGCATCAGACGCTGTTCGGACTACAGACTTAGAAGCAGTGTGGAGTATCAGAGTTGCACAGACAGGCTCTGGCGTCGACCAGCTTTGTGCTCATTAATGATCAGGCTAGCAGAAGTTAATTTTTGTTAGCCTGCTGGTTACCTTTTAGATCACATGTTGCGGGAGACCTATCATAGTTACTCTCCGCCTTTTTAACATGGAGGAATCTGTCTTCCCATGCCAACTATAGCTTTTCCTAATCTGGTCCGTGTGCTGTTGTGTTTCGGTAACTTGTGTTTTACTGTGTGTTGCTTGGTATGCTATGGAATTCCTCCTGTTGTCTGGTTATTTCCTCCCTGATCTTTATTTTGCGCTTTATCATTTGTCTGCTAACTCTGTGTGAGCATGCTGCATGATACAGTTTTGGTTTCCCCATTTGTCCATATCTGTTGGTTCACCAGTTCTGTCCCGGTCCTCCCCTGGGGTGGGGAAGAGGGGGTATTAGATCATGGCTGGCCAGGAGCAGGGCAATGAAGGCTACTTAGACATTGTCACCATTAGACATATCTCTGGGAGTAGGGACAGCTATGGTTCCCCTAGCCTGAGGGCCAGTCTAGGCACCCTGGCCCCCTGTTATTCCCTCACACCTAGTGACAGTGGATCAGTGTGTTATTTGATGAGTAACTGGATTCCACACATGCGATTAATAAAGTTGTGTGCACAATCCCTTATTATCAACATCAGATCAGAATAGGACAGTGTCATGGATCTCGATCTAGGATTGTGATTTTTCACAGATGTGTGAATGGTTCTGTGAGACTCTAGGAATTTGAGTGTTGTCCAATAACAAATTGGATCACACTCAAATATTTCAGGTGGACGTGTGAATGCACTCTAAGCTTTTTTATCACCAAATACAAGTTGAACTTTGATTTGTCATAAATCAGCTTAATAATCATTCAGGAGACGATTTCAGACCCAGCCATTATACGTGAGCTCACTGATGGACTTGATAGTTAAATCTTTCTGTTACTTGGGCCTTATTCAGACATCAGTCATTTTTATCCTACTAATAAAATGAAATTATTTTCATCACTGTTTCACCTTAATGACTAGGCCATTTTTTGCAATTCTGACCAGTGTCTCTTTGACAGGTTATAACTAGTGATGGCCGGACTTGTAGATATCCGGGATCTGCGGGACTAATCAAATTTAAAAAAAGAAAATGGTTCCAGCCCGGATATTACCACAGATATGTGGCCAGACGTCAGTCCCCATATAAGTCTATGGGGACCAGAATCCGGCGCTTAAAAATGGTGGTAGGAACTGGTTAATAGTCTACTGGATCATGGTGGACTCATACATCTCTGAAACACATATGGTTGCTGGAAAAGATGTGTATTTTATGTCATGGGTAGCATACTGAAATGGAATATTTACCTTGCAGCATGTATTGATGATGGGTATGGACTGCAGGTGCACTGTTCATTGTATAATTTGGGTGTTGTTTTTGTGACTGAAGATGGTCTTTTTCTTTTTCTTCTCGCCGTAATGGTCTTGCGGTGAATTAGACTGTTATATGTGTCAGGCTGCTTTCACACATCAGTTTTATGCCATCAGGCACAATCCGGCAAAAACCTGAAAAAACGGATCCGGCGTCTGTTGCCGCCGGATCTGTTTTTTCCCCCATAGACTTCTATTAGCACCAGATTGTGCCGGATGGCCTTGCGTTCCATCCGACTTTAGCCGGATCCGGCAAAATTTGCTTGTTTGGCGGCCGGATGGAACGCTGAGTGGAACTTTTTTTGTCTCTGGCGAAAAACCGTATCACACCGGATCTGGTGTCGTATGTAGTGTTTTATAATGGAAGTCTATGGATGCCGGATCCGGCGTAATGCGTCAAAAAACGGATACAGCCGCCGGATCCGTTTTTTGAACTGAGCATGCTCAGAATCACAACGGATCCGTCAAAAAACTGAAGGAACTGATGGTAAAAGCTGATGCAACTGATCCGTTTTTTTGCTGGATGTGTCGCATCAGTTTTTTTGCCTCATGCCAAAAAACTGATGTGTGAAAGCAGCCTTATGTACTTTTTTGGTTAATAAAAATTAACCTGATTTCAAATTTAGCTGACTGCTTCCAATCACAGATGCTATGTGTGTCTATCGTGGCAAAAAAATAAAAAAATTGGTGTAGGGTCCCCCCCATATTATAATACCCAGCACTGATAAAGCATACGGCTACAGGCTGCAGCCCCAGCCCTGCTCTTATCTTGGCTGTGTATTAAAATAAGAGGAATCACATGCAGTTTTTTTATTATTTAAATAATTTTAACATTCCCCTCCAATTTTGATACGCAGCCATAAGGCCTGACAGTGGGGGGGCTGATATTCTCAGACTGTGGAGACCCATGCTTATTGGGCCCCCCAGCCTAAAAATTGCAATCTGTAGCTGCCCAAGATTGTTGCATCTATTAGATGTGACAACCCCTGAACGTTACCTGGCTCTTCCCTATTGCCCTGGTGCAGTGGCAATTTCAAGCTGCAGCCCTCAGCTGTCTGCTTTACCTTGGCTGGTAATATCCAATAGGGGAAACCTCACTATTTTTTTTATTCCCTATCCACATTTTTTGCAGGGCAATTGTCCTCCTCTTACCCCCATTTCGCTTCCTTGAGTAGCCCCAGCGCTTACTATGACCATTTTACAGGACAGAAGTTCAGGTCTCCATTTACTTATATTGGTTTCAGAGTAAAGTTCGGTTCCTGAACCAAACGTTTACCTAAGGTCAAGCTGAACCCGAACTTCCACGGGTCCACTCAGCCCTAGCCATGTGCACAACACACCCTTGTGGTAAACCCATACCGTGCAGCAAAATGCGTTGTTATATGTGGACCTGCCTTGGCTCTCACCATTCCTGCTCTAATGCTAACTGCTCACATACTGCACATGCGCAGTTAGTACAGAGACTATGCGATCCTTGCACCTCCACAATCTGGTTAGCGCTGAAGGGGCGGAAGTTGTAGTCCAGTCACGTGACGGGAAGTGACAGATCACCCGGAAGTGTGCGGTTTGTGTGCTCCGGTAGAAATGGACGAGCGCTACTACACGATATCGGAGGAGCAGGCCGCTGTGAAAGCCAAGTACCCGGCTGTGGTGAAGAAGTATGAGTGTATGTGCGGCTGCAGCCCTCCTGTATGCTAGCACTTGTGTACGGCACTGCTCACTAATCCGCCACCTTGTCTCTTTCAGATTTGGATCACACCGCGGACGTACAGTATGTTTCCATTGCGGTGCTTGGTGACGGTAGTTTGTGTCTGGGAGCAGAGATTCCACAGCAGATCCGTCAGTGAGCTGCTGCTCACTTGGATCTGATCACGTGGGTTTATTATGCTCAGCTCCACTGGCCAGAAGCAGATGTGTGTGATGGGGGGGGGGGGGGGGGGAGTACTGGTCTCCTGCCACCCACTGGTGCCCAGACCGAGGTGATCAGCCAGTGTCTGCCCCACGTGTGAAATCTGTCCCTGCTGCTCCCAGGGCTGTGGTCTCATTATATCCAGACCTCCTGCACAATGTACTCTGAAACGCTGCAGCATTTTAGAGAGAATGTAGTTTGAAAAGTCAGTGAGGACTGAGAGACCGGACTAGTTTTCTGCCGCCCCCCATGATTGACACATGTAGGAGAGACCTGTCAATCAAGGAGAGGCTGCTATGTATTACTTTAGGGGCCTTGTAGATCTGGAATGCCTGGTTATAGAGCATTAGACTCACAGGTGGCATATTGTGTTTGTCTACAGGCTCCACGCATGGGGTGAAACGCTGGAGGAAGCGTTTGAACAGTGTGCCATGGCGATGTTTAATTACATGACGGACATAGAGACTGTGGAGCCTATAGATACAGTGGAGGTGCAAATAGAAGGTGAGTGCTCCTGAATAATTTAGGAATTCTTTTCTCACAGCACTATGTTTGTAAATATCAATCATCGTCACCTGAGATCCACGTCGCTTCTTAATTACCCGATACACGCTCCATCCGGGACGCTTTATACTATTCTAGTATCCTGATAGAACATACACATCAATGCGTCATTACACTCTGCCAAAATGAATGCCACGTTATATTATAGGGACCAAAGCCTCGTTATTCCAAGTCCCCATGCATGAGTAGGGTTCTACATTCCATTTCCTAGGTGTGTGTGTGTGTGTGTATATATGTGTGTATATATATATAATATATATATGTGTGTGTGTATATATTATAGAGAGATAGATGTTTGTTAAAGAAGGCCTCTTACCAATTTTTGTCTTATAAACCATACATTCCTGCACATAGTAGCAGGAGTCTGCGTAAAAATGTCTTTGTTGTTGTTGTTTTTTTTTTTATTTAATGAATTGTGGAGATACAGAGAGCCAAAATTACCAACACCTAATGTGGTGGTTTATCAATCAAATGGCCCTTTCGTTCAGCTCTGTGGGGATGGATTTTTATCCGAGTATGACACTGTCTAATCATAAAAAAGGCCATCGAGGTCAAGAACTGTGCCAGTGATTACCTGTCCTCGGTTCTCCGCTGCTCACACAACACTCCTTTATTTGTCTCATATAACCATGAACTTCATGTTAGTAAAGTGCCTGGAGAAAAGGTGGACAGCAGAATCAAAGTGAGGCATGTCAGGCAAAATTAGTGATGGGTCCTCGTTTTAAAGGAGTTGTTTAGACTCTAGAGAATAAAGTTTAAAAGGGTGGTTCACCCATATTTTTTATTGTCTAGATCAGACCTGGTCCTAGCTCGGAGTTGGAGGCGTGGCCTGATCTATGCCTCAGCTCAGCTCTCACTGCTGGGAGCTATGTACCCCGCAGTGCAGTGATTAGCAGCTGCCACGCCCCCTCTTGCTGCCAGTTATGCCCCTTTGGATGCTGGTCACAGTCTCTGGATGCCTTCCATGGCGTCTGTGCTCCTAGCCACGCCCCTTTTGCTGTCTACGCCCCCTCTGAATGCTGGACACACACTCCTCGGATGCCTTCCTTGTTCCCTCCTGCTGCTGTTGATACTGGCCACGCACCCTTTGCCTGCCCGTTCTACCCAGGATCCTCACATGTGACCGGCTCATCTGCACAGCGGCCACTTCAAAAACGTCTGTTCTGCAATTGAGGTAAGTGCACCAGTAGCAGCAGGTAGAGAGCAGAGTGCCTGCAGGAGGGGGGAGCAGGGGAGCAGCACTTGTGTCTTATCAGGTCCCCCCTGTGCCTGCAATAGAAGAAGCAGACACACAGGGGACTCAGAGAAGGCAGCCAGAGGAGCCGTCAGGCTCTGCTGCTGCAGTGCTGCCTACTTGTGCCCTCAGCAACCCCAGGGCCAGTGTGTATGCTCCCCACTGGCCACCAGGGCCAGTATGTATGCTGGCCACCAGGGCCAGTATGTATGCTGGCCACCAGGGCCAGTATGTATGCTGGCCACCAGGGCCAGTATGTATGCTGGCCACCAGGGCCAGTATGTATGCTGGCCACCAGGGCCAGTATGTATGCTGGCCACCAGGGCCAGTATGTATGCTGGCCACCAGGGCCAGTATGTATGCTGGCCACCAGGGCCAGTATGTATGCTGGCCACCAGGGCCAGTATGTATGCTGGCCACCAGGGCCAGTATGTATGCTGGCCACCAGGGCCAGTATGTATGCTGGCCACCAGGGCCAGTATGTATGCTGGCCACCAGGGCCAGTATGTATGCTGGCCACCAGGGCCAGTATGTATGCTGGCCACCAGGGCCAGTATGTATGCTGGCCACCAGGGCCAGTATGTATGCTGGCCACCAGGGCCAGTATGTATGCTGGCCACCAGGGCCAGTATGTATGCTGGCCACCAGGGCCAGTATGTATGCTGGCCACCAGGGCCAGTATGTATGCTGGCCACCAGGGCCAGTATGTATGCTGGCCACCAGGGCCAGTATGTATGCTGGCCACCAGGGCCAGTATGTATGCTGGCCACCAGGGCCAGTATGTATGCTGGCCACCAGGGCCAGTATGTATGCTGGCCACCAGGGCCAGTATGTATGCTGGCCACCAGGGCCAGTATGTATGCTGGCCACCAGGGCCAGTATGTATGCTGGCCACCAGGGCCAGTATGTATGCTGGCCACCAGGGCCAGTATGTATGCTGGCCACCAGGGCCAGTATGTATGCTGGCCACCAGGGCCAGTATGTATGCTGGCCACCAGGGCCAGTATGTATGCTGGCCACCAGGGCCAGTATGTATGCTGGCCACCAGGGCCAGTATGTATGCTGGCCACCAGGGCCAGTATGTATGCTGGCCACCAGGGCCAGTATGTATGCTGGCCACCAGGGCCAGTATGTATGCTGGCCACCAGGGCCAGTATGTATGCTGGCCACTGGCCACCAGGGCCAGTATGTATGCTGGCCACTGGCCACCAGGGCCAGTATGTATGCTGGCCACTGGCCACCAGGGCCAGTATGTATGCTGGCCACTGGCCACCAGGGCCAGTATGTATGCTGGCCACTGGCCACCAGGGCCAGTATGTATGCTGGCCACTGGCCACCAGGGCCAGTATGTATGCTGGCCACTGGCCACCAGGGCCAGTATGTATGCTGGCCACTGGCCACCAGGGCCAGTATGTATGCTGGCCACTGGCCACCAGGGCCAGTATGTATGCTGGCCACTGGCCACCAGGGCCAGTATGTATGCTGGCCACTGGCCACCAGGGCCAGTATGTATGCTGGCCACTGGCCACCAGGGCCAGTATGTATGCTGGCCACTGGCCACCAGGGCCAGTATGTATGCTGGCCACTGGCCACCAGGGCCAGTATGTATGCTGGCCACTGGCCACCAGGGCCAGTATGTATGCTGGCCACTGGCCACCAGGGCCAGTATGTATGCTGGCCACTGGCCACCAGGGCCAGTATGTATGCTCGCCACTGGCCACCAGGGCCAGTATGTATGCTCGCCACTGGCCACCAGGGCCAGTATGTATGCTCGCCACTGGCCACCAGGGCCAGTATGTATGCTCGCCACTGGCCACCAGGGCCAGTATGTATGCTCGCCACTGGCCACCAGGGCCAGTATGTATGCTCGCCACTGGCCGCGTGTCGAGCCGAGTGTCATGCGAGTATCCCTGCGTCTGAGGTCCGACTGTGCGTGCGGACCTCAGTTGTGAGAGGCGGGCTGGCACTGCGGAGGGGAGGGCGGGATTTATCTCCCTCTCTCCTCCGTAGCCGGCTATTGCCATTCTCGCATTGCAATCGCGGTACACCGGTGTACCGCGAGTGCAGTGCGATTTTTCTCTCGCCCCATTCCCTTGAATGGGTGCGAGAGGAGTCTCGCATTACAATCGCCGCATGCTGCGATTGTTTTCTTGGTCCGATTATGGCTGAGAAAATACTCATGTGCGTTGACACACAGGCTAATATTGGTCCGATTGGAATGCGATGTTTTATCGCACTCCACTCGCACCGATTTTCTCACCGTGTGGCTTAGGACTTACTATTTGTTTATGAAGGGTTAGTGTATATACTTTATACAGTATTTGGTATAACTGAGTTAATTATATTAGTCCGGCCCTATAAAACCATTCCAATTTCTCATGCGGCCCCGTGGGAAAATTAATTGCCCACCCCTGGTCTAGATCAATATTATATTGAGAAACAATGTTTCTCTCAAATACCTTATGTTGGCAATAGTGCCTGTGAGAGGCGCTATTGCAGACTGCTGTTCCCTGCTCCGTGACCTCGGGGATCCGGTGACATCACGTCAAGTTCTAGACATGTCACATCCCTGCGGTCGGCCCCGGTCTTCCTGAGTTACTGTGCTATGGGCGGTGTTTCACTGCTCATCACAGCCCAGTGTGTCTGCTGCTTGCAGTGCTCGGCTGTGAGGGAGGAGGGAGCTGATGGGCTGTGACGAGCGGTGAAACACTGCCCACAGCCCATCACTTACGGACACTGCGGCCGGCCGCGGTGTCAGGAACTTGACGTGACGTCACCGAATCCCCGAGGTCTGCAATAGAAATGCAGCGGTCTACAATAGCACCTCTCACAGGCACTATTGCCAACATAAGGTATTTGAAAGAAACATTGTTTCTCAATATAATATCGATCTAGACCAGGGGTGGGGAACCTTTTTGCTGCCGGGGGCCATTTGGAAATTTCTGCCAACCTTCGGGGGCCGCACAAAATTATCAATGTGAAAATGAACCAACTATATTTGGTCAAACAGTTTAACTCACCCTTACTGTAATGGCTGGAGCGGCTTCTCTTTGGTGCGGCTGTGATGTTCGGTGATACTTATGTTGCTTCTCTCTTTTCCAGGTTTGTCTCGGTCTGGAGCGCAGGCAACTCTTTGTGATAATAATATTGGTAGACTACATACATCACACAACAGACACAGGGACTGGTGTATATAAATCACAGGAGACACATATATGACTGAAGGGGCTGTTGGGATATACATCACACAGGAGACGCTGGGACTGCTGTATATACATCACAGGAGACACCTACATCACACATGTATATGCCCCCAGCCCCCTTCTATGATGTATATGCTTTCAGCCCCTCCTGTGAGGTATATGCGCCCAGCCCCTCCTGTGAGGTATATGCGCCCAGACGCTCCTGTGAGGTATATGCGCCCAGCCCCTCCTGTGAGGTATATGCGCCCAGCCCCTCCTGTGAGGTATATGCGCCCAGCCCCTCCTGTGAGGTATATGCGCCCAGACGCTCCTGTGATATGTACAGCCCCAACATCTCCAATGTGATGTATATACCCCAGCGTGTGATGTATATGCCTCCTAGCATCTCCAATGTGATGTATATATCACAGGAGGGGTTGGGGCATACACATAACAGGAGATGCTGGGGCATATCCATGACAGGAGATGCTGGGGGCATATACATGACAAGAGGGGCTGGGGAACAGACATAACTAGGTCACAGGGAGGCGTAAGCATTGCTGTGGGGCACAGACGGCACTGGGGTGGCACACACATCACTAGGGCAGCACAGAGAGCACGAACATCACTAAGTGGGGGGGCACGCAGACAGCACTAAGTGGGGGGGCACGCAGACAGCACTAAGTGGGGGGGCACGCAGACAGCACTAAGTGGGGGGGCACGCAGACAGCACTAAGTGGGGGGGCACGCAGACAGCACTAAGTGGGGGGGCACGCAGACAGCACTAAGTGGGGGGGCACGCAGACAGCACTAAGTGGGGGGGCAACGCAGACAGCACTAAGTGGGGGGGCAACGCAGACAGCACTAAGTGGGGGGGCAACGCAGACAGCACTAAGTGGGGGGGCAACGCAGACAGCACTAAGTGGGGGGGCAACGCAGACAGCACTAAGTGGGGGGGCAACGCAGACAGCACTAAGTGGGGGGGCAACGCAGACAGCACTAAGTGGGGGGGCAACGCAGACAGCACTAAGTGGGGGGGCAACGCAGACAGCACTAAGTGGGGGGGCAACGCAGACAGCACTAAGTGGGGGGGCAACGCAGACAGCACTAAGTGGGGGGGCAACGCAGACAGCACTAAGTGGGGGGGCAACGCAGACAGCACTAAGTGGGGGGGCAACGCAGACAGCACTAAGTGGGGGGGCAACGCAGACAGCACTAAGTGGGGGGGCAACGCAGACAGCACTAAGTGGGGGGGCAACGCAGACAGCACTAAGTGGGGGGGGCAACGCAGACAGCACTAAGTGGGGGGGGCAACGCAGACAGCACTAAGTGGGGGGGGCAACGCAGACAGCACTAAGTGGGGGGGGCAACGCAGACAGCACTAAGTGGGGGGGGCAACGCAGACAGCACTAAGTGGGGGGGCAACGCAGACAGCACTAAGTGGGGGGGCAACGCAGACAGCACTAAGTGGGGGGGCAACGCAGACAGCACTAAGTGGGGGGGCAACGCAGACAGCACTAAGTGGGGGGGCAACGCAGACAGCACTAAGTGGGGGGGCAACGCAGACAGCACTAAGTGGGGGGGCAACGCAGACAGCACTAAGTGGGGGGGCAACGCAGACAGCACTAAGTGGGGGGGCAACGCAGACAGCACTAAGTGGGGGGGCAACGCAGACAGCACTAAGTGGGGGGGCAACGCAGACAGCACTAAGTGGGGGGGCAACGCAGACAGCACTAAGTGGGGGGGGCAACGCAGACAGCACTAAGTGGGGGGGCAACGCAGACAGCACTAAGTGGGGGGGTGTCACAAACCACCGGGGGGGTCACTCAGAAATCCCCCGCGCTGGCTACCAGTACGTCACGATCGGGGGGTAACAAGCAGGAGTCACCCCTCCTTTATACCTCCCGACCGACAGACAGAGCACGTGACCCCCAGCGAAAGAACACTGGAAAATGGCCGAAGCAGGGTTATCAACCTGGGCAAATCCAGGTCCCCTCCTACCTTAGTGACCTCACAGGGAGCACTGCTCCACCCCTGGCTGGAGTTATGGACAAATTCACAACATGGAATATGGGCCATAACTTTGCCTGGGAGCGTCGTAGGCGGACGCCAATGCTCTCATTGTGACAGCTATGAATTTAGCTACAGAACGAGGGGACTCATGACCTGTCTACGAGTTCCCATATGGCTGATATCACGCCTGGGGTATTTCCCAAGCTCCCCCTTCCATAAAAAAGGTGTGCCAGCATCGTCCGCCTGCGCAAACACCATTTTTATGGTTGCCATATTTATCGGAGATATGGCTTGCGAGATATGAACCATTTTTTACTGGAGTCGTTCTGTCTGGCTACTTCCAAGCCTTGCTAATGAGATACAACTCTTGTTACAGGGTGACGGCAGGGAGCCATCCTGTGTCCATTGTCCGCACAACATCTCATCTCCATATCAGAGGAGATGGCTGTTGGAGGTGTAAGTGGGATGTGACACCTTCACAGATGCTGGACATTTGAGAACCAGAAGGGAGGGGGGCACTGCCAGGGAGTGATGAGAGCAATTATGACTTCTAGTCATAATTCCTCTTCATATCCCAGGATTTACCTCACACCTCCCCCCTTTTGAGGGCGCTAGGGGGCAGCACACTCCGGTGTTCCCCCGTGCGCCCGTCCGCGACCTCTCCTTGTCGGGACAGCCCGTCTGCGTTACCGTGGTCACGGCCCCTTTTGTGGCGAATGGTGAAGTCGTATTGCTGGAGCGCAAGGCTCCATCGCAACAATCGCCCATTCGTCCCAGAGACGGTGTGCAACCAGCTGAGGGGATTGTGGTCCGTCTCCACGATGAAGTGGCGCCCGTATAGATAGGGTTGCAGACGCTGCAGGGCCCACACTATGGCCAGGCACTCCTTCTCCATTGTAGAATAGGCCACTTCCCTTGGTAACAGCTTCCTGCTCAGGTACAAGACTGGGTGCTCTTGGCTCGCAGAGTCCACCTGGCTGAGCACCGCACCGAGGCCGAAGTCACTGGCGTCGGTCTGTACTACAAACGGCCGCGTGAAGTCGGCTGCCTGTAGCACGGGCGGGCTGGACAGGGCGTCCTTTAGGGCCCGGAAGGCTGTCTCGCAGTCCACTGTCCAATCGACTGCAGAGGGCAGCTTCTTCTTGGTGAGGTCCGTCAAGGGCTTTGCCAGGCTACTATAGCATGGAACAAACCTCCTATAGTACCCAGCGGTCCCCAAGAAGGACATCACCTGCTTCTTGGTCCTGGGGGTGGGCCAGGATGCGATGGCCTCCACTTTCTCAGGCTCGGGCTTCAGTGTTCTCCCGCCTACCCGGTGACCGAGGTACTGGACCTCGCTCATGGCCAGCTGACACTTTCCCGGCTTGATGGTCAAACCTGCCCGGTGGATCCGCCTGAGCACCTGTGCTAGATGCTCTAGGTGGTCCTCCCAGGTGGGACTGAAGACGGCAATGTCATCTAGGTACGCGGCCGCGTACCCTTCAAGTCCCTTGAGCAGGGTGTTGACCATCCGCTGGAAAGTGGCAGGGGCATTCCTCATCCCGAATGGCATCACCGTGGACTCGTACAGTCCAAATGGGGTAATAAAGGCAGAGCGTTCCCTGGCCTTGCGAGTCAGGGGGATCTGCCAATATCCCCGGCTCAGATCCATGATGGTCAGGTACTGAGCCCCGGCCAACTGATCGAGCAGGTCATCGATGCGTGGCATTGGGTACGCATCGGCGACCGTGACCGCATTGAGCCCCCTGTAGTCCACGCAGAACCGAGTAGTTCGGTCCTTCTTAGGGACGAGGACTACAGGCGAGGCCCAAGCGCTGTTGGATGCCTGGATCACCCCCAGCTTCAGCATCTCGTCAATCTCCTGGCGCATGTGTTGCTGCACCTCCAGGGAGACCCGATATGCTGAACGCCGGATCGGGGGATGATCCCCAGTGTCCACGTGATGGACAGCCAAGTCAGTCCTTCCGGGCTGGTTGGTAAACAACCCCCGGAAGGGGTGTAGGGTGGCCCACAGCTGGGACCGTTGGTCCTCCAAGAGCTGGTGGCCAACCTCCACATCCTCAATGGATCCGCCTGCCCTAACCTGGGCTAGCATATCCAAGAGGGTTTCCGCTTCTCCCTCCTCGGGCAGGTTGCACACGGGGAGCGCACATGCCTCCCGCTCATGATGTGCCTTCATCATGTTCACATGGAAGGGCTTCCGCCTTCCACGGGCAGGGTCCAGGGTGACCAGGTACGTCACAGGGTTGAGCTGCTGGTACACGAGGTATGGGCCTTCCCAGGCTGCCTGAAGCTTGTCCTGTGGTACGGGGACCAGTACCCACACCTTTTGACCCACTTGGTAGGTCCTCTCACAAGCGTTCTGGTCGTACCAACGCTTCTGATCGGCCTGGGCTTGAGCCATATTGTCGTGTACCAGTTGCGTCAAGGCCTGCATTTTGTCCCGGAAGCGCATGACATACTCGATAACCGACACTCCAGGGGTGGCCAAATCCCCTTCCCAAGCCTCTTTCACCAGAGCCAGGGGGCCCCGCACACGTCGCCCGTACAGGAGCTCAAACGGTGAGAATCCTGTTGAGGCCTGTGGAACCTCCCGGTAAGCAAATAACAGGTGTGGGAGATACCGCTCCCAGTCACGCCCATGGGAGTCGACCAACATCTTAAGCATCTGCTTTAAGGTGCCATTGAACCGCTCGCACAGGCCATTAGTCTGTGGATGGTACGGGCTGGCCACCAGATGTCGCACCTGGACTTGCTTACAGAGGGCCTCCATCAGCTGGGACATGAATTGGGTCCCCCGGTCAGTGAGCATTTCCTGGGGAAAACCCACTCGGGAGAAAATCTCCAGCAATGCGGTGGCCACCTTGTCAGCCCGAATGGACGACAAGGCCACTGCTTCTGGGTACCGGGTGGCATAGTCCACTACCGTCAGTATGAAGCGTTTCCCGGAGCTGCTGGGGATGGCCAGCGGGCCGACCAGATCCACAGCCACCCTCCTGAAAGGCTCATCGATGATTGGCAGAGATACCAGTGGGGCTTTGGGGCGTGGCCCCGCCTTCCCCACTCTCTGACAGGTTTCACACGAACGGCAGTAGGCAGCCACATCGGCCCCATTTTTGGCCAGTAGAAATGCTGGTTTAACCTGGCCTTGGTCTTAGCGATCCCTAGGTGTCCGGCCATCGGAATCTCATGTGCGATCCGCAACAACTCCGTCCGGAACGGATAGGGTACCACCAACTGTCGGTCCCTGGGCCACGCCTCCGGTGAACCCTGCTGGACCGTGGCCCGGTACAGCCGTCCTTGGTCCCAGACCACTCGCTCCGGGTCCGAGTCCGAGGGAGGCTGTGCCGCCTGCTCCTTTAGAGCTTTCAGGCTGTCGTCAGCTTCTAACGCTGCCTGAAACTCCTGACTAGATGTGGCCAGAATCGACGAGACTGTCACATCTTCAGTCAGTACCCCGGGACCTGTGTCCTGGCCTCCACCTGACTCGGCTGCCACTTGGTCAGAAGGGGAAGAGCTATCGGACCTCCGGGAGGCCCCTTGGCTTCCAGCACTCCCACTGCGGGTGACAGCGGCCACAGCCGCTGCGACCGTGGGTCGTGCCTGCTCCTCCTCCGTTCCTGACCAAGTCGCCGGTTCAGGCAGACCTACCTGGCTTCCTGACACCCCGGTTGTGGGGGAACCATGCACCGAGATCTTACCTGGGAGCACTTCCGCTCCTGGACTGGCCCCAATCTCACCTGCCTGTTCCCCTCCTGCAGCAACAGAACCCCGCTGTGAAATCTCTGGGGACCCCACATTTGCTGTGGTAGCCCCCACCCCACATACTGGTCCTCCCCCTGCAGCACCCTGCTCTCTGCTTATCCCTGCAGAGGGCAGCAGATCCCAGCTCACAGGCTGGTTACTTGTAGAGGCATTGTCACACCTTTCTCTGACCCCCTCCCCTGTCACAGCTGCAGCTGTGTGTGTGTCTATGGTGTCTGTGCAAGCAGAAATATCAGAGTTCACTCCCCCCTCTCTCACATCATTCATAGATAACACATTGACATTGTCAGGAGTCATGTCCGTACTGGCTGAAGGTTCAGCCCTTGGTTGGGGCCCAAACTGGGAGGTTATCTGCCCCAAATCTGTCCCAAGTAGCACGTTTGCAGGGATCCGATCAGTTACCCCCACCTCCCTCACCCCTCGCCCTGCGCCCCAGTCCACATAAATGTCAGCAACAGGCAGCGCCGGGTCAATGCCTCCAATCCCGGAGACAGCGAGGGTTTTTCCAGGGATCAAGTCTTGGGGGGACACCATCTCAGGCCGCACCAGAGTCACTTCCGAGGCGCTGTCTCGCAGTCCTATGGTCACAGACTGGCCGACGGTGACAGGTTGGAAGCTGTCCAGGGACCTACCACCACCCCCACCCACACAATACACCTTGGGCGGCCCTTGGGACGGGGACGGAGCCGGGGCCTTGGGACGCTGAGGGCACATGGCCTTGAAGTGTCCAGGTAGGTTGCACTGGTGGCACCGTCTTGGTTCTGCCACGGGCCTGGAGAGGGGAGTTGAGGGGGACACCCCCTGCAGTCTAGGGGCAGGTGGGGCAGTCGCAGAGTTCATCTTACCCCCTCTCCAGGTGCTGCTGGTGGCTGCTCTCCTGGCTTCAGGAGCCCGATTGTTGGTGTAGTCATCGGCCAGGGCAGCTGTAGCCGTGGACCCCTTTGGCTTCTGGTCCCGGATGAACTGGCGGAGATCCTCAGGGCAGTTCCACAGGAGTTGCTCCGTGACGACCAAGTCCAGGATCTCTGGCCCGGTGGAAAGCTGCAGGCCTTGGGTCCAGTGGTCGGCAGCTCGGGCAAGTGCCCGCCGGTGGTCAGCCCAGGAGTCCTTTGGTCCCTTTTGCAGGGTCCGGAACTTCTTGCGGTAGGACTCCGGAGTGAGGTTGTACTGTTGGATCAGGGCCCGCTTGATGGTGTCGTAGCCCTGATCTGCCTCAGCAGGCAAGTCCCCAAGGATATCCAGGGCCTTACCCCTTAAACGGGGGGTCAGGTATTTGGCCCACTGGTCCTTGTTCAGATGGTGCTGCAAGCAAGTCCGTTCAAAAGCAGTCAAGAAAGAGTCCAAGTCTCCATCCTTCTCCAGCACTGGGAAGTCCTCAACACGGACCTTTGGAAGTTTGGTGTCTTGAAGGTCACGTGCGGCTGATGAGGGCCGGAGCTGAGCTAGCTGCAGCTGGTAGTCACGCTCTGCCTGGCGCTCTTCACGCGCTGCCTGCCGCTCCGCAGCCTCAGCCTCACGCGCTGCTTGCCGCTCTGCCTGCCGCTCCGCAGCCTCAGCCTCACACGCTGCCCTGCGCTCTGCCAGGAGTGCCTGGTAGCCCTCCCGGTCTCCAGCCTGGAGTAGGGCCATAGCCATTTGAAGAAGGCTATCCGAGCCTCCCAGGCTCGGTGGAATGGCACGTGGTGATCTGCGGCCCGCTGCGGAGCCTGGTGCTTCACTGTCCATTGCAGAGCGGAGGGCTGGCATCTGGCTCGTTGAGGACCCTTGGGTGAGCTGCTCCTCATCTTGTCCATAATTGCTAGGTTGTGCGCTGTCCTCTGCAGAACGGTTTTCTGGCGTCGAGCTCCTGGAGGGCTCGTGGACAACCTCCTCATCGTCTCTGGCCTGAGCATCGGCCATTCCTTTGGCTTTGCTCCTGGTGCTCTCAGCCATTGTTGCAGACTTTGGTCACTGACACAGAACTGACACCTGATGCCTCCCCACACCTTACAGTATCTGCACTCTGACACTCTAGTGTTGAGCTGGTCTGAAGACCCCAGCAGCCACAGCTGCTGCAGGCAGTCTTTAGTGTCTGGGAGTATGGGTCTCACACTCACACACACTATTATCTCGATCCCACCGCTTGCCACCAATATGTCACAAACCACCGGGGGGGTCACTCAGAAATCCCCCGCGCTGGCTACCAGTACGTCACGATCGGGGGGTAACAAGCAGGAGTCACCCCTCCTTTATACCTCCCGACCGACAGACAGAGCACGTGACCCCCAGCGAAAGAACACTGGAAAATGGCCGAAGCAGGGTTATCAACCTGGGCAAATCCAGGTCCCCTCCTACCTTAGTGACCTCACAGGGAGCACTGCTCCACCCCTGGCTGGAGTTATGGACAAATTCACAACATGGAATATGGGCCATAACTTTGCCTGGGAGCGTCGTAGGCGGACGCCAATGCTCTCATTGTGACAGCTATGAATTTAGCTACAGAACGAGGGGACTCATGACCTGTCTACGAGTTCCCATATGGCTGATATCACGCCTGGGGTATTTCCCAAGCTCCCCCTTCCATAAAAAAGGTGTGCCAGCATCGTCCGCCTGCGCAAACACCATTTTTATGGTTGCCATATTTATCGGAGATATGGCTTGCGAGATATGAACCATTTTTTACTGGAGTCGTTCTGTCTGGCTACTTCCAAGCCTTGCTAATGAGATACAACTCTTGTTACAGGGTGACGGCAGGGAGCCATCCTGTGTCCATTGTCCGCACAACATCTCATCTCCATATCAGAGGAGATGGCTGTTGGAGGTGTAAGTGGGATGTGACACCTTCACAGATGCTGGACATTTGAGAACCAGAAGGGAGGGGGGCACTGCCAGGGAGTGATGAGAGCAATTATGACTTCTAGTCATAATTCCTCTTCATATCCCAGGATTTACCTCACAGGGGGCAACGCAGACAGCACTAAGTGGGGGGGCAACGCAGACAGCACTAAGTGGGGGGGCAACGCAGACAGCACTAAGTGGGGGGGCAACGCAGACAGCACTAAGTGGGGGGGCAACGCAGACAGCACTAAGTGGGGGGGCAACGCAGACAGCACTAAGTGGGGGGGCAACGCAGACAGCACTAAGTGGGGGGGCAACGCAGACAGCACTAAGTGGGGGGGCAACGCAGACAGCACTAAGTGGGGGGGCAACGCAGACAGCACTAAGTGGGGGGGCAACGCAGACAGCACTAAGTGGGGGGGCAACGCAGACAGCACTAAGTGGGGGGGCAACGCAGACAGCACTAAGTGGGGGGGCAACGCAGACAGCACTAAGTGGGGGGGCAACGCAGACAGCACTAAGTGGGGGGGCAACGCAGACAGCACTAAGTGGGGGGGCAACGCAGACAGCACTAAGTGGGGGGGCAACGCAGACAGCACTAAGTGGGGGGGCAACGCAGACAGCACTAAGTGGGGGGGCAACGCAGACAGCACTAAGTGGGGGGGCAACGCAGACAGCACTAAGTGGGGGGGCAACGCAGACAGCACTAAGTGGGGGGGCAACGCAGACAGCACTAAGTGGGGGGGCAACGCAGACAGCACTAAGTGGGGGGGCAACGCAGACAGCACTAAGTGGGGGGGCAACGCAGACAGCACTAAGTGGGGGGGCAACGCAGACAGCACTAAGTGGGGGGGCAACGCAGACAGCACTAAGTGGGGGGGCAACGCAGACAGCACTAAGTGGGGGGGCAACGCAGACAGCACTAAGTGGGGGGGCAACGCAGACAGCACTAAGTGGGGGGGCAACGCAGACAGCACTAAGTGGGGGGGCAACGCAGACAGCACTAAGTGGGGGGGCAACGCAGACAGCACTAAGTGGGGGGGCAACGCAGACAGCACTAAGTGGGGGGGCAACGCAGACAGCACTAAGTGGGGGGGCAACGCAGACAGCACTAGGGGGTACACAGCATTGGAAAGAAGACAGCACTGGGAGCTGCACACCCCACTGATGGGGCACGATGCTACACCGGTGAGCGGGAGGCGCAGGGGAGCGGGCGGTACACATACTGGGAGCTGCACACTCCACTGATGGGGCACGCTGCACCGGTGAGCGGGAGGCGCAGGGGAGCGGGCGGTACACATACTGGGAGCTGCACACTCCACTGATGGGGCACGCTGCACCGGTGAGCGGGAGGCGCAGGGGAGCGGGCGGCACACTCCACTGATGGGGCACGAGGCACCGGTGAGCGGGAGGCGCAGGGGAGCGGGCGGCACACTCCACTGATGGGGCACGAGGCACCGGTGAGCGGGAGGCGCAGGGGAGCGGGCGGCACACTTCACTGATGGGGCACGAGGCACCGGTGAGCGGGAGGCGCAGGGGAGCGGGCGGCACACTTCACTAATGGGGCACGCTGTACCAGAGAAGGGGCGGTGAGGGGGGCGTCACAATGCTGTGGGACGGAAGCGCACGCAGAGCGCTAAACCCACCCACAGAGTCGCGTTCTGAGCACGCTGACACCTGCTAGCGAAAGAGCTCATTGGTGCGTTCAAGCAGCACATGTGGAGATTTAAAGGGCCGGCGGCCGGTAAAACCACGGCGGTGGCCGGAGTACTGCGCCCCCGGGAATCTGCCCGGGGGCCGCACAAAAGGTCATGGCGGGCCGCATGCGGCCCGCGGGCCGGAGGTTCCCCACCCCTGATCTAGACAATAAAAAAATATGGGTGAACCACCCCTTTAACATTTTCATGATGAATGGCCGCAGCAAAATTTGTGGCGATTTAAATCTTAACGTAAGAAAAAGGGCAGGTATATCCAGCATTCTTAAAGGAAAATTCAAAATCGAAAACATGTTTATTGGAGATAGTTTAAAAGTAGGTGTAATAAAATAAAATAGATGTAGAACCTTTCTACTTGTTTTGAGCTGTATAAGTTCTTAATCATGACCAAATCTAAGCCTCCTGTCTTATACTCACCTTTCGGCGTCTTCACAGTTAACCGATGCCGCTCCGGTTCCGCAGTGACATCTTGTGACAGTAACTTCTGGTTGGACGGAAGTCAGAAGTTACGTCACAAGCTCCCAATGCATCTCTGAGAGCCTGAATAAGGCTCTCATAGACTTGTATTGCGTTGTGACTTCGGGCACGCTCTCCATAAAACACTGGAGTTTCCAGCAGGTCACAAATCACCAGAGCGACAACAATAATGAATTTGCCAGAAGGTGAGTATATTCCAAGGGCAGGGGGCTTGCATTTAAAGCAGCACTCCAGCAGAGCAAAAAAAAAACAATAGCAGTGGTGCTTTTATTATATGCTTTAACAAAAATTTTATTAGAAAGTATAATCCTCCCACTCTGGTTCAGACAAACGTGTTTTGAGTCTGAATAGAATAGGCTACAACTGGTCCATGTGGGGTTCATTTGCTAGTAATTTTCCCCAGGCAGAAAAGCTTCCCAACATATACAATTTCTCCTATTTTACGGCTGAATATAGTGCGTGCAATGGCAGGAAGCTTCTGCACCCATCTGCCATGTGGACGGGTGAACACAACTGAACTAGGACCCACTCACATCCACAATTTGCAGATATAACTGGCCTCGTTATTTCAATGGCAGGTTGAACCCAGGCCTTGTGTATGCGATATTAAAGATGTCTTCTTCTCACAAAATTTAGAGTTATTTTCATCTGAGAACTAAGGTTAGGAACTAGTTAAATGGGCACAAAACACATCTTTAAGTATTAAGAGCTGATAAATTGAGGCTTAATAGACAAAATATTTAGTTCATTTTTTTGTACTTGCCATAATCCATGAACGAGGACTTGCTAAACAGTTCTCCTAATTAATCCCAAGGGAAAGGGCCTGCCTTACAGGACAGTGATCCTAAAGAGACAACTGCCATTCATATATCGTGTCCAATACGCTGAGATTACCGATTATTGTGGTGCTATCCCTCCCATAGTAATCTCCCATCAAAAATAATTGAGGAGCGACTAGTGAGCAAGGCCTAAACTAAGGACGAAACGTTTATACAGTTGCAAACTTCACACAGAAAAAAAACACGTTTGAAAATAATCTCTGGAGAGTGCAGTGATTTTCTTGATTTTTGGACTTTGAGTTTTCACTTAGTTCACTGGCACCTCAAAAATCCTCGGAGTGTGCACGCCTAAATATTTTTGTATTACCCAGTATGTCATGGTCTGATAGGGGTTACCAACCAATGACATACTGGATACGTCATGGCGATCACAGGCGCTGTGCCCACGCAATCACCGCCTGGTCTTCGCTCTCATTGCCAGAAGTGGCGCCTGGATAAGCGCTATTGCTCCCCTAAAAAGAAATCAAGCAAAATCTGCTGCATCAAATCCAAATGCCTCTCTCCCTTCTGAGCCCTACAATGTGCCTAAACCACAGTTAACATCCACATGTTTGGCATTGTTGTAGTGAGGAAGTCCGCTTAATTTACGGGGTGCAGGTTTCCAGAAGCACAAGCTGGGTACAATGTACAGCCACTACAATATACTGAGCACAACAAGGGCTTATTTGCAATTTTTATTTCTGCAACATTCACTGTGTTTGACACCATGGGTGTTTTCCAGAGACAAAATCATCACTGCATCCATAGATTAATTCTCAGAGGGGTGTAATTTCCAAAATGTCACTTGAGGTGGTTTCTGCTGTTTTGGCTCTTAGAGTCTTCCCAAATTGAGTCTACAAACTATTATAGGAAAATATGTGCTCCAAAAATAAAATGGCGCTCCTTCCCTCCAGTGCTCTGATTTGGGGCCAAACAGTACTGTACAGTCACATGTGGGGAGGGGGGAGCCAGCACTGCCTATGAATGGCATGCAACAAATAAGTGTAAAATTCACAAATTCATTCCTTACTGTACCATAATGCAAAATTAGATTTTTCGCAAACAATTGATTAATAATTTGAGCCACCCCTGCCACGTCACGGCAAATTTCAATAGGGGGGTCCTACTCTATATTGTATAAATTACCATTGTGCCATATGGCCATCTAAATATTTTAATAAGCAGAACCATATAAAAGCAACACATATACCTGTGACATCTCCGAACCGCTCCCATGTTGCAAAGACAGACAACTGCGAATAAAGGCAGTCCAGGTGCCAGCATATGCAGCAAGGCCACATACACTAGCACAATGTCAGAACTGGCCCTCAGTGTCAGACCAGCAGCCATGGATAAAGGTGGAGCAGGTCCAAGTAAATGGTGCTTAATTAATGATGCCTGTGGAACAGGGTGAGGTGCGGGGTCTAGTTACCAAAATGCAGTCAAATGTGAGGGTTTCCACTGTATAGGCACATCAGGGACTCTCCAAATGTGACATGGCGTCCGCTAACGATTCCAGCCATTTTTGTGTTGAATAAGGCACCTTCCCTTCCGAGCCCTTCCGTGCACTCAAACAGTGGATTTCCAACAAATGTGGAGAATCTGTGTACTCAGAAGAAATTGCACAGTAAATTATATGGTGGATTTTCTCCTGTTACCCTTGTTAAAATACAAAATTTGGGGTTAAAGTAACATTTTTGTGGGAAAAAATAAAATTACATTGTATTATTTCATGTGAAGCGCCTAATGTGTTAATGAATTTTTTCCATTTTGGTTTTGAGCAGTGTGAGATGTGCAGTTTTTTTTGAATGGTGTAACTTTGGGGTATTTTTTTTTTATTTTTTTTTTTTTGTCATCTAGGCCTCTGAAAGTCACTTCAAATGTGATTTTGTTGAAAAAATGAAATTGCTGATAATCCAAAGTTGTACTGATGTAAAGTAGACATGTGGGAAATATGTATTAACTGTTTTGTGTGACCTAAAGGGGTAGTTCACCCATATTTATTTGGTATATCGATATTATGTTGGGAAACAATGTTTCTCTCAAATACCTTATGTTGGCAATAGTGCCTGTCAGAGGCGCTATTGCAGACCACTGTTCCCCATCGCCTGACCTCCGGGCTCCGTGATGTCACGTCAAGTTCCTGTTGACCTGACATCACCGCAGCCGGCCCCAGTGTCCGTGAGTGATGGGCCGTGGGCGAAGTTTCACAGCTCCTCACAGCAGAACGCTGCAAGCAGGAGACACGCTGGACTGTGACGAGCGGTGAAACGCCGCCCACAGCCCGGTGACTCAGGAATACTGTGACCGGCCGCGGTGATGTCAGGTCAGCAGGAAGTTGACGTGACCTTACCGGATCCCGATTTCACGGAGCCCGGGGTTCAGGTATGGGGAACAGCAGTCTGCAATAGCGCCTCTCACAGGCACTATTACCAACATAAGGTACTTGAGAGAAACATTGTTTCTCAACATAACATCGATATAACTAATAAATATGGGTGAACCACCCTTTTAATTCTTTGGTTTAGGAGCATAAAATTTGAGGTTTTTCATAAACACAAAAAATGTACTAAATTTACCAGTAACTTAACCCCTTCAGCCCCCGGGCATTGTGTTTTTCCGTTTTGTTTTTTTTCCTCTTTCTTCCGAGAGCCGTAACTTTTTGATTTTTCTGTCAATCTTGCCATATGAGGGCTTGTTTTTTGCGGGACGAGTTGTACTTTTAAATGAAACCATAAGTTTTACCATATAGTGTACTGGAAAACGGCAAAAAAATTCCAAGTGCGGAAAAATTGCAAAAGTGTGATCGCACAATAGTTTTTGGAATATTTTATTCACAGTGTTCACTATATGGTAAAACTGATGTCATTGTGATGCCTGAGGTCAGTGCGGGTTTGTAGACACCAAACATCAATAGGTTTACTTGTATTTAAGGGGATAAAAAAAAAAAATCACAAGCTTGTCCAAAAAAAGTGGCGCACGTTTTGCGCCATTTTCCAAAACCCATAGCGTTCTCATTTTTCGGGATCAATGGCTCAGTGACGGCTTATTTTTTGCGTCTCGATCTGACGTTTTTAACGGTTCAATTGTTGCGCAGATGCTACGTTTTGATCGCCTGTTATTGCATTTTGAGCAAAATTTGTGGCAACCAAAAAACGTAATTTTGGCGTTTGGAATTTTTTGCTGCTACGCCGTTTACTGATCAGATTAATTTTATGTTTTGATAGATCGGGCATTTCTGAACATGGCGATACCAAATGTGTATATTTTTTATTTTTTTAACCCTTTAATTTTCAATGGGGTGAAAGGGGGGTGATTTGAACTTTTAGGTTTCTTTTTTTTATTTTTTAAAACTTTTTTTTATTTTTTTTTTTATTTTACTAGTCCCCCTAGGGCGCTATAGCGATCAGCAATCTGATCGCTGTGCCCTATCTGCAGATCACAGCTACAGAGCTGAGAACTGCAGATACGCTGCTTTACTTTCAATGCCGGCTGTATTCCGGCATTGAGAGGAAGTAACTCATGTTACATCACATGACCCTGTGCTACCATGGCAACCACCGAAAGTCACGTGATCATGTCACGTGTCTTCCGATGGGGCGGGGTAAGTCACTGTCATGGCGGCGCGCATATACATATTGCTGCCAGATTTTGTTAGCTAGATGTAAGGGGTTAATGGTCGCGGGTGGAAGCGATTCCACCCGCGACTAGCAGGCACACGTCAGCTGTTGAAAACAGCTGATATGTGCGCGGATGGCCGCCGCCTGCCCACGGCAGGGGGCGGGGATTAACTGCACACGATCCATGACGTACCCAGTACGTCATGGGTCGTTAAGGGGTTGAAGTACAATAAGTCACGAAGAAACAGTCTCAGACTCACTGGGATCTAATGAAGCGTTCCAGAGTTATTACCTCATAAAGTGACACTGGTCAGAATTGAAAAAAAATTGGGCTGTTCAGGAAAGTAAAAATAAGATCCAGGGTGAAGGGGTAAAGATCTCACCCTATCATTATCATCACTACAGTTTTGTGGTGCTTCAAACAGCTGATCAAATGGAAAAAGGTTTTGTCTGTCATCCATTAAAGGGAAGGTGTTATCCAAAAAAAGAAAAAAATTTCAATAACTGAAAAAATGTAAAGTATTAATGTTATGTTTAAATAGTTTTTAATTGAGCAACATATTAAAAAAATAAGCGTTTGATATTTTCTATGCTATGTGCCCACAGTGCTTTTTTTTTTTTTTTTTTTTCTTCAGCACAAAAAAAGCTGCTTTTTGTATGCTTCCTTTCATGTTTTCATGATTCTTTTCATGCTGCTTCTTATGTATTGAGATAGGGAAAAAAGCAGAAACAATTAACATGTCGCTTCTTTTTCAGCAACAAAAAAAGCAGGGAAAAAAGCACTGTGGGCACAGCGTGTCACGATTCTGTCTTTGCTGCATTGCATTTTCCTTGCTTTTTATTGGTTAAAAAAGCATGAAAAAAAGCCCTGTGGGCACAAGACAAAGAGCAGCTGCTGAAATCCTACTGTAGAACTAGCTCACATTACAAGTGCAGTAAAAGTGGGCAGAATCTGCTCTCCTGTGTGTGATGTCACCTCCCCCTCCCAATCTGGGTGTTTCCAAAAACATAAGTGAAGATAAAGTTTAGGATCACAGTGCGGAGCCATTTTGTTCGTGACTGCAAAGTGATCCTAATATGTCTAAAGTGTCACCAAGGACAGCTGCATAGTGCTCCCCACATAGCACTTTGGACGTCCCGATCCAGCAGTGCTCTGTCGCACGCACGCCTATGTATACTGCTCCTCAGTATACCGTGCTCCACTGAGCTAAGGAGCGGAGGCCCAAGGTGAGCACACTAGATCAGGGGGAGGGGAGAATAAGGGGGAAGGTTTAGCGGTGATAGCCCGGCGACGGTACTCGCACATCTCGATGGGTGACAGGGGCAAAGTGCAGCACACAGCATATGCTGTGAGCTCCACAAAGATGGTGGTGATCTCCTCCCTCTGCTGTGATCTGGACAGCCCAGGGGGGCGCCTCCAGTTCACAGCAGGAAGCAGATACAGTTCAGGAGATAGGGTCGAAGAGCGACAACTGTCTTCTATGCACAGGGGCTGCCATATTTGAGGTGAGTAACTGTCGTTACACACAGCAAATCCAAAATGGTAGCCCCCAGTGCTTCGATACAACTAGAATTTATATAAACAGGGAATTTTAATTTTGTATTAAAAATACTTGATTTCATAATCAATATTATTAATGCAAAAAAAAGCAACACCTTCCTTTTTAATATTCTTTAATTTCACGTCTACAAGAAGTGAATTATAAAATGTTGACCAGATGGGATAGGGTGCCAGCGAAATTAAACGATATGTTCCCCTCGATAAAGTATTTATGGTAGGAGTTATGAGACAATTTCTTGCACATGTTTTGGTCCTGCCCTGCTCTACAACTCTTCTGGATTGATATGAAGAGAATAATTAGGCTGGTCACCGGACATGAAGCAGAAATATGTCCAGAACTGTTCCTCCTTCAACTTTGTGAGACTCCTGGCTGTACTTACTAATGTTCTCCTTTGAGAGTGCCAGTAATGTCTGCTGTGCTTGCATCCATTTACTTTAGCTAATCCACCTAGCTTGGCTCTCTAGTTTACTAAGTTTAATGATCTATTGCATGTGGAGGCCCTAATGCCTTTTGTTTAGAGTAGACAGAATACTTTCTACAAAACTTGGTACTACTGGATGGAATTCCAACAGTGCAGGGAATATGGAGAATGATCCCTTCCTGACTCCTACTGTTGTCTGCGAGCCTTATCCAACATTAGGGTGTTTCCCAAACTCACCCCCTCGTATGTCCCGTCCCCCTCCCCTCCTTTTTTGTTTTCTTCTCTATTTCTCGTTTTTTCTTCTACTTAGTTTAGGATCCTTTCCATACTACTTTCTATAGTTTTATTTTATACATGTCATTTGTTTTGTATCTGCTACACTTTAATGTACCGTATTTTTCGGACCATAAGACGCACTTTTTTCCCTCAAATGTTGGGGGAAAGTTGGGGGTGCGTCTTATGGTCTGACTATAGGGCTGCGGCCGGGAATGAGGGTGCTGCGGTGGAGCGGGTCATCGGTGGGCACGAGCAGGCAGTAGCAGCGCCTGCCGTGACCATGTGAGCCCGCTCATTACATATGCACGCCCATACTCCCGCCCATCTCTCAGCGCAGAAGCCGGCACTGACAGGTGGGCGGGAGGACGAGCAGGGACGCGCGCATAATAAAGAGCCGGCCTGCTTGATCACCCCTGGCAATTACAGCCTGGAGTGATCATGTTCGGCTGTATTCACTGCCCCCCGCGCGTCGTCATCAGCGCGGGGTGCAGTGAATCAGTACACTCACCCCTCCCCGTGTGTGGAGCCGTCCCCCTGCAGCATGCGATGTCTTCCTGTCTGTGCCGGTCAGCTGATCTGTGCTGAGCTGATCGGCACAGACAGGAAGACATTGTGATGCTGCAAGGGAACGGCTCCACACACACAGGTCAGCGGCGCAGAGATGAAGATGATCGGTGCTGGAGGGAGTGAGGAAAAGGTGAGTATAAACGTTTGTTTTTTTTCTCTGTGCTATAGGATACAGGCCATATACCAGGATGGTATATGAGCACGATGGGGGCATATAGCAGGATGGGAGTATATGAGCAGGATGGATGGGGTCTATATGGACAGGATGGGAGTATATGAGCAGGATGGATGGGGGGTATATGAACAGGATGGGGGTATATGAACAGGATGGATGGGTGAATATGAGCAGGATGGATGGGGGGTATATGAACAGGATGGGGGGTATATGAACAGGATGGGGGGTATATGAACAGGATGGGGGGGGTATATGAACAGGATGGGGGGGGTATATGAACAGGATGGGGGGGGTATATGAACAGGATGGGGGGGGTATATGAACAGGATGGGGGGGGTATATGAACAGGATGGGGGGGGTATATGAACAGGATGGGGGGGGTATATGAACAGGATGGGGGGGGTATATGAACAGGATGGGGGGGTATATGAACAGGATGGGGGGGTATATGAACAGGATGGGGGGGTATATGAACAGGATGGGGGGGTATATGAACAGGATGGGGGGGTATATGAACAGGATGGGGGGTATATGAGCAGGATGGGGGGAATATGAGCAGGATGGATGGGGGGAATATGAGCAGGATGGATGGGGGGTATATGAGCAGGATGGGAGTTTATAGCGGGATCATATACAAGGCAGGAGGATCATTACCAGGATGGGGTACCTTAGTAGAGAATTTGGGGACATTACCCCTATAACAGTGTCAGCAGTAGATCCTCGCCCCATAACAGTGTGTCATGAACACATTTTTTTGCTTAAAGTTTTATTTTCCTCCTCTAAAACCAGGGTGCGTCTTATAGTCCGGTGCGTCTTATAGTCTGAAAAATACGGTATATCATCAATTATTTTATTGCTGCATGTGATGGTCTTGTTTTATCCTGCCAGTTTTGTTCTTGATTTTTGTATAAGCAACAGGAAAAAAAAAACCAAAACTTTGGTCAAGAGTCATGTTTGTTCTGTTTTTGTAAGATTTTTAGGGTTCTCATTTCTGGTTTTCTTTTGGAAAATTAAGGTAGAAATTCCAGTGCAGCCATTTGAGTAATTAAATCTTTCTGCATCATCACGTATTCTTTTATATGCTTAAACACTTGTAATAATGATACACACTAATAAATAAAGCTGATTTTCTATAATTATGCTGCAGATGTCTGAATCTCAATATCTGACTTTTTTCCTTAGGGAATGATATGCTTTCCTTGCTGTATAACTTCCTGGATGAGTGGCTCTATAAGTTCAGTGCTGACCAGTACTTTGTACCTCGGGTGAGTATTTCATAGTGATGGAAGTCAGGAAGTCACTAGTATCTGTGTAGATTGTACCTAGAATGACCTTTCCTTTTTTTTTTTTTTTTTTTTTTTTTTTAATTTAGGAGGTGAAAGTACTACAGATAGACAGAATAAATTTTAAGATCCGTTCTATTGGGTAAGTAATTTCTCAATCTAAAGGAGAGCGATGAGCTTCTCAATTGTAGACCATTAAGCAAACTTGTAATACATTTTTGCTCGTATTCAAGAGGTGTATTATAAAAATGTACTCATATTCATATTTTTCCCAAACCACTCCTGCATGTCGAGTAGATTAGGAAATTGCTACACATGTACTGCAAATGTGAACATGAGATGTATGGAGTAGGCTTAGAAGTGAGCTTTATACACTGTAGCAATCATTGAAGGGAGGAGGGGATGGAAAACAAACCAGCACTGATGTCTGTAAAATTCAATTGTAAAAATTTTAATTGAATTTTACAGACATCAGTGCTGGTTTGTTTTTCATCCCCTCCTCCCTTCAATGATTGCTACACCTGTGGAAGCCAACCACAGATACCGTGCACTGGCCCGAATGGACGTCTAGATCTACAGACTGGTGAGCTGAAAAACATCTATTTTCTTTGTGTTTTTTCTTTATACACTATGTGATTCGACACAGGGGTTGGGGTGCCCCCCAAAGCGACAAAGTGATGGTAGGTCTAAATCCTCTAGTGGGAGTGAAACACACGTTATGGTGCTGGGCTGTGTGTACTTATTGGGTGACGATTTTTTTTTTTTTTATTGCATGCGTATGCAGTATTTCCAGTTAGCTGTAAAGTTTAAGAGGTGGTTCACTACTCAGCATTATTGGCCACATTGCTGTATAACTCATAGGGAAGGCTTTTTTCAAATACCTTGTGTAGTACATTCTGCCTCTGAGTGGTGCTATTGTGGTCCGCTCATTCCCATCACGTGATCTCTGAGATCTGGTGATGTCTCGCCAACTTCCAGTTGACCTGACAATGACACGCCCGTCCCAGGGCCGAGGGTACTCTGTACCAGGCCTGACTAGTCTTGGGATGTCAGCGGTGGCGGGGTCCAACTCTGTTACCTTGGCAGTGTCTCATAAAAAAAAAAGGGGATGATTATTATATCTACAGTGGAACAAAGTCTCTGATGCCACATGTGGTCTTGCGGCTATGTGGGCCGTCGCTGCGCTGCCTGTTTCCCGGGGCAGGTGGTGATGGCGTAGCTAAGGTATTATTGCTCCACACAGGTGGAGCGGGATCCCAGGACCTTTGGAAAAGATTGAGATTTCACACACAGGCAGACAGCTTACAAGTCTTTATATTGGTCTCTACAAGGCCACTGAGATGCGGCTCCCCATGTTCAGGCAAATACAGTCTGTAGTAGGAGCAGGACCTTGGATAGGAATGACTGTCACACACAAACACCGGGTCTTTCTTTCTGTACTTTTGATGTTAGCAGGGTTATCTCCAGGGTACAGTCTGGGTGCTCAGGTGACAGTTGGGATTTCCACATCTGTGAGTTATGAGGCCTCCTTGTTACTGTGTGTCTGTTTCAAACCTGGCCCTGAAACTCTCCTGTGCCTCTCACTTGTATAGCAGGCGTAATGAACCGTTCTCCTGGGTACTACTAACTCTACTGCGGTCCCTGGCTCTGTTCCTGCGCCAGGAGACTGAAGTCCCCCTCGCCTTCTGGACTTTTCTGCTGGGCATGACTGAACTCGTGCAGACTCTGACTGCGGTGTCCGGGCTGCTTCTTCTGGGGTGAACCAAACTGGTCTTTTCACCCCTTCTGTGTCTCGCCTTGCCTCCGACCCTCACTCAGGATCCCTCACACTGCTAGGCGTTTTTTCCCTGGTACTGGCCCAACACAGCACTGTTTTCAGGTTGCTTCCTCTGTAAGTCCTGTACTGGACCCGATCGGTTTCAACTGCCTCTCTGCCCCCAGCAATTTGAATGTCTAGGAGACTTCAACTGACATCAGCCAGTACGCCTGACGTCAGTTAAGTAGAGCTCCCCCTTCAGGCCTGGGGTGGAAGGGTGGAAAGTGTTGTCTGTGAGTACTTCCAATGTGGAAATCCCTTACTGCACCAAGCAGATATCACTGCGGCTACATAACCGCAGGGTGCCACAACATCACCGCAGCCGGCCCCAGTCTCCCTGAGTGACTGGCCTGTGGGCTGAGTTTCATCGCTTGTCACAAGCCAGCATCGATCCTGCTTTCAGCGCTCTGCAGCAAAGGAAAGAACGTGCAACATTCTGGGCTGTGACAAGCAGTTAAACTCCACCCACAGCCCAGTCACTCAGGGAGACTGGGGCCAGCTGTGGTGATGTCGGGTTTACTGCATGTTGACGTGACGTCACCAAATTTCAGAGGTCACGGAACCCAGGAGTCTTTTGATGGGGATGAGAGGACCGCAATTTCACCCCTTAAGGCAGAATGTACTACACAAGGTATTTGAAAAAAGTCTTCCCTATCAATTTTACAGCGATGTGGCCACTATTGCAGAGTAGTGAACCACTCCTTTAAAGAGATACTCTGAATTTTGGTTGTCCTGTGGATCTTGGTAAAGTTAGTATTTATGTTTACTTTACTAATTGTTAAAATGCCTCTGACTATTAAACTGCATAAGTCAACATATCAAGTAAATTTAATAAACTTTTCTACTTTATTTTAACATAAACATCTTTTTTCTCCACTTATGAGCCATTTCTTGCTTTCCCTTTCCCATTTATGGTTCAGATAGCATTTATTAGACGCTAACTACAGAGAAGAGCAGTAGTATATCTCTGTGTGTGCTGTGTATAGGAGACATCACAGCAGCTAGTCTCCATCAGGGTTGCCAATTTGACTTTTTAATTTTTTTTCTGGACAGACCACATTAGCTGCAGTCATGGTGAGCTGTAAAAGGGTGATAAATACAGTTATAAAAATGTGTACAAAACTCTCCAGAAGCATCTTTCTTTTTTTTTTTTTTTTTTTTTTTTTCTTTCTATGGACAGGGGAAAAAGTTCCTTAATTTAACGGACTATCTTGGAATTTTCAGACAGTTGGCAACCCTGGTCTCCACCGATTGGCTCAAAGACAAATGAAAATTGGAGACTGCGCAGGGGTGAAATTAAAGGATAAAGGTCATTAGCTAAAAATAGTGTTAGCCCTCATGTAGACACACAGGATAGCTTATTCTGAAGAGTTCTATGAAGTTAAAAGTGTGCTTTAAGGTGTATGTAATTATTCATTTACTATTGATAGGTTCTGTTCACTTTCATAAAGGTTTTCTTCTCCTTGCAGTTTGGTATTTGAGTCTTATTAGCTGGATATTGCTGATTATAAATCTAATACATCGGGGTGTGTTTAGTGCACGTTTTGATGCAGGGATTTTAAGTGGGGTTTTTTTTTTTTTTTTTTCTCGCAGGTGGGGAGAAGAATTTAGTTTATCCAAGCACCCACAGGTAAATCCTTTTATTACTCCATGAGTGTTTTTTCTATTAGACAATGTACCGTATTTTTCGGACTATAAGACGCACTGGACTATAAGACGCATCCTGGTTTTAGAGGAGGAGGAAAATAGGAAAATAAAATTTTAAACAAAAAATATGGTCATGGCGAGGATCTGCTGCTGACACCGTTATGGGGGTAATGTCCTCATTCTCTACTAAGGTACCCCAGGCTGGTAATGATCCTCCTGCCCTGTATATGATCCTCATCTTTGTATATATGTACCCCATCCTGGTATATGCCCTTATCCTCCTATATACCCCCATCCTGCTATATACTGCCATCCTGCTATATACCCCCATCCATCCTGCTATATGGCCCCATCCTGCTATATACCTCCATCCATCCTGCTATATATAATAATAATTTATTCATTTATATAGCGCTATTAATTCCATAGCACTTTACATACATTGGCAACACTGTCCCCATTGGGGCTCACAATCTAAGGTCCCTAACTATGTTTTTGGAGTGTGGGAGGAAACCGGAGTACCCGGAGGAAACCCACGCAAACACGGGGAGAACATACAAACTCCTTGCAGATGGTGTCCTTGGTGGGAATTGAACTCAGGACCCCAGCGCTGCAAGACTGCAGTGCTAACCACTGAGCCACCGTGCCGCCCTATACCCCCATTCTGCTATATGGCATGTATCCTTTGTCACACAAAAAAAACCGTTTATACTGCCCTTTCCTCGCTCCATGCAGCATTGCTCCACCCCCTGTCTGTGGCGGCAGTAGCACCGCTGATCTGTGTGGAGCCGTCACCTTTGTCTGCAGCATCGCTCCTCTTCCTGTCTGCCTGTCAGCAGACCTGCATGGAGACTATCGGCGCGCACAGGGACGACGTCATCGCTGTGCTCACCACTCTATACACAGATCAGCTGGCCGGCACAGACAGGAGGAGATCGTGATGCTGCAGGGAAGTGACCGGTGAGTATACCGTAATGTTCACTGCACCCCGCGCTGATGATGATGCGCGGGGGACAGTGAATACAGCCGCACATAATCACTCCAGGCTGTAGTTGCTAGGGGTGATCATGCGGGCCAGCTGTTAATTATACGCGCACCCCCTGCCCACCTGTCAGCGCTGGCTTCAGCGCTGAGGGATGATGGGCGGGAGGACAGGCGTGCATACGTAATGAGCGGGCCCACGTGGTTGCTGCAGGAGCTGCTGCAGGCGCTACTACAGCCTGCGTGTGCCCCCGATGACCCGCTCCACCGCAGCACCCTCATTCTCCACAGCCACATTCAGACTATAAGACTTTCCCCCTACATTTGGGGGGAAAAAGTGCGTCTTATAGTCCGAAAAATACGTAATCTTTCGTTTTTACCTCTCCTTATTCCAACAGCCATAACTTTTTAAAACGTTTTAGTCAATATTGCCGTGTGAGGGCTTGTTTTCTGGGACCAAGTTGTACTTTTGCATGACACCATCCATGTTGTCATATAACGTCCTTGAAAGTGTGGCAAAACACCAAAGAAAGTGCAATTCTTTTTTTTTTTTTTTTTTTTTTTTTTTTTACACCATTCACTTTACGATAAAACTGACCTGGCAATATGATTCTCTAGGTCGTTTTTTTTTATTGATATCAATTTGGGGTATACATGTTTTGTTGCAGCAGCTGAGAAACTGTAATTCTATAGTTTTTTTGATTTTATTTTTATTTATTTTTTTTATTTTTTTTTGGTCATTACACCGTTGATCAATTTTATATTTTGATAATTAGATTTTTACGAAAGCACAGATACCAAATGTGTTTCTTTGTTGTTCATTTTTAGTTGTCTAAAATGGGGTGATTTGAAATATATTTTTAACTTTACACTGTATTTGATATTCCTCTAAAGGAACTTTTTAACCTGCAATCATCTAATTGCATGGGCTAGATACCTCAATGCCACAGCATTGCGGTATATAACAATAATCATGTTCTCCTATGAATGCCTGCCATGGGTTGGCTTTTACAGGAGTATTTTGATGATAAACAGGTCTTCAGCAGACCACTGGCTGTCAGTGCAACTTATCAGCATCTCACAATTGCATTGCGCTAAATGCTGCTTGGCCCCACCAACGTCTATTTGAGGCAGATAATGGCTGAATACTTCAGCTATCATCTGCTGATGAAGATGCAGGCTCGATATGCGAGCTTGCATCAAAAGCAGGGAGCCGACTTATGACTGACTTTATCCATCATTACTCGGTTAAGGAGTTAAAGGGAATCTGCCATTAGAATCAACCCTCCTAATTTGTTTATATGGGCATGCAGGTCACAAAAAGTTGAATAAAATGTTAACTTGATAACTGAGATCTGATGTCTCATTCCAGGGAAATCCACGTTTTCTGAATATGTAAATGAGCTGTTAAGATCTATGGGCCTGACATAGATCTCTTTGAGAATCTGCCTCTATAGCTCATTTTAAATAAAAGGGGATGTTGCCAATGGGAAACTAACTGACCAATTGCTCTGCTAATATACATGCCTCATCTACATGTCTCACACTGGCAAGATCTAGAGGCAGATGCCAATGAAGATCTTTGTCTGACCCATAGACCTTAAAGGGGTTGTCTACTACTAGGACAACCCCTTCTGATTCCACTTGTTTGACCCAGTTAAATTAACGACCATGTACTCCTCTACCGTTCTGGTACCTTAACAGCACTGTTAGTAACAGCAGTTTGGGGCTCACTTGACATTGTGATGTTACATGAGCCCCGCACCCAATCATCGCCGGCTTCTCTCCACTCTTTTAGACCAAATGAGCAATCGAGGGAGTGGTAACTGCAGCATCACTTCCTGTAGATTAACTCATTTGATCTGAAGAGAGAAGTCGGCAGTGATTGGATGCGGGACTTGTGTGACGTCACAATGTTACCGACACCGCTGGTACGGCACGGGAACGGGAGGGGAGCACAGGTTCTTTTTATTTTAACTGTGGAAACAAGCGGAATTTGAAGGGGTTGTCCTAGTAGTGGACAACCCCTTTAACAGCTCACTTACAATCCACATTTTTCTTACTATGTATTACTTTCTATGACCTGCGTATCCATATAAACTGCTCAGGAAGGTTTATTCTTCTGACAAATTCCCTTTAATATCCAAAAACTTAGTTTTATAATATGAAGGTCAGAATTTTGTGCTACCAATTGTTAATAATGATAATTTTTATTTCTATTGCCGTAACATGTTCCTCAGCACTTTACAATTCGGTCTAGTTGGTTTTACATAATTATAATTTGTATGCAGTAAGACCCACCCCAAGCTACTGGTAACCACCAGCGGCATGAAGCCTACAATTTTTAGTTTTCCATTTAGCCTATGGCATATAAGTAAGCTATAACATGTATTATGGTTAGCTGACAGCCCAAGTGAAAGACATATTAAGGCAGGCCCTGATCTTCAGCATTTTCTCTGCACAGTGCCACCTCTAGCTCGCCAGTGCTATGGCCTCTTTGGCCTAAGAACTTCTAAAAGGAAGTATGAAAGTTAGAGCTCTACCCTTTATAAATATTTATTACATTAGTCAGCACGGAATAAATATAAACGTGATGGCAGTATAATTTCCCACATTTTACTAGCTTGCACGTGATTGTGTTAATAATTGTCTCAGATCATAATTACAAGGTGGTTTCATAGAAAAATTGATAAAAGGCTTGTCCTGTCTCAGAAGAAAAACAATCTGCAAACTTGCGGTCACGTCTCGTCTAGTCTCATACGAATTTTCTCAATAGAAGAGAATTGATAGAAGGCAAATGAGACTAGTCTTTGACTGGAGATTTGCAGATCATGTACTTTGCCATGAGACTGGCCACCCACACATGTAATAAAGGGGAATGGTGACAGTGTGTGTATCGTTCTCCGACAGTCACCTGGACTATGGCTGAACAACCACTTTAAGTAAACAATTTGATAGAGAACTCAATGACAAACCAGCCGCTCTTTTTCAGATGTCAGGTAGCAAGAGGTCCACTTTTTCTGCACAATGACCTTTGAATATTTACATAGGCATAAATATTAGTAGAACACAGATAGGAAGAGGATGGATGTTGTCAACCTAAAAAAAAAATGTATTGCCAGGAACATGTTTGTAAGCTTGACCACTGTAAAATAATAATAAAAATGCTAGAAGATTGGTATTCAGTAGGACATTTGTCCAGTTAAAGGGAACCTGTCAGGTGTAATATGCACCCAGACCCACGAGCAGTTCTGGGTGTATATTGCTAATCCCTGCCTAACCGTCCCTGTATCTGGTAGCAAAGATAGAGGGATCTTTAGAAAAAGTATTTCTAAAGTTTTTTTTACCATATGCTAATTAGCGAGGGGACTAGTCCCCTGGGTGTTAGTTCCCTTTGCCAGTCGGCTCTATTAGCATGTTAGTACATCCCTGTGAACATGCTAACATGCTAATGAATGTGCAGCATCAGAGGATGATCTCACTCACTTCTTCGTCGCCATTGCGTCCGCTGGATTTTGGCTCAGTGCGCATGACCCTGGAGTTTGGATCATGTGCACTATGAAGTCAGGTGTACGCGTCCTGGCTTCTAACTGAAGTAGTGCCCATGACCCAAACTCCAGGGTCATGCGCACTGAGCCAAAATCCAGGGTCGGGCGGCGATGGCAGCAAAGAGGTGAGTTAGCTCATTCTCTGACGCTGTGCATTCATTAGCATGTTAGCACACCCACAGGGGTATACTACCATGCTAATGGAGGCGACTGGCAAGGGGAAGCAACGCCCAGAGGACTAGTCCCCTTTGTCATTAGTATACGGTAAAAGATCTTTAGAAATACTTTTTCTAAAGATTTCTTTCTTTGCTAGTGTATACAGGGACGGTTAGACCGGGATTAGAAATATGCATCCAGAACTGCTCGTGGTTCTGGGTGCATATTGGACCTGACAGGTTCTCTTTAAATGAAAATAGGCTTAAATGTACTTAAAATAACAAGTTATACAACTTACAAAAATACTTCAGATACCTGCTCTGATCCCTTCAGCTCCATATCTTGTATTTGACATGGAGAAGATGTGTTTGTTAGCACATCATTAGCGCAGTGTGAAGGTGGCTGGCCAACTGGCACATTGCAGTAGTTAAAAGGAACTTGTCCCATCCGAAAACGCTCTTTACCTGCAAATATTGGGTTAAACAATGCTGGCTGGTTGACTTACTGCTAGTGCGCCTACCAAGGGAAAATTAATTTATTTCACAGGAGCCATTTATTACTAACACATTGCCTTTAAAGTGTAACCGCTGTACACTATTGATTTGTGAAATAATAAACATGAAAATAAGCTGTATTACACAGTTACTAATCACAGGAATCTGCTCCTTTCTCTCCTAGAATTGATCAGGTATCAAAATTCTCAATTCTGGGGTAAAGTCTGTATTCAGTGAGGACTTTCCCATTACTGAGATAGGAGATGGCAGCTGTTACTGATGAGATTTTATGATGGCGGCAGAAGGGAAGAGCTAAATGTAGAGCTCCTTTCTCACCTATCTACATAGCATCTCATCAGTAACAACTCCCATCTCCTAGTAAATAGGCGAGAAAAGAGCTCTGCCTTTAGCTCCTCCCTTCTCCCACCATCATAGAATCTCATCAGCTAGGCCATGTGCGCATGCTGCGTTTTTGCCAGTGGTTTTCACCCATGCAATGCATTGGAAAAAACACAGGAAAAAAACCCTACAAAAACACCATTTTTGTGGTCACAAAAAAAAAGGCAATGTGCGCACATAGCCTAACACTCCCATCTCCTATCTCAGTACTGGGAAAGTCCTCACTGAACACAGATTTTACCCCAGAATAGAGAATGTTGATAATGACTGATCAATTCTGGGAGAGAAAGAAGCAAATTCCTCTGATATATTACACAGGTGCTTATTTTCATGTGTACTATCGATTTATGAAATAAAAATGACTGACTGTTAAGCTTTTAATATAGCTGAACTCTGAGGTGACATATTGGTGATGAATATGAAATAATTAGTGATAAGTGAGCACGAGCAGTTGATGCTTGGATTTTGGCATGACTTGTGTAACCTAGTATAATGGAAGTCTGTGGGGAACTTGAGTATTTATCAGGGAAATCTTCTGGAAAATTGCTTGAGACTCCAATTATACTCTGTACACAAGTTGCGCCAGTTTGAGCATCAACTGCTCACTTATCACTAGAAATAATGTACAGTGGAACCTTGAATTAAGAGTAACTTGGTTTGAGAGCGTTTTGCAAGACAAGCAAAGCTTTTTACAAATTTGTAACTTGGTTTAAGAGCAATGATTTGCAATAAGAGCAAATACTCACCGTGCACACTCCGGTTCTGTCCTTTCACCACGCTCTAACCCGTTCTGGAGATAAATGTCTGTACATATGTACTCTATACAGTATACCATTGTACAGTACAGTATATACTATATAGCATGTCTATCAATTTGTATTTATGGATACAGTATTGTACTTTCTTTCTGCTAACCAGTACAGCACATTGCTTGTTTCTTTGTCGCTCCATTGGGAGACCCAGACAATTGGGTGTATAGCTACTGCCTCCGGAGGCCACACAAAGTATTACACTTTAAAAAGTGTAACCCCTCCCCTCTGCCTATACACCCTCCCGTGCATCACGGGCCCATCAGTTTTATGCTTTGTGTTGAAGGAGGCACACATTCACGCAAGCTCCACATTTTAGTCAGCAGCAGCTGCTGATTGTATCGGATGGAAGAAAAGAGGGCCCCCCACAGGGCCCCCGGCATGCTCCCTTCTCACCCCACTAAGTCGGCGGTGCTGTTAAGGTTGAGGTACCCATTGCGGGTACAAAGGCTGGAGCCCACATGCCGTTTTCCTTCCCCATCCCTTAGAGGCTCTGGGAGAAGTGGGATCCTAACCGGTCACCATTCACTGGAACCGGGCTCCCTCCGCAGCCCCTGGGGGAATCTGACGGACAGGAGACTGGATATCATCAGGGACAGGGCCCTGCATCTTTAAGGTACTCTGTGTCCCCTTGGGGACGCTGCATGGAGCGCCTGTGTTACAGACGCTGCAGCGGCTGCTGTGTTTTTGTGAGACCGGGACTACCGCGCCGACCGCGCCTGTTTGTCAGCCGCGTTATTAAATTTAGTCCCCGGCTTCTGCGGCCTAGTACCATAACTCCCGTCCCCGGGCCTGCCAGTCAGGGGTAAGGGCGGGACGGCCGACTGGACGTCGGCAGTGAGGGCTGGAGCATACTTTGGTGTCCTCCTCCCCCCTCACTGAGCACTGTGGGGCACCAGATTCCCGCACTTTATTAGTCACGCCCACGGCTCCCTCCTCCCCTGAGAACGCTGGCAGCCATTGTTATAATCACTTCTGCCGGTGGAGGATTTCAGAACGAGCTCTGCAGCTCTGGGAGGCCCAGGCAGGGAATCTGGTGGACACACAACCGCTTTGGGCGGTCGGTAAGCCACACCGGTTACCAGGTGCTGGCCCCCCTGGGGTGCCGAAGTGTGTAATATATATATATATATATATATATATATATATATATATATATATATATATATATATATATATATATATATATATATATATATATATATATATATATATATATATATATATATATATATATATATATATATATATATATATATATTGTACACATTTTCTCTGTTCGGCCGCATTATTTGCTTTTGGCTATATACCCTCACTGATCACTCTAAGAGGAGACAACAGCATGTCGTCCGCAAAGAGCAAGGGTGCCAAGGCACAGGCTTATTTTGCAACCTGTACCTCTTGTGCGGCTATGTTACCTGCAGGTTCCACCTACCCTCATTGTGTGCAATGCTCTGCCCCTGTGGCACTCACTCAGCCGGAGCCTCGGGCACAGGTGGGACCCTCGGCTCAGGTAGAACCGCCGGCTTCCACTGTCCAGGTGGCAGGGACAGAGTTTGCAGTTCTGGCTGAGAAACTCTCTGAGTCGCTTTCACAATCCATGGCTCAGTCTATGGACAGATGGTCTGCTAAGATACTAGAAGCCTTGCAGTCCAGACCGGTAGCACAGGCCCAGGGCACTGTGAGTTCATCGCCCCCAGGCCCCTCTCGGTCGGCGCAGCAAAGTGCTCCTGGGGTGACACCTAGGTCCCACGGTGAGGACTCCGACACGGACCGCAGTCCCAGACCGGCTAAGCGGGCTCGCTGGGAACCTTCCCCGACTTCATCACGCTGTTCGGGGTCTCAGCATGAGGACTCTCTGGAGGATGAAGCGGAGGTCGCAGCTCAGGGCTCTGATCCTGACGTTGCTCTCAATCTTGATACACCTGAAGGGGACGCTATAGTAAATGACCTTATAGCGTCCATCAACCAGGTGCTAGATCTTTCTCCCCCAACTCCACCTATAGAGGAGCCTGCTTCGCAGCAGGAGAAACACCAGTTTAGGTTTCCCAAACGTACACTGAGTGCGTTTTTCGATCACTCCAACTTCAGAGATGCTGTCCAGAAGCACAGAGCATTTCCGGACAAGCGCTTTACTAAGCGCCTTAATGACACACGTTACCCCTTCCCCCCCTGACGTAGTTAAGGGTTGGGCTCAGTGTCCCAAGGTGGATCCTCCAGTCTCTAGACTGGCGGCTAGATCCGTAGTAGCAGTGGCAGATGGTTCATCGCTCAAGGATGCCACTGACAGGCAAATAGAGCTCCTGATGAAATCCATCTATGAAGCCATAGGCGTGTCTTTTGCTCCGGCCTTCGCAGCCGTGTGGGCACTCCAAGCTATCTCAGCTTGTCTGTCTGAGATTAATGCGGTCACACGTACCTCTGCTCCGCAAGTTGTGTCTTTGACTTCTCAGGCGTCGGCCTTCTCGTCCTACGCCATGAACACCCTCCTGGACTCTGTGAGCCGTACAGCGGTAGCGTCCGCCAATTCGGTGGCAGTCCGCAGGGCCATGTGGCTACGCGAATGGAAGGCAGACTCTGCTTCCAAGAAGTTCTTAACCGGTTTGCCATTTTCTGGCGACCGTTTGTTTGGCGAGCAATTGGATGAAATTATTAAACAATCCAAGGGAAAGGACTCGTCCTTACCCCAGTCCAAACCAAACAGACCTCAGCAACGAAAAATACAATCGAAGTTTCGGTCCTTTCGGTCCTCAGCCAAGTCCCGTTCCTCCACGTCCAACAGGTCAGAGAAGGGCCAGAGGAACTCTTCTGCATGGCGGTCTAAGTCATGTCCTACAAAGACCGCCGAAGGAACCGCCTCCAAGGCGGCCTCCTCATGACTTTCGGCCTCACCAAACCGCGTCCTCGGTCGGTGGCAGGCTCTCCCGCCTTTGCGACGCCTGGTGGCCACATGTCCAAGACCGATGGATAGTGAAGCTTCCGCTGGACAAACAGCGTTCGCTGCAGACAGGGGTGCACTCTCTCCTTCGGGCCCAGTCACACCCCTTGAGGCGCCTCATGCGCTTCCTAGGGAAAATGGAGGCAGTTCCCTTTGCACAGTTTCATCTGCGTCCACTTCAATGGGACATTCTCCGAAAATGGGACAGGAGGTCGACGTCCCTAGACAGGAACGTCTCTCTTTCACTGGCAGCCAAAACCTCTCTTCAGTGGTGGCTTCTTCCCACTTCTTTGTCGAAGGGAAAATCCTTCCTGCCCCCATCCTGGGCTGTGGTCACGACGGACGCGAGTCTGTCAGGGTGGGGAGCGGTCTTCCTCCACCACAGGGCTCAGGGAACCTGGACTCAGCCAGAGTCCTCCCTTCAGATCAATGTTCTGGAGATAAGGGCAGTGTATCTAGCCCTAAAGGCGTTCCAGCGGTGGCTGGAGGGCAGGCAGATCCGGATACAGTCGGACAACGCCACGGCGGTCGCGTACATCAACCACTAGCACAGAGCGCTGGCGGCGGACGCATCAGTTCAGGACTGGTCGCAGTTTCGACTGCCTTATGTATTTCCTCCTCTGGCACTGCTGCCCAGTGTGTTACTCAAGATCAGGTCCCACTGCCGCCGCGCCATCCTCGTCGCCCCAGACTGGCCGAGGAGGTCGTGATACCCAGATCTGTGGCGCCTCACGGTGGGTCGACCGTGGGCACTCCCGGACCGACCAGACTTGCTGTCTCAAGGGCCATTTTTCCATCTGAATTCTGCGGCCCTCAACCTGACTGTGTGGCCATTGAGTCCTGGCTCTTAGCGTCCTCAGAGTTATCTCTATCACGCCTTTCGCAGAAGGTGGTCTTCCTAGTGGCAGGCACATCACTTCGGAGAGTGTCTGAGCTAACAGCGCTGTCATGCAAAGCCCCCTTCCTGGTGTTTCACCAGGATGAGGTGGTTCTGCGTCCGGTCCCGGAATTCCTACCTAAGGTGGTATCCCCTTTTCATCTCAATCAGGATATCTCCTTACCTTCTTTTGGCCCTCATCCAGTTCACCATTGTGAAAAGGATTTGCACTTGTTAGATCTCGTGAGAGCACTCCGACTCTACATTTCGCGCACGGCGCCCCTGCGCCGTTCTGATGCGCTCTTTGTCCTTGTCGCTGGCCAGCGTAAGGGGTCGCAGGCTTCCAAGTCAACCTTGGCTCGGTGGATCAAGGAACTGATTCTTGAAGCCTACCGTTCTTCTGGGCTTCCGATTCCTTTAGGGCTGAAAGCCCATTCTACCAGAGCCGTAGGTGCATCCTGGGCATTGCGGCACCAGGCTACGGCTCAGCAGGTGTGTCAGGCGGCTACCTGGTCGAGTGTGCACACTTTCACGAAACACTATCAGGTGCATGCCTATGCTGCGGCAGATGCCAGCCTAGGTAGGCGAGTCCTTCAGGCGGCGGTTGCCCACCTGTAAGAGGGGGCCGTTTTTTCGGCTCTTTTTATCGAGGTATTCTTTTACCCACCCAGGGACTGCTTTTGGACATCCCAATTGTCTGGGTCTCCCAATGGAGCGACAAAGAAGAAGGGAATTTTGTTTACTTACCGTAAATTCCTTTTCTTCTAGCTCCTATTGGGAGACCCAGCACCCGCCCCTGTTCCCTTCGGGCTGTTGTTCTTTTGTGTACACATGTTGTTCATGTTGAATTGTTCTTTTGGTTCATGGTTCAGTTCTCCGAACATCCTTCGGATTGAATTTACCTTAGACCAATTTTATAAGTTTCCTCCTTCCTGCTTTGGCACCAAAACTGATGGGCCCGTGATGCACGGGAGGGTGTATAGGCAGAGGGGAGGGGTTACACTTTTTAAAGTGTAATACTTTGTGTGGCCTCCGGAGGCAGTAGCTATACACCCAATTGTCTGGGTCTCCCAATAGGAGCTAGAAGAAAAGGAATTTACGGTAAGTAAACAAAATTCCCTTCATTGTACCTCCCGCACACAATTCTATTGTAAGCAAAAGTACAGTTTAATATACTTTACATGTACAGTATTTTGTATTAGTGTACTGTAATAATTGTATCATACAGTACATTCTATATTTCTGTAATAAGTTTGTATAAATACAGTAAATTTTGGGTTGTGGAAAGAATTTCAATTATTTCCTATGGGAAAATTCGCTTTGATATAAGAGTAACTTGGTTTAAGAGCTCACTCCCGGAACCAATTATGCTCGTAATCCAAGGTTCCACTGTATAAGGCAATGTCTATGTCCTCATGCTGTATTGCCTCTTCTTTTGCCAGGGCACAGAAGTGAAAGCCATTACATATTCAGCCATGCAGATCCATGAAGAAGAGAAGCCTGAGGTTTTTGTCATAATTGACATTTGAAGGTTTCTAGAATTAATCTTTATCCTCTCTGAAAAGATTTTATTGCATAACCATGGAGATGTCTTACCTTCTGCACTCAGCACTTTTAGAATGCTACTAATAAAGGAAATTGTTGTTTGGGTGAAGCGCTGATGCAATCTGCACTGAAAGGTGGCGTATACTTATGGCAAGTGTTTAAAACCATTTGTTGTTTGCACTGAAGAGCCGAAATAAAGCTATTTTTATTTACTGTTATTTGTATCCTGTAGGCTGCTGGTAATTTTGTGGTGTTGTCACATTTGTGCTTTAGTAACTAAACATGGAGCATTCGTAAAAATTATATTTCATTACAGTTAACCTTTGAGAAATATCATATTTAACATACAGAGGAATATTTCATAGTGCCAAGGGGGAGGTGGGTTTTTACCAGATATTTACAAGAAAGGGAAAGTTGGTCATTGCCATTTCATGAGGAAAACAGGGATTGAGACTAAAATGTCATTGTATAAGATATGATACTGCTGCTACTAAAAGGAGTGGTGCACAAGACGGCAAATCAATAAAAACGGCCATGGACACAGATAAAACTACAACACTACTTAGGTGTTAACATCAAAGCCAGTTTTGTGAGGGATCACAAGGATACCAATCAAAGTTCTTTAAAGTTCAGTTTTTGCTTGTTCACTTTATTCGGGATTTTGAATCCTCCTCTTCACTGTCTTCTACCTCTTGGATAACAAGTTCTGATTCTGGGCGATCTCCACTGTTCTCCTCTTTAATATCATCTTTGAAGTTCCAACTCTGCTCCCGCTCATTTTCAGGTGGTAGCACTAGGGGCTGGTCATCCCCAAAATCAAAGTTGACATTATCCAAACCAGCTTCTGATAAACACGGATGACATAAACGGTATCGTCTTGTCCCATCTTGAATTACTCGACCTGTGACCTCTGTGACGGGTAGTTTGCAACGCCTGCAGATGAGTTTGCCGGCTTCATGGATCTAGGTTGAAGGGATAGGAAATTGCATGTTTATGGAATACTAATAATACCTATTGACTGCATATAATTCCTAAAGTATAGATTTGGATGTAGCAAATTTTGCTAAAGTGTTAATGCAAACCATTGTTGCAATATTTTGTCCCAAAAAAGTTAAATAATTTCAAAAGTAAAACCTTCCATGTGACAGGAAATAATGCCATTCCTGGCGTAAAATACAAGATAAACTGTTCAAACATGTGACTGAAGAATTACTTTTGTTCGCAAGGTAGTAATCATGTCCACCCTGCACAGAACAGAAAGGACTATAGGCTGACTAGCTCATTCCAGCAGCTAAACCAGCCAACTTCTCTATCACAGCTGATTCAGAGCCAGAGAAGGCATCTGTCTTGGCTAATGAACTGACCCATACAGCCAAACCCTTCTAAGCATACCACCAATAGATCCAAACCATTGACTGGACCCTAGGATCACCACTGAAATCTCTACATTTGGGCAGCTTTCTAAAAGCAGCACTCCAGCAAAGTGTGTGGGGGTTTTTTTGCCAGTATAGGAAAAGACTTGTGTATTCCAGTATTTGTTGATGTTCCATCTTTGGATTTCTTCAGACCCCTGATATGCTTTCCCTCTTGCTTGCTTCACATAGCGTCTGGCCCTATGTTCAGTGGTTCCCTTGGGACTTGCATCCAAAGCCCAGCAAAACATTATTCGTGCCTATGCACGATGGGGACATGGACATAATTATAGTCAGTCATCACTTTCTGCTCTGCCTTGCATAATTTGACCATATGCATCTAGTTGAGGCAGGCAGCAAGATAGTAGACTATGTGTTGTTGCCCACCTCCAATAGGTGTATACGAATGAAACTTATGCACAACAGACGCATACTGAGACTCCATCTACATAATGAGGCCTCTTTCACACATCAGTATTTTGCATCAGTGTTTCATCAATATTTGGATACCAAAACCAGAAGTGGAATTTACAGAGAAGAACTATAATTGAAAGTCTGACATGTTCTGCGTTTCAGAGACACTCCGGGTTTTGGCATCCAAATACTGATGAAACACTGATGCAAAATACTGACGTGTGAAAGAGGCCTTAGTCAATGTCCTCATTAGTGCATACCCCCAGTTTTGCGGAGATTCAAATGCAAGCCCCAACAGAGCCACTGAACAATGTAAGGCCAAATGCTATGTGAACATAGCCTAACAGACTACGTTTCCCATGATGTCAGTCTCCTCACACTCCTCTTACTCCTATGTAATGGCAGCAGTGGAGATCGGTAACAGAGCTCCTGCCCTCTGATGTACCCAGCAGTGTCTAGCTGTATTCCATCTATGACCTCACATGATTAAATACAGACTAGCTGAATCCTAAGATCTATGTAGAAACAGGCTTTTTTTTTTTTTTCTCTCCTCTCCATGACTCATCATTTCAAAGTCCCTGGCATGGGTAGGAGCGGAGAACCAGAGTCAGGAGTTGAAGAGGGGGGGTGAGTCATGCAGGGAAAAGAAGGTTCTTCTTTCTTCATCGCTCTATTGGGAGACCCAGACGATTGGGGTATAGCTACTGCCCTCTGGAGGCCACACAAAGCACTACATTAAAAGTGCAAGGCCCCTCCCCCTCTGGCTATACCCCCCCGTGGTATCACGGGTTCTCCAGTTTTAGCTTTGTGTGCGAAGGAGGTCAGACATTCCATGCATAGCTCCACAGATTTTAGTCAGCAGTAGCTGCTGACTATTTCGGATGGAAGAAAAGAGGACACATATAGTGTCCCCAGCATGCTCCCTTCTCACCCCTGGATGGTGTTGTAAGGTTGAGGTACCTATTGCTGGTACAGGGCTGGAGCCTGACATGCTGTTTTTCCTTCCACATCCCCTGGTAGGGCTCTGTGGAAGTGGGATCCTGCCGGCCTCTCAGCTCTGACGCCGGGCTCCATCCACAGACCCATTAGAACCTGATGGAGACGGAGCAGGAGTACGATCAGGGACAGGCCCTGCATCATACAGGTACTCTGTGTCCCCGGCAGGCACAGACACACTCCGGGCTGGCTGGGTGTTGTAGTGCGCCGGGGACCACAACGTTGGAGTTAGTATCCCTACAGATTACTGGGGGATTTTTTGTGTATGGGAACGCAGCGCCGACCCCCTCTGGACCGGGCGGCGCTGCTGTGACTTGTGGTGCGCCGGGGATCCGCCGTCCGCGCTTTTACGGCGGCGGCGGTTATAAATTTAGTCCCCGGCTTTTTGGGCCTAGGACGCCGGCAGCTCCGATTCGTTCCCGCCCCCACCCTGTCATTCAGGGTAGGGGAGAGACGCTGTTCGCTAGCAGCGACGAGGGCTGGAGCCTGGTTTACATGCTCCAGCCCTCACACTAGGCACAGAGGGAAGCAGCTTCCCGCTCTTAGTCAGGAACGCCCAGGGCCCGCCCCCCTTCTCTCTCAGGACGCCGGCAGCCATTACATGCATGTCTGGCTGGAGGAAGGACGCAAGGCTCTGGGAGACCTGGTCTAGGGGCTATCTGGCGACCACACACCCGCTTTTTAAGCGGGCGGTAAGCGATTTTTCTGTGCTGGTCCCTCTAGTGCCTCACGGTGTATCGGTGTACTGTGTAAGATATAGAGAGATTGTATTTCTTGCACTGTGAGGTCGCTTCTGGCTGCATATCCCAGATCGCTCTGTGGAAGCAGCAACATGTCATCCTCAAAACGCAAGGCTGCCAAGGTTAGGGCTGTGTATACTGCGTGTGCTGCATGTGGGGCTAATCTACCAGCAGGCTCCGATGACCCCCATTGTGTGCAATGCTCCGACCCGGTGCTGCTTCGCCAGCCGGAGTCAGGAGAGGTAGTGACCCAGGCTGAGACGCTTGTAAGTTCTGCCCCGGTGACAGGGACAGACTTTGCAGTTTTTGCTGATAATATGTCTGTGACTATGGCAAAAATCCTTGAAACCTTGCAATCTATGCATGGGGCTCAGTCTTTGGGCACGGCGAGGCCTCTGTCCTCAGGTCCCCCTCACTTGGAATTAATCCAGCCCACAGGGGGGTCCCCGGCTTCACAGGCCGAGGATTATGACTCAGATGATAGCCCCAGCCACCCTAAGCGAGCTCGCTGGGAAAGACCCTCGACGTCATCACACTGCTCAGGGTCTCAGCGCAATCAGTCTCCCTGTGATGTGTCTGATGAGAGTGATCAGGAATCCACTCCTGGAACCCCTCTTAACCTGGATACCCCTGATGGGGATGCCATGGTAAACGACCTTATCTCAGCCATCAATAGGCTGTTGGATATTTCTCCCCCAGCCCCTTCAGCAGAAGAGGCGGCTGCGGAGCAGGAGAAGTTTCGTTTCCTTTATCCCAAGCGTAAATTGTGTGCTTTGTTGGATCACTCTGACTTCAGAGAATCAATCCAGAAGCACGACGCTCACCCAGAAAGGCGTTTCTCTAAACGATCTAAAGATACGCGTTTCCCTTTCCCCCCTGAGGTGGTCAAGCGCTGGACACAGTGTCCAAAGGTAGACCCCCCGATTTCCAAACTCGCAGCTAGGTCCATAGTTGCAGTGGAGGATGGCGCTTCACTTAAAGATGCCAATGACAGACAGATGGACCTTTGGTTAAAATCTGTCTATGAAGCTATCGGCGCGTCGTTTGCTCCGGCATTCGCAGCCGTATGGGCACTCCAGGCTATTTCAGCTGGCTTAGCAAAAGTGGATGCTATCATACATCCAGCAGTGCCGCAAGTGGCGCACCTTACCACGCAGATGTCGGCGTTTGCGTCTTACGCTATCAATGCGGTCCTAGAATCGACCAGTCGCACCTCAATGGCGTCCGCCAATTCGGTAGTTTTGCGCAGAGCCTTGTGGTTAAAGGACTGGAAAGCAGATGCTGGTTCCAAAAAATGTTTAACCAGTTTGCCTTTATCTAGAGATAGACTGTTTGGCGAGCCATTGGCTGACATCATTAAGCAGTCCAAGGGTAAAGACTCCTCTTTACCACAACCCAGAACAACCAAACCTCAGCAGAAAAAGTGGCAGCAGAGGTTTCAGTCCTTTCGAGGTTCGGGCAAGACACCATTTACCTCGTCCAAAGGGACTCAGAGGACGCAAAGAAACTCAGATTCGTGGCGGGCTCACACGCGCCCCAAGAAAGCAAATGGAGGTACCGCTTCCAAAGCGGCTACCTCATGACTTCCAGCCCCCTCCCTCCGCATCGCCGGTCGGGGGCAGGCTCTCCCGCTTTTCCGGCATTTGGATGTCACAGGTCAAAGACCGGTGGGTGACGGACATTTTGTCTCGCGGGTACAGAATCGAGTTCAATTCTCGTCCTCCAGCTCGGTTCTTCAGAACCTCCCCACATCCAGACCGAGCAGATGCTCTGTTGCAGGCGGTGGGCTCTCTAAGAGCAGAAGGAGTGGTGATCCCAGTCCCTCCTCAGGAACAAGGGCAAGGGTTTTACTCCAATCTCTTTGTGGTTCCAAAAAAGGACGGCTCGTTCCGTCCTGTTCTGGACCTAAAACGGCTCAACAAACATGTGCACGCCAGGAGGTTCCGGATGGAAACCCTGCGTTCTGTCATTGCCTCAATGTCCAGAGGAGACTTCCTTGCCTCAATAGACATCAAAGATGCTTATCTCCACGTGCCAATTGCTACAGAACATCAACGTTTTCTACGTTTTGTGATAGGAGACGACCATTTTCAGTTCGTAGCTCTGCCATTTGGTCTGGCGACAGCCCCACGGGTCTTCACCAAGGTCATGGCGGTGGTAGCAGTCTTGCACTCTCAGGGACACTCAGTGATCCCTTACCTAGACGATTTATTGGTCAAAGCTCCCTCTCAAGAGGCATGTCAGCACAGCCTGAATGCTACGCTGGAGACTCTACAGTCTTTCGGATGGATCATCAACTTTCCAAAGTCGATCCTATCACCGACTCAATCACTAACGTATCTTGGCATGGAGTTTCATACTCTAGCAGCGATAGTGAAGCTTCCGCTGAACAAACAGCGGTCACTACAGACAGGGGTGCAATCTCTCCTGCAGGGCCAGTTGCATCCCTTGCGGCGCCTCATGCATTTCCTAGGGAAGATGGTGGCAGCCATGGAAGCAGTTCCCTTTGCGCAGTTTCATCTGCGCCCACTTCAATGGGACATTCTCCGCCAATGGGACGGGAAGTCAACGTCCCTGGACAGGAAAGTCTCGCTTTCCCAGACGGCCAAGGACTCTCTACAATGGTGGCTCCTTCCCACCTCATTGTCTCAGGGGAGATCCTTCCTGCCCCCATCCTGGGCAGTAGTCACGACAGATGCGAGTCTGTCAGGGTGGGGAGCAGTGTTTCTCCACCACAGGGCTCAGGGGACGTGGACTCCGCAGGAGTCCACCCTTCAGATCAATGTTCTGGAGATCAGGGCAGTGTATCTTGCTCTACTGGCCTTCCAACAGTGGCTGGAAGGAAAGCAGATCCGAATCCAATCGGACAACTCCACAGCGGTGGCATACATCAACCACCAAGGAGGGACGCGCAGTCGGCAAGCCTTCCAAGAAGTCCGGCGCATTCTAATGTGGGTGGAGGACAGAGCATCCACCATATCCGCGGTTCACATCCCAGGCGTAGAAAACTGGGAAGCAGACTTCCTCAGTCGCCAGGGCATGGACGCAGGGGAATGGTCCCTTCACCCGGACGTGTTTCAGGAAATCTGTCGCCGCTGGGGAGTGCCGGACGTCGACCTAATGGCATCCCGGCACAACAACAAGGTCCCGGCATTCATGGCGAGGTCGCGCGATCAAAGAGCTCTGGCGGCAGACGCCTTGGTTCAAGATTGGTCGCAGTTTCAGCTCCCATACGTGTTTCCGCCTCTGGCGCTCTTGCCCAGAGTGCTACGCAAGATCAGATCCGAGTGCAGCCGCATCATACTCGTCGCTCCAGACTGGCCGAGGAGGTCGTGGTATCCGGATCTGTGGCATCTCACGATCGGTCGACCGTGGTCACTGCCAAACCGACCAGACTTACTGTCCCAAGGGCCGTTTTTCCATCAGAATTCTGCGGCCCTGAACCTGACTGTGTGGCCATTGAGTCCTGGATCCTAGCATCTGCAGGATTATCTCAAGGAGTCGTTGCCACAATGAGACAAGCTAGAAAGTCGAATTCTGCTAAGATCTACCACAGAACGTGGAAGATTTTCTTATCCTGGTGCTCTGCTCAGGGAGTGTCTCCCTGGCCATTTGCATTGCCCAAGTTTCTTTCCTTCCTGCAATCGGGGTTAGAAAAGGGCTTGTCGCTCAGCTCCCTTAAAGGGCAAGTTTCGGCACTATCCGTGTTTTTTCAGAAGCGTCTAGCACGTCTTTCTAAGGTGCGCACGTTCCTGCAGGGGGTCTGTCATATTGTGCCCCCGTACAAGCGGCCGTTAGATCCATGGGATCTGAACAGGGTACTAGTTGCTCTCCAGAAGCCGCCCTTCGAGCCTCTGAAGGAAGTTTCCTTTTCTCGGCTGTCACAGAAAGTGGCGTTTCTTGTTGCGATCACATCGCTTCGGCGAGTGTCTGAGCTGGCAGCTCTGTCATCCAAGGCTCCCTTCCTGGTGTTCCACCAGGACAAGGTAGTGCTGCGCCCCATTCCGGAGTTTCTCCCTAAGGTCGTATCCTCTTTTCATCTTAATCAGGATATATCCTTGCCTTCTTTCTGTCCTCATCCGGTTCACCGGTATGAAAAGGACTTACGTTTTCTAGATCTGGTGAGAGCACTCAGAATCTACATTTCCCGCACGGCGCCCATGCGCCGTGCCGATGCACTTTTTGTCCTTGTCGCTGGTCCGCGCAAGGGGTTGCAGGCTTCTAAAGCCACCCTGGCTCGATGGATCAAAGAACCAATTCTAGAGGCCTACCGTTCTGCGGGGCTTCCGGTTCCTTCAGGGCTAAAAGCCCACTCAACCAGAGCCGTGGGTGCGTCCTGGGCATTACGTCACCAGGCTTCGGCTCAACAGGTGTGCCAGGCAGCTACCTGGTCCAGTCTGCACACTTTCACCAAGCATTATCAGGTGCATACCTATGCTTCGGCGGATGCCAGCTTAGGTAGAAGAGTCCTGCAGGCGGCAGTGACAACCCCGTAGGGGAGGGCTGTTTTGCAGCTCTAACATGAGGTATTTCTTTACCCACCCAGGGACAGCTTTTGGACGTCCCAATCGTCTGGGTCTCCCAATAGAGCGATGAAGAAGAAGGGAATTTTGTTACTTACCGTAAATTCCTTTTCTTCTAGCTCTTATTGGGAGACCCAGCACCCGCCCTGTTGTCCTTCGGGATGTTTTTTTGTTGTTTGCGGGTACACATGTTGTTCATGTTGAACGGTTTTTCAGTTCTCCGATGTTATTCGGAGTTAATTTGTTTAAACCAGTTATTGGCTTCCTCCTTCTTGCTTTGGCACTAAAACTGGAGAACCCGTGATACCACGGGGGGGTATAGCCAGAGGGGGAGGGGCCTTGCACTTTTAATGTAGTGCTTTGTGTGGCCTCCAGAGGGCAGTAGCTATACCCCAATCGTCTGGGTCTCCCAATAAGAGCTAGAAGAAAAGGAATTTACGGTAAGTAACAAAATTCCCTTCTTCTACATAGAGCTGAAAAGGATCTGTTTTCAATCATGTGAGGTCATGGACATGATGGAAAAGAAAGGAATTAACTGGGTAGAAGGGCAAAAAGCTTTTAGGTATACAGTGCTATATAATAGGATAATATATTATGAGGATAAAAATTTTGATGGGAGTGCCACTTCAATGCTTTCTATTCTCACTACATGCTAGCTTGTGGAGCTAAGAGATCAGAGATCAGTGTTTATGATAAAATTCATACCTGCTGTCTCAACAGGTAAAGACCCTACTGTGTATAATTATTACTAACCAACTCTGCATGCATATGATGCCCAGCAAAAGGCTGGGGGTGGGGGGCGCAAAGTGTTGTCATCTTGCTACATCTTTTCAGTATAAATTTTTTTTTTTTAAAAAAAGTACACTGAACAGGATACACAAAATGACCAATCTAAATTAGTATATTTGCAGCAATTTAATACATACAGTTTGAAAATGGTTCCGGAGATGCTCCAGACGTGTGAACCTCTTTCCACAGGCCTCACAAGGGTACGGCCGCTCTCCTGTGTGACAGCGCAGATGGCGCTTAAGATCAGCTTTGCGTTTGACAGTGTGTGTACAGAACGGACACTTAAACCTCACAGGACTCAGATCATCTATCAATAGAAAAGTTGTATAATGAGAATACAATAGGCATTTTCCAGTACGTACATACAATTTAGTAGCGGTTTTGAATTTATGTACTTTATTGCACACTTTTTTCTTGTAATCAGTATATTGGTTGTTAGAACATACAAGCACCTTACAGATGTCCGGTCCTCACACCAAGAACAAGTGACCGATGAGCAGAGGAGCCGGAGAGGTGAGTGGTAAGGCAAGCAGAAAAATATTTTTTTTTCTTTTCACATCTAACATTTATTATGCTCTGGGAACTGGAGAGACAATGGAGTACAATAAGGACCATTACATTTACGGAGAATAACTTGCCACGAAAATCTGCGCAAACAGGCGAATCCGCATTTTCTTCATCGTTCCTATGGGAGACTCAGACCATGGGTGTATAGCTTCTGCCTCCGGAGGACACACAAAGTACTACACTAAAAAGTGTAGCTCCTCCCTCCGAGCATATACACCCCCTGGATAACCAAATATAGCCAGTTCAATGCTTTGTGTTCAGGAGGCACACATCCACACATGCATTCTCATCTGATTTTTGATTTTAAAGAGTTTGAAGAAAAGAGTCCAAACCTGGACTCCCGGCATGTCCCTTCTCACCCCACTGTGTCGGCGGTGTTGTTAAGGTTGATTTCAGGGCTGGAGCCTTACATGCCGCGCTCCTTCACCATCCCTCGGGCTCTGGCTTTAAGTGGGAGCCAGCACGGTTCTCCCTGCCTTGCAAGAGACCGGTCTCTATCCGCAGCCCTTTCAGGATCCTGCCGGACGGAGCACTCATCCCTCAGGGAACCTGGCCCTGCGTCTCACAAGCTAAGTATTGAGACGTTATTGTCAGGGGGGTCCCTTGCACTTTAATGTTGGGGAGAGTGTGTTATTTAACCTTTGTGACATTTCCGGCCGGTTCTCTGGTTTTCACCAGAGAACCGCGCCGAGGGTGCCTGCGCGCCGGCCGCATTGTAAAATTTAGGCCCCGGCTTCGCCTGAGGCCTAGTTTCGTTTTCACTGCCCCTGCATGTCAGTCATGCAAGGGGACAGTGCAGCTCCGCCCACCGGCCGTTCGGCTCAGGGGAGGACACTCCCCTGTATATCTCCTTGGCCCTCCAGATCCCGCTCTCACTAAGCCCCGCCCCCTCTCCTCGCTCCGGCGCCATTTTATCAGAGTTCTCACACTGATCGGCGCTGGCTGCAGCATCTCTGCTAATCTGTCTGGGGGTCCGAGCTGTGGGATCCGGAGGGCACACAAACGGTCTGGTAAGCCACAACCTCCGGTTGTGGACCTTCTTATACACTCTCTGGGGGTCATTCTGGCAGAGCCCCCACCTCAGCAGCATGTCTCACACTAGGAGCAAGGCTGTACTCCATATGCACTGCATGTAAGCTCGTACTGCCTGAACCGAGCACATATCCACATTGTGATGCCTGCTCTAACATGGTGGTGCCTCAGCCTGGAGTCTCTCCAGTGGTCTCTCCGGCTGCTCCGGCCCCGGTGGCTGAACCCCCGGCTTGGGTAGAATCCTTCTCTAAGTCTATCTCCCAGTCCTTTGCCGACTCCATGGGACAGCTGTCCCGGACTCTGCTGAGCATGCATCAGCCCCCTTCTCAGGGCGCCTCTGCTGCTTCGGCTCGCTCTCCAGAGCTCACAGAGGATTCTTCATCTGCTCCCAGACCCCGTCCTCCTAAAAGGAGACGCAGGGTCCCCTCTCCTTCCTCGTCCCGCGGCTCTGATTCACGAGCTGACTCGCAGGCCGAGGAGGATGTCTTTTCTAGGGGCTCGGACGCTACCTCCATGTGCCCCATTGATCTGACCGAGGGTGACTCAGATATTAGTGATTTGATTGCATCCATTAATTCTATACTGGACCTCAATCCGCCAGTATCAGAGGAACAACCCTCTCTGGCAGAAAAGCACCAGTTTACCTTGCCTAAGAGAACAAGGAGTGTGTTCTTTAACCACTCCAGTTTTCAGGCCACTGTGACCAAGCCCAGGGCCTGTCCTGACAAACGCTTCCCAAAACGTGGGTCTGATGACCGTTTTCCTTTTCCACCAGAGGTGGTCAAGGAGTGGGCTCACTCACCAAAGGTAGACCCTCCGGTGTCTAGACTCTCATCCCGGACAGTTGTGTCTGTGGCTGATGGCACCTCACTTAAGGATCCCACTGACCGCCAGGTTGACCTTCTGGCCAAATCTGTGTATGAGGCGGCAGGGGCCTCGTTCTCCCCATCTTTTGCAGCAGTGTGGGCACTCAAGGCCATCTCTGCTTCTCTGGAGGAGATGCATTCCCTCACTAGGGACTCTATGCCTGAAATGGTTGCCTTAACTTCCCAGGCTTCAGCCTACGCCATGTCTGCCATGCTGGAGGCTTCTCACCGCACTGCGGTGGCTTCGGCTAATTCCCTCGCTATTCGCAGGATCTTGTGGCTTCGAGAGTGGAAGGCAGACGCTTCTTCAAAGAAGTACCTTAATGGGCTCCCTTTTGCTGGGTCCAGGCTGTTCGGTGAACATCTGGATGAGATTATTAAGGAAGCTACTGGCGGGAAGAGTACTTCCTTGCCACAGACTAAAACCAGGAAACCTGTCCAGGGCAGGAACCAGTCGAGGTTTCGTTCCTTTCGTTCCTCTAACTGGTCGTCCTCTAAGCCCTCGGCCTCGTCCACTAACTCAGCCAAGGACCAGAAGCCCAACTGGCGCACGAAGCCGCGTCCTCAGAAGTTCGCAGGAGCTGCTGCCACCAAGGCAGCCTCCTCTTGACTATCTGGCCGAGCCAGCAACGTCCTTGGTCGGTGGCAGGCTCTCCCACTTTGGCGACGTGTGGTTTCAACACGTCTCCGATCATCTCCCACGGCTACAGGATAGAATTCTCTTCCAGCCCGCCAAACAGATTTTTTCTGTCAACTCCCCCCTGCTCCAAGGCCGCCGCCTTCTCTCAGGCTGTGGCATCCTTGCAGGCCAACGGAGTAATTGTACCGGTTCCCGCCAGGGAACGGTTCAGAGGTTTCTACTCAAATCTCTTCCTAGTCCCCAAAAAGGACGGTACCTTCCGGCCCATCCTGGATCTCAAGCTTCTCAACAAGCATGTTCAGGTGCGGCACTTTCGCATGGAGTCTCTGCGATCAGTCATTGCTTCAATGACCCAAGGGGATTTCCTGGCATCCATCGACATCAGAGATGCCTATCTGCATGTGCCAATTGCAGTTTCACACCAGCGTTTGCAAAACGTAGCCATCGGAGAGGAACATTTCCAATTCGTGGCTCTCCCCTTCGGGTTAGCCACGGCCCCTCGAGTATTCACCAAGGTCATGGCAGCAGTGGTTGCGGTTCTGCACCTCCAGGGGTTGGCAGGGATTCTTTACCTGGACGACCTTCTAGTCAGGGCTTCATCCAGTGCAGACTGTCAGCGGAGTGTCTCGCTCACTCTCGCCACTCTTGTTCAATTCGGGTGGCTTGTCAATCTGCCCAAGTCCACTCTGACTCCGACCCAGAAACTCACGTACTTAGGGATGCAATTCGAGACTCTGCCGGCACTTGTCAAGCTGCCCTTAGTCAAACCGCAGTCCCTCCATCTGGCGGTGCGCTCTCTGCTGAGGCCCTGCCGTCATTCCATCAGACACCTAATGCAGGTGCTGGGTCAGATGGTGGCGTCAATGGAAGCGGTTCCCTTTGCCCAGTTCCATCTGCGTCCTCTGCAGCTGGACATTCTCCGCTGTTGGGACAAGCGGACTTCTTCCTTGCACAGGTTGGTGGCTCTGTCGCCACAGACCAGGAGCTCTCTTCAGTGGTGGCTTCGGCCCCTCTCTCTGTCTCAGGGACGCTCCTTCCTGATCCCGTCCTGGGTGATTCTCACCACGGATGCCAGTCTATCCGGCTGGGGAGCAGTATTTCTCCACCACCGAGCACAGGGCACTTGGACTCCGTCCGAATCGGCCCTCTCGATCAATGTGCTGGAAATCAGAGCTGTGCTCCTAGCTCTCGTAGCCTTTCACCACCTGTTGGCGGGCAAGCACATCCGAGTCCAGTCAGACAACGCGACAGCGGTTGCCTACATCAATCACCAGGGCGGGACTCGCAGCCACCTGGCAATGTTTGAGGTTCAACGCATCCTTCAGTGGACGGAGGACTCCAATTCCACCATATCCGCAGTCCACATCCCAGGCGTAGAAAACTGGGAGGCAGATTATCTGAGCCGTCAAACCGTGGACAGCGGCGAGTGGGCTCTGCATCCGGCAGTGTTTCGGTCAATCTACCGCAAGTGGGGCACTCCGGAAGTGGATCTAATGGTGTCCCGACACAACAAGGTTCCGGTTTACGTGGCTCGCTCCCACGATCCTCAGGCCTTTGCAGCGGACGCGCTGGTTCAGGATTGGTTCCAGTTTCGTCTGTCTTACGTGTTTCCCCCTCTAGCTCTCTTGCCCAGAGTCCTGCGCAAGATCAGAATGGAGGGCCGTCGGGTCATCCTCATTGCTCCAGACTGGCCCAGGCGAGCTTGGTACCCAGACCTGCTCCATCTGTCCGTAGAGGTGCCGTGGCATCTCCCGGACCGCCCAGACCTTCTCTCACAAGGTCCGTTTTTCCGCCAGAATTCTGCGGCTCTCAGATTGACGGCGTGGCTCTTGAGTCCTGGATCTTGACGACTTCCGGCATTCCTCCCGAAGTCATCTCCACTATGACTCAGGCTCGGAAGTCTTCCTCGGCCAAGATTTATCACAGGACTTGGAGAATTTTCCTGTCCTGGTGTCGGTCTTCCGGCCATGCCCCTTGGCCTTTTTTCCTTGCCGACCATCCTGTCCTTTCTACAGTCCGGTCTGCAGCTAGGACTATCCCTCAATTCCCTCAAGGGACAGGTCTCGGCTCTGTCAGTGTTGTTCCAGCGGCGTATCGCCCGGCTGGCTCAGGTGCGCACCTTTATGCAAGGCGCTTCTCACATCATTCCGCCTTACCGGCGGCCTTTGGATCCCTGGGACCTTAATCTGGTTCTCACGGCCTTGCAGAAACCCCCCTTTGAGCCTCTTAGGGAGGTTTCTTTGTTTCGTCTTTCACAGAAAGTCGTCTTTCTAGTGGCCATAACTTCCCTCAGGAGAGTCTCTGATTTAGCTGCTCTCTCTTCGGAGTCACCTTTTTTGGTTTTTCATCAAGACAAGGTGGTTCTACGTCCGACTCCGGACTTTCTCCCTAAGGTGGCATCTCCTTTCCACCTTAACCAGGACATTTCATTGCCTTCCTTTTGTCCGGCTCCTGTTCATCGCTTTGAAAAAGCGTTGCATACTTTAGATCTGGTGCGGGCGCTCCGGATCTATGTGTCACGCACCGCTGTTCTTAGGCGGTGCACCTCTTTTTTTGTGCTGACCACAGGTCGGCGCAAGGGCCTCTCTGCTTCTAAACCGACCCTGGCTCGTTGGATTAGGTCGGCCATTTCTGATGCCTGCCAGGGTACTCAAGTGCCTCCCCCGCCGGGGATCAAGGCACACTCGACCAGAGCTGTCGGTGCCTCTTGGGCTTTCAGGCACCAGGCTACGGCTCAGCAGGTCTGTCAGGCTGCCACTTGGTCTAGTCTGCACACCTTTTCGAAGCACTACCAAGTGCATGCTCATGCTTCGGCAGATGCGAGCTTGGGCAGACGCATCCTTCAGGCGGCTGTCGCCCATTTGTGAAGTTAGGTTTCGCCTACTTCTCAGTTTTCCTGTTTATTTCCCACCCATGGACTGCTTTGAGACGTCCCATGGTCTGGGTCTCCCATAGGAACGATGAAGAAAAAGAGAATTTTGTTTACTTACCATAAATTCTTTTTCTTATAGTTCCGTAATGGGAGACCCAGCACCCTCCCTGTTGCCTGTTGGCAGTTTCTTGTTCCGTGTGTTATCACCGGCTGTTGTTGTAGACAGAGGCTCCGGTTGTTCCGGTTTTTTGCTCTATCTCTACTTGTGGGTGGCTATTCTCCTTCAGCTTTTGCACTAAACTGGCTATATTTGGTTATCCAGGGGGTGTATATGCTCGGAGGGAGGAGCTACACTTTTTAGTGTAGTACTTTGTGTGTCCTCTGGAGGCAGAAGCTATACACCCATGGTCTGGGTCTCCCATTACGGAACTATAAGAAGAAGAATTTACGGTAAGTAAACAAAATTCTCTTTTTTCTTGATCTACTCATATGAACTTACTGGCTCAGTAAGGAAATCATTACCTTCCTGATCAATCCAGTAACTCATGTTTAGGCTTAAGCAGGCCAATCTGTAGAGAAAATTATAGTTCCAGGAACCACAAACCTATACTGTGTGCACAATTATTAATCAGTGTAATTTTTTATTATTAAATCAACTAAAAGTACTGTCAATCAGTCCAATGGGTTAAATTTACCTGAATATTTGAAAGTAAAAAGTGAGGGGTTTTCCCCCTCTTAGAACATCTATGTGTGCAGAATTATTGGGCAACTAAATTAAAAACAAGTGTTCCATCAGTTGCGTTTCATCTGTTAAAGGGAGCCTGTCAGGTGCAATATGCACTAGACCCACGAGTAGTTTGGGTGTATATTGATAATCCCTGCCTAACTGTCCCTGTATCTAACTAATAGCATAGATAAAGAGATATTTAGAAAAGTATTTTTAAAAGATCCTTTATGATATGCTAATGCTGCCAGGGACTAGTCACAAGGGCTTTATTTCCTTTGGCTAGTCAGTTCTCTTAGCATGCCCTTGTGGGCAGGCTAATGAATGTGCAGCGTCAGCAGCATGATCATGCTCACCTCTCTACTTCCACTGCTGGTTTTCGGCTCAGTGCGCTTGATTAGAAGTCCCCAAATTTGTGGTCATGTGCACTATGAAACCTGGTGTACGCGTCCCGGCTTCATACTGGACGTCCTGGAACTTCTGCGCACTGCGCCAAAAACCAGCGGTGGCAGCAGAAAGGTAAGAGCGACCATGCCTCTGACACTGTGCATTCATTAGCATGTTAACAGGCCCCTGAGGGTGTGCTTACATGCTAAGTGGGCCGATTAGCCAAGGGAAATAATGCCCTTGTGACTAGTTGTTGGCCTCATTAGCATATCAAAGGATCTTTAGAAATACTTTTTTATTATTATTATTATTATTATTCATTTATAGAGCACCATTGATTCCATGGTGCTGTACATGAGAAGGGGGTTACATACAAAATACATATACAAGTTACAGTAGACAGACTAGTACAGAGGGAAGAGGGCCCTGCCCTTGCGGGCTTACATTCTATAGGATTATGGGGAGGAGACAGTAGGTGGGGTGTAGGTGGGGCGGCAGCTCCGCACGGTGGTGGGGCGGCAGCTCCGCACGGTGGTGGGGCGGCAGCTCCGCACGGTGGTGGGGCGGCAGCTCCGCACGGTGGTGGGGCGGCAGCTCCGCACGGTGGTGGGGCGGCAGCTCCGCACGGTGGTGGGGCGGCAGCTCCGCACGGTGGTGGGGCGGCAGCTCCGCACGGTGGTGGGGCAGTGAGGTCATTCAAGGTTATAGGCATTTCTGAACAGATGAGTCTTTAGGTTCCGTTTGAAGTTTGCAAGTGTAGTAGATAATCTGACGTGTTGAGGCAGTGAGTTCCAGAAGACTGGGGATGTTCGGGAGAAGTCTTGGAGGCGGTTGCATGAGGAGCGAATGAGAGAGGAGGAGAGAAGGAGATCTTGGGAGGACCGGAGATTACGTTTTGGAGAGTAGCGAGAGATTAGTTCAGAAATATATGGAGGAGACAATTTGTGGATGGCTTTGTAAGTCAGTATTAGTAGTTTGAATTGGATACGATGGAAGATTGGGAGCCAGTGAAGGGACATGCAGAGAGGAGAAGCGGGGTGGTAGTGAGGCGAGAGGTGGATCAGTCGGGCAGCAGAATTAAGGATGGACTGGAGAGGGGCGAGCGTGTTAGCAGGGAGACCACATAGGAGGATGTTGCAGTAGTCGAGGCGGGAGATTATGAGAGCATGCACTAGCATTTTTGTAGATTGAGAATTGATGAAGGGACGGATTCTGGAAATATTTTTGAGTTGAAGACGACAGGAGGTGGTGAGGGATTGAATGTGTGGTATGAAGGACAAGGCAGAGTCAAAGGTCACTCCGAGGCACCGAACTTTGGGTGCTGGGGAGAGCGTGATGTTATTTATTGTAATAGATAGATCAGGTAGAGAGTGTAGGTGAGATGGAGGAAAGATGATCAGTTCAGTTTTAGCCACATTGAGCTTTAGGAAGCGAGAGGAGAAGAAGGAAGATATAGCAGATAGACACTCTGGGATTCTAAAGATCCCTTCATCTATGCTACTATAGGCTGGGACTGTTAGTGCTAATCCCTGTCTATGCATCGAGAACTGCTCAGGGCTCTGGGTGCATATTGACACAGATATTAGATATCTATATTGTGTATATTTATAAACACACACACACATACACACACACTTTCTTGGGCCAGTTTTGAGGTTTCCACTTGTGTCTTGATTAGTAGTGGTCAGGTATATATTTCATATACACACACACACACTTTTTTAAAAAAAATCATAATTAAATCAGTAACCAATGTAACAGCCATTATCTATATATAATTGCCTTATTCTGTCTAACAAAAATGACGTCATTACAGTGACAACCGTCGCATTGGCCGCTTGGCTCGGCCTGGTCCCGCCACCACCCCCCCCCCCCCCCGCACGGATTGGCTGCTTGGCTCGGCCTGGCCCCACCCCCCGCACGCATTGGCCGCTTGGCCAGGCACTGCCCCTTCACGCATTGGCCGCTTGGCCTGGCCCCGCCCCCCGCACGCATTCCCCAAACCCACACGGAGCCCCGACTCCCAGGTGAGTGCTGCACCCCCGGAAGCCCACATCGGCAACCCAGCCGAAACATACCCTCGCGTTGCTGGGGTTGCCGGCGTACGCTGGTAACCATGGTACACAGCGGGTAACCATGGAAACAACTTTGCGTAATTACCTGATTGTGTACCATGGTTACCAGCATATGCCGGCTTCCTGCCCATTCAGATCGTTGGTCTCCCGCTGTCAAACACGCCGATGCGTGCTGCACAGCAGGAGACCAACAAACAAAAAGTGAACCAGCACTGTTGCTTTGAATAGTTACCTGATGTGTACCATGCTTACTAGCTTACCCTGGCTCCCGGCACACGTGTCCCGGAGCCGGCGTAGGCTGGTAACCATGATACACATTGGGTAACTATGGAAACAGCTTTACATAGTTGCCCGCTCGGCCACGCCCCCCACACACACATTGGGCACCTATACACCTCCCCCCAGGACTACTCCTCCTATTAGACTCCTCTTCCCCCAGGACTACTACTATTATACTCCTCTCCCCCCAGGACTACTCCTCCCATTATCCTCCACTCCCCCCACGACTACTCCTCCCATTATCCTCCTGTCCCCCCCACGACTACTCCTCCCATTATCCTCCTCTCCCCCCCACGACTACTCCTCCCATTATCCTCCTCTTCCACCCACGACTACTCCTCCTATTATCCTCCTCTTCCCCCCCACGACTACTCCTCCCATTATCCTCCTCTCCCCCCCACGACTACTCCTCCCATTATCCTCCTCTCCCCCCCACGACTACTCCTCCCATTATCCTCCTCTCCCCCCCACGACTACTCCTCCCATTATCCTCCTCTCCCCCCCACGACTACTCCTCCCATTATCCTCCTCTCCCCCCCACGACTACTCCTCCCATTATCCTCCTCTCCCCCCCACGACGACTCCTCCCATTATCCTCCTCTCCCCCCCACGACGACTCCTCCCATTATCCTCCTCTCCCCCCCACGACTCCTCCTCCCATTATCCTCCTCCAACACACACTGCACAAAACATACCTCCCCCCCAAAACACACACACACACACTCAGCGCTCCACAAGCAACGCAACACACATACCCCACACCCAGACAACACCCAGAACATTTACAACACCCTACACAAACACTTGGCAGCTACACGCAACATCATCTATCTCTCTCACACAAATCATACATTAACTACACAATAAATTCTAGAATACCCGCTGCATTAGAATCGGGCCACCTTCTAGTTCTTAAGTCATAAACTTATCCATGGAGCCTGTCACTTTCTTAATCTGTTAACCGATTGGGCAGCGCAAACCACAGCCTCCACGACACTGTTCAGAGAGGTGACTGGTTTCCTTCAGATTAAGGGTAAATTCACACAGTGCGCTTTTCGCAACGTTTTTGCGCGTTTTTTAGGTGCGTTTTTGCTCAGAAAACGCAGTGACATTGCTTCCCCAGCAAAGTCTGAGTTTTCATTTTTGCTGTCTGCACACAGTTTTTTTTTTTTCTTTTTAGCTGCGTTTTTGTGCTGCACACAAACGTAGCATGTCAATTATTTTTACATTTTTCACTGCGGTTTCCACCCATTGAGTTCAATGAGATGTTCAAAAATGCAATGAAAACCGCAAAGTGCAAATATAGCTGTGTTTTAGTGCATTTCTATGACTAAAAACGCAGCTATAAACACAAGGGGTGGGTAGTAAAGTGACATGCACAGGAAGAGGATTCCTTCTGTCAGTAAACACAGAAGCGTGTCTGCTCCCGTGCGGCGCCATGTAAGGGCAGGAGATGGAGGCAGCTGTGAAATCAAAAGTGAACAGCAGGAAAAAAAAAAAAAAAAAAAGTCATACCTGTCTGCAAACTCCCGATGCCATGTCCGCTCTCAGCTCCTCTCCCGGTACCGCTGCTCCGGCTGGGTGCAGTCTCCCCGGGCACGTCCAATGGCTGCAGGACCTGGCGGTGGATCACCTGATGCGGTCACTTGACGCATCAGCTGATCGTTAGTCTCGCGGTGACGCTGGCGCCCGGCCGGCTTCACCTATCAGCTGATGCCGTTAGATGACTTCATCACTGATTACCGGCAGCTCCTGCAGCGATCGGACGGGAACAGACTCCGCTCCAAGAGCTGCCAGTAATCAGCACATAATTATTTTTTTTTTTTTGCACTGATGCTTCAGCTGATTGTATAAAAGCCGTTTATACAATCAGCTGCTGTGTCATGTGATGTATCCGGATCAAGGATGTAAATCATCTGATCGTTTTGCCTTCCAGCAAACCGATCAGATGATATTGGATCAGGATTGGACGGCGCGGGACCCTTAACCCAGGAATACTGCGGAGGAGGGTTCTTTATTTCAATAAAGATGGAGTCACTAATTGTGTTGTGTTTTATTTCTAATAAAAATATTTTTGTGTTTTTTTTTTTTTTTTTGTTTATCTTTACTAGAAATTCATCGTGGCCATGTCTAATATTGGCGTGACACCATGAATTTCGGGCTTAGGGCTGGCTGATAATCTACAGCTAGCCCTAACCCCATTATTACCCAGCGAGCCACCAGTCACCAGGGCAGCTGGAAGAGTTGGATACAGCGCCAGAAGATGGCACTTTTATGAAAGCGCCATTTTCTGGGGTGGCTGCGGACTGCAATTCGCAGCGGGGGTGCCCAGAAAGCATGGGCACCCTGCACTGCGAATTCCAATCCACTGCTGCCTAGTTGTACCTGGCCGGACTCAAAAATTGGGCGAAGCCCACGTAATTTTTTTTTCTTCTTTAATCTCATGATTAAAAAACAAAAAAAAAAAGGGATTCCCTATATTTTTGGTTCCCAGCCTGGTACAAATAGGCAGTTGGGGGCAGCCTGTACCTGCCTGCTGTACCTGGCTAGCATACAAAAATATGGCGAAGCCGATGTCATTTTGATGGAGTATGCTGAGCCTTGTAGTTCTGCTCGCCCCGGCCTCTCCCTCCAGTATACAGTCCTGGATGGAGCATGCTGAGCCTTGTAGTTCTGCAGCTGTCTGCATATTGAAGAAAATTACACTTTTTTTTTTCTTTAATGGCATTGTTCACTGATAATAAATGCATAAAACCGCAGTGAGCAAAAACGCACCAAATCGCGGTAAAACGCACCCACGTTTTTTTGCCTCGGGGTGCGTTTGTGCGTTTTTCCCACAAAACCGCACAAAAACGCAGCGTAAAAAAAAAACGCAGTGTGTGAACCTATCCTAAATCTACGTCTCATTTTTCTTTATCTTTAAGGCCTTCATTAGCTAGCTAAGCAATATAGTACATTGATACATGAGATGGAACATTGTCCAGCATAAAAATGCAGTTTTTTTTCAGCACCACTGCTTGTACAAAGTGTCGTCTAAAAACTGGTAGGTTTGGGAGAGGATTTTAAGTCAATTTTCAACCTGAGAAGGTCCAACTAGCCCATTTTTAAATAATTCCAGCCCATAGCGGGACCCAACCTCCACCTTGCTGGCATTTGAGTGAGGCCGGCTTCTCACTTGCGAGTTTCTCGCAGTAGTGCAATGCGAGAAAATCTCGCATTGCACTCTGACACATGTTAGGGAATGATTCAGCTCTGACTGAGAAATCTGACAGAAAAAAATCGCAGCATGCTGCGTTTTGGCGAGTTTCTCCTGCGAGTCTTTCCAATGCAAAGTATGGGAGCGTGTAAATAATCAGATGTCACTGGACGGGCACTCACACCATCCTAGTGACATCCGATTTTCTAAATACATTTCTCGCATGTTTCCTAAAACACTGGAAACGAGTGAGGTCTCAAAATGTCTGTCAATCTCTATTCTCTGTCAGTCGGTCTCTCCCTCTCTGTCTCTATTCTTTCTCTGTCAATCTGTTGGTCGGTCACTCTCTGTCCCTCTCTCTCTGTCCATGTTGGTCTATCCCTCTCCCCCCCTCTCTCATAATCACCGATCCCCGATCACCAGCGCGGCGCTGCACGGCGTTCACACTGCTCCGGCGGCTTCTCTTTTGAAAAAGCCGGCCGCTCATTATTCAATCTCGTATTCCCTGCTTTCCCCGCCCACCGGCGCCTGATTGGTTGCAGTGAGACAGCTGTCACTCAGCGTGGGGGCGTGTGACTGCAACCAATCACAGCAGCCTGAGGGCGTGTCTATGCTGTGCAGTAAAATAAATATATAATTAAAAAAAAAAAAAAAAAAACGCGTGCGGTCTCCCCCCCCCGATTTTAATACCAGCCAGATAAAGCCATACGGCTGAAGGCTGGTATTCTCAGGATGGGGAGCTCCACGTTATGGGGAGCCCCCCGGCCTAACAATATCAGCCAGCAGCCGCCCAGAATGGCCGCATGTATTAGATGCGACTGTTCTGGGACTGTACCCGGCTCTTCCAGATTTGCCCTGGTGCGTTGGCAATCAGGGTAATAAGGAGTTAATGGCAGTCCATAGCTGCCACTAAATCCTAGATTAAACATTGCAGGCGTCTGAGACACCCGCAATGATTAACCTGTAAATTAAAGTTAATAAACACACACACAGTAAAAAAATCCTTTATTTAAAATAAACAATAACAAAGACCCTCGTTCACCACTTTATTAAGTACCCAAAAAATCCATCCATGTCCGACGTAATCCACGGAGGTCCCGCGTCGCTTCCAGCTTTGCTACATGAAGGTGACATTAGCTGCAGAAGAATACTGCCGCTCCTGTCAGCTCCACGCAGCAACTGAGGTGAGCCGTGCGATCAGCGATGATGTCACTCAGGTAACTCGTGGCCACCGCTGGATCCTCCAACAGTGACAGCAAGTCGCCTGAGTGACAGCGATGAAGTCACAGTGGGGTGGGGAGGACCCAGCTAGTCGCGGGTAACCTGAGTGACAGCAGCACTAATCGTGCTGCTCAATTCAGTCACTCAGGGGATTAGCGGTCACCGGTTAGTGGTGAGTCCTTCACGGGTGACTGCTAATCAGGACGCGACACAGACAAAGCCAAGGCATGACAATGAAGTCAGGTGAAGTTCACCCGAGTTCATTCTGATCGTGCGGCTCTGTCTGTGTCTGCTGTCAGCGGCCATGTAGCAGAGCTGAATGGCAGATGACATAGTAAAAACGGATCCCATATGCATCAAACACGCATTACACACGCTCTGCTATCCTTGAAATAATAAAAAAAAAAAAAAAAAAAAGGAAAGCACTTGCATTGCACACTGACCTAACGTGAACTAAAATCAGCCGAGTTTTTTTTTTTCAGCGAACTCAGACCGATTTTACTCGCATAGATGGGTTTCCAGCCTGAAAGGAGATCTGTGACTATTATTGATCCAGCCATGGGCCCACCCCTCTGGTCCATCAAGAGTCACTCATCTCATCAGTCTATTCAACCTTTGAAACATGTGTCTTCAGATATGTCTTGGCCCCGTTTTGATGTTTCCAATTGTGTCTTGATCAGTTATGGCTGGGTTTCAGCCTCCCTTACCTTGGCCATGTCTCTGAGCACTGAACATTTTGTATTTCTGGGCCCTCCAGGGAGGTTGTAGTTCTATAATGACTGCACTGGAGGATAGTTGCTGGTTGTCTCATGTTTGATTCTTCTTACCCAAGTGGCAGTTAATGTGCCATTTGCAACCAAACGTTTGGTGGTTTTGTGATGATGCCAAAGCCAGTTAAATCTGTTTCTTCGCTCACATGCCTGTGGCAAACAAGCTGCCAAATAATCGTGCACAAGTTGATAAAGGGAGTTGGTATCCTACCTCATTACACATCTGATCTGCTTCGTCCAACAAGCATTCAGGTTTATACTGCTTGGAGTTGGATAATATGAAAAGAAATTATGATCTGGGGAAAGTACCACTTGCCTAATAATGGTTTACAAGACTTCACTTAATCAACCATTTTATTTTTTTGTTTTCATTTTTTTTTAGAAGTGGAAAAATAGCAGACCGAATTCCATCAGTGTGCAGGAGAAAATTTTGGTTGTGTATTTATCAGTGTTCCATTAGTTTTTCTAACATAAAAACAAAATGAAATGTAGGTTTCTCAATCTTTTCCTAGTCAGTGACCCTAGGGGCCGATACATCAAGACTGGCATGGCGCACACTCATGATACACTAGTGTTGACAGCGTACACAGTATTTGGTGCTTTTTTCTTTAGCATTTGTAAGTCAATACCAAGAGTGAAGCAATCAGAGGAAAGTATAATAGAAATACGAGCACCACTTCTGTATTTCTTACCCACTCCTGGTTTAGGCTTACAAATATTGAAGTAAAAGAACTCACCAAATAATCCGTGTGCCTAAGAGGCCACGCTGCATAATAAATTTAGCACCTCTAGTAAGTGATGTGCACCTCCAAGCGTTACTCCACAAATGCTAGGGAATTCTATAAATTAGACCAGGGGTCCCAAACTCCAGTCCTCAAGTGCTGCCAACAGTGCATGTTTTCAGGGTTTCCTTAGTATTGCACATGTGATAATTTAATCACCTGCATAGGTGATTATTTCAACACCCATGTAATGCTAAGGAAATCCTGAAAACATGCACTGTTGGCAGCACTTGAGGACTAGAGTTGGGGACCCCTGAATTAGATAGTAGGAGGGAGGCATAGCCACCCTCTTGCCGCAACTCCACGCATTTTGGCTAAGCTGATCCAAAGTGGCATGAAAAAAAACAAATGTGCAGACCTCCCCATTATGCAAACATTTTGCAGGTGTTCAAACCCTGCCTTTTTATACCCCTTTTTTGTGGGGTGGGGTGGGGTGGGGGGGGGCACAAGAGGACACACTGTAAAGATAACAAGTGAACAGACTCATAGATCATGTAATTATTTTATTCCATCTGTGAAAAACAAAGATGTCTGAAGGAGTCTTTAGTGCACATTCAGTGCAAAACCTATAAAGCCTTTTCAATACACTTCAGTGACTTATTGAGCGGCCAGTGATTATGTGCCATACCTACATGTAGCCAATGTAGACAATTGGCGACCTCAGACAGAAGAAAGTACTGCTTTTATTGTTATTGTAGAAAAAATGTGGCCACGCCAAGGGTGCACCAAGCGCCGGTACTGGGTTTGAACAGTCTCATTCTATACTGATAGAATCCATTTAAACCTTTTTAGACAGTCTAATGTGCATCAGGGTTTTAAAAACCTATTTCAGCGCTAACCATGTAAACAATGCATCCCACGAGCATCTAACTTTTCCTCTGACCTCTAAGCACTCAGGAAAAGAGCATATTTAGCTACTCCTCCAACTGCTTTTGTGACCGGTTAGTGGTAGAGTTGGCGCAAATAGTTTGGCAGGACCTAATCCATTGGCTATGTCGATAATCTATGGCTGCTAGAAGATAGCCCTGAAAACCTCTTAAGTGACAGTATCTGCTGCTTGTTTGATTAGCCGGTGTTGCACGATGTCACATTTGCTTCATGTTGTGATGATGTCACATCAGGCTAGCTAATCAAAAGATATTTTGTTTACCTTGTGTAGCCAGGACATATGTTGCCAAGAACGATTTTCTATGCGCAAAATCATTCTGTATACATGGAAGTATGGTCGTCCTGTCTAAAAAGGCTATTAAATGACCACCCATCTGTAGTCACTTAGGCTACATTTCCACTACGAGTATTTGGTGATTTTTTTTTGGAGGTTACAGATTTTCTGCAAGTATTAATGAAATTAAAGGCAAAATAAGACAAAACAGTCAAACAGATCTGGCACCATTAATCCAGCATGCTCTTCATGGTGAAAATATGTAGAGTTTTAAGCTCATCGTTGAAACTTAGCCTTAACGGGAACCTCTCATGTGAAAAAAACAAAAAAAAAACAAACAAAAAACATAAACCAATCCTTTCTTTCAAATATATGTACATCAAAACACCTTCTTAAGAACATTTTAAAAAAAAAAATTTCCGGTGTTTTCAAATCTATTAAATAGCTAACAAAGATTACAGTTAAAAAGGTTATCTCATTTCACCGAAATTACGCTGTAGGCTCAGTGATACAACCCAAAAAAGAAACTCACAAATGAGGTTTTACACAATTTCCCAGGGACCAGCGCTGCCTTTTCACTGGTCCATTCTCTGTAGATCAGATGCAGTGATGATGATGTAATGTCAACAGCACTGTAGGTAATCACTATATATCTGCAGAGCCCCTCAGTGATTGGCTGCACTTTCTCAATCATGTGCCGACTGTTTTTGATGCGTGTAAAAAGAAAAAAGGGATTGGTTTATAATTAGTGATGGGCGAACCCAAACGGTAAAGTTCGGGGTCCATACCAGATACCTAGTGTCCGTGCACAGACCCCAAACAAGGACTTCTTGTGGAAATCTGTGTAACTGTTCAGTCACCTGGATAATGATCGAAATGTAGAAAAGAAAATAAGGAATAAAGCAAAACTGTTAGGCTGTGTGCGCACATACATGCTGAAATTTCTGCAGCGATTTGTCAGCACATGTGCGCTTCAAATCACTGCAGAAACACTGCATAATGTATGCAGTGTTTCAGCAGAATAAATGCAGATTTCATGCACTATGGATGCTGCCTCTCCCATAGACAGAGCATGAGCTGCATCCAAAGCGCACGAAAGAAGTGGCATGCTGCATTTTTGAACGTAGCAATTCGGATCAAAATTTTAGCATCCAAATCGCTGCGTTCAAAAAAGCATCGTGTGCAAGAATTATGCACAATCTTTATAGATTGTGTAGGGTACGTAGGACTCATTTTTACGCTGCAGTGCTAGACGCAGCGTAAATGCATGCAATACACACACATGCCCTTATACTTATAGCCGCAGGGAAGGTCGATAAGGGCTCGTGCGCACACTACGTCCTGACCAGTACAGAAAAAAAAAAAAAGCATACCCTCTGGCAGATTTGACAAAGAATGCATCCAAAACGCATGTATTTTGGATGCATTTTTTGTCAGTGGGGTCCCCCGGCAATTCAGCTCTGCTACATGCCCGCTGACAACAGACAGACAGAGCCGGGCGATGAGAATGAACTCTGATGAACTTCACCGAACTTCATTGTCTTCCTGCGGCTCTGTCTGTGTGTCGCGGCCTGATTAGCGACACATTAACTGCCACTTAGGTAAGAAGAATCAAACATGAGACAACCAGGAAATATCCTCCAGTGCAGTCATTATAGAACTACAACCTCCCTGGAGGGCCCAGAAATACAAAATGTTCAGTGCTCAGACATGGCCAAGGTAAGGAAGGCTGAAACCCAGCCATAACTGATCAAGACACAATTGGAAACATCAAAACGGGGCCAAGACATATCTGAAGACACATGTTTCAAAGGTTGAATAGACTGATGAGATGAGTGACTCTTGATGGACCAGAGGGGTGGGCCCATGGCTGGATCAATAATAGTCACAGATCTCCTTTCAGGCTGGAAACCCATCTATGCGAGTAAAATCGGTCCGAGTTCGCTGAAAAAAAAAACTCGGCTGATTTTAGTTCACGTTAGGTCAGTGTGCAATGCAAGTGCTTTCCTTTTTTTTTTTTTATGATTTCAAGGATAGCAGAGCGTGTGTAATGCGTGTTTGATGCATATGGGATCCGTTTTTACTATGTCATCTGCCATTCAGCTCTGCTACATGGCCGCTGACAGCAGACACAGACAGAGCCATGTAGCAGAGCTGAATGGCAGATGATAGCAGACACAGACAGAGCTGCACGATCAGAATGAACTCGGGTGAACTTCACCCGACTTCATTGTCATGTCGCGTCCTGATTAGCGATCACCCGTGAAGGACTCACCGGTGACCGCAAATCCCCTGAGTGACAGAAGTGAGCAGCGCGATCAGTGGTGCAGTCACTGAGGTGACCCGCGGCCACAGCTTGCGTCCTCCACTTGAGAGCGGTGACCGCGGGTAACCTGAGTGACGTAATCGCTGATCGCGCGGCTCACCTCAGTCGCTGCGTGGAGCTGACAGAGCGGTCGTGGTCTATGGCCGCTCGCTGTCAGCTTCATGTAGCAGAGCTGAAAGCGTCTTGGGACTTCATGTGGATTACGTCGGACCTGGAGGGGTATTTGGGGATTAATAAAGTGGTGGAAGAGGGTGTTTTTTTGTATTTTATTCCAAATAAAGGATTTTTTGGATGTGTGTGTTATTTACTTTAACTTACAGGTTAATCATGAAAGGTATCTCGGGGAGACGCCTGTCATGATTAATCTAGGACTTAGTGGCAGCTATGGGATGCTGCCATTAACTCCTTATTACCCCGACTGCCACCACACCAGGGCAATTCGGGATGAGCCAGGTGGAGTCCTGGGACTGTCGCATCTAATGGATGCGGCAATACCGGGCGGCTGCTGGCTAATATTGTTAGGCTGGGGTGCTCCCCATAACGTTGAGCTCCCCATCCGGAGAATACCAGCCTTCAGCAGTGTGGCTTTACCCTGGCTGGTATCAAAATTGGGTGGAACCTCATGGTTTTTTTTTTTGTTTTTAAATTTATTTATTTTACTGCACAATATAGACACGCCCACCGGTGGCTGTGATTGGTTGCAGTGAGACAGCTGTCACTCAGCGTGGAGGCGTGTCTGACTGCAACCAATCAGAGGCGCAGGTGGGCGGGGGAAGCAGGGAATATGGGATAGAATAATGAGCGGCCGGCATTTTCAAAAGAGAAGCCGCCACACAGTGTGAACACCGTGCAGCGCCGCGCCGGTTAGTATGAGAGAGGAGGTGGGAGGGAGAGACCGAAAGAGCTGCGTTTGTAATGTCAAACATGCGGATCGCAACAAAAAATGCAGTGCAAACGCAATTCTTAGCATTTTGGTAGCGTTTTTCAACAACTCATTGATTTCAACGGCCAAAACGTTCAAAAGAATTGACATGCTGCATTTTTAAACTGAGATTGTCAAACTTTTGACTTTCAAAACACTGCGTTCAAAAAAGCAACATGCGCACGGATTTTGCATGATTCTCATAGACTTTGCTGGGGACGCAGAACGCATGCATTTTGACAATGTGACGCTAAAGCTTAAAACAAAGAAACGTAAAAAAAAAAAAAAGTGAGCACGAGCCCTAACACTACTACTAGGTCCGCTCATTGCCTCTCATACATATTCACTGCTTCCCCCGCCCATAATCAGTCCCGGCCTCTGATTGGTTGCAGTTACATAAAGCAGGGGTGGCGCTGTCTAAGTGTCTGTGATTGGTTGGAATCACACTGTCTGCATCCCTATAGTAGTACTCCCTCGAAAAAGCGCCTAGCGAAACGGACGTCGGGACCTGCCACCAAGCTCTGCCACTCCACCAGGTAATTCTGGCCTCCTATTCAGCTCCATGGCCCGTGATAGCGGTGCACTTTGCACTTACTTTTATTGATATCCGCTGACACGGTCCTCCCATCCCCCCCAGTCCTCTCTTATATCTTCCGACACCTCTCGTGGTGATCAGTGGGTCCATCACCTCATATCTGTAGATCCCCTACCCCCATGCTATATGGATTTTCATTAAGCACAGGTAGGGACTTCACATATTATCCATGGGGTACCTGATCCTCATACAATCTAGCGGGACTTCTTGTGATTCCCTTGTAGTTGCCCTCCTGGTGTCCTTCTCAAATCTTCTTAGGTACATTGTTTACCTACAGGTGGTTTTTACTATCACACTCACTATAGGCTTACCTCTATGACCTATGACTATTTGTTATCTATTGGGCACAGGTAGAATTAAAGATGCATCAGTGTTAAATATCTTTTTTCCGTTTATTGTCTTCCCTTTGGCATTCCCTGTTTCATACAGGTTTATGTATCTGGGCCTTACTCTTTTTCTTTGATAATTATCAATGGTGCATCTATTTTCCCTATCTTCTACAGCTCAACTACTCTCCCATCCAGAAGTCCCCCTCTTCTCTGTAGTATTACCTCCACACTACTAAAAGGGACCTTTTGTGACTGTTGTAATCGCCCTCCTTTGTCCTTTTCATTTTTCTTGGTACATTCACATTGACCCAGAGGATTCTCCTGTTACCATCATACCCACTACAGTCTCACTGGTATAATTTTTGTGACGCCTTGGGTATATTTTATGATATGGGACCGGTTTTACTGATTACCTTGTGCCTTTGGCTCTATTATAATTGGTCTCCTATTTCATAATTTCCTTATTTTGGATGGGTTATAAACATTGGGGCCACTTACCTGGCTTGTATACATTCTTCCATCATTTTGGCAGGGTTTGTGAGTGGTGGTATGGTTTATGTCATTTCAATTGTGTTCTCTTATATTAACTAATCCACTTACACCACTGACTTCAATTCTTTCATCCCTTCGCATACATCTTGACTGTTTTGATATAAAATATTTTATTATTCCATAAAATCACTTTTTGCAATTATCTCTGTGCCATTCCCTTCTTTGTTCTGTGTTTACAATGTTTCTTTTTGAAGTTGGCACCCCTCCTGAGGGGTTCTATGAAGTGTATCCCTCAGTGTATCAATAAATTAGCCATGTATTTATTGTTTACAATCCCTATAGTAGTGTAAATATAAATTTAAAAAATTGGCATAGGGTCCCCCCCATGTTATAATATCCAGCACAGAAACTATACGGCTACAGGCTGCAGCCCCCAGTAATTTGCTTATTTTGGTTATGTATCAAGAGAAGAGGACTCTATGCAGGGGTTTGGGGTTTTTTTTTTACCCCAAACAAAAAAAACCCAACCCACTATTTAAATAATCCCAATTTTGATAGCCAGCCAAGATAAAGCAAACAAGCTGGACTGGCTGGTATTCTCATGCTTTGGGAGACCCTAAAAGCCTAAAAATAGCAGCCTGCAGCTGCCCAGAATTGTCGCATTCATTATATGCAACAATCCTGGCACATTACTTTGCTCATTTCAATTGCCCTGGTGCGGTGGCAACCGGGTAATAAACAGCAGAGGCGTATCTAGGGGAGGGCTGGCGGGGCATCTGCCTCAGGCGCAACTGTCAGGGGGGCGCTGTCGCACTGCCTGATGCGGCGCTGTAAAAGTCTCCCTGGAGGATGCGTTTACCGCCTCACAGTGGAAGTCTGCCATTCTCTGAGCGCAGCTGTCACGCTGACCGACGCACTCATACAAACTGTAGCGCGCGACTCCCATTGCTCAATTGTCCTTGTATCTGTCAGACGCGAGGACAATTGACGCAGTGCCCACCGGCGCCGATTTCCGGGTCATAGAGACGGCTGTAATGTGATCAGGTCAGCTGATCACACTGCTGACCCGGAAGTCAGGGCCGCAGCGTAGAGGCGGCAGAGAACGTTAATGATAAGTGCTCCAGTGTGGAGCTGAAGACACCGTAGAGGAACAGTATGGGGTGAGGAATCTATGGACACAGAATGAGGGGACAGAGGAAGGGGAGAGGAAACTATCAGTGGACTCAGTATGAAGGGACAGGGGATGGGGCGAGGGAACTATCTTTGGACTCAGTATGGAGTGAGAGGATGAAGGGTGATGTATGGGGAGAGAGAGGATGAGGTGTCCTGTACGGGGAAAGAGAGGATGAGAGGGGTGCTGTATACAGACATGGTATGGGGAGTAAACCGGAAAGAATTTTTGAGGACACAGAATAAAGAGTTACATGTTATGAGGTGCAAGTGGGCAGAATGGGGCGTGAGGGGGGAAAACTATATGGACATGCAGGAAATAGTGAGGAGACAGTAAGGGATCAGAAAAATGTGAGGGGGAACAGAATGGAGACTGGGTAGTGGAGGGGGCGGTATGGAGGGGGCAGAATGGGAGGACAGTATGAGGCCATAGCAAGGAGGGGTGTGTGATGAGAGAGCGAGAACGCAGTATAAAAACTGGGTAGTATAAGGGGACACAGTGTTAAGGACAGCGTGAAGAGGCTCAGTATGGAAAGGAGAGGGCAATGTGGAGGGCATGTACCATAAGAGGGACAGTGTGGGGTCATATTTTGTGCAGAGAACATAGTGAGGGCTCATTTATTCTGGGGCACAGTGTAGGGCAGATATTCTTAAATAGGAGTATTCTAATTCGTCCTGCTATTTTTAGGGGTATCATGCTGGGATGTGCTGCAGAAGACCGGAGAAGATGGAAATCTGCAGAGACTAGATGTGAATGTGAAAAGTCATCATGGCGTCAGGACAAGGTGAAGATTAGAAAGAAACTCAGAGACAACATGATCTATAAAGGTACCTGAATGTAAATGTTTATTTGTGATACTATGTACCATCATTAGGTCTTGGACCTACTTGCGCATTGCTTCTGATGTGAGCACAATGGGACCCCCACTGATCAGCGGATTATGATGCAGGTGTCTGGAAATGCTTATTTCTGAATCTGCTCCGTGCTCTAATAGTGTTCGCGGCAGGGTACTGCACATCCACCTCATCGATTTTAATAGGAGGCTGCTGCCACTATCATAAGGCGGGGCAGATCCAGAACTGAGCACTTCCAGCCACCTGCCACCACCGACACGGCACCTACAAGAGGTGAATGATCGGGGTCCAGCACCTGGCACGCCAGCCAATCAGACATTGGTGACCTATGCTAAGGATAGGCCGTCAATGTTAAAGTAGTGGACAATCTCTTTGATAAAGTCTTGTGCCGTTTGACAAGTTAAGGGTTACTATGTTTTTATTTTTGTTGTTAGAACCATTAAAGCGGTTGTCCAAGTTTGTGATGAGTCTGCAGTCACTGTCACTTTATGTGACTGCAGACTTCTGAATTATCAGTGTGCACACTGCACGCTGCCAAGATTCTCTTATGCTGGCGGTGAAAGTGGAAGGTTACAAAGCTGCAAGTATGCGATTTACATAGATGTGGTCACGTGCTGAACAGACATGCTCAATGAAAATTAATTGACTAAGGCTGGACACATCAGAATGTGGCCAAAAGTATACAAATCTCATAATTGTGCTCACATGATCGTCCATGCTCGTCACTGGCACCGGAGAATTGTAAAAGTGTGAAGAGCATGCATTTAAAGAATAAAGAAGCCTGAAGTCACGAATAGAATCACTGCAGACTCATCGCAAGCCTGTACAACTCCTTTAGTTATAAAATTAAGCAGTGAGGTTTCCTCAGTTCTAACAGCGTGTAATATACCCACTGTCACAATTCAGCTCTGCTTGCTGGTTCCAGCTGTAGCCACATGGCCACTCCACTCCTATGTGATTTTCATTCTTGCATGTGACAATTAGCTTTTCTTCATACGTTTCTCATTGAGCATTGAGAGAACTATGAAGAGAAGCTCGTCATCACGTGACTAAGTGTGCAAAACACGTATGAGTGATTGGTCACATGACGACCACCCAAACTGCTTGGTGGGGGGGGGGGGGGGGAATCCAAACTGAATTCTTGCCCCGGGTGCTGGAAAGCCTAGATACACCTCTGTATAAGGCATTAATGACAGCTCACAGCCTGTAGCTGTATGCTTCAACTGTGCTGAGTATCACAATATAAGTGGGTCCTTATGCCAGTTTTTCAGTTATTTATTTTTACACCACGATAGGGACACTGTGTGTGATTCCAGCCAATCACAGATGCTGTCACAAAGGGTGGGGGCGCGGTCTGACTGAAACCAATCACAGACACTGTAACTGACAATGGGTGAGGCAAGCAGTGAATATGTATGAGAGTTATTGAGCGAGCGCGGGAGACTGAGTATAACTGTCCTACCCCTAGCCCTTTCTCTCAACATTTTACAGAGAATGTTAGAGTCCCCATAGACTTATATAGTGCCCGGGCAGATGTTCGGGTTCAAGTCCGGTCCCAATTTTTTTTTTTTTTTTAAAAAAAAAAAAAAAAAAGGTTCAGCCGGACCCACTGAGGCCAGATATCTGCAAGCGCACCCATCTCTATAATTTTTCACCAGCTTTCATGATAGAATGAAAGGATACTGTATATATTATTAAATAGATAAAACACCTGACGAGGCTGGTCTATTTACAAGAAAAAATAAATAAATTATACAGTCATTTTAACATATACCGTGTTTCCCTGAAAATAAGACCTCCCCCGAAAATAAAGACCTCCCAGGAGTTTTCAGGGAAGCTTTAATATAAGACATCCCCTGAAAATAAGACCTAGCTACGGTCAATAATGAAGTGTCATGCAGCCGTGAAAAAGTTAAAGACACTGCAGGACACTTCATTATAGGCAGCGGGCACCCCCGGAAGAGAGAAGACAGAAGAAAGAAGACCCCCGATCATACTTACCAGACGCCGACCGGGAGCAGGTGAGCATATCAAGGTCCTGCGGCGGAAAACACACACACACACACACACACACACACACACACACACACACACACACACACTACAGATCAGATCGCATCCACACACTCACCACATTCAGCAATATCGCTTGCTTCTCGGCAGCGATACTGTGCGTGCAGTGATCTTCCAGGACCTGCCAAGGATCACATGGCCGGAAGCATGTGGTATCTCCGGATGTTGCGAGTGTGTGCGCGCGTATGTGCAATATTGTGTGTGTGTGTGTGTGTGTGTGTGTGTGGGTGAGAGAGTGTATGCTGTCTGATGTGTGAGAATGTATGCGATCGGATCTGTGAGTGTCGGCAGGAGTCAGAGGATGGCGTGCAGCACAGCTGCTGGGACCGCCCACCGGAGAGCACAGGGAGAAGAAGTGATGTGTGTATGCTGTCTGATGTGTGACTGTGTTCGGGGTGTGTGTGTGTGTGTGTGTGTAAAAATATAAAGTCAGTGTGAGGTAAATCCGGAGATATGACGATAAATCATGATTTCCAGCCATAATCGCTCTCATCACTCCCTGGCAGTGCCCCCTCCCTTCTTGTTCTCAGATGTCCAGCATCTGTGAACGTGTCACATCCCAGCAACACATACCCATGGCTATCTCCTGTGATATGGAAATTAGGTGATGTGGGAACAAAGGACACAGGATGACTCCCTGCCGTCACCCTGTAACAAGAGTTGCATCTCATTATAAGGCTATGGACCTAGCCAGACAGAACGACTCCAGTAAAAAATGGTTCATATCTCGCAAGCCATATTTCCGATAAATATGGCAACCATAAAAATGGTGTTTGCGCATGCGGACGATGCTGGCACACCTTTTTTATGGGAGCGGGGGCTTGGGAAATACCCCCGGCGTGATATCAGCCAATGGGGAACTGGCAGACAGGTCATGAGTCCCCTCGTTCTGTAGCTAAATTCATAACTGTCACAATGAGAGCGTTGGCGTCTGCCTACGACGCTCCCAGGCAAAGTTATGGCCCATATTCCATGTTGGGATATTGTCCATAACTCAAGCCAGGGGTGGAGCAGTGCTCCCTCTGAGGTCACGAAGGTAGGAGGGGACCTGGATTTGCCCAGGTTGATAACCCTACTTCGGCCATTTTCCAGGGTTCTTTCGCTGGGGGTCACGTGTAGGAAACATCTGTGGGAAGGATCCTAGAAACCTGGTCTACAGCGCCCCCCTGTGGCCAGACGCACAAGGTAACTGCTGGAACTGTGTATGCCTGTTTGTAACCCATGCTTTGATTGTAACTGTACTCTGACATATGTATATTCTGTAGATTCCCTATTGTATATATTGTAGTTTCTAGTGTGCTTTAGGCGATTAAATTATATAATTAATCTTGGGCTGTTCTGTTATCTCGATCTTGAATCCCACGTCTGTGTGTTCGGCTAATAGTTACCGTGAAGCGGTTGGTGGCAGCGAGTTGTGCCAAGGATTATTGTGGGGAGGCCAGTGAGATTCGGGAAGATATTATATATTCCGCCCGCGGAGGTCGGGGGAATATATACCCTACTCTCACCGGGGACCCTTCAATAATCGGCATAAGTAGTATAGCGGCCTCCTTGCTTATTGTCGGGCAATTCCATAATTGGCCTGACTATAAGAGGGGCGCTAGAGAGCGCGTCACGTGCTCTGTCTGTCGGTCGGGAGGTATAAAGGAGGGTTGACTCCTGCTTGTTACCCCCCGATCGTGACGTACTGGTAGCCAGCGCGGGGGATTTCTGAGTGACCCCCCCGGTGGTTTGTGACATATTGGTGGCAAGCGGTGGGATCGAGATAATAGTGTGTGTGAGTGTGAGACCCATACTCCCAGACACTAAAGACTGCCTGCAGCAGCTGTGGCTGCTGGGGTCTTCAGACCAGACCAACACTAGAGTGTCAGAGTGCAGATACTGTAAGGTGTGTGGAGGCATCAGGTGTCAGTTCTGTGTCAGTGACCAAAAGTCTGCAAGAATGGCTGATAGCACCAGGAGCAAAGCCAAAGGAATGGCCGATGCTCAGGCCAGAGACGATGAGGAGGTTGTCCACGAGCCCTCCAAGAGCCCGACGCCAGAGAACAGCTCTGCAGAGGACATTGCACAACCTGGCACTGCTGGACAAGATGAGGAGGAGCTCGCCCAAGGGTCCTCAACGAGCCAGATGCCAGTCCTCCGCTCTGAAATGGACAGTGAATCACCAGGCTCCGCAGCGGGCCGCAGATCACCACGTGCCATTCCACCGAGCCTGGGAGGCTCGGATAGCCTTCTTCAAATGGCTATGGCCCTTCTCCAGGCTGGAGACCAGGAGGGCTACAAGGAACTCCTGGCAGAGCGCAGGGCAGCGTGTGAGGCTGAGGCTGCGGAGCGGCAAGCAGTGCGTGAGGCTGCGGAGCGGCAGGCAGCACGTGAAGAGCGACAGCAACAGGCCGAGCGTGACTACCAGCTGCAGCTAGCTCGGCTCCGGCCCTCATCAGCCACACGTGACCTTCAAGACACCAAACTTCCAAAGGTCCGTGTTGAGGACTTCCCAGTGCTGGAGAAGGATGGAGACTTGGACTCTTTCTTGACTGCTTTTGAACGGACTTGCTTGCAGCACCATCTGGACAAGGACCAGTGGGCCAAATACCTGACCCCTCGTTTAAGGGGTAAGGCCCTGGAAATCCTTGGGGACTTGCCTGCTGAGGCAGATCAGGGCTACGACACCATCAAGCGGGCCCTGATCCAACAGTACAACCTCACTCCGGAGTCCTACCGCAAGAAGTTCCGGACCCTGCAGAAGGGACCAAAGGACTCCTGGGCTGACCACCGGCGGGCACTTGCCCGAGCTGCCGACCACTGGACCCAAGGCCTGCAGCTTTCCACCGGGCCAGAGATCCTGGACTTGGTCGTCACGGAGCAACTCTTGTGGAACTGCCCTGAGGATCTCCGCCAGTTCATCCGAGACCAGAAGCCAAAGGGGTCCACGGCTACAGCTGCCCTGGCCGATGACTACACCAACAATCGGGCTCCTGAGGCCAGGAGAGCAGCCACCAGCAGCACCTGGAGAGGGGGTAAGATGAACTCTGCGACTGCCCCACCTGCCCCTAGACTGCAGGGGGTGTCCCCCTCAACTCCCCTCTCCAGGCCCGTGGCAGAGCCAAGACGGTGCCACCAGTGCAACCTACCTGGACACTTCAAGGCCATGTGCCCTCAGCGTCCCAAGGCCCCGGCTCCGTCCCCGTCCCAAGGGCCGCCCAAGGTGTATTGTGTGGGTGGGGGTGGTGGTAGGTCCCTGGACAGCTTCCAACCTGTCACCGTCGGCCGGTCTGTGACCATAGGACTGCGAGACAGCGCCTCGGAGGTGACTCTGGTGCGGCCTGAGATGGTGTCCCCCCAAGACTTGATCCCTGGAAAAACCCTCGCTGTCTCCGGGATTGGAGGCACTGACCCGGCGCTGCCTGTTGCTGACATTTATGTGGACTGGGGCGCAGGGCGAGGGGTGAGGGAGGTGGGGGTAACTGATCGGATCCCCGCAAACGTGCTACTTGGGACAGATTTGGGGCAGATAACCTCCCAGTTTGGGCCCCCCCCAAGGGCTGAACCTTCAGCCAGTACTGACAGGCCTCCGGACAATGTTAATGTGTTATCTATGAATGATGTAAGGGAGGAGGGAGTGAACTCTGATATTTCTGCTTGCACAGACACCATAGACACACACACAGCCGCAGCTGTGACAGGGGAGGGGGTCAGAGAAAGGTGTGACAATGCCTCTACAAGTAATCAGCCTGTGAGCTGGGATCTGTTGCCCTCTGCAGGGATAAGCAGAGAGCAGGGTGCTGCAGGGGGAGGACCAGTGTGTGGGGTGGGGGCTACCACAGCAAATGTGGGGTCCCCAGAGATTTCACAGCGGGGTTCTGTTGCTGCAGGAGGGGAACAGGCAGGTGAGATTGGGGCCGGTCCAGGAGCGGAGGTGCTCCCAGGTAAGATCTCGGTGCATGGTTCCCCCACAACCGGGGTGTCAGGAAGCCAGGTAGGTCTGCCTGAACCGGCGACTTGGTCAGGAACGGAGGAGGAGCAGGCACGACCCACGGTCGCAGCGGCTGTGGCCGCTGTCACCCGCAGTGGGAGTGCTGGAAGCCAAGGGGCCTCCCGGAGGTCCGATAGCTCTTCCCCTTCTGACCAAGTGGCAGCCGAGTCAGGTGGAGGCCAGGACACAGGTCCCGGCGTACTGACCGAAGATGTGACAGTCTCGTCGATTCTGGCCACATCTAGTCAGGGGTTTCAGGCAGCGTTAGAAGCTGACGACAGCCTGAAAGCTCTTAAGGAGCAGGCGGCACAGCCTCCCTCGGACTCGGACCCGGAGCGAGTGGTCTGGGACCAAGGACGGCTGTACCGGGCCACGGTCCAGCAGGGTTCACCGGAGGCGTGGCCCAGGGACCGACAGTTAGTGGTACCCTATCCGTTCCGGACGGAGTTGTTGCGGATCGCACATGAGATTCCGATGGCCGGACACCTAGGGATCGCTAAGACCAAGGCCAGGTTAAACCAGCATTTCTACTGGCCAAAAATGGGGGCCGATGTGGCTGCCTACTGCCGTTCGTGTGAAACCTGTCAGAGAGTGGGGAAGGCGGGGCCACACCCCAAAGCCCCACTGGTATCTCTGCCAATCATCGATGAGCCTTTCAGGAGGGTGGCTGTGGATCTGGTCGGCCCGCTGGCCATCCCCAGCAGCTCCGGGAAACGCTTCATACTGACGGTAGTGGACTATGCCACCCGGTACCCAGAAGCAGTGGCCTTGTCGTCCATTCGGGCTGACAAGGTGGCCACCGCATTGCTGGAGATTTTCTCCCGAGTTGGTTTTCCCCAGGAAATGCTCACTGACCGGGGGACCCAATTCATGTCCCAGCTGATGGAGGCCCTCTGTAAGCAAGTCCAGGTGCGACATCTGGTGGCCAGCCCGTACCATCCACAGACTAATGGCCTGTGCGAGCGGTTTAATGGCACCTTAAAGCAGATGCTTAAGATGTTGGTCGACTCCCATGGGCGTGACTGGGAGCGGTATCTCCCACACCTGTTATTTGCTTACCGGGAGGTTCCACAGGCCTCAACAGGATTCTCACCGTTTGAGCTCCTGTACGGGCGACGTGTGCGGGGCCCCCTGGCTCTGGTGAAAGAGGCTTGGGAAGGGGATTTGGCCACCCCTGGAGTGTCGGTTATCGAGTATGTCATGCGCTTCCGGGACAAAATGCAGGCCTTGACGCAACTGGTACACGACAATATGGCTCAAGCCCAGGCCGATCAGAAGCGTTGGTACGACCAGAACGCTTGTGAGAGGACCTACCAAGTGGGTCAAAGGGTGTGGGTACTGGTCCCCGTACCACAGGACAAGCTTCAGGCAGCCTGGGAAGGCCCATACCTCGTGTACCAGCAGCTCAACCCTGTAACGTACCTGGTCACCCTGGACCCTGCCCGTGGAAGGCGGAAGCCCTTCCATGTGAACATGATGAAGGCACATCATGAGCGGGAGGCATGTGCGCTCCCCGTGTGCAACCTGCCCGAGGAGGGAGAAGCGGAAACCCTCTTGGATATGCTAGCCCAGGTTAGGGCAGGCGGATCCATTGAGGATGTGGAGGTTGGCCACCAGCTCTTGGAGGACCAACGGTCCCAGCTGTGGGCCACCCTACACCCCTTCCGGGGGTTGTTTACCAACCAGCCCGGAAGGACTGACTTGGCTGTCCATCACGTGGACACTGGGGATCATCCCCCGATCCGGCGTTCAGCATATCGGGTCTCCCTGGAGGTGCAGCAACACATGCGCCAGGAGATTGACGAGATGCTGAAGCTGGGGGTGATCCAGGCATCCAACAGCGCTTGGGCCTCGCCTGTAGTCCTCGTCCCTAAGAAGGACCGAACCACTCGGTTCTGCGTGGACTACAGGGGGCTCAATGCGGTCACGGTCGCCGATGCGTACCCAATGCCACGCATCGATGACCTGCTCGATCAGTTGGCCGGGGCTCAGTACCTGACCATCATGGATCTGAGCCGGGGATATTGGCAGATCCCCCTGACTCGCAAGGCCAGGGAACGCTCTGCCTTTATTACCCCATTTGGACTGTACGAGTCCACGGTGATGCCATTCGGGATGAGGAATGCCCCTGCCACTTTCCAGCGGATGGTCAACACCCTGCTCAAGGGACTTGAAGGGTACGCGGCCGCGTACCTGGATGACATTGCCGTCTTCAGTCCCACCTGGGAAGATCACCTAGAGCATCTAGCACAGGTGCTCAGGCGGGTCCACCGGGCAGGTTTGACCATCAAGCCGGGCAAGTGTCAGCTGGCCATGAGCGAGGTCCAGTACCTCGGTCACCGGGTAGGCGGGGGAACACTGAAGCCCGAGCCTGAGAAAGTGGAGGCCATCGCATCCTGGCCCACCCCCAGGACCAAGAAGCAGGTGATGTCCTTCTTGGGGACCGCTGGGTACTATAGGAGGTTTGTTCCATGCTATAGTAGCCTGGCAAAGCCCTTGACGGACCTCACCAAGAAGAAGCTGCCCTCTGCAGTCGATTGGACAATGGACTGCGAGACAGCCTTCCGGGCCCTAAAGGACGCCCTGTCCAGCCCGCCCGTGCTACAGGCAGCCGACTTCACGCGGCCGTTTGTAGTACAGACCGACGCCAGTGACTTCGGCCTCGGTGCGGTGCTCAGCCAGGTGGACTCTGCGAGCCAAGAGCACCCAGTCTTGTACCTGAGCAGGAAGCTGTTACCAAGGGAAGTGGCCTATTCCACGATGGAGAAGGAGTGCCTGGCCATAGTGTGGGCCCTGCAGCGTCTGCAACCCTATCTATACGGGCGCCACTTCATCGTGGAGACGGACCACAATCCCCTCAGCTGGTTGCACACCGTCTCTGGGACGAATGGGCGATTGTTGCGATGGAGCCTTGCGCTCCAGCAATACAACTTCACCATTCGCCACAAAAGGGGCCGTGACCACGGTAACGCAGACGGGCTGTCCCGACAAGGAGAGGTCGCGGACGGGCGCACGGGGGAACACCGGAGTGTGCTGCCCCCTAGCGTCCTCAAAAGGGGGGAGGTGTGAGGTAAATCCGGAGATATGACGATAAATCATGATTTCCAGTCATAATCGCTCTCATCACTCCCTGGCAGTGCCCCCTCCCTTCTTGTTCTCAGATGTCCAGCATCTGTGAACGTGTCACATCCCAGCAACACATACCCATGGCTATCTCCTGTGATATGGAAATTAGGTGATGTGGGAACAAAGGACACAGGATGACTCCCTGCCGTCACCCTGTAACAAGAGTTGCATCTCATTATAAGGCTATGGACCTAGCCAGACAGAACGACTCCAGTAAAAAATGGTTCATATCTCGCAAGCCATATTTCCGATAAATATGGCAACCATAAAAATGGTGTTTGCGCATGCGGACGATGCTGGCACACCTTTTTTATGGGAGCGGGGGCTTGGGAAATACCCCCGGCGTGATATCAGCCAATGGGGAACTGGCAGACAGGTCATGAGTCCCCTCGTTCTGTAGCTAAATTCATAACTGTCACAATGAGAGCGTTGGCGTCTGCCTACGACGCTCCCAGGCAAAGTTATGGCCCATATTCCATGTTGGGATATTGTCCATAACTCAAGCCAGGGGTGGAGCAGTGCTCCCTCTGAGGTCACGAAGGTAGGAGGGGACCTGGATTTGCCCAGGTTGATAACCCTACTTCGGCCATTTTCCAGGGTTCTTTCGCTGGGGGTCACGTGTAGGAAACATCTGTGGGAAGGATCCTAGAAACCTGGTCTACAGCGCCCCCCTGTGGCCAGACGCACAAGGTAACTGCTGGAACTGTGTATGCCTGTTTGTAACCCATGCTTTGATTGTAACTGTACTCTGACATAACTGTATATTCTGTAGATTCCCTATTGTATATATTGTAGTTTCTAGTGTGCTTTAGGCGATTAAATTATATAATTAATCTTGGGCTGTTCTGTTATCTCGATCTTGAATCCCACGTCTGTGTGTTCGGCTAATAGTTACCGTGAAGCGGTTGGTGGCAGCGAGTTGTGCCAAGGATTATTGTGGGGAGGCCAGTGAGATTCGGGAAGATATTATATATTCCGCCCGCGGAGGTCGGGGGAATATATACCCTACTCTCACCGGGGACCCTTCAATAATCGGCATAAGTAGTATAGCGGCCTCCTTGCTTATTGTCGGGCAATTCCATAATTGGCCTGACTATAAGAGGGGCGCTAGAGAGCGCGTCACGTGCTCTGTCTGTCGGTCGGGAGGTATAAAGGAGGGTTGACTCCTGCTTGTTACCCCCCGATCGTGACGTACTGGTAGCCAGCGCGGGGGATTTCTGAGTGACCCCCCCGGTGGTTTGTGACAGTCAGTGTCTTATTTTCGGGGAAACAGGGTAGTTGAAAGTGCTTTAGTAACTTGTGTGATCTGGCGATAGATCCCTTTTAATAAAGCATGCATTCCTTTTAGGATATGACCATTAATAATGGGATTCATGCATTTCTGACATAACGTTCCATGTAGTACAGTTATGTATGCACTGTTATGATGATGTAACACTTGGGAAGTCATTGGTTAAGTCAAATACAGACTTATTTTCATGAATAGAAATTAAATATGGACATACAGAACTCTTACCTTCGCTCCAACCAGACATAACTCCCAAGATGGTAGGCATCGCTTTGTACAACTCATCCGCCTTGGAGATAAGTGGAGCCAGGTCCTGGTCTCCCGAATCAACATGCTGTGGTGACTCTGGCCAGCTTTGAGCTGTGTCACCTTCATCATCATCATCATCATCTTCAGGCTTTGAGCACACCAATTTTTCCTGCGATTGTGGTTCTTCATCCTGCATTGTATTCTCTTCATCATGGACTATGCATTCTGCAGAACCACCCACAAGGTCGCCCAACGGTATTGATGTAAGGCATGCAGGGTTCAAGGGCTCAGTCATTAACCTCCTGCGGTGCTTACGGATATGCTCTGGTTTACGGGAATGTTTAGAGAAAGGGCGATGCAAACGTGGGTTGACAGGAGGGGGGTAGTTGTATCCGGCGATAAAACGACTATGCTCTGCAGTTTCATGAGCGTGTGTTGGGCTGTTTTCAGTCCTCCACCCAGCTGCATAAAATCCAGTACCGTTGCTGCCATTGTCTTTGTCAGACAAACTAAAAAAGCCATCCCTATCCTTTTCATTGATGTCAAGGGAGGATTTGATAAACATTTTACATACGCTGATGACATCAGTCATTTGCAAATAACTAGCTGCTGACATAACTTCAATGACATTCTGCCCAGACAGGGGTAATTTGCCAGAATACACAAAATCTAGGATGGCAGTGAACGTATCGGCAGAGAAAACATCAAAGGTAGCGGTCGTGGGCTTACTCACATCCTTCGAACTTTGGGACAGCAACATTTTAAAATATCCACTGCTGGCAAACAGTACATTTCTATGAGCGTTGAACATCTGACCTTCTACCATGATCTGACAGTCACAAAACAGGTCCTTCTTTCTCTGCTCATCCAACTGCTGCAGGAGTCGAATATGGTGAGAGGAGAAATCCATCCTTCCCAGTATACTGTGTAGTAGAGGAAAAGGTTGGTGAGCGAAAAATTACTTGTGGGAGAAATACAGGATTTAGGTTTCGAATTCTATTAAAACAATCCACTCAAAATACAGCTTAAAGAGGTTCTCTGATTATATGGCATGGATGACCCATCCCTGGAATAGGCATCAATATCTGACTGGTGGGGGTGCGATACCATGCACCCCAATCGATCAGCTAATTTCATCTCCGACGTCACCCAAAAGTGAATGGAACCAAAACAGTACGGCACAGTCGACAGTGAACTGGCCATTGCCGAGAGCTTCAGTTGCTCAGCTCTGTTCATATCAAGTTGTTGGTGGAGTTTTAAATAGATGATTATTGGGAGTGCCAGGTGTCACAACCTCTCAGATCTCATTATTATCATGATGTCAAACAACCGCTTTAAAAAGAAAGTATTCTTGATAAAAGCGTACGACAGCAATGCACGAACTGGCAGCGGGGCTCCAGACCCAAACTTGACAGCTCATAGGCACATATGAGTCAAGTTTGGGTCAAGAGGTCTGAGGCCAGTCCATAAACTGCGGTCTTTACTGATACAGCGATATACCGACGTCTGAATTCGGCCTTAAGCGGGCTTTACACACAGCGACATTGCTAGCGATGTCGCTGGTGAAAGCACCCGCCCCCGTCTGTTGTGTGTCACGGGCAAATCGCTGCCCGTGGCGCACAACATCGCTTACACCCGTCACACATATTTACCTGCCTAGCGACATCGCTGTGGCTGGCAAACCGCCTCCTTTCTAAGGGGGCGGGTCGTGCGGCGTCACTAAGCGGCCGCCCAATATAAGCGGAGGGGCGGAGTTGAGCGGCCGTAACATCCCGCCCACTTCCTTCCTTCCTCATTGCCGGCGGACGCAGGTACGATGTAGTTCCTCGTTCCTGCGGTGTCACACATAGCGATGTGTTCTGCCGCAGGAACGACGAACAACCTGCGTCCTGCAACAGCAACGATAATCGGGATTAGAACGACCGGACAACGATCAACGATTAGGTGAATAATTTTGATCGTTTAACAGTAGTTCGTGCGTTTCACACGCAACGACGTCGCTGACGAGGCCGCTAATGATGTGCGTCACGAATTCCGTGTCCCCAACGACATCTCGTTAGCGATGTCGTTGCGTGTAAAGCCCGCTTTAGTCCAACAGCTCCCACACTCTGCAGGGAATGCATATATATTTTTTTTTATATTGGAGATATAAGTCACTATCAGATTGAACTTCTTTTGTAACAAAAAAATTAGGCTAGTTAAAATCAAACATTCTTGATCCTTCTTTTCCTAACCATTGCCTGTCAATGATGTTTAGAAGGCCCCCATTGAAAATTTAGAGGAACTAAATTCACCAAAATATATTTAGGGCCCAATTTAGTAAGAATGGCATTGTGCATGCTAGTGGTAATGAAAGGGTCCTCTGGAGTAATGTGCACCTAATTCATTAAAGGGAACCTGTCACTAGATTTGGTGACTATAACCGGCGGCCACCACCAGTGTGCTCTTATATACAGCATTCGAACATGCTGTATAGAACGTAAAAATCACTTTATAATACTCACCTAAACGATCGGTACGGTGCAGACTGGTCAGATGGGTATCTCTGTTCTCCGGTGCCGGCACCTCCTCTTTCGACCATCTTTGTCCTCCTTCTTCTGAAGCCTGCGTGCATGACGCATCCTACGTCATGCACATAGGGGTCCTCTCTCTTTGATGCTCAAGGCAGATCAAAGTATTGTAGTGCGCATGCGCAGGACCTCAATGCCGGATAGTGTGCATGACGTAGGACACGTTATGCACCCAGGCTTCAGAAGAAGGAGGACAAAGATGGCCGAAAGAGGAGGTGCCAGACCTGGAGAACGGAGATACCCATCCGACCAGTCTGCACCACACCGACCGTTTTGGCGAGTATTATAAAGTGATTTTTACGTCCTAACCAGCGGCATGGTCTCTTATATACAGAATGTTAGAATGCCGTATGTAAGAGCCTACTGGTGGTGCTGCAGCTTCTAGGCCCCAAATCTGGTGACTGGTTCCCTTTAAGAAATGCACGCCACTTAATGTATTACGCACACCTTACAACTGGAGTATATTAGAAAAATTACTCTAGTCAGGCACTGGGGTATATTTCTGCCAAAACTACACCACTAAAGTAGCATTAACTTTTAGATGAGTGGCCTATTTTCACAAAGCTGGCCAGGGCTGGCATAAACACGGCAACATTTTTGCGCAACGTGAAATTTTGCATTATTTGTAGTACAAAAATGGCGTACACACCTTTATGAAGTGGGGCCTTACTGTTAAAATAGTTAACAGACATTTTCACTGGGCTCACTATAAAATATCAACATATAAAGACATTGGGATTAGCTGACAGGGATAAAGAGGAGCTCCTGCGTTTTATTGCTTTTCTGGGGTTATTCCACAAATGACCTATTAAAGGAGGATGCCCTTGTGTTACATTGAGAACAAATATGGATACATAGTGTGATAACACATGTTGCAACTCGCTTCATTCATCCAAAAGCCATAACTTTAAAGCTACAGTCAGGTGAAAGAATTACATTATTTCATGACAATGGCACCTGTCTAAGGATAGGGACTGTTAAAGGAAATCTGTAACCAGGTTTTGCCACCTAATCTGAGAGCAGCATAATGTAGGGGCAGAGATCCTGATTCCAGCGATGTGTCATTTACTGGGCTGCTTAGACGATGCTGAAGTTGGTTTCTTATTCGTCCAGTTTCTTATTCGGGGCTGAAGTTGGTTTCTTATTCGTCAGTTTCTTATTCGACAATTTAGTTTTTTCAGTTTTTTATGCATTTAACAACAACAATAACACATGACAATAATAAAATACAATGCACTGATGTGCCCTAATATAAATACACTCAAAACCAGCTGCAAAAATTATAAAACTGGCATAAAAATGGGCATCAAAGTGGGCACCAAAGTATGTTAGTGAAAGGGTTAAATGGCTTTGGGCCACTGATCTAACACCAGAATTGCATATCTAGTGATGCCTCTAATCAAACTGAAGTGACTCCAGCCTGGCCCAAAGGGGTTCTGGGCATCAGAACTGGCATCAAAGTGGGCACAAAGCCAATTTTCACAGATTTGAATAAGTAACCAGTGTTTTTGAGGGGTTAAATGGCTTTGGGCCACTGATCTCACACCACATTTACAGACCTAGTGATGCCATACATCAAATTCAGATCACTCCAGCCTGGCCCAAACAGGTTCTGGGCATCAGAACTGGCATCAAAGTGGGCAAAAACCCAGTTTTCACACATTTGAATAAGTAACTGATGTTTTTGAGGGGTTAAATCGCTTTGGGCCACTGATCTCACACCATATTTACATACCTAGTGATGCCACACATCAAATTCAGATCACTCCAGCCTGGCCCAAACAGGTTCTGGGCATCAGAACTGGCATCAAAGTGGGCACACAGCCAATTTTCACAGATTTGAATAAGTAACTAGTGTTTTTGAGGGGTTAAATGGCTTTGGGCCACTGATCTCACACCACATTTACATACCTAGTGATGCCACACATCATATTCAGATCACTCCAGCCTGGCCCAAACAGGTTCTGGGCATCAGAACTGGCATCAAAGTGGGCACACAGCCAATTTTCACAGATTTGAATAAGTAACTGGTGTTTTTGAGGGGTTAAATGGCTTTGGGCCACTGATCTCACACCACACTTACATACCTAGTGATGCCACACATCAAATTCAGATCACTCCAGCCTGGCCCAAACAGGTTCTGGGCATCAGAACTGGCATCAAAGTGGGCAAAAACCCAGTTTTACAGATTTGAATAAGTAACTGGTGTTTTTGAGGGGTTAAATGGCTTTGGGCCACTGATCTCACACCACATTTACATACCTAGTGATGACACACATCAAATTCAGATCACTCCAGCCTGGCCCAAACAGGTTCTGGGCATCAGAACTGGCATCAAAGTGGGCAAAAACCCAGTTTTCACAGATTTGAATAAGTAACTGATGTTTTTGAGGGGTTAAATGGCGTTGGGCCACTGATCTCACACCACATTTACATACCTAGTGATGCGACACATCAAATTCAGATCACTCCAGCCTGGCCCAAACAGGTTCTGGGCATCAGAACTGGCATCAAAGTGGGCACACAGCCAATTTTCACAGATTTGAATAAGTAACTGGTGTTTTTGAGGGGTTAAATGGCTATGGGCCACTGATCTCACACCACATTTACATACCTAGTGATGACACACATCAAATTCAGATCACTCCAGCCTGGCCCAAACAGGTTCTGGGCATCAGAACTGGCATCAAAGTGGGCAAAAACCCAGTTTTACAGATTTGAATAAGTAACTGGTGTTTTTGAGGGGTTAAATGGCTTTGGGCCACTGATCTCACACCACATTTACATACCTAGTGATGACACACATCAAATTCAGATCACTCCAGCCTGGCCCAAACAGGTTCTGGGCATCAGAACTGGCATCAAAGTGGGCAAAAACCCAGTTTTCACAGATTTGAATAAGTAACTGATGTTTTTGAGGGGGTTAAATGGCGTTGGGCCACTGATCTCACACCACATTTACATACGTAGTGATGCGACACATCAAATTCAGATCACTCCAGCCTGGCCCAAACAGGTTCTGGGCATCAGAACTGGCATCAAAGTGGGCACACAGCCAATTTTCACAGATTTGAATAAGTAACTGGTGTTTTTGAGGGGTTAAATGGCTTTGGGCCACTGATCTCACACCACATTTACATACCTAGTGATGCCACACATCATATTCAGATCACTCCAGCCTGGCCCAAACAGGTTCTGGGCATCAGAACTGGCATCAAAGTGGGCACACAGCCAATTTTCACAGATTTGAATAAGTAACTGGTGTTTTTGAGGGGTTAAATGGCTTTGGGCCACTGATCTCACACCACACTTACATACCTAGTGATGCCACACATCAAATTCAGATCATTCCAGCCTGGCCCAAACAGGTTCTGGGCATCAGAACTGGCATCAAAGTGGGCAAAAACCCAGTTTTACAGATTTGAATAAGTAACTGGTGTTTTTGAGGGGTTAAATGGCTTTGGGCCACTGATCTCACACCACATTTACATACCTAGTGATGACGCACATCAAATTCAGATCACTCCAGCCTGGCCCAAACAGATTCTGGGCATCAGAACTGGCATCAAAGTGGGCAAAAACCCAGTTTTCACAGATTTGAATAAGTAACTGATGTTTTTGAGGGGTTAAATGGCTTTGGGCCACTGATCTCACACCACATTTACATACCTAGTGATGCCACACATCAAATTCAGATCACTCCAGCCTGGCCCAAACAGGTTCTGGGCATCAGAACTGGCATCAAAGTGGGCACACAGCCAATTTTCACAGATTTGAATAAACAACTGGTGTTTTTGAGGGGTTAAATGGCTTTGGGCCACTGATCTCACACCACATTTACATACCTAGTGATGACGCACATCAAATTCAGATCACTCCAGCCTGGCCCAAACAGGTTCTGGGCATCAGAACTGGCATCAAAGTGGGCACACAGCCAATTTTCACAGATTTGAATAAGTAACTGGTGTTTTTGAGGGGTTAAATGGCTTTGGGCCACTGATCTCACACCACATTTACATACCTAGTGATGCCACACATCAAATTCAGATCACTCCAGCCTGGCCCAAACAGGTTCTGGGCATCAGAACTGGCATCAAAGTGGGCACACAGCCAATTTTCACAGATTTGAATAAGTAACTGGTGTTTTTGAGGGGTTAAATGGCTTTGGGCCACTGATCTCACACCACATTTACATACCTAGTGATGCCACACATCAAATTCAGATCATTCCAGCCTGGCCCAAACAGGTTCTGGGCATCAGAACTGGCATCAAAGTGGGCAAAAACCCAGTTTTACAGATTTGAATAAGTAACTGGTGTTTTTGAGGGGTTAAATGGCTTTGGGCCACTGATCTCACACCATTTATACATACCTAGTGATGCCACACATCAAATTCAGATCACTCCAGCCTGGCCCAAACAGGTTCTGGTCATCAGAACTGGCATCAAAGTGGGCAAAAACCCAGTTTTACAGATTTGAATAAGTAACTGGTGTTTTTGAGGGGTTAAATGGCTTTGGGCCACTGATCTCACACCATTTATACATACCTAGTGATGCCACACATCAAATTCAGATCACTCCAGCCTGGCCCAAACAGGTTCTGGGCATCAGAACTGGCATCAAAATGGGCACACAGCCAATTTTCACAGATTTGAATAAGTAACTGGTGTTTTTGAGGGGTTAAATGGCTTTGGGCCACTGATCTCACACCACACTTACATACCTAGTGATGCCACACATCAAATTCTGATCAATCCAGCCTGGCCCAAACAGGTTCTGGGCATCAGAACTGGCATCAAAGTGGGCACACAGCCAATTTTCACAGATTTGAATAAGTAACTGGTGTTTTTGAGGGGTTAAATGGCTTTGGGCCACTGATCTCACACCAAATTTACATACCTAGTGATGACACACATCAAATTCAGATCACTCCAGCCTGGCCCAAACAGGTTCTGGGCATCAGAACTGGCATCAAAGTGGGCAAAAACCCAGTTTTACAGATTTGAATAAGTAACTGGTGTTTTTGAGGGGTTAAATGGCTTTGGGCCACTGATCTCACACCACTTATACATACCTAGTGATGCCACACATCAAATTCAGATCACTCCAGCCTGGCCCAAACAGGTTCTGGGCATCAGAACTGGCATCAAAGTGGGCAAAAACCCAGTTTTCACAGATTTGAATAAGTAACTGATGTTTTTGAGGGGTTAAATGGCAATGGGCCACTGATCTCACACCACATTTACATACCTAGTGATGCGACACATCAAATTCAGATCACTCCAGCCTGGCCCAAACAGGTTCTGGGCATCAGAACTGGCATCAAAGTGGGCACACAGCCAATTTTCACAGATTTGAATAAGTAACTGGTGTTTTTGAGGGGTTAAATGGCTTTGGGCCACTGATCTCACACCACACTTACATACCTAGTGATGCCACACATCAAATTCAGATCACTCCAGCCTGGCCCAAACAGGTTCTGGGCATCAGTACTGGCATCAAAGTGGGCAAAAACCCAGTTTTCACAGATTTGAATAAGTAACTGATGTTTTTGAGGGGTTAAATGATGTTGAGCCACTGATCTCACACCACATTTACATACCTAGTGATGCGACACATCAAATTCAGATCACTCCAGCCTGGCCCAAACAGGTTCTGGGCATCAGAACTGGCATCAAAGTGGGCACACAGCCAATTTTCACAGATTTGAATAAGTAACTGGTGTTTTTGAGGGGTTAAATGGCTTTGGGCCACTGATCTCACACCACATTTACATACCTAGTGATGACACACATCAAATTCAGATCACTCCAGCCTGGCCCAAACAGGTTCTGGGCATCAGAACTGGCATCAAAGTGGGCAAAAACCCAGTTTTACAGATTTGAATAAGTAACTGGTGTTTTTGAGGGGTTAAATGGCTTTGGGCCACTGATCTCACACCACATTTACATACCTAGTGATGCCACACATCAAATTCAGATCACTCCAGCCTGGCCAAAACAGGTTCTGGGCCTCAGAACTGGCATCAAAGTGGGCAGAACCCCAGTTTTCACAGATTTGAATAAGTAACTGATGTTTTTGAGGGGTTAAATGGCTTTGGGCCACTGATCTCACACCACATTTACATACCTAGTGATGCCACACATCAAATTCAGATCACTTCAGCCTGGCCCAAACAGGTTCTGGGCATCAGAACTGGCATCAAAGTGGGCACACAGCCAATTTTCACAGATTTGAATAAGTAACTGGTGTTTTTGAGGGGTTAAATGGCTTTGGGCCACTGATCTCACACCACACTTACATACCTAGTGATGCCACACATCAAATTCAGATCCCTACAGCCTGGCCCAAACAGGTTCTGGGCATCAGAACTGGCATCAAAGTGGGCAAAAACCCAGTTTTACAGATTTGAATAAGTAACTGGTGTTTTTGAGGGGTTAAATGGCTTTGGGCTACTGATCTCACACCACATTTACATACCTAGTGATGACACACATCAAATTCAGATCACTCCAGCCTGGCCCAAACAGGTTCTGGGTATCAGAACTGGCATCAAAGTGGGCAACAACCCAGTTTTACAGATTTGAATAAGTAACTGGTGTTTTTGAGGGGTTAAATGGCTTTGGGCCACTGATCTCACACCATTTATACATACCTAGTGATGCCACACATCAAATTCAGATCACTCCAGCCTGGCCCAAACAGGTTCTGGGCATCAGAACTGGCATCAAAGTGGGCAAAAACCCAGTTTTACAGATTTGAATAAGTAACTGGTGTTTTTGAGGGGTTAAATGGCTTTGGGCCACTGATCTCACACCACATTTACATACCTAGTGATGCCACACATCAAATTCAGATCACTCCAGCCTGGCCAAAACAGGTTCTGGGCCTCAGAACTGGCATCAAAGTGGGCAGAACCCCAGTTTTCACAGATTTGAATAAGTAACTGGTGTTTTTGAGGGGTTAAATGGCTTTGGGCCACTGATCTCACACCACATTTACATACCTAGTGATGCCACACATCATATTCAGATCACTCCAGCCTGGCCCAAACAGGTTCTGGGCATCAGAACTGGCATCAAAGTGGGCACACAGCCAATTTTCACAGATTTGAATAAACAACTGGTGTTTTTGAGGAGTTAAATGGCTTTGGGCCACTGATCTCACACCACATTTACATACCTAGTGATGACGCACATCAAATTCAGATCACTCCAGCCTGGCCCAAACAGGTTCTGGGCATCAGAACTGGCATCAAAGTGGGCAAAAACCCAGTTTTCACAGATTTGAATAAGTAACTGGTGTTTTTGAGGGGTTAAATGGCTTTGGGCCACTGATCTCACACCACACTTACATACCTAGTGATGCCACACATCAAATTCAGATCCCTACAGCCTGGCCCAAACAGGTTCTGGGCATCAGAACTGGCATCAAAGTGGGCAAAAACCCAGTTTTACAGATTTGAATAAGTAACTGGTGTTTTTGAGGGGTTAAATGGCTTTGGGCTACTGATCTCACACCACATTTACATACCTAGTGATGACACACATCAAATTCAGATCACTCCAGCCTGGCCCAAACAGGTTCTGGGTATCAGAACTGGCATCAAAGTGGGCAACAACCCAGTTTTACAGATTTGAATAAGTAACTGGTGTTTTTGAGGGGTTAAATGGCTTTGGGCCACTGATCTCACACCATTTATACATACCTAGTGATGCCACACATCAAATTCAGATCACTCAAGCCTGGCCCAAACAGGTTCTGGGCATCAGAACTGGCATCAAAGTGGGCACACAGCCAATTTTCACAGTTTTGAATAAGTAACTGGTGTTTTTGAGGGGTTAAATGGCTTTGGGCCACTGATCTCACACCACTTATACATACCTAGTGATGCCACACATCAAATTCAGATCACTCCAGCCTGGCCCAAACAGGTTCTGGGCATCAGAACTGGCATCAAAGTGGGCACACAGCCAATTTTCACAGATTTGAATAAGTAACTGGTGTTTTTGAGGGGTTAAATGGCTTTGGGCCACTGATCTCACACCACATTTACATACCTAGTGATGCCACACATCATATTCAGATCACTCCAGCCTGGCCCAAACAGGTTCTGGGCATCAGAACTGGCATCAAAGTGGGCACACAGCCAATTTTCACAGATTTGAATAAGTAACTGGTGTTTTTGAGGGGTTAAATGGCTTTGGGCCACTAACCTCACACCACATTTACATACCTAGTGATGCCACACATCAAATTCAGATCACTCAAGCCTGGCCCAAACAGGTTCTGGGCATCAGAACTGGCATCAAAGTGGGCACACAGCCAATTTTCACAGTTTTGAATAAGTAACTGGTGTTTTTGAGGGGTTAAATGGCTTTGGGCCACTGATCTCACACCACACTTACATACCTAGTGATGCCACACATCAAATTCAGATCACTACAGCCTGGCCCAAACAGGTTCTGGGCATCAGAACTGGCATCAAAGTGGGCAAAAACCCAGTTTTACAGATTTGAATAAGTAACTGGTGTTTTTGAGGGGTTAAATGGCTTTGGGCCACTGATCTCACACCACATTTACATACCTAGTGATGACACACATCAAATTCAGATCACTCCAGCCTGTCCCAAACAGGTTCTGGGCATCAGAACTGGCATCAAAGTGGGCAAAAACCCAGTTTTCACAGATTTGAATAAGTAACTGATGTTTTTGAGGGGTTAAATGGCAATGGGCCACTGATCTCACACCACATTTACATACCTAGTGATGCGACACATCAAATTCAGATCACTCCAGCCTGGCCCAAACAGGTTCTGGGCATCAGAACTGGCATCAAAGTGGGCACACAGCCAATTTTCACAGATTTGAATAAGTAACTGGTGTTTTTGAGGGGTTAAATGGCTTTGGGCCACTGATCTCACACCACATTTACATACCTAGTGATGCCACACATCATATTCAGATCACTCCAGCCTGGCCCAAACAGGTTCTGGGCATCAGAACTGGCATCAAAGTGGGCAAAAACCCAGTTTTACAGATTTGAATAAGTAACTGGTGTTTTTGAGGGGTTAAATGGCTTTGGGCCACTGATCTCACACCACATTTACATACCTAGTGATGCCACACATCAAATTCAGATCACTCCAGCCTGGCCAAAACAGGTTCTGGGCCTCAGAACTGGCATCAAAGTGGGCAGAACCCCAGTTTTCACAGATTTGAATAAGTAACTGGTGTTTTTGAGGGGTTAAATGGCTTTGGGCCACTGATCTCACACCACATTTACATACCTAGTGATGCCACACATCATATTCAGATCACTCCAGCCTGGCCCAAACAGGTTCTGGGCATCAGAACTGGCATCAAAGTGGGCACACAGCCAATTTTCACAGATTTGAATAAACAACTGGTGTTTTTGAGGAGTTAAATGGCTTTGGGCCACTGATCTCACACCACATTTACATACCTAGTGATGACGCACATCAAATTCAGATCACTCCAGCCTGGCCCAAACAGGTTCTGGGCATCAGAACTGGCATCAAAGTGGGCAAAAACCCAGTTTTCACAGATTTGAATAAGTAACTGATGTTTTTGAGGGGTTAAATGGCTTTGGGCCACTGATCTCACACCACATTTACATACCTAGTGATGCCACACATCAAATTCAGATCACTTCAGCCTGGCCCAAACAGGTTCTGGGCATCAGAACTGGCATCAAAGTGGGCACACAGCCAATTTTCACAGATTTGAATAAGTAACTGGTGTTTTTGAGGGGTTAAATGGCTTTGGGCCACTGATCTCACACCACACTTACATACCTAGTGATGCCACACATCAAATTCAGATCCCTACAGCCTGGCCCAAACAGGTTCTGGGCATCAGAACTGGCATCAAAGTGGGCAAAAACCCAGTTTTACAGATTTGAATAAGTAACTGGTGTTTTTGAGGGGTTAAATGGCTTTGGGCTACTGATCTCACACCACATTTACATACCTAGTGATGACACACATCAAATTCAGATCACTCCAGCCTGGCCCAAACAGGTTCTGGGTATCAGAACTGGCATCAAAGTGGGCAACAACCCAGTTTTACAGATTTGAATAAGTAACTGGTGTTTTTGAGGGGTTAAATGGCTTTGGGCCACTGATCTCACACCATTTATACATACCTAGTGATGCCACACATCAAATTCAGATCACTCCAGCCTGGCCCAAACAGGTTCTGGGCATCAGAACTGGCATCAAAGTGGGCAAAAACCCAGTTTTACAGATTTGAATAAGTAACTGGTGTTTTTGAGGGGTTAAATGGCTTTGGGCCACTGATCTCACACCACTTATACATACCTAGTGATGCCACACATCAAATTCAGATCACTCCAGCCTGGCCCAAACAGGTTCTGGGCATCAGAACTGGCATCAAAGTGGGCACACAGCCAATTTTCACAGATTTGAATAAGTAACTGGTGTTTTTGAGGGGTTAAATGGCTTTGGGCCACTGATCTCACACCACATTTACATACCTAGTGATGCCACACATCATATTCAGATCACTCCAGCCTGGCCCAAACAGGTTCTGGGCATCAGAACTGGCATCAAAGTGGGCACACAGCCAATTTTCACAGATTTGAATAAGTAACTGGTGTTTTTGAGGGGTTAAATGGCTTTGGGCCACTAACCTCACACCACATTTACATACCTAGTGATGCCACACATCAAATTCAGATCACTCAAGCCTGGCCCAAACAGGTTCTGGGCATCAGAACTGGCATCAAAGTGGGCACACAGCCAATTTTCACAGTTTTGAATAAGTAACTGGTGTTTTTGAGGGGTTAAATGGCTTTGGGCCACTGATCTCACACCACACTTACATACCTAGTGATGCCACACATCAAATTCAGATCACTACAGCCTGGCCCAAACAGGTTCTGGGCATCAGAACTGGCATCAAAGTGGGCAAAAACCCAGTTTTACAGATTTGAATAAGTAACTGGTGTTTTTGAGGGGTTAAATGGCTTTGGGCCACTGATCTCACACCACATTTACATACCTAGTGATGACACACATCAAATTCAGATCACTCCAGCCTTGCCCAAACAGGTTCTGGGCATCAGAACTGGCATCAAAGTGGGCAAAAACCCAGTTTTACAGATTTGAATAAGTAACTGGTGTTTTTGAGGGGTTAAATGGCTTTGGGCCACTGATCTCACACCACTTATACATACCTAGTGATGCCACACATCAAATTCAGATCACTCCAGCCTGGCCCAAACAGGTTCTGGGCATCAGAACTGGCATCAAAGTGGGCACACAGCCAATTTTCACAGATTTGAATAAGTAACTGGTGTTTTTGAGGGGTTAAATGGCTTTGGGCCACTGATCTCACACCACATTTACATACCTAGTGATGCCACACATCATATTCAGATCACTCCAGCCTGGCCCAAACAGGTTCTGGGCATCAGAACTGGCATCAAAGTGGGCACACATTCAAATCTGTGAAAATTGGCTAAGTAACTGGTGTTTTTGAGGGGTTAAATGGCTTTGGGCCACTGATCTCACACCACATTTACATACCTAGTGATGACACACATCAAATTCAGATCACTCCAGCCTGGCCCAAACAGGTTCTGGGCATCAGAACTGGCATCAAAGTGGGCAAAAACCCAGTTTTACAGATTTGAATAAGTAACTGGTGTTTTTGAGGGGTTAAATGGCTTTGGGCCACTGATCTCACACCACATTTACATACCTAGTGATGACACACATCAAATTCAGATCACTCCAGCCTGGCCCAAACAGGTTCTGGGCATCAGAACTGGCATCAAAGTGGGCAAAAACCCAGTTTTACAGATTTGAATAAGTAACTGGTGTTTTTGAGGGGTTAAATGGCTTTCGGCCACTGATCTCACACCACATTTACATACCTAGTGATGCCACACATCAAATTCAGATCACTCCAGCCTGGCCAAAACAGGTTCTGGGCCTCAGAACTGGCATCAAAGTGGGCAGAACCCCAGTTTTCACAGATTTGAATAAGTAACTGGTGTTTTTGAGGGGTTAAATGGCTTTGGGCCACTGATCTCACACCACACTTACATACCTAGTGATGCCACACATCAAATTCAGATCACTCCAGCCTGGCCCAAACAGGTTCTGGGCATCAGAACTGGCATCAAAGTGGGCAGAACCCCAGTTTTCACAGATTTGAATAAGTAACTGGTGTTTTTGAGGGGTTAAATGGCTTTGGGCCACTGATCTCACACCACATTTACATACCTAGTGATGCCACACATCAAATTCAGATCACTCCAGCCCGGCCCAAACAGGTTCTGGGCATCAGAACTGGCATCAAAGTGGGCACACAGCCAATTTTCACAGATTTGAATAAGTAACTGATGTTTTTGAGGGGTTAAATGGCGTTGAGCCACTGATCTCACACCACATTTACATACCTAGTGATGCGACAAATCAAATTCAGATCACTCCAGCCTGGCCCAAACAGGTTCTGGGCATCAGAACTGGCATCAAAGTGGGCACACAGCCAATTTTCACAGATTTGAATAAGTAACTGGTGTTTTTGAGGGGTTAAATGGCTTTGGGCCACTGATCTCACACCACATTTACATACCTAGTGATGCCACACATCAAATTCAGATCACTCCAGCCTGGCCCAAACAGGTTCTGGGCATCAGAACTGGCATCAAAGTGGGCAAAACCCCAGTTTTCACAGATTTGAATAAGTAACCAGTGTTTTTGAGGGGTTAAATGGCTTTAAGCCACTGATCTCACACCACATTTACATACCTAGTGATGCCACACATAAAATACAGATCACTTTAGCCTGGCCCAAACAGGTTCTGGGCATCAGAACTGGCATCAAAGTGGGCAAAACCCCAGTTTTCACAGATTTGAATAAGTAACCAGTGTTTTTGAGGGGTTAAATGGCTTTGGGCCACTGATCTCACACCACATTTACATACCTAGTGATGCCACACATCATATTCAGATCACTCCAGCCTGGCCCAAACAGGTTCTGGGCATCAGAACTGGCATCAAAGTGGGCACACAGCCAATTTTCACAGATTTGAATAAGTAACTGGTGTTTTTGAGGGGTTAAATGGCTTTGGGCCACTAACCTCACACCACATTTACATACCTAGTGATGCCACACATCAAATTCAGATCACTCAAGCCTGGCCCAAACAGGTTCTGGGCATCAGAACTGGCATCAAAGTGGGCACACAGCCAATTTTCACAGTTTTGAATAAGTAACTGGTGTTTTTGAGGGGTTAAATGGCTTTGGGCCACTGATCTCACACCACATTTACATACCTAGTGATGACACACATCAAATTCAGATCACTCCAGCCTTGCCCAAACAGGTTCTGGGCATCAGAACTGGCATCAAAGTGGGCAAAAACCCAGTTTTACAGATTTGAATAAGTAACTGGTGTTTTTGAGGGGTTAAATGGCTTTGGGCCACTGATCTCACACCACATTTACATACCTAGTGATGACACACATCAAATTCAGATCACTCCAGCCTGGCCCAAACAGGTTCTGGGCATCAGAACTGGCATCAAAGTGGGCAAAAACCCAGTTTTACAGATTTGAATAAGTAACTGGTGTTTTTGAGGGGTTAAATGGCTTTGGGCCACTGATCTCACACCACATTTACATACCTAGTGATGACACACATCAAATTCAGATCACTCCAGCCTGGCCCAAACAGGTTCTGGGCATCAGAACTGGCATCAAAGTGGGCAAAAACCCAGTTTTACAGATTTGAATAAGTAACTGGTGTTTTTGAGGGGTTAAATGGCTTTCGGCCACTGATCTCACACCACATTTACATACCTAGTGATGCCACACATCAAATTCAGATCACTCCAGCCTGGCCAAAACAGGTTCTGGGCCTCAGAACTGGCATCAAAGTGGGCAGAACCCCAGTTTTCACAGATTTGAATAAGTAACTGGTGTTTTTGAGGGGTTAAATGGCTTTGGGCCACTGATCTCACACCACACTTACATACCTAGTGATGCCACACATCAAATTCAGATCACTCCAGCCTGGCCCAAACAGGTTCTGGGCATCAGAACTGGCATCAAAGTGGGCAGAACCCCAGTTTTCACAGATTTGAATAAGTAACTGGTGTTTTTGAGGGGTTAAATGGCTTTGGGCCACTGATCTCACACCACATTTACATACCTAGTGATGCCACACATCAAATTCAGATCACTCCAGCCCGGCCCAAACAGGTTCTGGGCATCAGAACTGGCATCAAAGTGGGCACACAGCCAATTTTCACAGATTTGAATAAGTAACTGATGTTTTTGAGGGGTTAAATGGCGTTGAGCCACTGATCTCACACCACATTTACATACCTAGTGATGCCACACATCAAATTCAGATCACTCCAGCCTGGCCCAAACAGGTTCTGGGCATCAGAACTGGCATCAAAGTGGGCAAAACCCAAGTTTTCACAGATTTGAATAAGTAACCAGTGTTTTTGAGGGGTTAAATGGCTTTGGGCCACTGATCTCACACCACATTTACATACCTAGTGATGCCACACATAAAATACAGATCACTTTAGCCTGGCCCAAACAGGTTCTGGGCATCAGAACTGGCATCAAAGTGGGCAAAACCCCAGTTTTCACAGATTTGAATAAGTAACCAGTGTTTTTGAGGGGTTAAATGGCTTTGGGCCACTGATCTCACACCACATTTACATACCTAGTGATGCCACACATCAAATTCAGATCACTCCAGCCTGGCCCAAACAGGTTCTGGGCATCAGAACTGGCATCAAAGTGGGCAAAAACCCAGTTTTACAGATTTGAATAAGTAACTGGTGTTTTTGAGGGGTTAAATGGCTTTCGGCCACTGATCTCACACCACATTTACATACCTAGTGATGCCACACATCAAATTCAGATCACTCCAGCCTGGCCAAAACAGGTTCTGGGCCTCAGAACTGGCATCAAAGTGGGCAGAACCCCAGTTTTCACAGATTTGAATAAGTAACTGGTGTTTTTGAGGGGTTAAATGGCTTTGGGCCACTGATCTCACACCACACTTACATACCTAGTGATGCCACACATCAAATTCAGATCACTCCAGCCTGGCCCAAACAGGTTCTGGGCATCAGAACTGGCATCAAAGTGGGCAGAACCCCAGTTTTCACAGATTTGAATAAGTAACTGGTGTTTTTGAGGGGTTAAATGGCTTTGGGCCACTGATCTCACACCACATTTACATACCTAGTGATGCCACACATCAAATTCAGATCACTCCAGCCCGGCCCAAACAGGTTCTGGGCATCAGAACTGGCATCAAAGTGGGCACACAGCCAATTTTCACAGATTTGAATAAGTAACTGATGTTTTTGAGGGGTTAAATGGCGTTGAGCCACTGATCTCACACCACATTTACATACCTAGTGATGCCACACATCAAATTCAGATCACTCCAGCCTGGCCCAAACAGGTTCTGGGCATCAGAACTGGCATCAAAGTGGGCAAAACCCAAGTTTTCACAGATTTGAATAAGTAACCAGTGTTTTTGAGGGGTTAAATGGCTTTGGGCCACTGATCTCACACCACATTTACATACCTAGTGATGCCACACATAAAATACAGATCACTTTAGCCTGGCCCAAACAGGTTCTGGGCATCAGAACTGGCATCAAAGTGGGCAAAACCCCAGTTTTCACAGATTTGAATAAGTAACCAGTGTTTTTGAGGGGTTAAATGGCTTTGGGCCACTGATCTCACACCACATTTACATACCTAGTGATGCCACACATCAAATTCAGATCACTCCAGCCTGTTTGGGCCAGGCTGGAGTGATCTGAATTTGATGTGTGACATCACTAGGTATGTTAATGTGGTGTGAGATCAGTGGCCCAAAGCCATTTAACCCCTCAAAAACACCAGTTACTTATTCAAATCTGTAAAACTGGGTTTTTGCCCACTTTGATGCCAGTTCTGATGCCCAGAACCTGTTTGGGCCAGGCTGGAGTGATCTGAATTTGATGTGTGGCATCACTAGGTATGTAAATGTGGTGTGAGATCAGTGGCCCAAAGCCATTTAACCCCTCAAAAACACCAGTTACTTATTCAAATCTGTAAAACTGGGTTTTTGCCCACTTTGATGCCAGTTCTGATGCCCAGAACCTGTTTGGGCCAGGCTGGAGTGATCTGAATTTGATGTGTGGCATCACTAGGTATGTAAATGTGGTGTGAGATCAGTGGCTCAAAGCCATTTAACCCCTCAAAAACACCAGTTACTTATTCAAATCTGTGAAAACTGGGTTTTTTCCCACTTTGATGCCAGTTCTGATGCCCAGAACCTGTTTGGGCCAGGCTGGAGTGATCTGAATTTGATGTGTGGCATCACTAGGTATGTAAATGTGGTGTGATATCAGTGGCCCAAAGCCATTTAACCCCTCAAAAACACTGGTTACTTATTCAAATCTGTGAAAACTGGGTTTTTGCCCACTTTGATGCCAGTTCTGATGCCCAGAACCTGTTTGGGCCAGGCTAAAGTGATCTGTATTTTATGTGTGTTATCACTAGGTATGTAAATGTGGTGTGAGATCAGTGGCCCAAAGCCATTTAACCCCTCAAAAACACTGGTTACTTATTCAAATCTGTGAAAACTGGGGTTTTGCCCACTTTGATGCCAGTTCTGATGCCCAGAACCTGTTTGGGCCAGGCTAAAGTGATCTGAATTTGATGTGTGTCATCACTAGGTATGTAAATGTGGTGTGAGATCAGTGGCCCAAAGCCATTTAACCCCTCAAAAACACTGGTTACTTATTCAAAGCTGTGAAAACTGGGGTTTTGCCCACTTTGATCCCAGTTCTGATGCCCAGAACCTGTTTGGGCCAGGCTAAAATGATCTGAATTTGATGTGCGACATCACTAGGTATGTAAATGTGGTGTGAGATCAGTGGCCCAAAGCCATTTAACCCCTCAAAAACACTGGTTACTTATTCAAATCTGTGAAAACTGGTTTTTTGCCCACTTTGATGCCAGTTCTGATGCCCAGAACCTGTTTGGGCCAGGCTGGAGTGATCTGAATTTGATGTGTGGCATCACTAGGTATGTAAATGTGGTGTGAGATCAGTGGCCCAAAGCCATTTAACCCCTCAAAAACACTGGTTACTTATTCAAATCTGTGAAAACTGGGGTTTTGCCCACTTTGATGCCAGTTCTGATGCCCAGAACCTGTTTGGGCCAGGCTGGAGTGATCTGAATTTGATGTGTGGCATCACTAGGTATGTAAATGTGGTGTGAGATCAGTGGCCCAAAGCCATTTAACCCCTCAAAAACACTGGTTACTTATTCAAATCTGTGAAAACTGGGTTTTTGCCCACTTTGATGCCAGTTCTGATGCCCAGATCCTGTTTGGGCCAGGCTGGAGTGATCTGAATTTGATGTGTGGCATCACTAGGTATGTAAATGTGGTGTGAGATCAGTGGCCCAAAGCCATTTAACCCCTCAAAAACACCAGTTAGTTATTCAAATCTGTGAAAACCGGGGTTTTGCCCACTTTGATGCCAGTTCTGATGCCCAGAACCTGTTTGGGCCAGGCTAAAGTGATCTGAATTTGATGTGCGACATCACTAGGTATGTAAATGTGGTGTAAGATCAGTGGCCCAAAGCCATTTAACCCCTCAAAAACACTGGTTACTTATTCAAATCTGTGAAAACTGGGTTTTTGCCCACTTTGATGCCAGTTCTGATGCCCAGAACCTGTTTGGGCCAGGCTGGAGTGATCTGAATTTGATGTGTGGCATCACTAGGTATGCAAATGTGGTGTGAGATCAGTGGCCCAAAGCCATTTAACCCCTCAAAAACACAAGTTACTTATTCAAATCTGTGAAAACTGGGGTTTTGCCCACTTTGATGCCAGTTCTGATGCCCAGAACCTGTTTGGGCCAGGCTAAAGTGATCTGAATTTGATGTGCGACATCACTAGGTATGTAAATGTGGTGTGAGATCAGTGGCCCAAAGCCATTTAACCCCTCAAAAACACTGGTTACTTATTCAAATCTGTGAAAACTGGGTTTTTGCCCACTTTGATGCCAGTTCTGATGCCCAGAACCTGTTTGGGCCAGGCTGGAGTGATCTGAATTTGATGTGTGGCATCACTAGGTATGTAAATGTGGTGTGATATCAGTGGCCCAAAGCCATTTAACCCCTCAAAAACACTTGTTACTTATTCAAATCTGTGAAAACTGGGATTTTGCCCACTTTGATGCCAGTTCTGATTCCCAGAACCTGTTTGGGCCAGGCTAAAGTGATCTGAATTTGATGTGCGACATCACTAGTTATGTAAATGTGGTGTGAGATCAGTGGCCCAAAGCCATTTAACCCCTCAAAAACACTGGTTACTTATTCAAATCTGTGCAAACTGGGTTTTTGCCCACTTTGATGCCAGTTCTGATGCCCAGAACCTGTTTGGGCCAGGCTGGAGTGATCTGAATTTGATGTGTGGCATCACTAGGTATGTAAATGTGGTGTGAGATCAGTGGCCCAAAGCCATTTAACCCCTCAAAAACACTGGTTACTTATTCAAATCTGTGAAAACTGGGGTTTTGCCCACTTTGATGCCAGTTCTGATGCCCAGATCCTGTTTGGGCCAGGCTAAAGTGATCTGGATTTGATGTGTGGCATCACTAGGTATGTAAATGTGGTGTGAGATCAGTGGCCCAAAGCCATTTAACCCCTCAAAAACACCAGTTACTTATTCAAATCTGTGAAAATTGGCTGTGTGCCCACTTTGATGCCAGTTCTGATGCCCAGAACCCCTTTGGGCCAGGCTGGAGTGATCTGAATTTGATGTGTGGCATCACTAGGTATGTAAATGTGGTGTGAGATCAGTGGCCCAAAGCCATTTAACCCCTCAAAAACACTGGTTACTTATTCAAATCTGTGAAAACTGGGGTTTTGCCCACTTTGATGCCAGTTCTGATGCCCAGATCCTGTTTGGGCCAGGCTAAAGTGATCTGGATTTGATGTGTGGCATCACTAGGTATGTAAATGTGGTGTGAGATCAGTGGCCCAAAGCCATTTAACCCCTCAAAAACACCAGTTACTTATTCAAATCTGTGAAAATTGGCTGTGTGCCCACTTTGATGCCAGTTCTGATGCCCAGAACCCCTTTGGGCCAGGCTGGAGTGATCTGAATTTGATGTGTGGCATCACTAGGTATGTAAATGTGGTGTGAGATCAGTGGCCCAAAGCCATTTAACCCCTCAAAAACACTGGTTACTTATTCAAATCTGTGAAAACTGGGGTTTTGCCCACTTTGATGCCAGTTCTGATGCCCAGATCCTGTTTGGGCCAGGCTAAAGTGATCTGGATTTGATGTGTGGCATCACTAGGTATGTAAATGTGGTGTGAGATCAGTGGCCCAAAGCCATTTAACCCCTCAAAAACACCAGTTACTTATTCAAATCTGTGAAAATTGGCTGTGTGCCCACTTTGATGCCAGTTCTGATGCCCAGATCCCCTTTGGGCCAGGCTGGAGTGATCTGAATTTGATGTGTGGCATCACTAGGTATGTAAATGTGGTGTGAGATCAGTGGCCCAAAGCCATTTAACCCCTCAAAAACACTGGTTACTTATTCAAATCTGTGAAAATTGGCTGTGTGCCCACTTTGATGCCAGTTCTGATGCCCAGAACCCCTTTGGGCCAGGCTGGAGACACTTGAGTTTGATTAGAGGCATCACTAGATATGCAATTTTGGTGTTAGATTAGTGGCCCAAAGCCATTTAACCCTTTCACTAACATACTTCGGTGCCCACTTTGATGCCCATTTTTTTGCCAGTTTTTGTAATCTTCGCAGCTGGTTTTGAGTGTATGTATATTAGGGCTCATCAGTGCATTGTATTTTGTTATTGTGATGTGTCATTTTTGTTGATAAATGCATAAAAAACTGAAAAAACTAAATTGCCGAATAAGAAACTGACGAATAAGAAACCAACTTCAGCCCTGAATAAGAAACTGGACGAATAAGAAACCAACTTCAGCATCGTGCTGCTTAGTGTAGTTTTGATAAAAATCACTGATTAATCAGCAGTAGATCATCATTAGATGACTATTTGGAGCTATTCTGTTAGATTCTGTTGGAGTTTCTAATTCTTTCTATTCTAGCTATCAATTATCCTATCATATTTTGGTTTCTCCTTTAAAAAACGCATTAACAAAAACGCCATACGTTTTTTGGGCCACAAGCTGCGACCACAGGATAAAAAGATGCACGAAGATGCAAGATACACTCAAGATGCAGCATGCGGACATAGCCTAATACTTTGCTGGGTATATTACCATCGCATTACCTTATGTTATCCATATTCTTCCCACCTTACAATATAAGGCTAGCCCTGCTAAATATAATTTGGTGCCATCTGTTCTAATGCTAATTAATATTCTTCTTTCATGCTACGTCAGCTGTTCATACCTATATGGTACGAGCTGTATAATTCTTTACCTGGTGATCTACTCTGCATTAACTGATCTTCTGTTTTCATGTCCTGTATACTCAACAATGTTTACATATATTATACTTTTAGGATCGCTACTTCCAATAGGTGGCGCTGTGCTAGAGTTTGTCTCCTTTACTGGAGAGACAATTTGAATATTTACATATATTTTTGAAATTTGTGTTTGTTTTTTTAATGACATTCATTATTTCATTATTTTCCTTTTTGTGACACTAAGGGACTTGAAGCAATATTCCCTAGTCAGCTTGTATAGTTCTTTGGAATATATGGTATAGTGTTGCACTGATAGGCATGCTCTTGTAGGTTGTCTAAGGCTGCTTTCACACATCCGTTTTTTTTCTGTCATGCACAATCCAGCGAAGTGCGGATAAAACTGATCTGGCGCCGGATCAATTTTATTTCCCACTAGCTGTAGTACCTGGGTGTTGCCCGGGATTGTAACTGTCTCTATGTCTGTCTCTTTCGTTGTATGTCGGTTTCTATCTCTCGGTCTGTATTTGCATCAGTCTGTCTCTATCTCTGTGTCTGTCTCTTTCCCCGTCTCCCCACCGACATCATATTACCTCACACAGAAGCTTCTTATACTAACAGTTTATTTTGTTCCTATAGCAACCACTGACAGTTGCCATTAATAGCCTGTGGCTCCTACCTCCATTCAGTTTAATGGAGGCAGGATTTTAGAGAGTAACCGTAAAACGCAGGGGTTAAATTTTCCCGTCAAAACATAGTCTATGATGTTCCCCGAGTCACATGAGGAGTCTGTGCAAAATTTTGTGATTGTAAATGCGACGGTGCGGATTTCTTTAGTGGACATACATACATACATACAGCTTTATATATTAGATTGACTTGTATTAGCTCTGGATTGTGCCGGATGGCCTTGTGTTGCATTTGGCATCTGCCGGATCCGGCAAAATGTCTTCGCCCGCCTGCTAGAAAGGACGCAGCATGGAATGTTTTTTTGACAACGGCAAAAAAAAACAGACCACGCCGGATCTGGCGCCAACCGGCATGTTGTATAATGGAATCCTATATGACTGAATGCGTTTTATTAAACGGAGCATGATCAGTATCACAACGGATCCGTTGAAAAACGGAAGAAACGGATGGAAAAAAATGATGCGGCAGATCAGTTTTTTTCGACGGATCCATCGCATTAGTTTTTCTACCGGATTGTGCCTGATGGCAAAAAACTGATGTGTGAAAGTAGCCTAAGCGGACACCAGTTAGCCCCCCAGCTGCCAGGGAAACCAAGAATGACATGGTGCAGATAGGCTGACACAGGAAGCTTCTTCTCCTGGAAGCACCTTACATTCTGGGGTGCACGGACAGAACATGCATCAGCCGCAATGCTTGGCTTGTTAACAACTACAATGTATCCAGATCTGGGCAATGCTTTAAGTGGGAAAAACCCAACCTGATCTGTGCAATCCCACCATATAAAAAAAGTGACCCCAGCCTAATCTGTGCATCCCCGCCGTTGTGACCTCGGCCTGATCTGTGCAATCCTGCCATATGGCAGCACCCCACTATTAAAGTGCAGGTAATTAAGGGGAAAGCTTTAGTCTGAGCTAAAAATAAGCATAGTCTCTGCTGTATCCTCCCCTGACTTGATGCATACCAGTAGACCAATACAGGCACTGCATTGGTGGTGACACAGAACACATGCCCCAGCAGTGCTGCCCCAGGTATAGGGGCAGAGCCGTGTACTGAGCCCCCTCGGCCCCCCAGGTATCGGGGCAGAACCGTGTACTGAGCCCCCTCGGCCCCCCAGGTATCGGGGCAGAGCCGTGTACTGAGCCCCCTCGGCCCCCCAGGTATCGGGGCAGAGCCGTGTACTGAGCCCCCTCGGCCCCCCAGGTATCGGGGCAGAACCGTGTACTGAGCCCCCTCGGCCCCCCAGGTATCGGGGCAGAACCGTGTACTGAGCCCCCTCGGCCCCCCAGGTATCGGGGCAGAGCCGTGTACTGAGCCCCCTCGGCCCCCCAGGTATCGGGGCAGAGCCGTGTACTGAGCCCCCTCGGCCCCCCAGGTATCGGGGCAGAGCCGTGTACTGAGCCCCCTCGGCCCCCCAGGTATCGGGGCAGAGCCGTGTACTGAGCCCCCTCGGCCCCCCAGGTATCGGGGCAGAGCCGTGTACTGAGCCCCCTCGGCCCCCCAGGTATCGGGGCAGAGCCGTGTACTGAGCCCCCTCGGCCCCCCAGGTATCGGGGCAGAGCCGTGTACTGAGCCCCCTCGGCCCCCCAGGTATCGGGGCAGAGCCGTGTACTGAGCCCCCTCGGCCCCCCAGGTATCGGGGCAGAGCCGTGTACTGAGCCCCCTCGGCCCCCCAGGTATCGGGGCAGAGCCGTGTACTGAGCCCCCTCGGCCCCCCAGGTATCGGGGCAGAGCCGTGTACTGAGCCCCCTCGGCCCCCCAGGTATCGGGGCAGAGCCGTGTACTGAGCCCCCTCGGCCCCCCAGGTATCGGGGCAGAGCCGTGTACTGAGCCCCCTCGGCCCTAGCCATCTACCACTGACACCACAATAGCTGTCACACAGGCAAAATGAACCCTTATAACAGGCCACTGACTGGTGGAGTGACGTGTCAATCACAGCAGCACCTAGTCTATAACTGCAATTGCTATTGGCCACCATCCTCGCCGGTAAAGGCGGGACTAAGGGCGGGCACAGCCATTCGCTCCGCTATCTGTCACTCAAGAAGAGGCGGAATGTTAGCACCGTAGAAACGTAATTGGAAGCCAATGCTGCCTGTCATATGCCACACCCTTACCGGGAGATTCGGTGCCGGTGCATTGCTACTACCGTTGCCCCCCTTCCACCCTTTATGCCATTTCTAATATTCGTCCGTTACCTTCCTTCCATCAGCCGGTCTCAGTGACCCGAATCCCACAGTCCCCGGTCCATGTCGGCGGTGCGTTCTGAAGCCCGGGCTGCTCAGCAGTGTGATGCTGCGATAGTCCTGCAGGAAATATGCTGACATTCACACCTCGCCCGCCCCCGGGTCACCTGAGACCGTGCACTGCTCTCCCGGCTGCAGTATCCCCGCGCCACAGACATACGTACCCAGGACACCGCCCCCTTTCGGGTGTTCTGTCGCCTCCGCTTCCCGTCTCACCCGCTTTTCTCCGGTGTTGTTTCCGTCGCCCGAATGTTCGGACAAAGACCCGTCACGTGACGACGCCCGAGGGCTGAGACTGTCTTAAAGGGGCCGCGCCTAAGGGGGGTGTGCAGACACCCGGAGGAGTGGCGTGCCTGTGCGAAAGGCATGTGGTGACCCGGGTGGGGGATACTGGCACAGTACAGGGCCAACGTTTTATCCTGCAAATCGGCAACACTAACGTGCAGAAACCCCACAATATAATACATCATCTGTGTGCAATGTAGGGTGAGACCAGGCCTGCAGAAATGGGGGTGTGTGCTGCCACTGGGCAGACATGGGGGTGTGTGCTGGCACTGGGCAGACATGAGGAATGTGCTGCCACTGGGCAGACATGGGGGTGTGTGCTGGCACTGGGCAGACATGGGGGTGTGTGCTGCCACTGGGCAGACATGGGGGTGTGTGCTGGCACTGGGCAGACATGGGGGTGTGTGCTGGCACTGGGCAGACATGGGGGTGTGTGCTGGCACTGGGCAGACATGGGGGTGTGTGCTGGCACTGGGCAGACATGGGGGTGTGTGCTGCCACTGGGCAGACATGGGGGTGTGTGCTGCCACTGGGCAGACATGGGGGTGTGTGCTGCCACTGGGCAGACATGGGGGTGTGTGCTGCCACTGGGCAGACATGGGGGTGTGTGCTGGCACTGGGCAGACATGGGGGTATGTGCTGGCACTGGGCAGACATGGGGGTGTGTGCTGCCACTGGGCAGACATGGGGGTGTGTGCTGCCACTGGGCAGACATGGGGGTATGTGCTGGCACTGGGCAGACATGGGGGTGTGTGCTGGCACTGGGCAGACATGGGGGTGTGTGCTGCCACTGGGCAGACATGGGGGTGTGTGCTGGCACTGGGCAGACATGGGGGTGTGTGCTGCCACTGGGCAGACATGGGGGTGTGTGCTGCCACTGGGCAGACATGGGGGTGTGTGCTGCCACTGGGCAGACATGGGGGTGTGTGCTGGCACTGGGCAGACATGGGGGGGTGTGCTGGCACTGGGCAGACATGGGGGTGTGTGCTGCCACTGGGCAGACATGGGGGTGTGTGCTGGCACTGGGCAGACATGGGGGTGTGTGCTGGCACTGGGCAGACATGGGGGTGTGTGCTGGCACTGGGCAGACATGGGGGTGTGTGCTGGCACTGGGCAGACATGGGGGTGTGTGCTGGCACTGGGCAGACATGGGGGTGTGTGCTGCCACTGGGCAGACATGGGGGTGTGTGCTGCCACTGGGCAGACATGGGGGGTGTGTGCTGCCACTGGGCAGACATGGGGGTGTGTGCTGGCACTGGGCAGACATGGGGGTATGTGCTGGCACTGGGCAGACATGGGGGTGTGTGCTGCCACTGGGCAGACATGGGGGTGTGTGCTGCCACTGGGCAGACATGGGGGTGTGTGCTGGCACTGGGCAGACATGGGGGTGTGTGCTGGCACTGGGCAGACATGGGGGTGTGTGCTGGCACTGGGCAGACATGGGGGTGTGTGCTGGCACTGGGCAGACATGGGGGTGTGTGCTGCCACTGGGCAGACATGGGGGTGTGTGCTGCCACTGGGCAGACATGGGGGTGTGTGCTGCCACTGGGCAGACATGGGGGTGTGTGCTGGCACTGGGCAGACATGGGGGTATGTGCTGGCACTGGGCAGACATGGGGGTGTGTGCTGCCACTGGGCAGACATGGGGGTGTGTGCTGCCACTGGGCAGACATGGGGGTGTGTGCTGGCACTGGGCAGACATGGGGGTGTGTGCTGGCACTGGGCAGACATGGGGGTGTGTGCTGCCACTGGGCAGACATGGGGGTGTGTGCTGCCACTGGGCAGACATGGGGGTGTGTGCTGGCACTGGGCAGACATGGGGGGGTGTGCTGGCACTGGGCAGACATGGGGGTGTGTGCTGCCACTGGGCAGACATGGGGGTGTGTGCTGGCACTGGGCAGACATGGGGGTGTGTGCTGCCACTGGGCAGACATGGGGGTGTGTGCTGGCACTGGGCAGACATGGGGGTGTGTGCTGGCACTGGGCAGACATGGGGGTGTGTGCTGCCACTGGGCAGACATGGGGGTGTGTGCTGGCACTGGGCAGACATGGGGGGGTGTGCTGGCACTGGGCAGACATGGGGGTGTGTGCTGGCACTGGGCAGACATGGGGGTGTGTGCTGGCACTGGGCAGACATGGGGGTGTGTGCTGCCACTGGGCAGACATGGGGGTGTGTGCTGGCACTGGGCAGACATGGGGGTGTGTGCTGGCACTGGGCAGACATGGGGGTGTGTGCTGGCACTGGGCAGACATGGGGGGGTGTGCTGCCACTGGGCAGACATGGGGGTATGTGCTGGCACTGGGCAGACATGGGTGTGTGTGCTGGCACTGGGCAGACATGGGTGTGTGTGCTGGCACTGGGCAGACATGGGGGTGTGTGCTGGCACTGGGCAGACATGGGTGTGTGTGCTGGCACTGGGCAGACATGGGGGGGTGTGCTGGCACTGGGCGGACATGGGGGTATGTGCTGGCACTGGGCAGACATGGGGGTATGTGCTGGCACTGGGCAGACATGAGGAATGTGCTGGCACTGGACAGACATGGGTGTGTGTGCTGGCACTGGGTGGACATGGGGGTATGTGCTGGCACTGGGCAGACATGAGGAATGTGCTGGCACTGGACAGACATGGGGGTATGTGCTGGCACTGGGCGGACATGGGGGTATGTGCTGGCACTGGGCAGACATGGGGGTATGTGCTGGCACTGGGCAGACATGAGGAATGTGCTGGCACTGGACAGACATGGGTGTGTGTGCTGGCACTGGACAGACATGGGGGTATGTGCTGGCACTGGACAGACATGGGGGTGTGTGCTGGAACTGGGCAGACATGGGGGTGTATGCTGGCACTAGCTACACTGGGCATACATGGGAGTATATGCTGCCACTGGCTACACTTGGCATACATTGGGGTATGTGCTGGAACTGGGCAGACATTGAGTTATGTACTGACACTGGTTACACTGGTCAGACATGGGGGTATGTGCTGGTACTGGTTACACTGGTCAAACATGGGGGTTTGTGCTGGCACTGGGTACACAGCAGATCTTGGGCTATGTGCTGGTACTGGCTACACTGGGTGTATATCAGGGTATATGCTGGCACGAGCAGCATTGGGTATACATCAGGGTAATGTGATGGCACTGGCTACACTGGGCACATATCGGGCTATATGCTGACACTGAGCAGTCATCGGACTGTCCTGGCACTGGCTACTCTGGACATACATAGGAGTATGAACTGGCACTAGCTACACTGGGCAGATATTGTGCTATGTGCTGGCATTTGCTATACTGGGCATACATTGGGCTATGCTTGCACTGGCTACACTGAGGAGATATGGGGCTATCTTGGCACTGGCTACACTGGACATACATCAGTGTATGTGCTGGCACTGGCTAGACTGGGCATACATCGGGGTATGTGCTTGCACTTGCTACACTATGCATACATCGGGGTATGTGCTGGCACTGGCTATACTGAGCATACATCAGGGTATGTGGTGGCACTGGCTATACTGAGCATACATAAGGGTATGTGGTGGCACTGGCTATACTGGGCATACATCGGGGTATGTGCTTGCACTTGCTACACTATGCATACATCGGGGTATGTGCTGGCACTGGCTATACTGAGCATACATCAGGGTATGTGGTGGCACTGGCTATACTGAGCATACATAAGGGTATGTGGTGGCACTGGCTATACTGAGCATACATAAGGGTATGTGGTGGCACTGGCTATACTGAGCATACATAAGGGTATGTGGTGGCACTGGCTATACTGAGCATACATCAGGGTATGTGGTGGCACTGGCTATACTGAGCATACATAAGGGTATGTGGTGGCACTGGCTATACTGAGCATACATCAGGGTATGTGGTGGCACTGGCTATACTGAGCATACATAAGGGTATGTGGTGGCACTGGCTATACTGAGCATACATCAGGGTATGTGGTGGCACTGGCTATACTGAGCATACATCAGGGTATGTGGTGGCACTGGCTATACTGAGCATACATCAGGGTATGTGGTGGCACTGGCTATACTGAGCATACATCAGGGTATGTGGTGGCACTGGCTATACTGAGCATACATAAGGGTATGTGGTGGCACTGGCTATACTGAGCATACATCAGGGTATGTGGTGGCACTGGCTATACTGAGCATACATCAGGGTATGTGGTGGCACTGGCTATACTGAGCATACATCAGGGTATGTGGTGGCACTGGCTATACTGAGCAGATATGGGGCTATTCTGGCACTGGTTACACTACGCAAACATCAGGGTATCTGCTGGCACTGGCGACACTGGGCAGACATTGGGGTATGTGTTGGCATTCGCTACACTGGGCAGATATTGGGGTATATGCTGGCACTCGCTACACTGGGCAAACATTTTAATCATACTGTACAATGTACAAGCATTCATAGTAATTTGTAAGGTGTTTTTCTTTGTCGCTCCATTGGGAGACCCAGACAATTGGGTGTATAGCTTCTGCCTCCGGAGGCCACACAAAGTATTACACTTAAAAGTGTAAACCCCTCCCCTCTGCCTATACACCCCCCCGTGCATCACGGGCTCCTCAGTTTTATGCTTTGTGTTGAAGGAGGCACACATGCACGCAAGCTCCACATTTTAGTCAGCAGCAGCTGCTGACTTTATCGGATGGAAGAAAAGAGGGCCCATAACAGGGCCCCCGGCATGCTCCCTTCTCACCCCACTCTGGTCGGCGGTGCTGTTAAGGTTGAGGTACCCATTGAGGGTACAAAGGCGGGAGCCACATGCTGTTTTCCTTCCCCATCCCTTAGGGGCTCTGGGTGAAGTGGGATCCTAACCGGTCACCAGGCACTGGGACCGTGCTCCCTCCGCAGCCCCTGGGGGAATCTGCTGGACAGGAGACCGGGTATCGTCAGGGACAGGCCCTGCTCCTCTGAGGTACTCTGTGTCCCCTTGGGGACGGCGCATAGAGCGCCTGTGTAATGGACGCTGCAGCAGCTGCTGGGTGTGTTTGTGCGCCGGGACTACCGCGCTGACCGCGCTTGTTTGCCGGCCGCGCTTATAACTTTAGTCCCCGGCTTTTGCGGCCTAGTACCGCATACTCCCGCCCCCGAGCCTGCCAGTCAGGGGTAAGGGCGGGAAGCTGCACTGGACGTCAGCGCTGAGGGCTGGAGCATACTTAGTATCCTCCTCCCCCCTCACTGAGCACCGTGGGGCACCAGATTCCCGCACTTTCTGAGGCACGCCCACGGCTCTCTCCTCTCAGAACGCTGGCAGCCATTCCTATCAGCACTTCTGACGCTGGAGAACCTCAGAGACGAGCTCCACAGCTCTGGGAGGCCCAGGCAGGGAATCTGGTGGTCACACAACCGCTGAGGGCGGTCGGTAAGCCGCACCTGTTACTAGGTGCTGGCCCCCCTGGGTGCCGAAGTGTATATTTATATGCTTATATTGTATACATTTACTCTGTACGGCCGCACTATTGCTTTTGGCTATATACCCTCACTGATTGCTCTAGAGGAGACAACAGCATGTCGTCCGCAAAAAGCAAGGGTGCCAAGGCACAGGCTTACTTTGCAACCTGTACCTCATGTGCGGCTATGCTACCTGCAGGTTCCACCTACCCTCATTGTGTGCAATGCTCGTCCCCGGTGACACTCACTCAGCAGGAGCCTCAGCCACTGGTGGGACCCTCGGCCCAGTTGGAACCACCTGCTGCCACTGTCCAGGTGACAGGGACAGAGTTTGCAGTATTTGCTGACAAACTTTCTGAGTCTATGGATAGATGGTCTGCTAAGATACTAGAAGCTTTGCAGTCCAGACCGGTAACACAGGCCCCGGGCACTATTGAATCATTGCCCCCAGGCCCCCCTCGGTTGGAGCAGCAAAGTGCTCCTGGGGCGACTCATAGGTCCCACGGTGAGGACTCCGACACGGACCGCAGTCCCAGACCGGCTAAGCGGGCTCGCTGGGAGCTTCCCTCGACTTCATCTCACTGTTCAGGGTCTCAGCATGAGGACTCTCTAGAGGATGAAGCGGACGTGGCAGATCAGGGCTCTTGATCCTGACACTGCTCTCAACCTTGATACACCTGAGGGGGACGCCATAGTAAACAACCTTATAGCGTCCATCAATCAGGTGTTAGAACTTTCTCCTCCAGCTCCTCCGATTGAGGAGTCAGTTTCTCAGCAGGAGAAATTCCGCTTTAGGTTTCCCAAACGTACACGGAGTGCGTTTCTTGATCACTCCGACTTCAGAGATACAGTCGAGAAACACCGAGCTTTTCCGGATAAGCGCTTTACTAAGCGCCTTAATGACACACGTTACCCCTTCCCCCCTGACGTAGTCAAGGGTTGGGCTCAGTGTCCCAAGGTGGATCCTCCAGTCTCTAGACTGGCGGCTAGATCCATAGTTGCAGTGGCAGATGGTGCATCACTCAAGAATGCCACTGACAGGCAGATACAGCTCTGGATGAAATCCATCTATGAAGCTATAGGTGCGTCCTTTGCTCCGGCATTCGCAGCCGTCTGGGCACTCCAAGCTATCTCAGCTTGTCAGTCTGAGATTAATGCAGTCACACGTGCCTCTACTCCGCAGGTTGTGTCATTAACCTCTCAGGCGTCGGCGTTTGCGTCCTACGCCATGAATGCTGTCCTGGACTCTGCGAGCCGTACGGCGGTAGCATCCGCCAATTCAGTGGCAGTCCGCAGGGCCATGTGGCTACGTGAATGGAAGGCAGACTCTGCTTCCAAAAAGTTCTTAACCGGTTTGCCATTTTCTGGCGACCGCCTGTTTGGCGAGCGATTGGATGAAATCATTAAACAATCCAAGGGGAAGGATTCGTCCTTACCCCAGTCCAAACCAAACAGACCTCAACAACGGAAGGTACAATCGAGGTTTCGGTCCTTTCGGCCCTCAGCCAGGTCTCAATTCTCCTCGTCCAACAGGCCACAGAAGGGTCAGAGGAACTCTGATTCATGGCGGTCTAAGTCACGTCCTAAAAAGACCGCCGGAGGAACCGCTCCAAAAGCGGCCTCCTCATGACTTTCGGCCTCCCCAAACCGCATCCTCGGTCGGTGGCAGGCTCTCCCGCTTTTGCGACGCCTGGTTGCCACATGTCCAAGACCGATGGGTGAGAGACATTCTGTCTCACGGTTACAGGATAGAGTTCAGCTCTCGTCCTCCGACTCGTTTCTTCAGAACATCTCCGCCCCCCGAGCGAGCCGATGCTCTTCTTCAGGCGGTGAGCACTCTGAAGGCAGAAGGAGTGGTAAAACCACCTGATTAAACACCTCTTATGAAAATATATACTTTATTAAATATTCCTAAAAACAGAACATTAGGGATGTTCTCTCTTTCTTATTCTAAAAACACATGAGGATAAAGACAGTTGTGCATGTGCTAAACAGTGTTCAACCCACGCCAAGATTCAGCTATAGATAGATGGTTTGTGAAAGGGCATAGGGTTCAGAGGTTCCTCTCAAGGTGATGCCACATCAAATATATCCTGTTTATCAACCCCTGTTCATCCTCCCGGGGTCCTCGACCTCTGTTCCTAAAATACGCTCACCCTCACTCTTATAGCTGTTTTAGGCGGGGGTGACCATCACCAGCGTGATAACAAATAGTGCAGGACAGAACCACATTTAACATAGATCATGCGTTAGTTTTCAAGGTTCCTCTAATATCAATATAGATCTGTTAGGTAGGAGTCAAGAGGCCCACTTAACTAATGGACCCTCTTTGACTCTCCCGACGCGTTTCTCCCCCCCTAACGCAATTTAGGGGATCCTCAGGGGACCAATTCTGATATACTTCATAAATTATCACACCTGAAATATAGAGAGAATAATAATGACCATGATGCATACATGACTATACTATTATTATATATATCAGAGCCCTTCGTCACTCACACAGGGCACTATTCTCGGGTTTTCAGCCAATCGATAAAACATAGTCCTTCTCTGGTATATGGCTTTGTTAGGGGAAGGTTTGGTATCCCTCTCCGTCACTCCTGACTAGTCCCTGTAGGTAGAAAGCATAGTGATAAGACTGCATTCTCTATCCATGTGCGTTCTTTTAGCGCTAGGGCATACACGTGCTACCTGCACTAAGATGTCATCCAGCCTCTTGAAAGGTAGCGGTGGTTTGGATTTGTCTACCGGACGTCTTTTTGTCCACTCCAAAATACCATCATTCAAGCCTGAAAGTCCTGTAATAAACATATATAAATGCAGTCTCTATGTCACCATTGATCGATATAGTGGTAAGGCATGCATGTGCTACCTGCACTAGGACGTCATCCAGCCTCTTAATGTATAGCGGTAGTTTTGAATATGTCTACCGGACGACTTTTTGTCCACTCAAAAAAATCCGCATTCAAAGCTGAACGTCCTGTAATAAAAATATATATATATCTCGATACAGTCTCTCTGTCAATCTTGATAGATATACACACCCCAAGGCACTGATTCTATTACCTGTCAGGGGAATCAAGCAATGCACAATGGAACGACTTTGCAGTTATGCTAATATGCCTGTGCATCCATTCATAGATCTGGATCAAGTCTGGCCACAGTAAGTCCCTGTAAAGGAAGTCATACAAGCATTTTCATATTCAGTGTTCCAGGCAAAATTGCACCCTATATCCAGTGACCAGTTAGCATATACATATCAGGCTGATGAAAATGTTACCTGTAAGGAAAACCATATGCAGAGGAGGAGGAAATGGCTCCCTGTTCTACGAGTTTATCAAACAGACTCTTTTTCAATTGGATCGCCTGTATCCCCTGTAACACAAGGTATATGTTTTGTCTTAGATCTTTTAAATATAAAGCATGAACTTCTCATTTCAGAAGAACAATATGCTGAATAAACATCTCTGACAGACTGATTAAGCAGATTAGAGATTGCCTCACAGAGTCCTATTAGTATAGAGAGGTTTTTACCTTCCAGGTAGTGAGCTCCACCAGCAAGGACTGTCAGTCCCGAGTATCTGCTACTCTATAACGCTGGGAGCTCACAGCCGATTCCTCCAGGGTAGATGTGATGTGGTCAGGTCGTGGTCATCATCCAGACTGCCCGTTCTGCCTTTTTCCCCGGTTTATTAAGGGGAAGATTTACTAGGTAAATTCAGCATATTGTTCTTCTGAAATGAGAAGTTCATGCTTTATATTTAAAAGATCTAAGACAAAACATATACCTTGTGTTACAGGGGATACAGGCGATCCAATTGAAAAAGAGTCTGTTTGATAAACTCGTAGAACAGGGAGCTATTTCCTCCTCCTCTGCATATGGTTTTCCTTACAGGTAACATTTTCATCAGCCTGATATGTATATGCTAACTGGTCACTGGATATAGGGTGCAATTTTGCCTGGAACACTGAATATGAAAATGCTTGTATGACTTCCTTTACAGGGACTTACTGTGGCCAGACTTGATCCAGATCTATGAATGGATGCACAGGCATATTAGCATAACTGCAAAGTCGTTCCATTGTGCATTGCTTGATTCCCCTGACAGGTAATAGAATCAGTGCCTTGGGGTGTGTATATCTATCAAGATTGACAGAGAGACTGTATCGAGATATATATATATTTTTATTACAGGACGTTCAGCTTTGAATGCGGATTTTTTTGAGTGGACAAAAAGTCGTCCGGTAGACATATTCAAAACTACCGCTATACATTAAGAGGCTGGATGACGTCCTAGTGCAGGTAGCACATGCATGCCTTAACACTATATCGATCAATGGTGACATAGAGACTGCATTTATATATGTTTATTACAGGACTTTCAGGCTTGAATGATGGTATTTTGGAGTGGACAAAAAGACGTCCGGTAGACAAATCCAAACCACCGCTACCTTTCAAGAGGCTGGATGACATCTTAGTGCAGGTAGCACGTGTATGCCCTAGCGCTAAAAGAACGCACATGGATAGAGAATGCAGTCTTATCACTATGCTTTCTACCTACAGGGACTAGTCAGGAGTGACGGAGAGGGATACCAAACCTTCCCCTAACAAAGCCATATACCAGAGAAGGACTATGTTTTATCGATTGGCTGAAAACCCGAGAATAGTGCCCTGTGTGAGTGACGAAGGGCTCTGATATATATAATAATAGTATAGTCATGTATGCATCATGGTCATTATTATTCTCTCTATATTTCAGGTGTGATAATTTATGAAGTATATCAGAATTGGTCCCCTGAGGATCCCCTAAATTGCGTTAGGGGGGGAGAAACGCGTCGGGAGAGTCAAAGAGGGTCCATTAGTTAAGTGGGCCTCTTGACTCCTACCTAACAGATCTATATTGATATTAGAGCAGGGGTGGGCAATTAATTTTCCCATGGGGCCGCATGAGAAATTGGGATTGGTTTAGAGGGCCGGACTAATATAATTACCTCAGTTCTACCCAATATACTACATCACTACACCCCCTCCATATACTACACCTGTAATAAACTACACCACTACACCCCTATATACTATACCTGTATTATACTACACTCCCTCCATATACCTGTAATATACTACACCCCCATATACACCTGTATTATACTACACCACTATATAATACACCTCCGATATACTACATCATTACACCCCTATATACTACACCTGTAATATACTACATCACTACACCCCATATACTACACCTGTAATATACTACACCTCCATATAGCACACCTGTAATATACTACATCACTACACCCCTATATACACCTGTAATATACTACATCACTACACCCCTATATACACCTGTAATATACTACATCACTACACCCCTATATACACCTGTAATATACTACATCACTACACCCCTATATACACCTGTAATATACTACATCACTACACCCCTATATACACCTGTAATATACTACATCACTACACCCCTATATACACCTGTAATATACTACATCACTACACCCCTATATACACCTGTAATATACTACATCACTACACCCCTATATACACCTGTAATATACTACATCACTACACCCCTATATACACCTGTAATATACTACATCACTACACCCCTATATACACCTGTAATATACTACATCACTACACCCCATATACTACACCTGTAATATACTACACCTCAATATAGCACACCTGTAATATACTACATCACTACACCCCTATATAGCACACCTGTAATATACTACGCCTTCATTTAGCACACCTGTAATATACTACACCTCCATATAGCACACCTGTAATATACTACACCTCCATATAGCACACCTGTAATATACTACACCTCCATATAGCACACCTGTAATATACTACACCCCCATATGTCACACAACCTGCTCCCCATACAGCCTGCACCCCCATATCACACACACTACACCCCCATATGTCACACACCATGCCCACATATCTCACCCTGCCTGTACCCCAACTTATCCCTCTCAAACACTGTCTGCACCCCTTCACATCCTTCTGTCAGTCTTCAGCCCTCATATGCACTCACCCTGCAGCCCCCCTCCCCCTCATGTCCCATCTTATTACCAGTCATCATGTGTTCACATCTCCTTCAGGATTCAGTATCTTTGCTTTCTGCCCGGCATCCTGTGTCTCCTCCCACACAGTCACATGGGCGTGACATCATCGCAGGTCCTGGAAGATGAATTATTCCGTCTGCTCTGCTGTGCTGCTCCTTCTCCTGCACTGACTGTGCGGACCTGCACAGGATCTCTCCCTGCTCGGCACGCTGCAGCCCAGCTCCACTGCACCGGCTGAAGACGGGCGGGCCGGTCACAGAGAGCAGGCGGGCCGGATGTGGCCCGCGGGCCGCCCCTTGCCCAGGTCTGTATTAGAGGAACCTTGAAAACTAACGCATGATCTATGTTAAATGTGGTTCTGTCCTGCACTATTTGTTATCACGCTGGTGATGGTCACCCCCGCCTAAAACAGCTATAAGAGTGAGGGTGAGCGTATTTTAGGAACAGAGGTCGAGGACCCCGGGAGGATGAACAGGGGTTGATAAACAGGATATATGTGATGTGGCATCACCTTGAGAGGAACCTCTGAACCCTATGCCCTTTCACAAACCATCTATCTATAGCTGAATCTTGGTGTGGGTTGAACACTGTTTAGCACATGCACAACTGTCTTTATCCTCATGTGTTTTTAGAATAAGAAAGAGAGAACATCCCTAATGTTCTGTTTTTAGGAATATTTAATAAAGTATATATTTTCATAAGAGGTGTTTAATCAGGTGGTTTTTTGGAGCAATAGCTACCTCTTACATTGAAATTGTGGTTTACAGAAGGAGTGGTAATCCCGGTTCCCCTTCAGCAATGGGGTCACGGTTTTTACTCCAACTTGTTTGTGGTGCCAAAAAAGGACGGATCTTTCCGTCCCGTTCTGGACCTCAAACTGCTCAACAGACACGTAAAAACCAGGCGGTTCCGGATGGAATCTCTCCGCTCCATCATCGCCTCGATGTCCCAAGGAGACTTCCTATCATCAATCGACATCAGGGATGCTTATCTCCACGTGCCGATTGCACCCGAGCATCAGCGCTTCCTGCGTTTCGCCATTGGGGACGAACATCTTCAGTTCGTGGCACTGCCTTTCGGCCTGGCGACAGCCCCACGGGTCTTCACCAAGGTCATGGCAACAGTGGTAGCAGTCCTACACTCTCAGGGACACTCGGTGATCCCTTACTTAGACGATCTTCTTGTCAAGGCCCCCTCTCGGGTGGCATGCCAACACAGCCTGAACATTGCTCTGGAGACTCTCCAGAGATTCGGGTGGATCATCAATTTCCCAAAGTCAAAATTGACACCTACCCAATCGCTGACATATCTCGGGATGGAGTTTCATACTCTCTCAGCGATAGTGAAACTTCCGCTGGACAAACAGCATTCACTACGGACAGGGGTGCAATCTCTCCTTCGAGACCAGTCGCACCCCTTGAGGCGCCTCATGCACTTCCTAGGGAAGATGGTGGCAGCAATGGAGGCAGTTCCATTTGCGCAGTTTCATCTGCGTCCACTTCAATGGGACATTCTCCGCAAATGGGACAGGAAGTCGACGTCCCTCGACAGGAACGTCTCCCTTTCTCGGGCGACCAAGGCCTCCCTTCAGTGGTGGCTTCTTCCCAATTCCTTGTCGAAGGGGAAATCATTCCTGCCCCCATCCTGGGCTGTGGTCACGACGGACGCGAGTCTGTCAGGGTGGGGAGCGGTCTTCCTCCACCACAGGGCTCAGGGTACCTGGACTCAGCCAGAGTCCTCCCTTCAGATCAATGTTCTGGAGATAAGGGCAGTGTATCTAGCCCTAAAGGCGTTCCAGCCGTGGCTGGAGGGCAGGCAGATCCGAATTCAGTCGGACAACGCCACGGCGGTGGCATACATCAACCACCAAGGCGGCACACGCAGTCGGCAAGCATTCCAGGAAGTTCGGCGGATTCTGCTGTGGGTGGAAGCCACAGCCTCCACCATCTCCGCAGTTCACATCCCGGGCGTAGAAAACTGGGAAGCAGACTTTCTCAGTCGTCAGGGCATGGACGCAGGGGAATGGTCTCTTCACCCAGACGTGTTTCAAGAGATCTGTTGCCGCTGGGGGAAACCGGACGTCGACCTAATGGCGTCCCGGCACAACAACAAGGTCCCGGCATTCATGGCACCGTCTCAAGATCACAGAGCTCTGGCGGCAGACGCATTAGTTCAGGATTGGTCGCAGTTTCGACTGCCTTATGTATTTCCTCCTCTGGCATTGCTGCCCAGAGTGTTACGCAAGATCAGGTCTGACTGCCGCCGCGCCATCCTCATCGCCCCAGACTGGCCGAGAAGGTCGTGGTACCCGGATCTGTGGCATCTCACGGTGGGTCAACCGTGGGCAGTACCAGACCGACCAGACTTGCTGTCTCAAGGGCCATTTTTCCATCTGAATTCTGCGGCCCTCAACCTGACTGTGTGGCCATTGAGTCCTGGATCCTAGCGTCTTCAGGGTTATCTCAAGAGGTCATTGCCACTATGAGACAGGCCAGGAAACCAACGTCCGCCAAGATCTACCACAGGACGTGGAGGATCTTCTTATCCTGGTGCTCTGATCAGGGTTTTACTCCCTGGCCATTTGCCTTACCCACTTTTCTGTCCTTCCTTCAATCCGGAATGGAAAAGGGTTTGTCTCTCGGCTCTCTTAAGGGACAAGTCTCGGCGCTCTCTGTGTTTTTTCAAAAGCGTCTAGCCAGGCTTCCGCAGGTACGCATGTTCCTGCAGGGGGTTTGCCACATAGTCCCTCCTTACAAGCGTCCGCTAGAACCCTGGGATCTGAACAGGGTGCTAACGGCTCTTCAGAAACCACCTTTCGAGCCAATGAGAGATATTTCTCTTTCACGCCTTTCGCAGAAGGTGGTCTTCCTAGTGGCAGTCACATCACTTCGGAGAGTGTCTGAGCTAGCTGCACTGTCATGCAAAGCCCCCTTCCTGGTGTTTCACCAGGACAAGGTGGTTCTGCGTCCGGTTCCGGAATTTCTCCCTAAGGTGGTATCCCCTTTTCATCTCAATCAGGATATCTCCTTACCTTCTTTTTGCCCTCATCCAGTTCACCAATGTGAAAAGGATTTGCACTTGTTAGATCTAGTGAGAGCACTCCGGCTCTACATTTCCCGCACGGCGCCCCTGCGCCGCTCGGATGCGCTCTTTGTCCTTGTCGCTGGCCAGCGTAAAGGGTCGCAGGCTTCCAAGTCAACCTTGGCCCGATGGATCAAGGAACCAATTCTTGAAGCCTATCGTTCTTCTGGGCTTCAGGTTCCTTCAGGGCTGAAAGCCCATTCTACCAGAGCCGTGGGTGCGTCCTGGGCATTGCGGCACCAGGCTACGGCTCAGCAGGTGTGTCAGGCGGCTACCTGGTCGAGTCTGCACACTTTCACGAAACACTATCAGGTGCATACCTACGCTTCGGCAGATGCCAGCCTAGGTAGGCGAGTCCTTCAGGCGGCGGTTGCCCACCTGTAGGAAGGGGCCGTTTTACGGCTCTTTTAACGAGGTATTCTTTTACCCACCCAGGGACTGCTTTTGGACGTCCCAATTGTCTGGGTCTCCCAATGGAGCGACAAAGAAGAAGGGAATTTTGTTTACTTACCGTAAATTCCTTTTCTTCTAGCTCCTATTGGGAGACCCAGCACCCGCCCCTGTTCCCTTCGGGCTGTTGTTCTTTTGTGTACACATGTTGTTCATGTTGAATTGTTCTTGGTTCATGGTTTTTAGTTCTCCGAACATCCTTCGGATTGAATTTACCTTAGACCAATTTATAAGTTTCCTCCTTCCTGCTTTTGCACCAAAACTGAGGAGCCCGTGATGCACGGGGGTGTGTATAGGCAGAGGGGAGGGGTTTACACTTTTAAGTGTAATACTTTGTGTGGCCTCCGGAGGCAGAAGCTATACACCCAATTGTCTGGGTCTCCCAATAGGAGCTAGAAGAAAAGGAATTTACGGTAAGTAAACAAAATTCCCTTCTTTTTACATCCATAGGCAAAGGCTCCATCACAGAGCTGGATAAGGCCTAAAACACAGTTCTGCATAAAAAACGTACATGTCTCACGTTCCGTTTTTCAGGTCCGTGTTCCGTTTTTTATGGGCGTTTCTCCGGTACGTGTGACATCCGTGTGATGGTGTATACTTGCCATGTGTGCGTGTGGAATGTTCGTGTATGCGTACGTGTCATGTCTGTGTGGTGTCCGTATGTTTTGATCTGTGTGTGTTGTAAAATGTCGTTGCTACATACCCGCTGACAGCCGACAGACAGAGACGAGCGATGAGAATGAACTCGGGTGAACCTCACCCGACTTCATGGTCATACCACGGCTCTGTCTGTGTGTGGCGTCCTGATTAGCGGTAACCCGTGATGGAATCACCGTAGTCCGCTAATCCCCTGAGTGACTGAAGTTAGCGGCGACATTTGCGCTGCCGTCACTCAGGTTACCCGCAGCTAGCTGGAGTCACCCACCCGACACCACAACTCACCTGTGACTTCTTCACTGATGGTTAAAAGAAAAAGATTTTGGTACCGTGTTAGCCAGTTGAAAAATGATTGATTGTTCTCAGTGAGAGAAACAAAATTAAAATTTTGTAGTTGTGATACCTTTTATTTTTATTTAGCCATTAAAAGGTATCACAACTACAAAATTTTAATTTTGTTTCTCTCACTGAGAGCAATCAATCATTCTTCGCTGATCGCGCAGCTCACTTTAGTCACTTGGGTGACTCGCTGTCACAGTTGAAGAATCCAGTGGTGGCCACGAGTAACCTGACTGACGTCATCGGTGATCGCGCGGCTCACTTCAGTTGTTGCTTGGAGGTGATAGAGAGCGGTCATTGTGTGTGGCCGCTCCTGTCAGCGTCATGTAGCAGAGGTGAGAGCGTTGTAGGACATCCATGGATTACGGCGGACCTGGATGGGTTTTTTTGTTTTATTAAATTGGTGAATGAGGGTGTTTGTTTGTTTTAATTCTTCTAAATAAAGGATTTTTTGAATGTGTGTGTTTATTTAATTTTAATAACAGATTAAACATGGCAGTTATCTTGGGGAGACGGCTGCCATGATTAACCTAAGACTTGGTGGCAGCTATGGGCTGCTGCCATTAACTTCATATTACCCCAATTGCCACCGCACCAGGGCAATTCGGGAAGAGTCGGGTACAGTCCCGGAAATGTCGCATCTAATGGATGTGGCTTTTCCGGGCGGCTGCTGGCTGATATTGTTAGGGTGGGGGGCTCCCCATAACGTGGGGCTCCCCATCCTGAGAATACCAGCCTTCAGCCGTGTGACTTTACCATAGCTGGTATAAAAAATTGGGGGAACCGCACGCTGTTTTTTTAATTATTTATTTTACTGCACAATATAGACACGCTCACCGGATGCTGTGATTGGTTGCAGAGAGACAGCTGTCACTCATTGTGGGGGCGTGTCTGAATGCAACCAATCATAGGTGCCGGTGGGCGCGGGAAGTAGGGAATAGTAGATTAAATAATGAGCGGCCGGCATTTTCAAAATAATTAAAGCCGCATATCTTTTGCACAGCTGTTCTTCGCCGCGCTGGTGATCGGGGATCGGTAAGTAATGGACAGGAGGAGATACAGACCGACCGACAAAGGGATATTGACTGACCACCACAGAAAAAAAGGTTAATTGACTGACAACCAAAAAAAAAATAGATTGACCGACATCTCTAACTAAAAAACGCACACTGACGGTACGTGTAGCACACGGACATGCTAAGTGTGCTGTCCGTGCAGGCACGGACCCATTGACTTTAGCGGGTGCGTGCCTGCGTGATGCCGGCGAAAAACGGACATGTCGAGCGTGTGGGAAAACGCACACACGTACAAACGACACAGACACGCGTGTCGTGTGGTTTTACGTGTGTGTGCCTGCTACCATAGGGTAGCATTGGTCTACGTGTCTCCGTGCCGCCGGTACGTGCAAAAACGTACCAAACATGTACCGGCGGCCTAAAGTATTGCGGCATGGTGTGCTACTTTTATCAGCTGATATGGTAGACACCGTGACTTATCCCTGACTGATCTCAACATGGTAAATGTGGTCTATTGGGCACCATTGGTTACGTCATATGACAAATCTATCTGTTGTCCTATGATGGAGCAGAACATAGGAATTAGCAAGCACAGGTGAACAAAGCATGACATGTCACTTGGAGTTGATGCTCTGCCGCCAGCTGTTCTGAAACGACAATTCCTGGAGGGCTCTGCCATGATGGTAGGTGTTGTAGTGTAACAATTACTGGAAAGGCACTGAGAACTACCTATTACCTGATGGTGTCTGCAGCTCCTTTAATTAGACAGCGTGTTGTCATGGAATCATTGTAGCCAATCAAAATGGGCAATGGATGCTGGGCTGTGGGAATGGTTCTCTGGTCTCCTGTCAGGCAACCACAGATTGGCTGATGGACCATGTCCTGCAAATCAATTAGCACCAACCAAATATAGACACTGTTAGGATTTCGCTGTTTACCAGCTCAAGTGGTTATCACGTGACAACACGTGTGACTTACAGTGATCATGTGCTAACTGACTAATCTTCCAGTTACTCTCAATGTTCCACTTCTCCATTTAGACAAGTTAATTGGCTACAAGTCTGCAAATCGCTCATAAGCAGTCATGTGTCGCCCAGGGTTATGGGGTACTCGGTCCTGGGCGTTGTATAATTAGGGAAATGTCACTTGGTGGCCATTGCCCGGTTCCGTGCCTTGGGTGCTTTTTAAAAGGGGGATATTTACATGGGAATTTAAATGAAAGTTTATCACGTGACGCCACTTGCGGGTTGCGGCTGTGTAGATGGAGCGCAGCTGCACAGTTTTCACTACTGGGGCTGGTGTTGATGGCAGTCTGGATGTTAGGCCCTCCACAAGCAGGGTGAGGCCCCAGAGGATAGGTGATGTAGATGGGTGTTGAAAGAAGGTAGGCCACACAAGGGTTGCAGTGTAACTGGTTCCTTTACTCACAGTCAGATGGAAACTAGTCACCCGAGGAAGGCTGGTGCTGACTAGAGATGAGTGAGCCTCTGAAGGCTCGAGTTCGGTTCGGTTCGTCGAACGGAGGCCCAGTTCGAGTTTGGTTCGACGAACCGTTCGACGAACCTCTCGAACCCCATTGAAAACAATGGGAGGCAAACACAAACACATAAAAACACATTATAAATGTACACATACAGTTAATAAACATTGCCATTACACTTTCAGGTCCCCGCGACGCGTCCTGCACTCTGTCTCCCGCCGCTTTTCCTTCCGATAATCACTGCGTCCTCCCGGTAACCAGCACTGATGATAAGACCTATCATGGCGTCAAAATAGCATGTGACCAGTCACATGTCTATTATCTCATTGCCTACAGACTGGTCACATGGCTATGACATCATGCTAGGTCCTGTCAGTGCATCTCTCCGGTACGCGGTGATAGTTCCAGCATGTCCGTGTACTGGCGAAATGCTCTGACACATGGTCGACTCCCTGTTCCTGCATGTGTGCGCTCTTTACAGAGTCAACCCACATGCAGGGACTAGCTGTCACAGCTGGTAAATAGCGGCACCGGGAGTCACGTGATCGGAGCACCGTTGCTATGGTAACCCGCCTGTCAGCGGGGATGGTACCGCTTACAGCCCGCAGCGGCACCGGGCACCCCTGCTGTGAATTGCAGTCCGAAGCCGCTCCAGAAAAGGGCGCTTTCATAGAAGCACCATCTTCTGGCGCTGTATCCAACTCTTCCAGCTGCCCTGGTGACGGGTGGCTTGCTGGGTAATTATGGGGTTAGGGCTAGCTGTATATTATCAACTGGCCCTAAGCCTGAAATTCATGGTGTCCCGCCAATATTAGACATGGCCACCATGAATTTCTAGTACAGATTAAAAAAAAACACAACACACAGAAAAATATTTTTATTAGAAATAAAACACAACACAATTAGTGACTACATCTTTATTGAAATAAAGAACCCCCCTCTGCAGTAATCCAGGGTCAAGAGTCCCGCGCTGTGCAATCCGGATCCAATATCATCTGATCAGTTTGCTGGAAGGCAAAGCGATCAGATGACGTCTCAGGTTCAAGGGCCTGAATCACACAACACAGCAGCTGATTGTATAAACGGCTTTTATACAATCAGATGATGCATCAGTGCAAAAAAAAACAACAAACTACACACTTGTGTGCAGACTCCTGTCCGACAGCATCAGCTGTTAGTTTAGCCGGCCGGGCGGTATAAAGCCGGCCTCACCGCTCGACTTATAGTGTCAGCTGATTCCGTCAGGTGACCGTATCAGCTGATCATCGCCAGGTCTGAGAGAGAGAAGACAAAAGAGAGAGAAAAGAGAGAGAGGAGAGAGAGAAAAGAGAGAGGAGAGAGAGAGAGGAGAGAGAGGGAAAAAGAGAGACTGAGAAAAAGAGAGAGAAAAAGACAGAGAGAGAGACTGAGAGACTGAGAGAGACAAAGAGAGAGAGAGACAGAGAGAGAGACAGAGAGAGACAGAGGGAGAGAAGAGAGAGAGGAGAGAGAGAGAAAAGAGGAGAGAGAGAAAGGAGAGAGAGGAGAGAGAGAGGGAGGGAAAAAGAGACAGAGAAAGAGAAAAAGAGAGAGAGATAAAAAGAGAGAGAGAGACTGAGAGAGACTGAGACTGAGAGAGACAAAGAGAGAGAGAGAGAGAGAGAGAGAGCAATGCAGCCTCATTCCGTGAACTGCTCCGATTTTAGAGGTGTGGCTCACAGCTGATGTCCGGCTCCTCCCCTCAGTGCATAATTAAATTAAAATTATAAATAAATAATTCTAATTTAAAAATAAATTACATTTTTTACTGGGACTAGAACTCGTGAGTGACCTAATGCTTCTGAGTCAAGTGCTCTAACCATTGAGCTACTGACTCTAATGAAAAACATAGGCAGATTTGGTAATCTTGACGTCTGCATTACAGACTGAAGTCTCAGATTACAGCGCTGTTCAGTTCAGGTGCTACGTGGAGAGGGCACAGATCGTTCCCTGCATCTTCATGTAGCAGAGCTGACAGTGTCGTGTGGATTACTTTGGACCTGGATTGTTGTTTTGGGATTAATAAATGAGGTGTTTTTTGTCTTTTATTCCAAATAAAGGATTTTTCGTTGTGTGTGTTTATTTACTTTCACTTACAGTTTAATCATGGAAGGTATCTCGGGGAGACACCTGACATGATTAACTCATTATTACCCCGATTGCCACCGCACAGGGCAATTCGGGATGAGCTGGGTGGAGTCCCGGGACTGTCGCAACTAATGGATGCGGCAATTCCGGGCGGCTGCTGGGTAATATTGTTAGGGTGGTGGACTCCGCATAACGTGGAGCTCCCATCCTGATAATACCAGCCTCCAGCCGTGCGGCTTTATCCTGGCTGGTATCAAATATGGGGGAACCGCATTTTTTTTTTTATTATTATTTATTTATTTATTTATTTTACTGCACGATATAGACCCGCACGCCGGCGGCTGTGATTGGTTGCAGTGAGACAGCTGTCACTCATCGTGGGGGCGTGTCTGACTGCAACCAATCATGGGCGCCGGTGGGCGGGGAAAGCACGGAATGACTAATTGAATAATGAAGCGGCCGCCATTTTCAAAAGAGGAAATGCCACTGGAGATTTGTGACAGCCGTGCAGCGAGACGCCCGTGATCGGTGAGTAGGAAAAAGAGAGGGATTGTGCTGGGGATGCAGACAGCAACGTGTGCACATAGCCTTACTGTGAAAAGCCACGTTTTTGGTGCTCGAACCGTTCTCAAATGTAACTCGAACTGTCGAGCTTTTAGCAAAAAGCTCGAGTTCGTCGAACGTCTCGAACACCCCCCAAAATCACTCGAACATGAAAATGGCGAACCTCGAGTCTTGAACATCGCTCATCTCTAGTGCTGACCGCAGGTCCCCTTAGTCCCAGTGCCGGTTTAGTGACCTGGTGGCTTCTTTTCCATGCACCTCTCTTTGGTTGGTGGGTCCCCGTGGCTTAGAGCGGCCGGGGGTCCCCTCCTGGTAGTCTCTTAACGGTAGTCCGTATGATGGTAGCGTGAACCCTGTGGGGTCGGAGTCTCTAGTCCTGTTACCCGGTTCTCCCATTGCTACGGAGTCCCAAAATTCAAGGTCAGTGAGGTCCTTGATGGTCCCCTCACTGTGCAGATTTTATCAGGTCTGCCTGGCCTAGGATTCTGTACCTCGTTGGTGCTGTGGTTCCAGGAGTACTCCACCATACTCCTCCGGCAACCAACAGCCTGGGCCCTCGGGTCACTGTTACACTCCTATAAATGCATACAGTCGCACACTGAAAAAGCCAAAACTGTACAAAGGAAAATATGGCACTGCATTACTGCAAAAGAGAGATATTTAGTTTATGTATTGGCCAATGCACGTAAGCCTGGACACCAACGGCAAGGTATATCTCTGTAATCCGGGAACCTAACTTAAATGCCACTATCTAGGTTAAAAACATCCGTATCTGGGCAAAAGGCCACTATTTGGACTACAAACCTCCATGTATGGGCAGCTAGGCTCCTGCTACAATGGTTATGAACACAGCCAGGTCTTAGGGCGGAGTGCTCAGTCAGAAAAAGACTCACTAGAAATATAAAAAAACTGACCCGCACATCCAACAAATGTGAACAGGTGCTAACTGAAAAAACATAGTAACTATAAATGCTTACAGTCGCACACTGTTAAACTCCTGTCAGTGCGTCCACTCACTTCCTCTCTCTGTCACCGACTACTACAGACTGACTGCCCACTGTCTGCCCCTCCCATCTGGTCGTCTAGTAGACTGGATCGGCTCCACCTCTAGGTGGCCGTCCATTAGGTCGAACCCTAGTCTGGCACCAGTCTTTGGGGAATTTGGGGAAAAACAGAGATTAACTGGAATGTTTTTGTTGTTACCGGCATTGGTCTTCTGGGTTCTTGGGGGGGTAGGCCCTGAATCCTAGTGGGGATGCAGTACCTTGTAGCTCCCTGATGGCTTCAGGGGCACTATAGTCACATAAGACCGCTCGAGCAGGCAAACAGAGCAGAATCCTAAGTGTGTGAATTCAACAGTTAGGTCTCATTCACGTGTCCGTGTTGCACATATGTGTTATATCTTGGGGGGGATTTCCACGGATACAACATGTACTCATAATTAGAGAAGTGCTTGGTACTCGAATTGAGCAGGTCAGATGCTCTGAAAGTGCTCGAGTAACGAGAATAATGGAAGTCAATGATTGAGCAGTTCGGCTCTGCCCACGTATAGCCAGCCATAAACAGGGCACTTCCAGAAGGACGAGGGCATTGTTTTTTTTTATATACACTATGTCCGAAAACATTGCCTCAACTACAGTGAGAGTCATTCAGAGACTGCCAGTGGCTCTCCCTGGGGTGCCAGCACACATCATGCAGTAAAGCAAGATTGTGCTTTGTTGTCTTTGTTTCAGGGACGGCACATACAAGTACCTGCCATACTCGGCCGAGCAGCACGAGTACCCGAGCACCCTGAAGCTTGATCGAGTACCGAACAGTGGCGTGCATGCTTTGCTCAACACTAATTATGATCTATGGTGGTATTTATATGCCCATGTGTCACTAATAGAGATGAGCGAACCGACCGTGGTTCGGCTCGAGTTCGGTTCGCTGAACGGAGGTCCCGTTCGAGTTCGGTTCAGCGAACCACTCGAACCGCATAGGAAACAATGGGAGGCAGTCACAAACACATAAAAACACCTAGAAAACACCCTCAAAGGTGTCCAAAAGGTGACAAACAACTCACAACACAACACAAACACATGGGAAAGTGACAAGGACATATACTCATGCGAAAACAAAAGAGCTGGACAAGGAAAAAGAGGAGGAGACACAAATATAGGCATGGCACACCCTTCTAAAATCATGTAAAACACCGCAAGGTGACTCCAAGCGGAGTCTCCCTTTTTTCCAAAAATTGGGCCACACACACCCACCCCTTCAGTGGCAGCACTTGTGCCCCAGTTGTACACTTCACAGCTAGATTTGCATCAAGCACATTCAAAAATACGCCATCCTTAACCGTCCCCAGGATGACACCGGGGTAGGTAGCTAAGTCTTTCCTGATCCCAGATCTGTTCATCTTGGCTCCTTTTAAAAAACACAGCAAGGGTTACTCCAAGAAGAGTCTCCCTTTTTTCCAAAAATTGGGCCACACAGACACCCCATCAGTGGCAGCACTTGTGCCCCAGTTGTACACTTCACAGCTAGATTTGCATCAAGCACATTAAAAAATACGCCATCCTTAACCGTCCCCAGGATGACACCGGGTAGGTAGCTAAGTCTTTCCTGATCCCAGCTCTGTTCATCTTGGCTCCTTTTAAAAAACACAGCAAGCAAGGGTTACTCCAAGCGGAGTCTCCCTTTTTCCCAAAAATTGGGCCACACAGACACCCCATCAGTGGCAGCACTTGTGCCCTAGTTGTATACTTCACAGGTAGATTTGCATCAAGCACATTCAAAAATACGCCATCCTTAACCGTCCCCAGGAAGACACCGGGGTAGGTAGCTAAGTCTTTCCTGATCCCAGCTCTGTTCATCTTGGCTCCTTTTAAAAAACACAGCAAGGGTTACTCCAAGAAGAGTCTCCCTTTTTTCCAAAAATTGGGCCACACAGACACCCACCCCTCCAGTAGCAGCAGTTGTGCCCCAGTTGTACACTTCACAGGTACATTTGCATCAAGCACATTCCAAATCCACAAGCATTTACTCTCCCCAGGATGACACAGGGGTAGTAAATTCCTTGTGGATCCATGACTTGTTCATTTTAATGAACGTTAGTCTGTCCACATTGTCACTGGACAGACGCGTGCGCTTATCTGTCAGCACACACCCAGCAGCACTGAAGACACGTTCAGAGACAACGCTGGCAGCTGGACACGACAAAATCTCCAAGGCGTAAGTGGAGAGCTCTGGCCATTTTTCAAGATTTGAAGCCCAAAATGAGCAAGGCTCCATTTGCAAAGTAATGGCATCGATGTTCATTTGGAGATACTCCTGTATCATCCTCTCCAGCCGTTGACTATGTGTCAGACTTGTCTCTGGTGGCCTTGCAAAGGAGGGTCTAAAAAAATTATGAAAAGATTCAATAAAATTGCTGTTACCAGCACCAGATACGGTGCTACTGGTACGGGTAGACTGTTGAAGATGACGAGACCGTCCCATGTTTGTCAAGTTACAACTGGGAGATTCACTCCCTGCACCTGCACGGTTGTTTGGTGGAAAAGCCGATCTAAGATCGAGTAACAGCTTCTGCTGATACTCCTGCATACGTGCGTCCCTTTCTATGGCTGGAATTATGTCACAAAATTTGGACTTGTACCGGGGATCTAATAGTGTGGCAAGCCAGTAGTCATCATCACTTCTAATTTTGACAATACGAGGGTCATGTTGGAGGTAGTGCAGCAAGAAGGCGCTCATGTGTCTTGCGCAGCCATGCGGACCAAGTCCACGCTGTGTTTATGGCATAGAGGTGCTAACCGTTCTTTCTTCCTCTGACATCTCCCCCCAACCTCTTTCAACTGAAATTTGACCAAGGTCTCCCTCATCCGCTGAGTCTTCCATGTCCATGGACAGTTCGTCCTCCATTTCTTCATGTTCTCCTGCACCTTCCTCAACATTTCGCCTGCTACTATGCGCCCTTGTTGATCCCTGTCCCCCATGGTCCCATGCCTGCTGCGTTGGTGATGATGAACGTCTGGACCTTGGTGATGTTGTTGTCTCTTGCGCATATGAATCCTCCTGTAGTTCCTCCCCTTCCTGTTGTCCCACCCCCTGACTCCGAATAGTGTTTAGCGTGTGCTCCAGCATGTAAATGACTGGAATTGTCATGCTGATAATGGCATTGTCAGCGCTAAACATATTCTTCGCCATGTTGAAACTGTGCAGAAGGGTGCATAGGTCCTTGATCTGAGACCACTCCATCAGGTGATCTTCCCCACCTCTGCATCTCGTTGGCCCAGGCTATACGTCATGACGTATTGCACCAGGGCTCGACGGTGCTGCCATAGTCGCTGTAACATGTGGAGAGTCGAATTCCAGCGTGTCGGCACATCGCATTTCAGGCGATGAACCGGCAGGCCGAAAGACTTCTGGAGCGATGCAAGTCGCTCAGCAGCGGTGGTTGAACAGCGGAAGTGAGCAGACAGTTTTCATGCCCTGTTCAGAAGGCCATCTAGGCCGGGATAGTGTGTTAAAAATTGATGGACAACAAGGTTCAACACGTGAGCCATACAAGGCACGTGTGTCACCTTGCCCAAGCGAAGGGCCGCACCCAGGTTTGCAGCATTGTCGCACACGGCCTTACCAGGCTGCAGGTTGAGTGGAGACAACCATTTATTAAACTCAGTCTCCAGAGCTGCCCACAACTCAGCCGCTGTGTGACTCTTATTTCCAAGACATTTCAAGCTAAAGACCGCATGATGCCGTTGCGCTCTGCTGCCAGCATAGTAATGAGGGGTGTGTGATTCCTTCTGCGCAGTTAGAACGCTGGTGGCCTGACCAGGCAGGCTTGGGGTGGAGGTGGAGGACTCAGACGAGGTGGAAGAGGCAGAAGCAGTGGCGGAACTTGGACAGACAGAGGATTGACACACAAGTCGTGGGGACGGCAAGACTTGTGCAGCAGACCCTTCACCATCTATCACCATAGTTACCCAGTGCCCAGTCAGCGACATGTAACGTCCCTGTCCATGCTTACTGGTCCAAGTATCGGTGATGAAATGCACCCATTGACACACAGAGTTTCTCAAGGAAGCGGTGATGTTGTGTGCGACATGCTGGTGTAGCGCAGGCACACCTTTCTTAGAGAAGTAGTGGCGACTGGACATCTGGTACTGGGGCACAGCGACAGACATAAAGTCTCTAAAATCCTGTGTGTCCACCAGGCGGAAAGGCAGCATTTTGGTAGCCAAGAGCTTACAGAGGGATAAAGTCAACCTCTTAGCTTTGTCATGGGTCGCAGGAAATGGCCTTTTATTTGCCCACATCTGAGAAACAGAGATCTGGCTGCTGTGTAGATGGTATTGAGTAGGGTGTCCCTGGAAAAATGCAGGTTTGTGAGGAAAGTGCAGGCGTAGACATGATGTTGCCTTCATCCAACGTTGGTGCTATCGATGTCTGAGAGAGCTCTACACACGCACTTGTTTCCCCTTCCAAACCAACTGACGACCTACCAAGCAAACCGCCTGTTGCGGTTACAGTGGTGGAAGTTGTGCGTGGAAAACCAGATGTGACAGCTGTCCCCACAGTCCTAGAAGATGAAGAGCGCGCAGATGCACTGGAAGGGGCAGGCGGTGGATGGTTTGCTCCGCTAGGCCGCATTGCAGCACGGTGATGTAATGCTGCCACCAGGGGGAGCCAGAGCTCTGCAGCAGACAACACTACACAGAGCAATGAGAACCAGGAAGGAAATGCACAGCGTTCTCATGCACTGCCTAATCAGCACAGCTAAGAGGCAGAACTGCAGGGTATGTGAGGAATAGTCAGACAGGCTAGGTCAAACACCGTACGGGCAGAAGCAGGACCGGAGGAGCAAGCAGAAGCGAAGTCAAAGTCAGGCTAAGGTCAGTACCGGAGGAAGCAACCGAGTGGGGAAATAGGAGGGGGGACACAGGACAGGAGGGACGAGCCAGGGGACGGAACACAGACAAGAGCACGGGGGCACAGGAACAGACAGATCAGGATATCACTCACAGGACCAGCAATCACAGGCAAAGCAGAGCTAAGCTTATAGCCGGCGCTGGTTCACTGGAAGTGTCAGCTTTTAAGGCATCCAGGGGCCGGAAGTGAGGCCCGAGAGAAGGCTCCGCCCCCTAGCCATGTGGATAGGGAGGCGAATCATGACAGGTGAGCTTCCCACTTAGACATATGATATTTATTCAAGTGACGATTCATGGAAGAAGTTGTCAAACTGCTGAGGTTTTGCCCTCTACTAACAGAATCACGACAAATTTTACAGATCACATAATTTGGGCGATCTTTTGCTATGTCAAAAAAGGACCAGGCTAGGCAAGGCTTAGAGGGCATGCGACCTGCTGATCCACCCCGACTAGTGCTCAGAGGCAGAGTGGTGGCTGAGGATGCAGTTGTAGACGTGCTGCCAGTGCTCCGACTCTGTCCAGGAAGGCGCAAGGTAACTTCGTCATTGGTTGCATCCTCCTCCACCGCCTCTGTTGACCTCCTCGAGTGCCTGACTGTGGGTTGACAGTAGGTGGGATCTAGAACTTCCTCATCAATTGTTGTGTTTGCACTCCCCTCACCCTCAGACTGAGCCTCTTCTTGCCCTGACAGAATATTTAAGTTGTCATCCCAATCTGGTATCTGCGTCTTATTGTCATCAGTATGCTCCTCATTGTCTATAACAACAGGTGTTACAGTTTGTGAAAAAGGGTCAACATTATGCTCAGAAACTTGGTCCTCACGGCCTGAATCAGAGTCACAAAGGTTCGGGGCATCACTGCAGACCATTTCCTGGTCTGTACTCACTGTAGCTTGGGAGCAGACCTCTGATTCCCAGGCTATAGTGTGACTTAACAGCTCTGCAGACTCAGCCATCTCAGTTCCACCATACTGTGCAGGGCGGATGGAGACTTCAGAGCTGGGAGAAAGCAAGTGTGATTGGGCTGACAACTCAGAGGACTGGTGTTTTTTTGGATGCGGTAGTTGAGGTGGCGGAGAGGGCACTTGTTGGACCACTTGAGATCCATTCAAGCATTTTCCTTTTTTGGCCATCATCTACCTTTGTTCCAGTTGTTCGTGTCCGTAAAAAAGGGAGCACATTGGATTGTCCACAGTAAGTAGTAGACATCTTACTTTTGCTGGAAGATGGTCTATCTTCAGCAGATGTTAATGGAGCTTTGCCACCTTCCCAACGGACAAACCCTTTTTTTCCTTTTCCAACACACCTATTCCCCTTTCCACCAGCATCTGTCATTTTGCCACTCATTTTGATTGCGACAAGATTGTGCACTTAAAATGTGGTAGTAAAAATTGAGAGGTGGTGTAGATTGCAGCGGTGGTCTAGCTTTATTAACAGGGGAATAAACAACAATAATTATCCCTGACAATGCAACTACGGCCCTTAAACTGGCAGCATAGTTTGCTAGTATAATGGCTTAGTAACAATGAGTTTGAGTGTGCAATGCAGAGGTTCTGCAAATAGATTTGCAGTAGTGGGACACTAATGGAAGTCCAACTGCCACTTTTAGGATGCCACTAAGTTTACTCAGTGTTTGCTAGTATAATGGCTTAGTAACAATGAGTTTGAGTGTGCAATGCAGAAGTGCTGCAAATAGATTTGCACTAGTGGGACACTAATGGAAGTCCAACTGCCACTTTTAGGATGCCACTAAGTTTACTCAGTGTTTGCTAGTATAATGGCTTAGTAACAATGAGTTTGAGTGTGCAATGCAGAGGTGCTGCAAATAGATTTGCACTAGTGGGACACTAATGGAAGTCCAACTGCCACTTTTAGGATGCCACTAAGTTTCCTCAGTGTTTGCTAGTATAATGGCTTACTAACAAAAAGTTTGAGTGTGCAATGCAAAGGTTCTACAAATAGATTTGCACTACTGGGACACTAATGGAAGTCCAACAGCCACTTTTAAGATGCCACTAAGTTTACTCAGTGTTTGCTAGTATAATGGCTTAGTAACAATGAGTTTGAGTGTGCAATGCAGAGGTGCAGCAAATAGATTTGCACTACTGGGACACTAATGGAAGTCCAACTGCCACTTTTAGGATGCCACTAAGTTTACTCAGTGTTTGCTAGTATAATGGCTTAGTAACAATGAGCTTGAGTGTGCAAAGGGCAGGAGGGTACAGTGGCAGGGTTGTGGGTCTGGGTAGAGGAAAGTAAGCCTGACTTTCTATCCCTCCTAATGGGGAAATGCAGCGAGGAAGTCCCTGACCTTAGCTACACAGACGCTGTTATCTTGTGTAGCTGTTAAAATCTGTTTCCACGGACCTGACTGTCACCTACGGCTCTGAGCCTGCTGTAATTAGCCCTTACAAGAGCTGAAAGAAACTGCTATCCCTATTCTGTATAGCGCTGTGTATAGAGCGTACACAGCAGTATCGGAGACAGGAGCTACGCCAGCGGGGACTGACACCCAGATGCAGAAGGCAGATAATGGCGTTCAGACGGGCAGATGCCCATATTTATAATGCAGGGACATGTGACATGGACATCCTATCACACATGCCGTTGCTTCTCTGGCTAAAAGTCCACTTAGCTGTGTGTGTCTGGGATTGGCTGACATGCTGACCCACCCCACTACACGCGCGCGCTTAGGGAAGGAAGACAAGGGAAAAAAAAAAAAAAAGGAGATCGCCATTATCCCAGCAGCAGTGATCTGAATGCGCTGTTCCCGCACACTATACGCTGAAATTTCATAATAGTGTGAGTCACAGAGTGACTTACACTATTACAGCGCAATGCCAGCTAGTAATTAGCTTGGCTTTTTGCTGCTAGAACCATTCTCGAACGTAACTAGAACTATCGAGCTTTAGCAAAAAGCTCGAGTTCTAGTTCGATCTAGAACAGCCCCCAAAATCACTCGAACCGCGAACTGGAGAACCACGAACCGCGAACTGCGCTCAACTCTAGTCACTAACACAGTAAGGGGGTGTCGCACAGATATCCCACCACTGCCACCAGTGTGTCAGAAAGACACCTGGAGGGGTAAGGCAGATATCCCACTGCTGCCACTAATTTGTCACGAAGAGCACTCTGCTGCCCCCAATCGTCAGGACAATTCCGTAATCAAACAACATTGGACAAGGCTGCTGCTGTTTTCACTACTAGGACGATTATTGGGGTGTTCACAGTGATAGTACAGTATATGTACAATTGATTCAACACATGGATATATAATATATATATATATATAATATATATATATACTGTAATATATATATATATATATATATATATATATATATATATATATATATATATACACACACACACACACACACACACACACACACACAGTACAGACCAAAAGTTTGGACACACCTTCTCATTCAAAGAGTTTTCTTTATTTTCATGACTGAAAATTGTAGATTCACATTAAAGGCATGAAAACTATGAATTAACACATGTGGAATGAAATACTTAACAAAAAAGTTTGAAACAAGTGAAAATATGTCTTATATTCTAGGTTCTTCAAAGTACTCACCTTTTGCTTTGATTACTGCTTTGCACACTCTTGGCATTCTATTGATGAGCTTCAAAAGGTAGTCACCAGAAATGGTCTTCCAACAGTCTTGAAGATGTTCCCAGAGATGCATAGCACTTGTTGGCCTTTTTGCCTTCACTCTGCGGTCTAGCTCACCCCAAACCATCTCGATTGGGTTCAGGTCTGGTGACTGTGGAGGCCAGGTCATCTGGCATAGCACCCCATCACTCTCCTTCTTAGTCAAATAGCCCTTACACAGCCTGAAGGTGTGTTCGAGGTTATTGTCCTGTTGAAAAACAAAATGATGGTCCAGCTAAACGCAAACCAGATGGAATAGCATGCCGCTGCAAGATTATAATCTGAGCTGCTGTTAACCTGCGATTTCTGAGGCTGGTGACTCGGATAAACTTATACTCCGCAGCAGAGGTGACTCTTGGTCTTCCTTTCCTGGGGCAGTCCTCATGTGAGACAGTTTCTTTGTAGCGTTTGATGGTTTTTGCCACTGCACTTCGGGACACTTTCAAAGTTTTCCCAATTTTTCAGACTGACTGACCTTCATTTCTTAAAGTAATGAAGGCCACTCGTTTTTCTTTACTTAACTGCTTTTTTCTTGCCATAATACAAATTCTAACATTCTATTCAGTAGGACTATCAGCTGTGTATCCACCAGACTTCTGCACAATACAACTGATAGTCCCAACCCCATTTATAAGGCAAGAAATCCCACTTATTAAACCTGACAGGGCACACCTGTAAAGTGAAAACCATTTCCAGGGACTACCTCTTGAAGCTAATCAAGAGAATGCCAAGAGTGTGCAAAGCAGTAATCAAAGCAAAAGGTGGCTACTTTGAAGAGCCTAAAATATAAGACATATTTTCAGTTGTTTCATAATTTTTTGTTTTTTCTTGGCATTCTCTTGATGAGCTTCAAGAGGTAGTCACCGGAAATGGTTTTCACTTTACAGGTGCGCTGTCAGGTTTATATATACAGTACATACACACACACACACACACACACACACACACACACACACACACACACACCTCGGTATGGTCACTGCCAACCCCAAAATTAGAAAAGGAACTACTAGCTGCCACCACCAATCGCTGATACAGGCTGGTTGATCACTCTTGACAGGTAGCATATAACTTTGGGGATTCAATTCAGTTCATAGAGAAGAGCATAAAAGCTATTAAATTTTAGGTATTTAATCCGAAAAGTAGGCAGTGTTTATAAAAATATACAAAAGATGTTACAAAGTCGACAAAACAATACAGCATATACAATAACATGATATAAAAGGTATAAGCAAAAGAAAATTAATAAACCTTTGTCTTTAAAATGGCTCAGATTTTTGTAGGGAAGAACTCCAAGGAAACATGCAACAACCATACATGGCAATGTGTCTTCCTGACATTGAACAAAGATCATAATTTGAGGATTGCTTTTATTAACACAAGTTACACACACATAAATCCCCTAATCATGGGATTTGGCGTCATTCTCTAAAAATGATGAGATCCCCAAGTTTCTGTATATCTTCGCCCCTGGAGGTGCCAGGCAAAAAATTTTACTTCCAAATTTCTGATCATGATTTCCCTTTCCACAGATAGGGAATATGATATATGTATTGTCATCTAGGTGCCCGTTTTTAATTTGTAGCTCATAGGCAGGCCTCAGAATTATTAAATAAAAGCATGTATTTCCCCTTGTGATCTCAAAGCTGAAAATGTACCTCCCATAAATATCAGATCGCTACGAACCCCAATATTTCTCACTGACCACTGGTGCCCAAAAGTATGAGACAATCTTTTGAAATTCAGCAAAGCTGTCTTCAGAGATGACACATTTTATGTTTTTCAATCCCTACATATAGAGATCCAAGACTTCATGTCTAAACTAGTACAACTGCTGGATAGCAATTACCTGTTCACACCAAAAGGTCTTATTTCAATGGAGCTTGAACTGTCAGCTATCCCTCTCTCTACCCCTGTTTTAATTTGTTTCTTACTTCACCACTTATAATTAATCCCATTTGTTCAATATGTCTCCTATCCAGAGATGGCTTATAATTTTAATTTATGTCAATGACTCCATGCAAAATACTCATGTTCATTTATTTTTTGATTGCTCGGATTACAAGGTCCAATACAAGGCTATAGATCCAGGCAAAAGACGTACAGCACACGGATGGCATCATTGTACCATCCCTATATCTATTTAACATTGAAAAGTAAAGGAAAGGCTTTGTAATTTATTTATCCCTCTGTGAAAAACACAGATGACACACAGATCCAAAACACTGATGACACTGGTACTAATTTTATCAAATGTGTGCTTGAGGCTTTACAATACAGTCAGTGCCAAAGGTGCAGCTTGGCCCAGGAAATCCCACTATTTGGACAACCTGTTTGAATCCCTGTGGTTTTCCCTTATAAAATAACAAGACTTTCAATCACCTGCAGTGCTGGCGCCGCTCCTGCTGTGTTAGCACTGCCTCTTCTAGAGATTGTGTGACATTGGCTGCAAAGATCACATCACATAACAATCAGCGCTGCTTCACTCTCCCTGCCTTCCGACAAATCACATACATCCAGAGGAAGTGCATACTACGACTCTCTACTTTCCTTCGGATGCATGTGATACATCAGAATAAGAGGAGAGTGAAGCGGCACTAATTAGCTGCATGTATTGCGTGACATAACAATCCCCAGGAGAAATAGTGCTGACACCAATACGAAATTGGCACCATAGGTGAGCATAAGTGTTATTATTTTATTTGTGTCATACATGGGTATTGAGAAGAAGTTGACCCAGTAGTGAGTAGTGGACAACCCCTTTAATGCAAAACCACCATAAATAGGACAGATTAAAAGAGTCTAAAGGGTGCTGTACACGCTGCGATATCGGTAACGATATATCGTCGGGGTCACGTCGTTAGTGACACACATCCAGCGCCGTTACCGACATCGCAGCATGTGACACCAATAAGCGAAGAACAAGCACAAAAACGTGAAAAATCGTTGCTCATTGACACGTCGCTCATTTCCTTAATATCGTTTCTGCTGCTAGTACGATGTTGTTCGTCGCTCCTGCAGCACCACACATCGCTATGTGTGACACCGCAGGAGCGACGAACATCTCCTTACCTGCGTCCACCAACAATGCGGAAGGAAGGAGGTGGGCGGCATGTTCCGGCCGCTCATCTCCACCCCTCCGCTTCTATTGGCCGGCTGCTTAGTGACGCTGCAGTGACGTCGTTATGATGCCGAACGCACCTCCCCCTTGAAGGAGGGATTGTTCGGCAGTCACAGCGACGTCGCTGACCAGGTATGTGCGTGTGAAGCTGCCGTAGCGATAATCATTATCGCTACGGCAGCAATCACCACATATCGCATGTGTGACGGGAACGGGGGCTATCGCGCTCGACATCGCTAGCAATTGCTAGCGATGTCTCAGCATGTAAAGCCTGCCTTATTGTTGTTGGCCTACTTGTTGGAATCCTTGCGAGCACAAGACCAAAATGGAACATTTGGAGTGCTGCTCCATTCATAATCTTTAGGTTTATCTGCTATCTCTGCCAGTTCTATAATCTTTGAATACGTCATTTAGCATAGTTGACCACTGCTCCATTTAAATGGGGACATCATACTCCTACTCACTTGTTCATTTGATCATTGAGGATTCTAGTGGCGTGCTGCTGTAGCATGCTTTGTCAGGTGCTGCATGTACAGCACTGTCCCCTAAAAAGCAATATGACTGTGCAAAGTACAGTGCTCTTCCTTATACATATATAATAATAATTTTTATTTATATAGTGCCAACATATTCCGCAGCGCTTTACAATTCAGAGGGGACATGTACAGACAATATGAGACATTACAGAATATCAAAATTCAACAGCTACCAAAAGGAGTGAGACCCCTGCTCACAAGCTTACAATCTATGTGGAAATAGGGGAGGCAGAAAAGGTAAATTGGGGGGAAAAAAAATGTTTGTCATATGTAGCCCAACCATCAATCTAATAGGGGATTCAAATACAGCCGCATCAACCGGTCACCAGACAATTTATACAAGTACAGATACAGAGTGTAAAAAAGTACATGAAGAGGAATGCAACCAGAGGAGACAGGGGACAAGAATTGGGAGAAAAGTTTGTAAAGTGCAGAATGGGAATGTAGCGCCCCTGAGCCACTCAGGGCACTACAAGGAACTGCAGCCTCTTGGGGATGCAGGACCTACCCCCTAGGACATGGAGTACCAGTGTCGATACCACCAAAGCACAACCAAAATCCTAGTTCTCCACTCCACATTGGGGCTAAAGGGTTAATCAAGTAAGGGGATGGTCACCTAGAGTTAGGAAGAGTCCTGGGATTAGCCATCCCGGTGGGAGGGGAAACACACACGGTCAGACAGAGAGAACTGTGGCACACAGAGAGGTGTGCGGACGTGCTCGAGCTGGGTCCGTGCAACAGTGACTCAGAGGCACAGGAGAGAGGTCGCCAGGGCGGGTACGGACAAGTACCGCTGGGACCGGAGCACGCACGGGGCACAGGGCCCTAGATCAGGCGCCAGTTCAACACGGCTTGATAATCACCTGCACAGTGTGTACACCTTCATGGACTTCACCGAACCAAATAATCCGGGGGCATCAGCAGTAAACTAGGATCGGGGTTCGGACACTTACCTCCCCACAGGGTCCACACTGCCCACTGTACGGAGAAGGAGACTAATACCCCAAAAGGGACAGCCGGGCCCCAAACGCTCTATGCTACGGGAACCCAATCAACAGAGAGTGCCAGGGACAGAGCAATCTGGGTCACTACATTGGCACTGATACTCCATGGGACCTGAACCAGTCATCCACGGGTCGGAGTAAGTAGAGACTGTTGGTTACAACCTTGTGTGGTCTCAGTTATTGCCCTTCACAACTCCCAGCCACGGCCCTACCTGCGGAGGGCCCAACATCATTGCTGCAACCACCATCAGCCCTGGGAGTACCCACATTACGCAGCAGCGGTTCTTCAACCTTAACCACAACCCGCAGGTGGCGTCACGCACACTAACTTTCATCCCTACTTAAAATAATCCCCCTTTTACAAGAGAAGCCCCAGGGCACAGGACCGGGCAACCGCCACTAGAGTAACATTCCCATTTGCAACCGCCCGGGACCGAGTACCCCCTTCCCTGGGCGACACAGCTTCTTTTTCTGGTGTCACAAACAGGATACTGACAAGGCCCGTTAATTCGGGTGACGTGTGCCTTAAGGGACCTGCTCAGGTAGAACAAGCAGCAGCACCCTTAGCCATGGCAGCCGCCCCAATAATGCCAATCACCTTACCGTATGTACCCGGCACAGCCTGGCTGCCCTAATATGATGGCAAACCCGACGCCTTACCGGGATTTAAAAAGAAAATTTGCACTGTACTGGACATGTACGCGATGACTGGCAGACAACGGGCGTCTGTGGTGTTGGGATAGTTAACGGGTGCAGCCGAGTTGGAGGTGGAGACCTGGTCAGATGACGATCGAAAGTCAGTGAATACTATATTGAAAAACTCAAAGCTGCCTTTGAAACTAGCAGTGAGGCAGAGCTCAGAATGGAATTTTATAACTATAAGCAGCGGTCCCAGAACAGTATCAGAGATTACGCCTTAAGGTTGCAGGCAGCACTGCGGACCCTAAAGCTTGTTGACCCCATTAAGGGAGGAAATAAAATTATGGTGGAGCAATTCCTGCAGGATTACAGTCAGTGCAGGACCGCAAGCAGCTGCGGCTGTGGGCCCTGGAGCACCCAAATGTGAACTTGTCGTTCTTAAAATTGGGCCATCAAAGCCTTGCAACCCCCAGAGACCATTGACTGTAATCCGCAATCCTGGCAAGCCAACACCTCCCCTCTGCGAGCGAAGCCTCCTTCTTCAATTGTGGCAAAGAATATACCTCATGTAGCGCCCTCTTGTGCTCCTAGTGATCTGTGTTTCCAACTACAGCAGCTGAGTAAAGATGTGGCCAGAATCCTAGAGGTGATGCAACTCCAAAAAGAGGACAAGCCGGCGGAACAGATCCAGCTAGCTGATTGCCCTGAGGATGTTCCTTGGATGCGAGAAAGAAGGACCCCACCGCTTCGAGGGAGGAACAGCGACCACTATACTGTATCTGGACAGCCCATCTGCCGCAGGTGCCAGAAAGTCGGCCATCTTGCCAGAAGGTGTCCTTTAAACTGGCAATACCTGGGGCCAAGGGCCAATCCCCAGAAATAGGACAACAAGGCCCCGCTGATTGTCGAGACCGGTATGTGGGGGGGCGTCCCATCATCTCCATCACCTTGGACGGGATCCCTACCTCTGCCCTGTTGGACACCGGTTCGCAGGTAACAACCATCCCTTATGTACTGTTAAGACGTTCTGGTCAGATGCTGAACTCAACCGGCCCCATGCAGGCCTTACTATTTGTGCCGTCAATGGTTCACTAGTGACTCAGATTGGGTTCAAAGAAGTGACCATAAAGGTGGGACGGGTAGAGCTAGAGAACCAAGGACTGATTGTGGTAGAGAATGATGCTAGTGATAAAAACCCTAAAATGATTCTGGGGACAAATGTCATTGAAAACTGTTTGGGAGAAGTGCTGTTTTAGCTCCAACAGATTGCTGAAACTGCAGGTGCTGGACAGCAGAGGGTCCTGCAGCGAGAAAACCGAGCCCTCCTGCAGAGGCAACAGGTAAACTTGTCTGGTGGGGAGATTGGCAGTGTACGGGTGATTGATGCTGGTCCTATTGTGGTACCCCTGAGAAGTGAAATGATGACATGGTGCCGGGCGGCCATAGGCCTTAGCGGACAGGACTACCAGACAGTAGTAGAGCCACTACATTCTGAGCACTGGCCCACTGTTTTGACAGCTAGAGGGGTAGTTAATGTCCGCAAGGGGAGAGTGCCCGTGCGAGTGTTGAACTTTGGGAATGAGGAGACCAAATTGCCCAGGTATGCCACCATTGTCAATTTATTCACTGTCACTGAAGAGTCCATCCAGACAGCGAAACCCACAACCCCACGGGAACAGACAGAACATGACAATCCCCAAAATCAGCTAGAGGGTTGGAACCAATAACTGCATGTAGGTACTAATTCTACACCCTCACATCAGAAACAAGGAGTCTACCGGGTAGTACAAGAGTATGAACAGGTCTTCAGCAAACACCCACTAGACTTTGGGAGGATAAAAGGGGTACGACATCACATACCCTCAGGCAACCATCCACCCATCAAAGAGAGATATAAGCCTATACCTCCCACACACTATTAATGTGCCAAGGAAATGTTGAGGAACATGAAGGAAGCCTAGGTCATCTGAGATAGTTGCAGCCCCTGGGCAGCTCCACTGGTTCTGGTTAAGAAGAAAGACAGCACCATGAGGATGTACGTGGACTATATGCAGATCAACAAAATCACTCATAAGGATGCCTATCCATTACCCCGTATTGAAGAGTCACTGGCTGCATTGAAGGCTGCTACCTATTTCTCTACCCTAGATCTAACCAGTGGCTACTGGCAGGTCTCAGTTGCTGAAGAGGATCTGGAGAAGACTGCCTTCGCCACCCCTATGGGTCTGTGTGAATTCAACAGCACGCCGTTTGGACTGTGCAACGCACCAGGAACATTCCAGAGGCTAATGGAATGCTGACTGGGCCACCACAAGTTCGAGACCGTACTGCTATATTTAGATGATGTGATTGTATATTCAAAAACTTACGAAAAACGTCTGGAACACCTGGCAGAGGTATTCGAAGCTTTGGCGAAATATGGGATGAAGCAGAAGCCGTCCAAGTTTCATCTACTGAAACCTACGGTCCAGTACCTGGGACATGTGGTCAGCGCCGAGGGAGTGTCCCCCGACCCTGAAAAGAAAAGATAACAGCTATCAAGAACTAGCCAAGACCAAGTACCATCAAGGAGGTACGCTAGTTCCTGGGCCTGGTAGGATACTACCGGAGGTTCGTGAAGGGTTACATGAAGATGGCTGCACCCTTGCAAGAACTCCTAATGGGCCAAGCCAAGAAGGGCAAGACTTCTGGTCTTCCATTCATATGGGGTGAAGGAGAGAAAAACTCCTTCAGACAGATGTGTTGAGGGCAAGAATTGAGTATATAAAAATACTTAATTCAGCCATTTCATAGACTCAGGTATATAGTTCAGTAGATGTGAACTAATACACATATTTGTGAATGCTTTTGTTTCTTACCAACATGTATATATGTATATTGCATATTCAGTGATTTTTCCTTAAGACGCAGTACATACTGGTGTGTGTGTGTGTGTATATATATATATATATATATATATGTATACAGCTTGAAGATGGCTGCCATTTCCTGTTTTGCACCCAAGACAGATGGACAAAGGAAATTCCTGGAGTCTGGACTGACCAATCCAAGGAGGATGTGTAGATCTCTCTACGTCATGAAGCCCTGCCCTGCGATACTTGATTGGACTAAAACGTTTGTTTACACCCCTTTTACTTCGTGGTCTAGCTGTCCAAGAATAAAGATTTCAGTCTTGCCTCAGCTTTGGTCGTGAGAGGAAGAGTCATAATTGATTTCCAATTAATTATTATTCTTTTTCGCCGCGCACACACGATATTTTTAATTTGGAACAACGGTCAGATCGAAAGGGATAACTTGCATCCCAACATCCTTAACAATTTGGAGGCACTGCTGAGATACACCGTAAGAAAGATTGGCCGAACCTCTAGCTCAGATCCAGGGGATCGTTTCCTAGTACCCACAGGCCGCCGAAACAGGAGCTGATCACTCAAAATAGCAGGTAAGTGTCATATATAATGTATATGAGTACTACCTGCGATTTCGGAGATCTGTGGCGAGAGGTGTGATCCCTGAACTGAGGAAGGGTTTGACGCTATTGACCCTTAGCGGGCTTGAATCTTTCGCCGGTAGTTTACGAACAAAGAGACGGACCCAGACCCCATAGCGTCATAGGGTCCGTGGGTTATACGATCTGATCGTCTGTTTTTATTGCTAATTGTGAGCGGAGGTCTTAGCTTCATAGGGAAGGTGTAGATTCTACGCTCTGATTTACTTTTCAAAGAGTTAATTGCCTGCTGCTACTTATAGAGAGTGGAGGAAAGCCCAGTGCCTGCAGTTTTTTTCTTCTTCACTGAGAGCGAAGAGGCAGACTGCGGGGGTCTGGTAGAGCCCAGGGACATGCATGACAGTCTTTCTATTGAGAACAAAGAATGCGAGAGGGGGGCTGATAGAGCCCACAGATGCAGCTACGTTCTTTTGCTGAGAGGGCAGCAGGAAGGAAAGTCTGTGTGTGTTAGAAAGAAGGGGGGTCAGTCCCTCACTGGCTGCTTACACGGGACAGAGAGCGGGAGTTGTATTACGCGCTGTGCCTGCAGTCTCTTACACAAAGAAAGCGGGGGGGAAGTTAACAATCACCCACTGCCTGCAGTCTTTACATTAAGGGAAAGGAAGAAAAAAGGGGTGGGGGCCATATGTCCACCGGCTGCTTGAGAAAGAGCAGAAATCGAATTACATAGCTACGTCCCTGCCATCTTGTAGCTGAGAGGAAGCAAGGGGGGGTTAGTGAATTACCCATCCCTGCTAGGAGTGAAGAGGCAGAGACAGCGCAGCTCTTTGCAGTGAGGAGAAAGGAGGGGTCAGTGGGCTAACATACAGGAGGTGGCTGCAGCCTTTGTATAGTACAGCAAACGGAGGAGTTGTAATGATTTGAAAGAAAGACAAGTGTTATTTTGGTTTGGATTGGAACAGAACCTGACGGGTTCATGCGTTTTTCAGTTCTTACAATTGAGTTTCTTTTTGAACAGAAGTATGAGAACTAGCGATTCCCCTGTGTTGCGGATGACACAGCCACTGTTTGTTAAATATTAAATATTGAATATTAAATATTGGATAGATAAACGAGGCGGGAAGGGTTCAGTTAACTTAAAGTGGAATTAGCATATTCCCCTGCGGTTCAGGCGCATGTCACTGTCTGCGTGGCAGACGAGGCGGGAAAGGATCTCACTTTAGTTAAGGTAAATGTGTTGGAGTTAGCGTATTCTCCTGCGTATTAGACGCGAGTCACTGTCTGCGCATTATAAACGCGGACGAGGCGAGAAAGAACTCCGTTGGAACGGCCGGTCCAATTAGAACACTGTATACTCTGTTCAAAAAATAAATATGTTGTTTTTAGTAGGAGCTGAGAACGCCATCACCCTAGTTACAAAAAAAAAAAAAGCGGGAAAAAATATAAAAGATTGCAAAAACTTGTGTAAAATCGTTGGACTACCACTAGATGGCAGGCTGCAACCCATGTACTGAAGTTCATATTAATCTCCAGTGAGAGTATACTGGAGGACAAAGACCCTATTCACTGTGTGTTGCTGTTTGTAGAATCACTAAATGTCTTTCTCTAGCTGTGCCTCATTGTTTTCCTTTAGAAGTCATCATATCTGGTGCTAATCAAATCTCTCCTTTGTATGCTGGAATGCAAATTTACAGGCACTAAAAGTATCCCTGGTTTACTACGTAGTTCCAGCCACTCCCAGTACACCCAGGAGTCACAACATGGATGCTACACCCGGAAGTCAGGTGCCTGGAACTTCCTGTGGCAGCCGTCTTGCTACACCCACTGATGGCAGTACACGTCATAAGCCACACCTCTCGCAATGGCTCTTTGTTCAAAGCTCTCCACCCATCCCCGGTGGGAGGTGTTCTCTGGTATATATGACAAACACATTTGAATAAGTATAAATAGTATATTTGTTTACTCAGCTATCCAATACATGCAAGTCAAAGATAAGTAAGTGAAATTTTTACTGAATTGATAAATAGTCAGAGATAAGAATGGAATGTGTCTTTCCCCAATAGTGATGTAAGTTTGGTTTAACCCTTAGAGTTCAGGATTTCCCATTTTTAGTTTACTGTTTATACCTGAATAGGGAATATTAAATTTCATGGAATGTGCAATTTAATTTCTGTGTTGTTTTGTTTTTTTAATGGCGATTTATTTGAACAATATATTTTTATTTTGTGACTCTATCACCTTTTCTGTTTTTATGATTATTTCTAAACAATATATATATTTTTGCAGGTTAGTCGCCTAGTCACAGCTGTCATTTAATCATGTCTCAGTTATTTCTACTATCAAAGGTTTTTCTTTTCTTTATGGATACAGTGTTGTTTATCGTAAGGTTTTAAAATTCCCCAGCAATGTATATTGTTGTAAGATATACGTTATTTTCAGTGTTTGTTCATTTTAGGTTTTAGTATGTAGCTAATTTATTACCTGCTGTTTTATCTTTTCTTTTAGGGAATACCAGTATAAAAACTCTGAATTTTGCCATATTGGTAAATAAACAATTAAACAAGGGGGAATAAGGTATTAATTATATTCTCCAGTTTCTTCGAGGGCGCAGCAGGCATATTATTTAGGTTTTGAAGTTGACCTTTTTCCCATAGGTTATGTTTATTAGATTACTATGAGGTACATCTGTTAACTGAAATAGGAAAGTCTTGTCTTATTTGTTTGTTTGTTTATTTATTTAGTATTTTCAGTCATGTGAAGTATAGATGACCACTAACTGTATTATGGTCAGAGTTAAAGTTATAAGAATGATCTAATGTATATTTTTTTAGTTTTGTTTTTATAGATGAAACCAGATGGTGGTCGATTCTGCACTGGATATGCTACAGGTTACACAACATGAGGTAGTTAAATTTGAGCCACTCTCCCCTCCTATCGATACAGGAGGCAGTGCCGCATTGAATGCCTCTCTAGATGGGTAGAACAGGAGTGGGTAAGAGTTTTTAGATGTGTTTGTAGGTTGTAGATCTTTTCCTGTTGTCAAATGAATTAGGTATGCTGAAGAGAAAGTCTAGATCTGAGCTGATGGAATTGGATGGAGATCCCCGCACAGGTGCAGCTGACCAAGAAGCAGTGAACGGGCCTAGAGTTGAGAGTCTTTCACCGATACCGACCATGCCTCAGTGACATCTGTCACGTCAGTGACTTCTGTCACTCCTTGTGTTCTTAAATCCCTACAGGAACAAGTAAAACAATAAGGAATTGAGTGTGACATGCAGGGAGCCAGCTGACTGAGGAAGGTCTGTGGACAAAGGGTGGTAAGCTTTCTCTGCCATGAGAGCTCTTCTTAATGATGGCCCAGGTAACATCTGTGAAAGACAATTGTCAGTGTGTGCTTTGGTGACACCAGGGTTCAGTACCCAGGTGGGTAGACTCACCCAGTCTTGTAAGACAAGTGCCTAGAACGAAGTGAGAAAAAACTGTAAAGAGTCCATAGAAACACCCTGCACCTACTCTACCCATTTTTAGAGACTGCAAACTGATTATAGATGTATATTATGAGCACGTTGTATGCAAGTTTGTGCGTGTTGTGTAAATCTCTCTCCAGGTATCGTCAGAGGCATTCCAGTGCAGAAAACGATGTTATTGTTGAGAAGCACATGAAGGTGGTATGTAACAAAATATGTTTACAAAAGTGTATATTTTATAGAAAAGTGGAAACTAGTAAATCGTGTATAAAATGTATATGTTTTGTTTACTTTTCGTAATAAACAGGTCTTTATGTAAGATATTTTTTGGTTTAGCACAGACATGTATATTTTTATATAATTGACTGAATAGTGTGATAATCAGGTGTATTTTCCAATTCCAGATCTTAAATCAGAGCTATTAGCATATGGTCTCCAGTCAGGAGACTGATTGATCCTAAAGGACAAGCGAGAAAGAGCCATGAGTCAACACTAGAGGAGCTGATCCAATCCGCAGAAACATCTATGGATCCACACCTCGCATTGTAGAAGGGTTGATCAACCAGAGCTGCACTGAGCGTTCTGCTCATACTTATCCTTTTCAGAAAACCCTGTACAGTCTCAGACCAGCATTGCCAGAACAGTTAGAAGAGACGACTTAGAGAACCTTGAGACATGGGAAAGTCCAACTACAAAGGGTGAGGACTCGCCTAGGAGTCCTTGGTCTCAAACCGGTGAAGAAAACCCCTTTCCCCTTTCCGCCCATGTTTCAACGTTCAGTTAGGCAGGTTTTTCAACAGATCTTTCTACCTCTCTTCCTAAGGGAACACAGTACCCTTAGAATTTAGAAATGGCAGAAGTAAAGTCTTTAGGGGGGACTGTTGAGGACAAGAATTGAGTATATAAAAATACTTAATTCAGCCATTTCATAGACTCAGGTATATAGTTCAGTAGATGTGAACTAATACACATATTTGTGAATGCTTTTGTTTCTTACTAACATGTATATATGTAAATTGCATATTCAGTGATTTTTCCTTAAGACGCAGTACATACTGGTACATACATATATATATACATGTATATATATATATATATATATATATATATATACATATATATATATATATATATATATATATATATATATATACATACATACACATATATATATATATACATACACATATATATATATATATATACATACACATATATATATATATATACATACACATATATATATATATATACACATACATACATACATATATATATACACATACATACATACATATATATATACACATACATACATACATATATATATATATACACATACATACATACATATATATATATATATACACATACATACATACATATATATATATATATACACATACATACATACATATATATATATATATACACATACATACATACATATATATATATATATACACATACATACATACATACATATATATATATACACATACATACATACATACATATATATATATACACATACATACATACATACATATATATATATATATATATATATATACATATATATATATATATATATATATATATGTATATATATGTATACAGCTTGAAGATGGCTGCCATTTCCTGTTTTGCACCCAAGACAGATGGACAAAGGAAATTCCTGGAGTCTGGAGGATGTGTAGATCTCTCTACGTCCTGAAGCCCTGCGATACTTGATTGGACTAAACTTTTGTTTACACCCCTTTTACTTCGTGGTCTAGCTGTCCAAGAATAAAGATTTCAGTTTTGCCTCAGCTTTGGTCGTGAGAGGAAGAGTCATAATTGATTTCCAATTAATTATTATTCTTTTTCGCCGTGCACACACAATATTTTTAATTTGGAACAACGGTCAGATCGAAAGGGATAACTTGCATCCCAACATCCTTAACAGATGAAGTTGGCTCTGACGGGATGAGATTCTGGTGTAGCCGGACTACCACTACCTGAGTAAATCCTCATAGGTGCAGGGCAGTGTGATCGTGACACGTATGGCAATAGCGGGTCGGTATGCTCTGGTATCATATATGGGGTGATGACTGACCTCAGCCAGGTACTATACTTATCCTATTAACCAACGGGCTATTTAAGAGGATTTACTCAGCCCAGTTATTTGGTTGTGTACAACTATACTATTGACACTGGGATTACTATTGGTGCACGGCTCAGGTCAAATCACCTACCTTAAGTTGCCTGGCCTTAAAATGTCAATTTCAAATATGAACTATTTATTGAGGTGTATTAACCCTTTCCTTTACTGTAATTATGAACACTGACACATTATGAAGTATACATAAAAATACGTTATATATTTGATTAGGTTATTTTGTGATGCTATATTGTGACCTTTTTGCATGCCTATCCAGCCATGAATCACAGATTATAATTGTACTATTGACCACACTGCCCTGGTTAGTTGGTTTTTATGCACAGACTTACACTTTTTTAAATCACCGCTGTCTGACTATTTTGTGCACTCTCTTTATATGAATATAAATAAAGATTTGTAAAACTTTTTCTACAATTATGTGTCTGTCTAAATATTCAGACCCTATATGCTCAGCAGTGACCAGTGGTCATTTGTAAGTAAATTGTCATGAGTTGGGATCATGGTCAAATATAGATATATCTGAGGATTTATGTATTATAATGGATCTGGTTTTTCAATTGTTGGTTTACAATAGTAACAATAGTATGTGACCACTCAGGTCACATGACTAAGGTGGAGGTAGCCGAAAGGGGACGCAAATGCGCTCCACCCATTTGCGTCCCATTCCGCTGCCTCTGCCTTAGTCATGTGACCTGAGTGGTCACATGCTATTGTTACTATTGGTTTGCCGCTTTAGTATACAACGGTATTGGTGGAGCGCATTTGCGTTCAACCAAGTAACTTTATTTATTACCGGATTTACAGACAATGAGATATGCGATACACACCTGATTATGTGCCGGATATCTGTCGCATGCAGGTGACGCGTTTTTTGTGGTGGAACGCATGTGCGTTCCACCATTTAACTTTATTTATCATCGGCTGTGTATACAAGTTTATTATGAGATGATGTTTATAATTAGCACATCTGCCCTGGTATCTAAGGGAATTTTATTTTGCTGCCGGCCTCCATAAGATTAATGATAATATTATAATTAGGCATTGACAAAACTTTAGGGGGCGGTTCTGCTGCCCAGGCCTCACTCTCAATCCCCACTTACTTTAAAAGTGTGTCATATCCTGTTGGTCCTCAGGGATTCTCCTCACAGCACCTGGACTCTGGCTGTCACCAGTATGGAATTTTATTCCTGGACTCTATCTATAACTGTCCCCTGATGAACCCTGTGTAGCTAACAGGGAGAAAAGCGTCGGGACAACGTCTAATCACGAGGATCTGATACATTTTAGCCAGATAAGTCATACTATTATGTTGACGACCTCTATTATCAGGTTTATTTTAATTCACTTTTGTGCACATACTAGTGTAGTGTAGGGCTATCCAGGGTTACTCTAGGGTTTCCCGTCGGTGAATGGGGGTGCCACAAGCCTAGGGCGTCATACCCTCCATTGCTAGGTAGGGTCACTGGAGGGATAGAATAGGGATATTTTCTTTTTCCCCTCCCTCCCCCTGGTAATTTTTCATTGTCCCTACACTATTAGGGTGAGCGTTACACTTTGGTAAATGATAAATTATTAATATTATACCTTTTAAAATGTCATATTAAAGGTTATTTTTTAAGGGAATTTTTCTTCTTTGGTCTTATACTATTGTTCCCTCTTATATTGACTGCGGCCTGTTTTTTTTCTCGTGCTGTATACTGACGCCAGCAACGTGCAATTAGGAGCTGTGCTGTCACAGGAGCACAATGGCAGAGAAAGAGTGATTGCCTACGCCAGCAGGAAGTTCCGCCCTACTGAAAGGAATCCCGAAAACTACAGCTCCTTCAAGCTGGAGTTCCTGGCATTAGTCTGGGCTGTGACGGAGAGGTTTAAACATTACCTGGCAGCTGCAAAATTCACCGTGTACACCAACAACAATCCTCTGTCCAGAATGCCTCACTGTCTGATGAAGGGGTAGATGAAGATGAACTGGAAGAAATTGAGTTGCCAGCCTTCCATCGCCCAAATGACTTGAGAGACCAACAGCCATACAGTATGCGAAAAGAAACAACATTAGATCCATTACCCCATCATGGATGGAAAGAAGTACAAGATAATGATCCTGCGGTCAAGTTGATCAAAGAGCTGATAGTCCAACCAGACTCACATCTGGATCCTGGAGCCCCACAAGAGACTCAGAGGTTGTGGAAGGACAGAGGTCGATTGTATCTTCATCGAGGAAAGCTGTGCCAAAGCCTTACTAACCCTAAGACACATGAGAGGGTATGTCAAATAGTGATACCAAAAGCCCATGTTCCATTAGTCCTAGAAGCGTACCACAATTGAGCAGGACATGTTGGCTGGAAGAAACTGGAAGCCTTATTGCGTGACTGTTTCTATTGGGTTGAGATGAGAGTCACCATAGAGGAATGGTGCAGAAATTGTGGCCCTTGTACCTTGAGAAGACAGGATGGTAACCGTCAAAAAGCACCACTACAACCCATCGTTACTTAGCAACCTTTAGAGATTGTTGCCCTGGATCACGTCAAGTTGATGCCCAGTAGAACAGGTTACACCTATGCTCTAACAATGTTGGATCGCTACTTCAGATTCCTGGTGGTAATACTTGTAAAAGACCTGACGGCGAGCACTGCAGCCAAAGCGTTTTAAGCTCATTTCTGCAGACCTCATGGATACCCAGAACAGGTATTGACAGACAGAGGACCCGCCTTTGAAGCCGAAATCTTCAGAGAATTCTGAGGCTTATATGGCTGTAAAAAGATATGTACTACACCCTACCATGCTCAAACAAATAGAATGTGTGAGAAGATGAACCACCTTGTTATCAATCTGCTGAAAACTCTACCACTTGAGGAGAGAAACCTGTGGACAGAGAAGTTGCCTGATTTGGTAGATATGTTCAACAACATTCCAGTAAGCTCCACAAAATGCACCCCCGCATATCTCATGAGAGCGAGACCTGGAAGACTACCAGTAGATCTCGAAATGGAGGTTGAAATGCCAGAAAACAGCTCATCAGATGAAGATTGGGACTCTAACCGTCAAGCCCAGTATAGAAGAATACAAGAATATGTTGAGCAGAATTTAAACCGCAGTCGAACAAAACAAGAAAAAGACTTCAATAAGAAAGCGGATGTTAATCCTCTTACGCCTGGAGAAACAGTTCTCAAAAAGAAGAGAAGACTTCACAAACTTGACGATCAATGGGAGAAGGAACCATATGTAGTACTCCTTTCTAATTTCAATAACCAGAAAACCTGCCTAACCAGCAAGGATCAAGGAAAAACCACATCCACTGTTTCATGGGAACACTTAAAAAGATGACCAGAACCACTGAAACCAAAAGAAGAGGTGCTGAACCAACCACAAGTAGAAGAGAAGAAAAAGTGATTCATACCATCTTGGGAGACTTTCCAGAGAATTGGCCCCAGTACAATGGAGCTATCATTGTGCCAGTCCTAACATTCCCCAATCCGAGGAAGAACCAGTCCCAGAAGAGCCCTCAGACCATACACTTACAGGCTTACCAAGAATACGTAGACAATTGCCTAGTACATCTGCAGACAGTAGGGAGACACCTGCCCTAGACACCAGAACACAACAGGGGTTAGATGAGAGACCAGAGTTAGGTAGGTCGACCCGAAGCAACTTAGGTCAACCCCCACTCAGATATACAGAGTAAGAGCTGTAGGAGGAATATACAGTCATTAATGTAAAAAATGTTGAGAAAAAAAATGCTTTGCTATATATGTTGGTTGAATAATCTCTGGAAAAGTCACCTGATTTTCTGCAAATTGATATGTTTTGATAAAAATGGACCCAGGCTGCAGGACTGGCAGCAGCCAACACAAACTTGTGTCTTGTAAATAGTTGCACCCTGTCTGCCTCCCAGAGTAATCCTTTTTACCATTAGGTACCGCCAACACTGATACCGCCAACAAGGAGAGGAAGATTGGAGGAAAGGTCTGGGATAGAGATGGCCCAGACCTGGTCACCACAGGGACCGGTGACCTGCCTCCATAGGGGGTTCGGGAGACCAGGACCTTTGGGTGGTGGGTGGATGGGGGATTGCTGTAACGTTTAAGAATTGAGCCTCCCCTGTGTGGGAAGAATGTTATGCATTAACCAATTTACCTTTTCATTCCGGTTTAATAAAACTCTATCTTGCTTACAGCCCGAGGACGTGCTGTGTTTAACCAAAGGGGAATTTAGTGCCCCTGAGCCACTCAGGGCACTACAAGGAACTGCAGCCTCTTGTGGATGCAGGACCTACCCCCTGGGACATGGAGTACCAGTGCCGATACCACCAAAGCATAACCAAAATCCTAGTTCTCCACTCCACACCGGGGCTAAAGGGTTAATCAAGTAAGGGGATGGTCACCTAGAGCTAGGAACGAGTCCTGGTATTATATAATCAAAAAGAAGGAAAGTATGGCACTCTGTTATCTTTTTGGCGGTGCCAGGATAGGGTCCAAACCCAATTAATAGAAAAAGAGAAATCCGGCACTCACAATTCAATGCGTGAAAAACAGAATTTTTATTCAATAATGGCTCATATGTGTGAAAAAAATGTTTTTCTCAATATAATGATAGTTGACGTTTCGGTCATATGAGACCTTCATCAGAATCACACTAAACATAAAAAAGAAGAAACATATGCTATATTATATTACATATAGTAATGAAAAATATATCCAGTACAAAAATAGATTTTTTTACACATTAATTCATGTTTATACATAATACAGTGGACTGGACAGTATAGCAGGAGAAAATCCATCAAATAAATACACAAGGTTTCATATATATAGAATAAGCCTTGCGGAATATTATAAATTTCATCTAAACTTCAGATCTAATCAAAAAGTAAATATCATGTATTTCATATGTAGATATTCCTTTAGGAATATTCTATATTTCATTTTAAATTGCAATTTATACAAAAGGACAAAACATCATATCATATGAAAGTGCAACAATTGATAGGGAATTACACACACTTGATAAAGTGCTTAGTGCATATAAATAGCGAGATATTAAGGCAGAGGCATTTTTGAAATATCGTTTGGGACGCACATGTGACCTATGCACGTTAAGTGTTTGACTTCCTCTTTTTATCAATTGATTGCCCAAAAACTCTATAGCACTGTATGCATTAGCACTTTAGTTGATTTATTGAAGCATGTGCACTTTACATGCTGAAATGGGATATTTGCACATTACATTGCATTAGCACTTTATCTCGCTATTTATATGCACTAAGCACTTTATTTTTGACTATGGTAGCTTTGCATTTGTGATTATTGTGCCTCTTTTCTGTTACCTCTATACCTGTTTTTTATCCATTTGTAAGGTATAGGAGGGCAACCTGAGGTTAGTCTAGTTTGGGGGTACCAGATTCTCTATCACGAGGGTATTGCCCCCTTTGGTGATTGGAGAATAACAAGAGGTTTCTATATCTAATGTTTTCAGGACCCCCCCATCCGCATCCATGATTTATAATATGTTTGGATAGCGGTTCACTTGTGCGTCTTCAGTACCCTGTCCACTACCCTTCCCAATAACCTTAAGCATTCCCTGCCCGTACATCATTGACTATATTTTTTCATGACTTTTGTGAGGGCTTAATAGGGATTTTTCAGGGATAGCCGTCGTTGAGTGGGGGCACCACTTTCGCATCTCATTAGGGTGCCAACCTCCGCGGTAGGTATAGGACAGGAGGGAGGTGCATCTTCTAGGGTGAGAACTTTACCCTCCTCCCTTTTTCCTTATCTATTTATATATTTTGCACGGGTTTTTGGATATTTTAAGTGTGACTAATAAAATTTGACTTTTAAAGGGTTATAATATTTGATATGGACACTTAAGAAGCATTATTATTATAGGAGCACTCAGGGTATTGTGACCATCACGGGCACACTGGAGCATTATTACTTTCTAGTGGCAAAATGTGGACACTTTTCTAGGGCACTTGCTAAGGCAACAATATTTTCCAGGGGGCAATTTTACCATGTAGAGGGCACGAATGAGGCATTATTACCATGTAAGGGGTACAGCGGTGGCATTAGTATGTGGGGCGGTAAGGCTACCTTGACACATCCGTTGTTTTGCATCAGTCACAATCCGTTGCCTTGAGGAATTACGGTATCTTGCAAAATATTTTGCAGGAATCCGTTTTTCCCCCATAGACATCTATTAGCGATGGATTGTGACTGATGGCCTTGCGCTGCATCCGCCGAGTGACGGATCAGTCATTCACTGACTGACTGTCAGGCAGGAGCAAAGCTGAATGTAATGTTTTTTGGAGTGGCAAAAAAACGCACTCCGTAGGTATTCGTCGCAATCTGTCAAGAGCTGTAATGGATGTCGATGGTGCTGGATTCCGCCGTAATCCATCACATGACGGAATCCAGTGCTGGATTTCGTCATGCTCTACTGAGCATGCCCAGCATGTTTGGCACACCCATTGGGCTGTCCCAAACATAAACGGATCACGACGGATCCGTCAAAAACCGGACGCACAGCAAATGTAACGGACATGACGGATCAGTTTTTTTCACAGGATTCCTGTGAACGGAATCCTGTGAAATAACACATTCGTTGCGTCAGTTGACATGTAAAAAAATGACGGATCCGTCGTTGCGTCGCAACGACCGACCTGACGGATTTAAAACAACGGAAGTGTGAATGTAGCCTAAAAGGAGCATTGTTATTGTACCACACAGCAGTTGCAGTAATAGGGGGCACACACGACAGCAGTGGCTCAGTATTGGGGTATCAACAGGATGAGGAATTTCTGCAGGTCGGGGATAGACGAGGACAGTCCTAGAAATGTGAGAAGTCAGATGTGTCTTTGTTGTAATCTCTGCAGATGAGTCACGGCTGGAGAAGTCATGTCGGTCTGGGCCAGATGGAAAAGACGAGAAAAGGGTCAATCAGAAAAAAACATTAGCTGTAAGCCACTATCTGTAACTGGACTGTTATCTCTTACATGTACTGCAGGACTGGTATTTGCCACCATATGATCACCATATGGTGGTAATATTGCTGTTGGCCTTTGTATAGATTTATTTTCAGTAACAGCGCGGTCATCTGCTAAGGTGTCTGTATACCCACTGTAAGGCGCACTAGCATAGTTGTTACCTGATTAGGGGCCCATTAAGATGCCCCCCCCCCAGCTGAACCACTAGCTACGCCTCCGGATAGCAGCCTTCAGCTCATCTACATTGTTGGGTCTAGTGTCTCTCATATTCCTCTTGACAATATCCCATAGAATCTATATGGGGTTTAGGTTAGGCGAGTTTGCTGGCCAATCCAGCACTGTGATTATTAAACCAGGTATTGGTACATTTGGCAGTGTGGACAGCCTGGTGCTAAGTCCTGCTGGAAAATGAAATTCCTATCATCAAAAAGCTTGTTGGCAGAGGGAAGCATGAAATCCTCTAAAATTTCCTGGTAGACGGCTGCACTGACTTTTGGTCTTGATAAAACACAGTGGGCCTACACCAGCAGATGACATGGCTCCCCAAACCATCACTGATTGTGGAAACTTAACACTAGACCTCAAGCAGCTTGGATTGTGGCCTCTCCACTCTTCCTCCAGACTCTTGGACCTGGATTTCCAAATAAAATGCAAAATGTACTTTCATTTGAAAACTATACCTTATATCACTGAACAGTCCAGTTTTTTTTCTCCTTTGCCCAGGTAAGACACTACTGGCATTGTCTTTTGGTCATGAGTAGCTTCACACAAGGAATGCGGCAGTTGTACCCATGTCCTGGATACGTCTGTGTGTGGTGGCTCTTGAAGCACTGACTCCAGCAGCAGTCCATGCCTTGTGAATCTCTCCCAAATTTTTAAATGGCCTTTTCTTAAGATTCCTATCAAGGTTATCCCGGTTGCTTGTGCACCTTTTTCTACCACACTTTTTCCTTCCATTCAACTATCCATTAATATTTTTGGATACTGAACAGTTTTGGATACTCTGAACAGCCAGCTTCTTTAGCAATGACCTTTTGTGTCTTACCCCCCTTGTGGCGTGTGTGAATGACAACCTTCTGTACATCTGTCAAGTCAGCAGTCTTCCCCATGATTGTGTAGCCTACTGAATCAGACTAAGGGACCATTTTAAACACTGAAGCCTTTGCAGGTGTTTTTTTGGTAATTATTCTAATATTCTGAGATAATGACTTTTGGGTTTTCATTGGCTGTAAGCCATAATCCTCATCATTAACAGAAATAAACACTTGAAATCGATCACTCTGTTTGTAATGACTATATAATATATGCGATAATATATGCGCTTACCTTTTTGTATTGATTTACTGAAATTAAATTTGAGGATATTCTAATTTATTGAGATGCACTTGGGTGTGTGCACATGGTTTTTATCTAAATAGATTATAGTTGTGATCTTGATTATCTTAATTACAGGAAAGCCATAATGCTACTATGCAAGATGTAAATACATTTTTATGTGCATTTTTTTTTCTTTTTAGTAGTCAATTAAAGGATTGGTATTTATTTGCTTTTTATTTATTTGCTTTTTATTTTTCAGCACCTTTAATAGACTCCAGCAGTGTTCAAGTATTTAAAATAGCCAATAAGGGTAATCTGTAGGTAAATAGCATATAAATCCTGTCAGTCAGTTACAGTCGCCACTCATAACAGTGAGAGCAGCTGAAAATCACTCTGGCACTTTGATTGACAGTCTGCAGTGTGCAGTATGCGTGTGCTGTGCAGGCTGTCAATCAATATACCGGGAAACCACTACAGCCATCTTCCCAACATCACCCAAATAACTGGAAGCAAGCAGCTGCAGGGAGAACAAAACTTAGGATTCATCAAAACAATTAAGCCAGAATAAATCACATTGAAAAGTAGCAACATTTTTGCGCAAAGTGGAGTTAGATCAAAAATGTTGCGACTTTTGGTGTTTTTACACAAGTTTCTCTCATATCAGCTGAAATAGGCATTGATGGGACGGGGGCGTGACACCATAGCTCCTCTAATTCATGATGAGCTGCGATGTGCCTTACGCCAATAATTCTACTCCAGTCCATGACTCCGCTTTATGAATTGGAAGCCTCTAAATCTACCTCACTGTCCTTATCAAGACAGGCGTGAACATCGTCAGTCTTGATATAACAAGGCCATCATTTTCTCCCTGTAGCCGCTTCTCCAGTAAGCTGGGTAAACAGGATTTAAACATTATTTACCTGCAGATTCCCACCAAAGTTAATTTTAATTAGTAGATCTTAGAATAATTTCCATAACTGGTTGTGTTTAAACAAAATGTTCCTGTGCTGAGATAATCTAATATATAAAGCTCAGTGTATATGTGTGTGCGTGTGCGTGTGTGTGTGTGTGTGTGTGTGTGTGTGTGTGTGTGTGTGTGTGTGTGTGTGTGTGTGTGTGTCTCCGCTAAAGGAATTCGCACCGTCGCATTTACAATCACGAAATTTTGCACAGACGCCTCATGTGACCCAGGGAACGTCATAGACTATGTTTTGATGGGAAAATTTAACCCCACGCTTTACAGTTAATCTCCAAAATCCTGCTTCCATTAATCTGAATGGAGGTGGGAGCTATAGGCTATTAATAGCAGCTGTCAGTTGTTGCTATAGGAACAAAATAAATTGTTAGTATAAGAAGCTTATGTGTGAAGTAATATGATGTTGGTGGTGAGATGGATAGAGAGACAGAAAGAGCCAGACGGGCAAAGAGCCAGCCCTGGAAGGAGCCAGCCCTGGAAAGAGACAGGCGGGCAAAGAGACAGGCGGGCAAAGAGAGACAGAAAGACACACATAGGGACAGACACAGAGATAGAGAGAGACCGACAGACACAGAGATGGAGACAGATAGACTGATACAAATACAGACAGAGAGATAGACACAATAAGGAATAACGTTTGGAACACCATTCTAAGTCTGAACTGGGTGCAAAAACCTAAAAAAACATCACTATGGGGAGATAAGGTATGCACACCAGTAACTATGTAAGGGGAATACATGGAATAGCAGAAACTGCTGTGTGAATACTGACTTGAAAAATCCAATAGCTATATGTAAGAGTGAAAATGTGAAAAATGGAATCTGCATTACTGCCATGAACATATGAATCAAGAGAAATTTAGCTACTGAATTGATCAATGCAATAGAGCCCCAACACTACGCCAAAGTATTTCTCTACGTTGGGGTCCCTAGCTTGTGTGTGTCCTCTCATGCAGTTAAAAAACTTACCGTGTATGGGAAGCTGAGACCCAGGCTATTTATGCATATGATATGGATTGGCAATACAATTCCCATACACTGTAAGTTTTTTAACTGCATGAGAGGACACACACAAGCTAGGGACCCCAACGTAGAGAAATACTTTGGCGTAGTGTTGGGGCTCTATTGCATTGATCAATTCAGTAGCTAAATTTCTCTTGATTCATATGTTCATGGCAGTAATGCAGATTCCATTTTTCACATTTTCACTCTTACATATAGCTATTGGATTTTTCAAGTCAGTATTCACACAGCAGTTTCTGCTATTCCATGTATTCCCCTTACATAGTCACTGGTGTGCATACCTTATCTCCCCATAGAGAGATAGACACAAGCAGACAAGGAAAGAGACAGACAGAGAGAGAGAGACAGACAGACAGCGACACACAGACAGAGACTGGGAGAGAGACAGAGAGACAGTTACTATTCCGGGCAACGCCCGGGTACTACAGCTAGTCTTATATATGTGCCCCTGCTATGTACTGTGTAATGGCTGTGTCTGACCGTACAGGGACATGGTCTGATCTTACCACATCTCCTGGTCAGGGGAAGTTGCAAATAGTGTAAAAGGAAGGACAGCATGGGATCATATCTAATTTTATTTGTGAGGTAAAGCATTTCCCTGCCTGTTTTTAAACTATGTTTTACCTCTAAGGAAAAATTTGCAATCCCATGCTGTAAAGTCTGTATACCTTTTTACTTCCTCCCCAGCACAGGAGATGTGGTATGATCAGACCATGTCCCTGTACGGTCAGGCTCCGGCATTACACAGCAGATAGCAGGGTCACGTATATAAGATTATCTCAGCACAGGAACATTTCTTTTAAAACACATCCAAATGTGAAACTTATTATTATTTAAATATCTATTGATTAAAATTTTATTTTTCATGTGAAAACCCCTTTAAAACTCCAGGTAAGTGGCATTGCTTAATGTGAGATTCCATTTATGACACTAGATGAAGCTTTTACACACTATAACGGGTTGGCAATTCATTTTTCCAAGGGGCCACATGATAGACCGTGAATGGTGCGGAGGACTGAACCAATAGGCTGAAATTAATTCTGGTCAATATTAATATTAACATATTACAAAATAAAATATCACTTAATATTGAGCAGAATAAGTATGCTGACATCCCCTTATATAAAATATGAGCCCACACATAGACCCCTATATGTATGTACAGGATAAGCCCTCACATAGCCACTTACATGAACTTACATGAACTCTTAAATAGCTTCCTAAATAGATTATGCACCCCACATAGCTTCCCATATACATTATGAGCCCCACTTAGCTTCATATGTACAGAATAAACCCCCACATAGCCTGTTATATACATTATGAGCCCCAGAAAAAAAACCCACCACATACTTACCTTGCTCCAGTTTCCCTGATGTTGTCACCCTCCTACGGCCTCCGGTGACCTGATGCTCTACATTGCACACGCGATGATGTAATATTATTGCGTCTCATACCTCACGCTGATTGGAGCCGCTGGCTCTATCCTCTGCTAATATTTTCACCGCTGTCTGCATCCTGTGGGTGCAAATAGCGGTGACATTAGGAAATGAACAGCAGCGGCAGGGGAGGGCAGGGTCCAGCCCACAGTCTACTGTTTTCAGCCCTTTGGCTCTCTAGGTCTGCGGGCTGGACTGGAACAGCCAGAGGAAACAAGCCATGTCTCTGTATAGCTTACGTGAAGCGCTTGTTTAGAGTATTATAGGGGTGTGAATTCAACAAGTGCTGTGTAACTGTGCATTTTGGACATACAGATGTCTTTCTCCATCGATAGAAGCAGATTGTGTGGGGATCCAGAAGCTACATAGTCCAAGAAAAAAAAACAACAAATAACTCACCAAGATGTTCAGGTTGCCGCACCCGCAAATATGAACAACCTAAAACACCGTTGGTCACAAGCGGATAAGCACATTGAAAAGGGAAATATTTTTCAGTGGTTCCATGGAATAAAAAAAATCTGTTTATTAAATATCAATCCATAAAATAAAGTCAGTATTGGGACAAATCCTGTTCACCCGTTTCAACCGTGAAGTCTTAAGGCTGCTTTACACGCTACGACATCGCTAAAGCGATGTCGTTGGGGTCACGGAATTTGTGACGCACATCCGGCCGCGTTAGCGATGTCGTTGCGTGTGACACCTATGAGCGATTTTGAATCGTCGCAAAAACGTTCAAAATCGCTAATTGGTGACATGCCCCCCTATTCCCAATTATCGTTACTGCTGCAGGTACGATGTAGTTCGTCGTTCCTGCGGCAGCACACATCGCTATGTGTGACACCGCAGGAACGAGGAACCTCACCTTACCTGCGGCCGCCGGCAATGAGGAACGAAGGAGGTGGGCGGGATGTTACGTCCCGCTCATCTCTGTGCTGTTTCTATTCGTTTTAGTTAACACTGTTATTTAATGTTTTTCATGCTTGTCTCTGCTGCCATCTACTGGTCAGACCTTTCGGCTCCTGTTTCTTTTGTCCAGCCCATGGGAGTGTCTGATGACCCTCTTGCATCACATCCTGGTATGTTCATTCCAAACCAGAGTTTGTGAGAACAACATCCCTTATTGGATTGGAGCTACTAGGAGCAAAGTCTTCTGACCACGTAGTAGCTTCAGAGGCAAGCAAGACTGGAGAATTACAATGCCAAGTACTTGGATTACTGCACTCTGCATGTCCTAACCTTTGGAGAAAATAAACCACCATTGTTTCATCTCAGCATGTGCATGTTTCACTCTGGAGTGCTCTGGTCCTGTCTGCCCCACCTATAGGAAAAAAGAAGGTAAGATTCTCACAACTTCTCACAACTACGCACCTTCCATCGCCTTTAAGTGGGGACAGAACAGTCAGAAGACTGCTTAAGAGCTCAATACCACGGCTACAGATCCCTAAGAACCCTGTAACTTCCCATGTAATCTGCCTAGCAACAAGCCTTGTGCACTAGTCTGCCTGCACAGTGCATGCCTGGACAAGCCTAAGGGGAAGCTCTCCCATCTGCTACGTCCTGTGTCACCTCTGCTTGCATTGTAAAGGGACAGTTTATGCACCTGCTGTTTCCCTCTAGCCATACCACTTCTATAGACTTGCAGTACATTATACCTCATTACTGCACATCGCTGCACTGCGAACCCCAAGTTTTGCTAAAGACACCTTGGGAATCTCATCAGGGAGTCCTTGCAGAGCTGCACAACGATTTTTGGACCCCTATTCAAAAGTCAAGTTTCTTAAAGAGACAGTACACCTTAAATCAAAATGGCCGAAAAAGACCTTGGACAGTTCCCCACTGCTGAAACAGAGCAAATACAATCTGATACTGTCCATTATGAAGCCCAGGAGGCAGAGCCCACGCTTTCAGCAAACCAAGTTGTCCGACCGAAGCGCTCTTCCAAACCCACGATAAAGGCCACTGAAAACTATCACACTATGAAAGATGAGCTATGTGAACACCTGGAGGAACAGTGGGAACGAGTCACCTATTACATGTCAAGACTTGAATCCTCATCAGGTGATGCCACATGCTTACAAGCCGCTCTGGAACGGCTGAACACAGCTCATGAAAGATACAAGAGACTGTCAACAAGGTACATTACCTTTCTAAAAGACTCTAAAATTGATGAAGCTCTTTCAGACCTGAGCAAGGCAGAAGAGGTAGACAAGGAAAGAGATGCCAAGGTGCAAGATGCCATAGACAAGGCAGAACACCGTATCTCTCACCAGCAAGAAACCAGATCACACCGATCAACCTCATCTAGACGTTCCTCTCGGTCATCCAGGTCATCATCCTCAAGAAGCTCAGCCCTGAGCGACAGGATACTAGAGGCCCGCATAAGAGCAGAGGAATCCAAGGTGAGACGTTCCTTCACAGAAAGAGAAGTAGAGGAAGAAGCCAAAAGGACGGAAGCAGAAGCCCTTGCAAAAGCAGAAGCCGCTAAAGCAGAAGCCAAAAGGGCAGAAGCAGAAACCCTTGCAAGAGCAGAAGCCGCTAAAGCAGAAGCCAAAAGGACAGAAGCAGAAGCCCTTGCAAAAGCAAAAGCCGCTAAAGCAGAAGCCCTTGCAAAAGCAGAAGCTGCTAAAGCGGAAGCCAAAAGGGCAGAAGCGGAGGCTCGGATAAAGATTCTTCGGTCACAGATGGAAGAGGAAGTTGCGCTAGCTAAAGTGAGACTACTTGAGCAAGCACTGATCCAAGGTCCTGATCCAGCTCACTCGCCACCACTGGAAGCAGACAATCCAGTTGATCGCCACAAGAGACTATGTACTGAATCAGTTACCTGTAGCAACCCCGGTTTTCAGTACCGTCCAAGCCGACAACACCAAAACCTCCAACTTACCTCTACCAGTGCCAGTGCCACCTAAAGCACCCAAGCAAATTAATAACAGTCACCAAGAGGTGCCCTCTCAAACACAGTCACCACGGCAAGATGGCAACCAAGTGTTTCCTGACCCACTTCCACAGCTCAAGCAGCAGTCATCAGAATCTACAGAGGCTAAACCACAGCTCAACCCTGCAGCAACGTCATTTTACCCGGGAACATCTCATCTATTCACGCCAGGCGGCCCATACGCCCCAGGGGCATCACGAGTCATCGTGGCAACAAGTGGTGAGAAATCAGATATGTCTGAGTTTGCCAGGTTCATGGTGAGCAGAGAGCTAATCAACACTAGTCTCACGAAATTTGATGATCGTGCAGAGAGCTACAGGGCCTGGAAAGCAACTTTCAAGGCAGCCATCGCCAATGTCAACTTCACTGCAGAACAGGAGCTCGACCTCCTGATCAAGTGGTTGGGCCCAGGTTCTACAAACCGTATCAAGAGCCTCAGAACCGTCTATGTGGGACAAGCAGAAGCAGGACTCGCTGCTGCATGGCAGAGACTGGAACTTTGGCAGCGCAGAAGCAATAGAGAAAGCCCTATTCAAGAGACTGCAGGACATCCCAAAGATCAACCTTAAAGAAGTCCACAAGCTTCAAGACCTAAGTGATCTGCTCATGGAGCTGGAGCTCGCCAAAAGAGATCCTCGTCTGTCTGGGCTGTGCTACCTGGATACAGCCCATGGAGTGAACCCAATCGTGGTGAAGCTGCCATACAGTCTGCAGCAGAAATGGGCAATGTCAGTCTCAAGGTACAAAAGAGTGCATGACGTCACCTTTCCCCCATTTATTCAGTTCTGCAAGTTCATCAACGAGCAGGCCCAGATGAGGAATGACCCCAGCCTCGACTTCCTAGAGTTCAACACTTCGGCAGCTGCAACATCATCATCAAGGTATAAAGGTGCCATACACAAACGCAGAGACATTAAGAACACTGTGAGTGTTAGGAAGACGGAACTACCATCACCTGCAGCACGCACAGATAAACAGAACACCATCTCATCACGAGATAAGTCTTTCAATCAAAAATGTCCCATCCATAAAAAACCGCATTCACTGAACAAGTGCAGAGGGTTTAGATCCAAAACCCCACAGGAGCGCAAGAAAGTCCTCACAGAGCTTGGGATCTGTTTCAAATGCTGCGCATCACTTGAGCACATGGCCAAGGACTGTAAATCCATCGTCAAGTGTGAGGAGTGTCATAGTGAAAAACACGTTTCAGCCATGCACCCAACCCAGCTAGCTAGAGACACACCGGCTGCAGTCACCACCACTCCCACTCCAAGTCATGGCGGGGAGTCCAAGAATCAGACTGACACCACCACAGCCGTCTCCTGCTCATGCTCAGAGGTATGTGGAGAGGGCCAAACACAGCAATGTTGTGCCCGAATATGCCTCATCAAGGTTTATCCCGAGGGACATCCAGAAAACGCAATGAAGGTGTATGCCATCATAGACGACCAAAGCAACCGGTCCCTAGCAGGAACCAAATTCTTTGAAGCCTTCGGAATTAATGGACCATCAGAACCCTACACCTTGAACACCTGCTCGGGTCGCATAGAGACTAGTGGCAGAAGAGCCCAGGGATTCATTGCTTCTCCTATCAATGGGAAGACTGAAATACCTCTACCAACGCTCGTTGAATGTGACCAAATTCCCAGCCACAGGAATGAAATTCCTACCCCAGAAGCTGCATTTCATCAACCACACCTAAGACACCTCGCTAGTGTTATCCCACCTCTGGACAATAACGCAGAGATTTTACTCCTGCTCGGCAGAGACAATCTAAGGGTACACAAGGTGCGACAGCAGTGTAATGGGCCTGACTATGCACCATACGCCCAGAGACTGGACTTGGGATGGGTAGTCATAGGAAATGTGTGCGTTGACCGATCAGGAATTGATTCCTTCAAAACTTACGTGCATGGAGATGGACGCACAACCTGCCTAAAGCCATGTCCTCTTCACTATGGAGTGAAAGAGAAGTCTCCAGACACAATACAGCTACCTGACATTGCTTCTTCTCTGCATATCGACAACTTGGGAAGACCAGTCTTTCTCACAACCAAGGATGACGATAAAGTAGCCTTGTCAGTAGAGGACAGAGAATTCATCGGAATATTGGACTGTGAGTTTTCTAAAGACAAAACCAACCATTGGGTCTCTCCATTACCCTTCCGATCTACCAGGGTAAGACTCCCAAACAACCGAGATCAAGCTCAGACCAGATTTAACTCTCTTCAGCGTTCTATGAACAGCAAACCTGAAATGAGAGAACATATTGTTGCCTTTATGGACAAGGAAGTCTGCAACAACCTAGCAGAACCTGTACCAACTGAACTGAATCCAGCAGATCACGCAACCAGACCTAGGTCTATAAGTTCTTTTGCTAACTCTTCTTGGCTTACAGGTCCAGAGTTCCTGCTGAGACAGTCAGAAGAAGGTGTCCAGGAAGCCTTCAGCATCCTAGATCCAGACAACGATCCAGATGTCCGAGCTGAAGTCAATACCCTGGCCACCAGTGCAGAAAAAATTTCCAACTTCGGTTGCCAACGTTTTGAACGTTTCTCCAGCTGGATGAGGCTCGTCAGGACTGTCGCTAGGTTAGTGCACATTACCAGATGCTATCATACGGACCTTAAAAACAAAGACTGGCATTGCTGGCATGTCAGCCACAAACCCCTTTCTGCTGAGGACATCTCCTATAGCGAGTCCCTCATAATACGCCACCTCCAACAGAGTGAATTCGCCATAGAATGGAAGTGTTTATACAACAAACAGCAGATTCCATTAAGAAGTCCTCTCGCCAATTTAAACCCAGTCATCGACAGTTTCGGCTTACTGAGAGTTGGTGGTCGTTTAAATCAGGCTCATCTTGGAGTTGCAGAACAAAATCCTCTCATCATTCCCAACAAACACCATGTTACAGTCTTGCTGATCCAACACCACCATGAAAAGACTGAACACCAAGGCAGGCAAATTACAGAAGGTGCTTTACGGTCTGCAGGCCTCTGGCTTATTGGAATGAAGAGACGTGTAGCACAAATACTACACGATTGTGTGCACTGTCGTAAAGCGAGAGGAAAACAACTGTACCAGCAAATGGCTGACTTGCCTACAGACAGACTTTCTACAGAGCCACCTTTCACCAACGTGGGCCTAGACGTTTTTGGACCATGGATGGTGTCCACACGCAGAACTCGCGGAGGCCAAGCAAACAGCAAGCGGTGGGCTGTGTTATTCACCTGCATGAGTGTTCGAGCCGTTCACATTGAGGTGTTAGAGTCCATGGATACCTCCAGCCTAATCAACGCCTTGAGAAGGTTCCTTGCCATCAGAGGACCAGTGAAACAGCTGAGGTCTGACCGTGGAAGCAACTTCGTCGGTGCATGTAGAGAACTGAACATCGACACCAAGCCTATCCAAGATCAGCTGGCAGAGAAAGGTTGCACCTGGATCTTCAATCCCCCTCACAGTTCTCACATGGGAGGCTCCTGGGAGAGGATGATCGGGATTTCACGCAACATCTTGAACTCCATGCTAATGGACGTCAATTCCTCAAGACTCACACATGAGACTCTAGTCACTCTTTTAGCTGAAGTCTCAGCCATTATCAATTCAAGACCCCTTGTGCCGGTGACCATGGATCCAGAAACACCAACCATATTGACTCCTACTATTCTTATTACCCAAAAAACTGACATCACGGTAATGCCCAGTGGAGTTCACCCACGCGAACGCTTATCAAAAACACTGGAAACGGGTTCAATACTTGGCTGACTACTTCTGGAACCGATGGAGGAAGGAATACCTCACCATTCTTCAAGGAAGAAAGAAGTGGCGACATCCCAAGCCGAACCTCAAGGAAGGAGACCTAGTCCTCATGAAAGATCAGACCACAAAAACGACTGACTGGCCTATGGGACTAATTACTAGGATACTGCCTAGTCAAAACGGCAATGTTCGGAAGGTGAAGCTAAAGGTCATCAGGAAAGGTGAGACGAAGACCTTTGCAAGGCCAATCCACGAACTTGTTCTGCTTTTGCCCATAGAGAGCGTCCCTACAGGATGAACGCTACCGGACCTGAACTTTGAGCCATCCTTCTTGTTTTGGACTCAATTGAGCTTGTTTTTGCATTTAACATGCCTTTCCTTTCAGGTTGTATTATGGACTTAATAGTGAAATCCCCAAAGTGAATTTCAGACGGGGAGTGTGCTGTTTCTATTCGTTTTAGTTAACACTGTTATTTAATGTTTTTCATGCTTGTCTCTGCTGCCATCTACTGGTCAGACCTTTCGGCTCCTGTTTCTTTTGTCCAGCCCATGGGAGTGTCTGATGACCCTCTTGCATCACATCCTGGTATGTTCATTCCAAACCAGAGTTTGTGAGAACAACATCCCTTATTGGATTGGAGCTACTAGGAGCAAAGTCTTCTGACCACGTAGTAGCTTCAGAGGCAAGCATCACTGGAGAATTACAATGCCAAGTGCTTGGATTACTGCACTCTGCATGTCCTAACCTTTGAAGAAAATAAACCATCATTGTTTCATCTCAGCATGTGCATGTTTCACTCTGGAGCGCTCTGGTCCTGTCTGCCCCACCTATAGGAAAAACGAAGGTAAGATTCTCACAACCTCTCACAACTACGCACCTTCCATCGCCTTTAAGTGGGGACAGAACAATCTCCACCCCTCCGCTTCTATTGGGCGGCCACCTAGTGACGTCGCTGTGACGCCGAACGAACCGCCCCCTTAGAAAGGAGGCGGTTCGCTGGTCACAGCGACATCGCTAGGCAGGTTAGTGTGACGGGTCCGCGCGATTTTGTGCGCCACGGGCAGCAATTTGCCCGTGACGCACAAACAATGGGGGCTGGTACGCACGCTAGCGAGATCGCAGCGTGTAAAGCGGCCTTTAGTCATAATATAAACTGATCTGTGTTCCAATATTAAAAACAATAAGCCCCATTAGTCTGACATCATGAATAATTAGTATCAATTAAATAATGCTGAGCTTGGGTAGAATTGCAACAATCCATAATAAATTCATAATAAAGCGGCTGTTTTCACTACTAGGACGATTATTGGAGGACCTAGTTTTTGGAGGAAGCTTAAAAGTTGTTGCAGCTGTGGTTTTTAGCTGCATTGGAAGAGCTTGGAATGATTTCCTATTGTGTATATATTCCCTCTGTCTGTCTTCCTTCCTTCCCTTGTGTGGCATTATTCCAGTAGTGAGACTAGTGCTCTAGCTGGCCTTCTCAATAGCCAGGGTGAATTCAAGGTAAGCAAGAGCCTAGGCATGTAATCAGTGGAGGGGGAAAGGAACTCCATGGGGATGTTAGGTAGTGCAAGGATCAGCCTCAGGTGAGTGGCAGGTGGTGACCCCACCCCACTCTCCAGGATTCATTATTGTATTGTGTTCACTGTGTATCCTGTGAGTTGCGGTGCTCACTGGGAATTCCCTTAAACCTGGTGGAACCCCAGTAGTCACTGCAGGACATTATAACTGGCCCACTTTTTTTTCTCCTGGACCTTAAATGTATTCTATAAAGGCCCTTGCAGAACCTATCCCTTGGTCTGACAAACTGCGATCCAGTTTTTTGCAACCACATCAGCGTTTGCAGGTCTGACAGTTAGCTATACCATACCCAAATCCAAGGTGGCGCACCCGGATAACGTTTTTGTATTCCAAGAATCCTGCAAGCTTTATTTTGAGCTGTGCCCACACTCTTCCAGGGGTGACAAATAAGTGGGGATTGTGATCTCACTCCTTCAGGAAAACCCTCAATCCTTTTCTCTTCCGACTGACTCTTCATCACTCCAGCCGGTCAACACATTTTTTGAAGCCCTAGGCCCTGTATGTGAGTACTTTGATTGTATCTCTCTTGCCAAGTCTCAGCTACCCAAGCTGCAGCAGGGAGAGTGGCCGGCAGAGGAATTTTTGTTCTGAATTCTAGACATGGGTCACTGACACTAGGTGGAATAACGCAGCCCTAAGAAATAATTTTTGCCAGGGTTTGTCAGAATGACTCAAGGACACATTGGTGTTAAATGAAACCTTTGAGACTTGAGGCTACCATGGCACTGGCCTTATCGATGCATGCCTATCATCACGGGACCGCCGATGAGGGTGGGTAATGGTACACTCCCCGCCAATGTACGTTACATCTCGCTGTCAGTGATTGACAGTGGGCTTTAACTGGTTAAGAGCTTCTTAGCTGCACATGTTGGCTCATCAAATTAGCGGACCTGTGCAAGTCCACATTAAAGAGACAGACATGACCTTAGTATACAGTATATAGATATTTTAAAAACAAAAACATCTTACAAAGACAAACTTCTCCCACAGATATGAGCAATTTGGTGATGAACATTGCTTTTTCCAGCATGATGGAGCATCATGTTACAAGTGATAACTAAGTGACTCGGAATAAAATTGAAATTTGGGGCCCATGGAAATGAGACTTGCCAGATTTTAATCCCATTGAGAACCTGTGGTCAATCCTCAAAAAGCAGGTGGACAAACTAACACACAAAAATTGTGATGCACTCCAAGCACGGATTAGGCAAGAATTGCTCGCCGTCAATCACGATTTGGCACTGAAGCTGATAGAGAATAACTGGTCAAATTGCACCACAAGTCTTTTAAATAAAATAAAAGGGACAACACTAAATATTGAGTCTTTGCATAAATCTGATGCATTTGTCAATAAAAGTTTAATAACTAAATGTTTATAATTTTGCTTTAGCAACCATTGAAACATTTCACTAATTTAATTCTAATGATTCACCACTTGTCCTTTATTACATTACTAATACTAACCACTTCATCCAAGGAAATATCTACAAAATCCCACCCCATTGACAGGTGCCATTGTCATGAGATGAATATTCATTTGCATGTAGAGTTCACTGACAGAAGTAGTGGACAAGGAGACTGTGCCCATGATGAATTTTTGGTGAGCATGTACAGTGTATTTTCACTGTTTCTAAGGGTAACATTTACGTATGACTCACGAGAGTCTCGCATCAGTATCACCCAGCACGGCCGCACACTCTCCTCACAGGAGCAGGTCGGCTGCATGTATTTCCATGCAGCTGAAGCGCTTGTGTCCAGTGTCAGGCCGTGCCGGGTGATACAAAGCGAGATTCGCACGAGTCACACGCAAGTGAACTCCAGCCTAAAACGAAGCGTCTTACAGTTTCAGCAAACTGAATGGAATTGTAGCACCCAGTTCCTGCGAAGGTCCATTGCACACTCCCGGTTGCCAGAGGGGGCGCCCTTCTCCTCACCTGTCTCCATGCCCAGTCCTAGCACGGCATCCTGGCACACTCCCGCTCCCAAGCCTCGGTGGGGGTCGCCGCTCTCCTCTCCATCGCTTCCATGCTCCCTTTTCCTGCCCCAGAGTCTGCCACAGTCTTTCCCTGCTTCCTGGCCGCACCCAGGCATTCAGTGTATCCCCTTAGGCGGCGCACATGGCCACGCCCCGTTTCTTAAAAGGGCTGGTGTCCCATTACCTGGAAGCAATTCTATAGGTCATTTGTTACCCTAAAGGTATTTATGTCTGCCTCCCCTGACAGGAGGTGCCTGAGCAACATTGCCTATAGTGCGTTGCTATTTCTCAAGTCCCTGTATGTTACTGTGTCAAGTCCTTGTACCAGTCTTGTGTATCTATCCTGTCTCGTCCTAAAGGCCAGTCTTTACCCGTCTGTGCCGACACGCCAGAGCCATCACCGCTATGCTGTTTCATCAGAGCCAGTACCCTGGTGCCACCATTGAGTACTCCTATATCAGACATTAAGACTATCTCTACAGGTCCATGGCTGCCGTGCATTTAGGCCTTCTGTTGGTGCACCACACAGTTCCTGTATAGGGGTTCGCTGCTGATTGTATCTACGGGGGGAGTCCGGTGCATGGTCCACTGGGTCCACCCCCAAACGCTCACTGCCCGTAACAGGAATTTTTAGAAATCTCATACCCACATTGCTTTTTTAGCTCAGTGTAAATTGACCTGCGCCCTTTCAAATGAGCAACAAGTCCATTTCTCATGCGGGTAGTCGGGGTGTATTATCTGCAGATTTTTCCCATTGACTTACATTATATCTGGGGGAAAAAAAACAGGTAAAGAATAAACATCTCTATACTAATAAAATTTTGTCAAAGCCAAGTACCAGTAAGTATCAAAAACAAAGCAGCTTTATTTAAAACATGACATTACAAGAAGAAAAAAAATGCATGTGAAAAACCGCAAGTAATTAAATTTTACTTAATAGGGGCAGAAAACCTGCAATATCAGAATGTCAGTAAAGCTCAATGTGGGAATGTAGCCTAAAAATGACAATTTTCCCTTCTAAAAAGGGTACCTGGTTTGTGTCTGGTATTACAACCCCTTCAACTCTAAATGAGAGCACAAACCTACACTAATAACAATTAAGATTTCAATTTCTGGCACCAACAGATTTGTGAAATCAAATAAGAAACATACTCCTCTTAATAAACATTGTGCTTCAGTAAACTGTAGTTCATAGGGGGAATCCAACCCTTCACTATAGTAAAGGGGCAATTATAAAATTACAGTATAGTGTTACTACAATTGTCCGTCAATGTGGTAGTCTTGATTGTGACTGCCTATCAGTAGCAATCTATAGAGGCACAGCCTATGGCATGAATTACTACAGATTTATCCCTGCCTTTCATGACAAATGAAAATAACTCTGTCCAGGCTCTGAGCACTGGATGAGGGGCTATGGCAACTATTAATGTGGCTATGATATCGATATATAGCGTAGATACAGAAATGACATAGCTCAGTCAATATCATCTGTTTCCATGGCCCCTGCTCCAGTGAGCGGAGCCTAAACGGAGGACAAAGCTAAACCTTCTATGCCTAGGGCAAAGGCATGTAAAAAATTAAGACTGTAAATCATACACAACATGATGTAAAATAAGAGACCGGCAATGAATGGATTTATTTGCCAATGTGTACTAAAGTATAATAAATATCAAATATGTACTACATTTACATAATTAACCTTTGGAGAAAATACAGAGTCAAATGATAAGATGCAGTGTACTAAATATATAGAATAGCATTAGAGAATATATTTTTTGTGTCAGAACTGAAAACAAAAAAGGCTACATTGCTTATGATTTCATAAAAGACACTGACATTTGGTCTGGTTCATAGAAAAAAAGTGGATTCAATTTTCTTTAATGTCATTTACATTTCTACCTTAACATGCATTGGAGTTGCATTAAAAGCAATCCTTTACTTAAAACCATATTTACAATTAAAACATACATTTAATGGTTATCCCCTTTATTCTTCACAAAGGCAGTTGCCACAATCACATTTGGACACAGAGAACCTCACATATAAAGATGCAGAATCTGTCCGTATAAAATGATTCTGTAGGATATATTCATAGTCTTATCAAGCAAGAAAAAAAGAAAGCCGCAAATCCAAATGAAAATACTTCTTGTGGTACTTGATGTAGAAGGATTCTTTTGGATGGACATACCCCATAGAACAGTATCAATGCTTGTATATAAATACAAAATAATAAAAATTTAAAAAGACCCCTGGATGCACATGACATGGAAATGATTGGAAATTGTAGTTACCGGCTTGTTTTATGAATATCTTTTCAATTTGGTATAAAATTTTAGGTGAAGAACCCATTGTTCTAGTTCAAAGGATAATTTCCATAAAACATGTCATACCTTATCAGAGGATAATATATAGCAAAGTTGGAGATGCTGAGAACCTAGCTATGCCATTTTCTAGAATGCAATTAGGTATTTACTGTACATGCAAAAAGCTATTAAACTCATTGAAATGGGTTAAAGGGAACCTGTCAGGTCCAATATGCACTCAGAACCACAAGCAGTTCTGGGTGCATATTGCTAATCCCTGCCTAACCGTCCCTGTATACACTAGCATAGATAAAAGGGATCTTTACAAAAAGTATTTCTAAAGATCTTTTACCATATGCTAATGAGCGAGGGCACTAGCCCACTGGGCGTTAGTTCCCTTGCCAGTCGCCCCCATTAGCATGTTAGTACGTCCCTGTGGGTGTGCTAACATGCTAATAAATACTCAGCATCACAGGTTGATCTCACTCACCTTTACGGCTGCCATCGCATCAGACTCAGATTTGCGAGTCTGGCTCAGGCTGAGATTTTGGCTCAGTGCACATGATCCTGGAGTTTGGGTCATGCGCACTACTTAGTTTGAAGCCAAGACTCGTACACCTGGCTTCATAGTGCGCATGACCCAAACTCTGGACTCGAAAGCAGCCGGAGAGGTGACTTAGATCATTCTCTGATGCTGCGCATTCATTAACATGTTAGCACACCCACAGGGACGTACTAACATGCTAATGGAGGCGACTGGCAAGGGAACTAACACCCTTAGGACTAGTTCCTGGCTTCATTAGCATACGGTAAAAGATGTTTAGAAATACTTTTTCTAAAGATCCCTTTATCTATACTAGTGTATACAGGGACGGTTAGGCAGGGATCAGCAATATACACCCAGAACTGCTCGTGGTTCTGGGTGCATATTGAACTTGACAGGTTCCCTTTAAACAGGTTTTCTAAAGAGACAAATATAGAATATAGAAATACAGGTCACCAGTATGTGCTGTTATCTACTATGGTTCCTGGGTAGTTATTCCTCAATTTTTCTGATTACTTATGGCCATCACTATTTACTGATGTGTACCTGCGCTGAAAATAAATTACAAAAGCACAAAATTAAGAGATGTCATTACATGACATTTGTGCATTTTGTTTTTTCAAATTAATCCATCTCCCAATAGGTAGAATTAAAAAGCCATATGTACTCCAAAATAGTACCAATAAAAAAACTACACCTTGCCATAGAAAAAAAAATCCATCATACAGCTATGCTGATACGAAAACTGTAAAAGTTATGGCTCTCAAAATGATAGCCACTTTTTTCAGTGTATTTATTTTAAAAAAGTAATAAAATGTAAATAAAATTATATAACTGCAATCGCCTTAATCATGCTGACCTACAGAATTACATTAGCACTGTAATTACGCAGCACGACTAGTGTAAAATATAAAACTTCCAATAACAAACGCAACATTGCTGCTCTTTTTCCTAGAAAAATTAGTAAACACCAGGAAAGCGGATTCTATGTATCCCAAAATGAGCCATGTACAAATAACGTCTCACAAATGAAGACCCTTAAAACATATCCATTTATGAAACAAGTACAATGTTACAGCTCCTGGAATATGACAAAAAAAAAAAATAAAAACATTATGCTGTGACATTAAGGCTAAATTAGGTCCAGTCTTTAAAATTGATAGGGAGTAGCATGAGAGAACAGTGTAAGGGCACAGGCAGCATGAGACAATATGCCGAGGATGCAGAGTGTGATGAGGGGGCACAGTATACAGGGTGGGCAGTATAGAAGAGCCACAGTGTGAGGACAGTGTTAAGAGGGGGCCCAGCATGAAAAGGAGAGGGCAGTGTGGACGATGGGTATGGTATAGGCATTTATCATAAGAGGGTGGGTCCTATTTTGTGCAGGAAACACAGTGAGGGGCAATTTATTCACGGGTTCAGCATAGGGCAGATTTTTTTTTTTATTCAAGAGCATTATAATCACTAATATATATCACGCTGCTATTTTTAAGGGCATTGTGTCGGGCTGTACTGCAGACGACTGGAAAATGTGGAAGTCTGCAGAGACAACAAGACAAGATGGAGAAAATAAAGAGAACGTCTCTGATCAGAGACAATCTATAAAGGTACCTGGATGAAAATGTTTGTGATCATGTGGTTCCTGTATGGTCAGCAGGCTAATAATTTACAGTATTTCTTTACCATTGTAAAGGACATACTGGGAGTTGTAGGGTCATGAAATACAAATGGTATATGGGTCTGACCTGATATTACAATTGATGTAGTCATGTACTGATGGTGAATTTGCTGATGCATTCCTGTACAGTTAGGTCCAGAAATATTTGGACAGTGACATAATTTTTGCGAGTTGGGCTCTGCATGCCACCACATTAAATTTGAAATGAAATCTCTACAACAGAATTCAAGTGCAGATTGTAACATTTAATTTGAAGGTTTGAACAAAAATATCTGATAGAAATTGTAGGAATTGTACACATTTCTTTACAAACACTCCACATTTTAGGAGATCAAAAGTAATTGGACAAATAAACCAAACCCAAACCAAATATTTTTATTTTCAATATTTGTTGCGAATCCTTTGGAGGCAATCACTGCCTTAAGTCTGGAACCCATGGACATCACCAAACGCTGGGTTTCCTCCTTCTTAATGCTTTGCCAGGCCTTTACAGCCGCAGTCTTCAGGTCTTGCTTGTTTGTGGGTCTTTCCGTCTTAAGTCTGGATTTGAGCAAGTGAAATGCATGCTCAATTGGGTTAAGATCTGGTGATTGACTTGGCCATTGCAGAATGTTCCACTTTTTTGCACTCATGAACTCCTGGGTAGCTTTGGCTGTATGCTTGGGGTCATTGTCCATCTGTACTATGAAGCGCCGTCCGATCAACTTTGCGGCATTTGGCTGAATCTGGGCTGAAAGTATATCCCGGTACACTTCAGAATTCATCCGGCTACTCTTGTCTGCTGTTATGTCATCAATAAACACAAGTGACCCAGTGCCATTGAAAGCCATGCATGCCCATGCCATCACGTTGCCTCCACTATGTTTTACAGAGGATGTGGTGTGCCTTGGATCATGTGCCGTTCCTTTTCTTCTCCAAACTTTTTTCTTCCCATCATTCTGGTACAGGTTGATCTTGGTCTCATCTGTCCATAGAATACTTTTCCAGAACTGAGCTGGCTTCATGAGGTGTTTTTCAGCAAATTTAACTCTGGCCTGTCTATTTTTGGAATTGATGAATGGTTTGCATCTAGATGTGAACCCTTTGTATTTACTTTCATGGAGTCTTCTCTTTACTGTTGACTTAGAGACAGATACACCTACTTCACTGAGAGTGTTCTGGACTTCAGTTGATGTTGTGAACGGGTTCTTCTTCACCAAAGAAAGTATGCGGCGATCATCCACCACTGTTGTCATCCGTGGACGCCCAGGCCTTTTTGAGTTCCCAAGCTCACCAGTCAATTCCTTTTTTCTCAGAATGTACCCGACTGTTGATTTTGCTACTCCAAGCATGTCTGCTATCTCTCTGATGGATTTTTTCTTTTTTTTCAGCCTCAGGATGTTCTGCTTCACCTCAATTGAGAGTTCCTTAGACCGCATATTGTCTGGTCACAGCAACAACTTCCAAATGCAAAACCACACACCTGTAATCAACCCCAGACCTTTTAACTACTTCATTGATTACAGGTTAACGAGGGAGACGCCTTCAGAGTTAATTGCAGCCCTTAGAGTCCCTTGTCCAATTACTTTTGGTCCCTTGAAAAAGAGGTGGCTATGCATTACAGAGCTATGATTCCTAAACCCTTTCTCCGATTTGGATGTGAAAACTCTCATATTGCAGCTGGGAGTGTGCACTTTCAGCCCATATTATATATATAATTGTATTTCTGAACATGTTTTTGTAAACAGCTAAAATAACAAAACTTGTGTCACTGTCCAAATATTTCTGGACCTAACTGTACTTCTGGTGGTTCTTGTAATGCATTTCTGTACTGATGAGGGTAGTGAAGATGTGTTATGAAAGTTTGCACTCACTCTGTTACTGCAGACTTCGGAATTCACACAGCATGCACACTTTTAGGATTCTTTGGTGTCGGCAGTGAGAATGGGAGGTCACGAAACTGCATGTATGCAATTTACATACACATAGTCACGTGCCGGCTAGACATGTGTGGCCTTCCTCAGTACAAGTGAATTGAGCAAGGGCGGACACATCTAGTCAGAGTTTGTCAGGAAGTATGTAAATCGCATTCTTGTGCTCACATTACCATACACTCTTGCCGCCAATATGGGAGATTCAAAAAAGTGTGCACCGTGTGTGCTGCGAGAATTCAGAACTCTGAAGCCACCTAAAATGACTACAGATTCATGACAAAGTCCTCTAATTATGAAGCATGCACAATCCTAACAGCATGTAATATACTCACTTTCAGGATTCAGCTCTGTTTGCGGATTCCAGCATTCATCACATAGCTGCTCCACTCATATGTGATTTTCATACTTATGGTCACATGACATCTTTTCTCCTGCTTCTCAGTGAAGCAGGAGCTGTAGTTTACCACTGAAAATTGAGAGAATTAGGAAGGACAGCGGTGGTGGAGCGGGGTCGCAGGAGAGCTGGTGGAGTAGGGCAATGCTGTGGGCATCCCAGATTCTCGCTGCGGGCGCTGTGAGGCTGGGAACATCCAGACACTGTTGGCGGTACGGGCTTCAAAGAAATGGCGCCTGAAATCGGTGCGTGCGCAGATTGAGCTATCGGCTCAATGAGAAGAAGTGATCTCATCTGCACATGCACCTCCTACAGGCACCATTTTTCTTAAGTCCGCTGTTGGTAGATCAATGGGCCGGAGGCGGCGCGTGCCCAGATGAGATGAGCTGAGACCTCCATCTGCACCCGCAACGACTCTGGGCGCCATTATTTGAAGCCCACACCACCGATATTTTCAGGCTAGCCCCGGCCTCACCACCTGCAGCAAGCACCAGCACAGCGCCTGCAGCATTGCCCCTGCCTCCTGTGCCAATTCTCCACCATCTCCCGGTAAGCTACATTTGAATTATAAAACGCATCCCTCATTTTCCTCTCAAATTTTTATGAGGAAAAGTGCATCTTATAATCCGAAAAATACAGTGTATATACCATTGTCAAAATTACTCTTCTTGTGAACAGTTGAGAAAGTTGAAGATGAAATGACCTCTAAAAGGGCATAAAGTTAATGACACATTTCCTTTGTATTTTATGCAAAAAATATTTTCATCGTTTACATTTTAATATTAACAAAAAAGGAAAATGGGCTGATGCCCAAGTTTGAGCACTCTCTATGGTTAGTACCTAGTAGCACCCCCCTCTGCTAAGTATCCCAGCTTGTAAATGCTTTTTGTAGCCAGCCAAGAGTCTTCCAAGTGTTTGAGGGATTTTCAAACATTCTTCCAGATCTGTGGGATTCCTGAGTTGTCTTGCATGCACTGTTCTTTTTAGGTTTTGGATCAGATTTTCAAATCAGGGGATTGTGAGGACCATTTTAAAACTTTCAGCTTGCGCCTTTTGAGGTAGTCTATTGTGGATTTTGACGTGTGTTCAGGATAATTATCCATTTGTAGAAGCCACCCTCTTTTCATCTTAAGCTTTATATATATATATATATATATATATATATATATATATATATATATATATATATATATATATATATATTAGTATATACAGATTGTGTTAAGTTTGCAGCTCTCACAGAAATTTGACTTGGTCTTCCAGACCTTATTTTAGCCTCCACTATTCCTGTTAACTGCCATTTCTTATTTACATTTCGAACTGAGTAAAGGGCAACTTGAAATTGTTCTGCTATCTTCTTATATCCTTTCAGAGTGCTAGGCAGTTGCTTAGAAGAACCTGTGTCTGCTGTTTTTTGTTATAAGGTTAGAAGAGGTTGGGTTTTTATAAAGATGTGAAGTTTGCATCACCTGGCCTTTCCTAACGATGATCGTGAACAAGCAATAAACCTAAGAGGCTAATTAAGGTCTGAAACCTTGGTGAAAGTTATCTGAGCACATTAATCTCCATGGGTGTCCAAACTTTTGCATTGCCCCATTTTCCTTTTTAGTTAATTTTAATTGCCCACTGACAGACATGAACAGTCTATAATTTTAAGGGTAGGTTAATTTTAACAGTGAGAGATAGAATATCCAAAATAAAATAAAAATAAAAAAATCATTGTATAAATTATATAAATTTATTTGCATTTTGCAGAGAGAAATAAGTATTTTATCTCTCTGGCAAACAAGACTTAATACCTGGTGGCAAAACCCTTGTTGGCAAGCACAGCAGTCAGACTTTTTTTGTAGTTGATAATGAGGTTTGCGCACATGTCTGGACGAATTTTGATTCACTCCTCTACAAATCATCTAGATTTTGAGGCTGCCGCTTGGTAACTCAGAGCTTCAGCTCTCTCCATAAGTTTAATAATGGGATTAAGGTCTTGAGACTGGCTAGGTTACTCTATGACCTTAATGTGCTTCTTTTTGATCCACTCCTTTGTTGCCTTGGCTGCATGTTTTGGGTCATTATCGTGCTGGAAGACCCAGTCATGAACCATTTTTAATGTCCTGGTGGAAGGAAGGAGGTTGTCACTTAGGATTTTATGAATACATGGCTCCATCCATTGTCCCATTGATGGTGTTAAGTAGTCCTGTGCCCTTAGCAGAGAAACACCGCCAAAACATAATGTTTCCACCTCCATGCTTGACAGTGGGGATGGTGTTCTTTGTGTTATAGGCAGCATTTCTCTTCCTGTAAACATGCTGAGTTGAGTTAAGGCCAAAGAGCTCAATTTTTGTCTCAACTGACCACAGCACTTTATCAAAATCACTCTTCGAATCATCCTGGTGTTCATTGGCAAACTTCAGACTGGCCTGCACATTGCCTTCTTGAGCAGTGGGACTTTGAAGGCATAATGTGTTACCAATGGTTTTCTGGTGACAGTGATCCCAGCTGCCTTGAGATCATTAACTAGTTCCCCCCAGTGTAGTTTTAGGCTGATCTCTCCCCTTACTCATGATCCTGGACACCTTAACGAGGTGAGATTTTGCATGGTCATTGATGTTGATTGACACTCATTCTGTATTTCTTCCATTTTCTTACCATTGCACCAACAGTTGTCTTCTTCTCACCCAGCAGCTTACTTATGGTTTTGTAGCCCATTCCAGCCCTGTGCAGGTCTATGATCTTGTCCCTGACATCCTTAAAAAGCTCTTTGGTCTTTCCAATGTTGTAGAGGTTAGAGCCTGACTGATTAATTGAGTCTGTGGATAGGCGTCTTTTATACAGGTGACAATTTAAGACAGCAGTCCTTTATGCAGGTAACAACTTGATTAGGAGCAGCTAAGTGGTCTGTAGGAGCCAGAACTCTGAATGGTTGGTAGGGGATCAAATACTTATTTCTCTCTCGAAAATGTATATACAGTGGAACCTCGCTTAACGAGTAACCCAGTTAACGAGAATTTCGCTTAACAAGCAAAGCTTTCTGTAAATTTGTAACTCGGTTTACGAGAAAGCTTTGCTGTACGAGCAAAATACTCACCGCACACACTTCCAGTTCCGTACATCCACCGTGCTCTAACCCGCTCTTGCAGTCCACACAAACACACACAGATCCACGCACAAAACACACACAAACATGCATGCACGCACAGTATTATGCTCACCTTACCTTACGTTCCATCACCGGCCTCATGGTTCTTGTAGTTTGCCAGTGCATCGCGACGAGGGAGGAATCCTCGCGGCGACCTACAAGACCCAGGAGGCTGGCGATGGAACGGAAGGTAAGGTGAGCATATTATGTGTACCTTCCGTTCCATCGCCGGCCTCCTGGGTCCTGTAGTTCACCGCTCCAGGCTGTGTATCGGTAACCATCGGCGACAAGGCAGGAACTTCCGCTGTCAGACGCTACTGAAAGGCAGCGCGCTGACCAATCAGAGGCAAGCGGCTCTGCCTTTGACGTCAGCGCTCTGGGTGCGCAAGTTCCTCCCTCGTCGTCATGGTTACCCGATACACAGCCCGTGCTAGCGAACAGCAAGTCCCAGCAGGCCGGCGATGGAACGGAAGGTAAGGTGAGCATATAATATGTGCGTGTGTGTTTGTGTGGGTGGAATGGCAGAATATGGGACCAGGATGGGATATTTAACAAGTTGTGGAACTAATTGTCTGCATTGCAATGATTTCCTATGGGAAATCTTGCTTTGCTGAACAAGTAACTTGGTTAACAAGCACACTCCCAGAACGGATTGTTCTCGTTAACCAAGGTTCCACTGTAAATTTATATAAATTTATACAATGTGATTTTTTGGAATTTATTTTGGATATTCTCTCACTGTTAAAATTAACCTACCCTTAAAATTATATAGACTGTTCATGGACAAACTTATAAAATTATCAAGAAATCAAATATTTCCTTCACTGTATATTATATATCTTACATATACCCAAGAAAAGCTGTTACGGTAACTAAATACTGGTTGTGGACTAGGGAAGCAGGAGTCACAGGCTCTCTCGGAGCAGAATTCAACCCGTTCGTTTTTTGTTTGTTTACACACACACACATATATATATATATATATATATATATATATATATATATATATATTATAAATACAGTAAAAAAGAAATAATGGAAAACATATTGCTATATGGAAAACTACGTATTCTGTGCTCAGCATCTCCTACATGATATTATGCTCAGGTAAGGTAGCAAAAGGGGCCTGTAAGAATTAAGGCCATTAAGTCTAAATAGTGGTATTTTCACTACTAAGACCCCACTGACTACATGCCATAAAAATTCTATGAGTAAGGAAAAAAGCCAGTTTATACCTCTGCATATGCCATAAAAGTTAGCTTTATGGCCATTAAGAAAAAAAAAATGTGGACCACCCCTTAAGGGGGGGGGAGGGGTTACATTTTGGAAGAATAAAAAGTTTATTGCTCACCAGTCTTTGTCAAAGGTTGTGTAGTAGTGACATACTGACCTGATTCACTTGACCACTGCAGTCCATCACTGGGTGGTCAGCAGTAATGGTAGTAAAGACCTCGATCTGCACATGATCAGCATATCATCCCTACATGGCCTCATTCAAACATCCATTTTGTATCAGTTTTACTAATGGAACACGTACCCTTTACAATCTATGGTGTTATTTACATCTCCATTCTTTTTTATAAACACAAGAGTCAATGCAAACTTGGGGAGATGTACTGTATTTGTTCTTTACAGTATTTCAGATAAAAAAGGCCAATACAAGTGTATAGGTCCGTGAAAAACACATACAGAACACAGAAGGCATCGTCGATGTGCTACCCATATTAAACATTGCATAGGATAGAAGAAGCTTTGTAATTTCTTTATCCAGCCATAAAAAAAACAAAAACTGATGACACACTGATGGCCAAAACAGACACAGTGATCCAAAACACCTATACCAACATTTTAACATACATGTTTTAAATAGATATGTAAATGAGGCCTAAGACAGTTGACAAAGACAAGCAGAGCCACTAAAGTCTTGGTGCTAAAATGGTGGAGGATTTACCAGGAAAGTAGAATTTGTTCTTTTATCAACTTTCCTGCTTTGGACAATCCTTTTAAAAAGTTGCTCTGTACATAAAAGAAAGAAAAAAAAATACACCAAAAGAAAAATAAAACAGAAGTCCAGCAATTCCTCCCTTAATATCCTCCTCTCATTTGATCCTTATACTCCAAACATTGCATTTAAAACAGTAAGATTTATAAAAATAATCTCAGTATCTCTTATCTGATTGTAAGACAACTGGCTGCAGCAATAAGGCCCCGTTACACATAGCGATGTCGTTAGCAAGATCGCTGAAAAGTCACATGTTTTGTGACGCAACAGCGACCTCGTTATGTGTGATACATAGCAGCGATCGCCCCCCCCCCGCTGCAATATCGCTGATCGTACCTGACTTCATTTTTTCCTGAATCGTCCTGGTTCATTTTTTGATAGTTGGTGTCCCAATGGGCAGCATGCATCACTGTGTTTGACGCCATAACAACGACGAGCGACCTCGTTGGCACGCATGGGTGGAAACACTACGCCTCTATGGAGGTCTGAGTCGTCAGAATAGCTGCTGTCACAGGGTCCCAACGACCGCCGAGGTCGTTATACAGATCGCAGTTTTTTTGCTGCGTCGTTAATTAGATCTGCCTGTTTGCCAGCTCACTAGCGAAGCACCAGCGATCCTGATCAGGTCATATCGTTGTCAGGATCGTTGGAATGTCGCTACATGTAACGAGACCCATAGTCTGCAGCAATGCTGTCTGAAATAGGACGTAAACATTGTTAAGCCCCCTCAGCCGATTAGTAGGGTAAAGAGAAGATGTAAGCAAAAATTAACTTTGTTCTCTGTCGCAGTGACATCTAGAATAAACTGCAGACTTACAAACAGTGGAAAAAGTTCATCTTCAGTTTACTTACACCATTGATTTATAGGTTTAGTGTCCTTTTAAGCCTTAAATACATAAACAACACTTAAAAGGAGTTTTATCCAGAAACAAAGTTCATTTTAAAAGTTCATTCTAATCAACAGATCTTAGAATAATAATTATTCAATAATTGGATGGGTTTTAAAATTTTTTTCTTGTGCGGAGATAATTCTATGTGTCCCTGCTACGCACTGTGCAATGGATGTGTGACTGTACAGGGACATGGTCTTATACCAATTCTCCTGTTCAGGGAAGGACACAAAAAAGTATAAAGACATTACAGAAGAGGCTCGTAGCTGATTCTTTTTGTAAGGTAAAACATTTCCCAGCTTGTTTTTTAAAAAAGTTTTACCTTAAAGAAAGAATTATTTGCAATCCCGTGCTGTAATGTCTATTTTTTTTTTTTTAACTTCTTCCCCTGCCTAGGAGCTGTGGTATGATCAGACCATGTCCCTGTATGGTCAGACACAGCCATTACACAGTACACAGCAGGGACACATATATAGGATTATCTCGGCACAGGAACTTTTTTTTTTTTTTTCAAACACCTCCAAATGTGGAAATTATTATGCCACCTATTGATTAAAATTAACTTTCTTTGAGGGACAACCCCTTTAACATGTTTCTTTTCTGTTACAAAAACTGGCAGTGTGTAGTGAATGGAACTGTTCTCAAATTTATACAGAGAATGAAAAGCTTCACAGCTTCTATTATCTATGTGCAAACTTTTACATTGAAGTGGTTCTCCAGTCTGAAATAGAGAGTTTGCAGTCACTCTAGTTGGTGATGCTCACAGTAAAGATTCCCCTTTTTGCACCAACCATGTGAGCAATCAAATAACTGCATGTATGCAATTTGTATTCTGGTGTTAACTCACCGAATTATCTTCTCCAGCTTCTCCCCATTTTCTTCTATTCAAAAAAGCTGAATGAAACTAGTTGGCATGTGAACAAAAATATGCAAATCACATACATGCAATCATGTGACCACCCAATCGCTTAGGGAATACCAAGCAATCGTGAGAGTGTGTGCATCGCCCACTGTCAAGATTAGAGATGAGCAAACCTAAGGTTCGGTTTTTGAATCGAACAGCACATTTTAAAAATCAGGGTTCGGGTGCTTTACGTGCGAACAAAATGCGTGCAAGCAATGCTGTGCTCAGATAACACTCGGTGCTCAGCCCTGTGCATGCTGCTTGCAGTGTTTAAACGGCGCTCACAGGGGTAACAACAGTGTGATCAGACGTAGTGTGCACAAAAAAAAAAAAAAGTTTGAAGAAGAAGTACACCCATCCTCCCCCGGAAGTATTCTGCTTATGGCTGGCTGCATGTGGGCAGAGACTCACACTTCCTATCAGTGACTGGATCTGGGGTTCGTGTCATGCTCGAGCCTGTGGAGCGAAGCTTGTTTGCTGCCGGTGAACTGACCCTCGACGGAACTGCTCATCACTAGTCAAGATCTGGCAGGCTGCAGTCACACAGTGACAAGAGTTTTATTTCACCTTTGAAAATCCCTTTAACAAAGTAATGCTTTTGTGAGAACTACGAATACTCTTTAGTGCCTGTGTCTCTAGCCTACATAAAAGTGACAGGTTATACTTATTAAAATGCTTACTCTTCAAATTAGTATTAAATGGTTACTTTAGGAAACTTGGCAACAGAGTTTAATCTGGAATGTTAGTCCTCTTAAATTAATCTTACCTATTTCAACACCAGTAGAGATGAGCAAACCTGAGGTTCCGTGTTTATATAGAACACAGACTTTACACAAAAAAAAAAAAAAAGTCTGGGTTCGGAAATCAAGTGCTTCTCATATGCTGACCACGCACGAACATCACTGTGCTCGGGTGAGCTTGGTGCTCAGCCTAGTGTGAGACGCTTAGGGTGTTTAACAGCAGAGTTATTGGATGTAGTTTGCACCCCCCCCCAAAACAAAATAAAAAAATAAAAAATAATATGCAAACCCCCCTGTAAGTGATCTCTTTATGGCTGGCTGCATGTGCGCAGAGACCCGAACTGCCCAATTAGTGACCCCCATTGGGGTTCAGGTCAAGTCCAGGTCCCAAACCGAATTTTATCTAAAGCCAGCTGAAGCAGCCGAACCGAACTTCCACGGGTCCACTCATCTCTAAACACTAGCATTTCAGTAATGGGAGAAACAGATCTCTCCATTGGAAGGCCAACACTTATTATTGGGTACACATAATGAATGGCATAATGCCCTACATTATCTGCTGAAGATACACACTGTATTCTCAATATAAGGAGCACGACATTTTTCAGAGTATAACACAGCAGTGCACACTTTGCATAGGCACTGAACCAGCAGGTGTTTTCACTAGAATTTGCAATTATATATCATTTATCTTTTATACAGTTTTTCTTAAAATATGGCGTGGGCTGCACTTAAACGTCAGTGGAGCAATTTACGGCCAGAGAAGGTCCTCTGATGTGAAATTGCTAGCAAATATTTTACAATCTATCTGCAGTCATAGGTTCCCTTTAAAAGTGACACAAAATTCGTGAATGCCCACTAAAGTGATGGTTCATGTATACAAATATCATTATATGGCGGCAAAGATTGTAAGAACATTTTGAAGGACAAACCTGTAACTATCTATGCAAGATATCCAGCCCAGGCTGGGTGAATGTGTATAAAAATGTCTGAAGATGCTAATACTTTACCTTTTCATTGATAAAATTAATAAGAGTCATTGACTGCCAATTTGTGTTGAATCTAAAGTGATAATAGAATAAAGGATGGGGTCGGTCTTATCCAAGTTCCCCAGATTTCAGGCAGAAGAAGAGCATCCCAGGAGATGAAGATCAAAACTAAACTGGTCATTTGACATTGGATAAGAAAGGAGTTTAGTGCACAGCACTAAAATAATCAAGAGTAAAATAGAAAATGTTCTGCTGCTACTGAACTAGTAGCACTGTGTATAACCAAGAAGGCTTGGAACCAACTCACCACCAACAGTGGTAGAAAAAGGACGGCAGGAGCTTTCTAGTAGGATGCTACCTAGATGGCCTGTGTAAAGAGGCGACAGCACGATCTTCTTAGGTGTGCATCACATTAGTACTTCCCTGTGTATCTGTTCTTTATCTTCAACATCCTCTTCTGCCGCTTCATTCTCATCACCAGACTCGATATAAATAGGCCAATCTCCATCTCCATCTCCATCATCCTTGTCCATGCTTTCTGAGGCAGCTTCTGCATTGCCTGGATGCTGGGAGTCATCGTTTGTAGTTGTGACACATGTGCAACTGTCGCACAAACCAAAGCGCCTCAAACCAGGAGACAAACTGCTGGTAAAAGTACGACGGCAACCTTTACAGATGATGGGACGGTTGGAGCGATGGACCTGGATAAGCAAAAGGTAATGGAGACATTTTCATGTTCATCCAATGCAGCAAATAAAAGTTCATAATTCTCTTACATAACATTTTTGGACTCGTATAGTTCCCACTTGCTATGACAAGACAATAAATCCCTTAAAATACTAATTCTTTTTGGCCTCCTATTCACCCTCCAGCAGGCAGTGGCATTCTGCTGTCAGCAGAGACACAAAGTATCTACAACTTTTAATATATTAATCACAATGTATGGAGTAGCAAGTTTAAAACTCAGGTGATAATAATGGTTCTCTTTCTATAACCCCTCTTACGTTCCCTAAACATAAATAACAAATATTTAGGGTCCAATTCATTAAGACTGGCATTGTGCACAGCAGTCTTACTGAAGGGCTCACTGGAGTATGAGGCACCGAATTCATTAAGTGGCTTGCCACTTAAAGAATTCAACGCATCAGGTCAGTCATGTGCCCCTCCGCGCATCTTGCCAGAAAAGCTACTCCAATTACAGACTGGGATGGCATTTCTGGAGTGAAAAACGCCGGCACTTTTCTGAATTTGACGGCCGACATAGCCAATCCTGATCCCTCCCAGCTCTGCCCATTTTGTTAGAGCAACGGAGATGAAAATTTTTGCCAAATCCTGCGTCTTCTAAAAGCATTTTACAGAACTATCTGTAAAAGCTTTAACCCCTTCACGACCTTGGACGGATCTATCCGTCCAAGATAGTGTCCCGTTAAGCCCCGCCCCCTGCCGCGGGCAGGCGGCAGCGGTCGGCACACATATCAGCGGTTTTCAACAGCTGACATGTGTGCCTGCTAGCCGCGGGTGGAATCGCTTCCACCCGCGGCCATTAACCCCTTAAATCTTGCTGCCAAAGTCTGGCAGCAAGATCTAAATGTGCGCGGCCATGTTTTTTACTTACCGCTGCCCCCACCGGAAGTCACGTGTGTTATCACGTGACTATCGGTGGTTGCCATCGTAGCACAGGGTCATGTGATGACGCCTGCAGCTATGATCTTTCACTTTCATTTTCCCTCGGCCGAGAGCAGAGGGAAAAACAAAGTGACTGAATCTGCTGTTTACAGCTGTATAGCTGTGATCAGCAGATAGATAATAGCGATCGGATTGCTGATCGCTATAGCCCCCTAGGGGGACTAGTAAAATAAAAAAAAAAAAGTAAAAAAAAAAGTTTTAAAAAATAAAAACCTAAACGTTCAAATCACCCCCCTTTCCCCCCATTGAAAATTAAAGGGTTAAAAAATAAATAAATATACACATATTTGGTATCGCCGCGTTCAGAAATGCCCGATCTATCAAAATATAAAATCAATTAATCTGATTGGTAAACGGCGTAGTGGCAAAAAAATTCCAAACGCCAGAATTACGTTTTTTGGTCGCCGCAAGTTTTACGCAAAATGCAATAACAGGCGATCAAAACGTAGCATCTGCGCAAAAATGGTACCATTATAAACGTCAGCTCGAGACGCAAAAAATAAGCCATCACTGAGCCATAGATCCCAAAAAATAAGAACGCTATGTGTTTCGGAAAATGGCGCAAAACGTGCAACACTTTTATTGGACAAACTTGTGAATTTTTTTTAACCCCTAAGATACAAGTAAACCTATACATGTTTGGTGTCTACAAACTCGCACCGACCTGAGGCATCACATAGATACATCAGTTTTATCATATAGTGAACACGGTGAATAAAACATCCCAAAAACTATTGTGCGATCACACTTTTTTTGCAGTTTTTCCACACTTGGAATTTTTTTGCTGTTTTCCAGTACAATATATGGTAAAACCTATGGTTTCATTTAAAAGTACAACTCGTCCCGCAAAAAACAAGCCCTCATATGGCAAGATTGACGGAATAATAAAAATGTAACTGCTCTCGAAAGAAAAGGAGCAAAAAACAAAAACGCAAAAACGGAAAGTGCCTGGGGGCTGAAGGGGTTAATAAATGGGCTGCTTAATAATTTACATTGAAAGTACACACATTACTACAGAATAGCTGAATAAAAAAGTTGCTTTGGCTTTAAGTGGGGAGTCGTCATGCTAAAAAAACCATCAGTTTCATGAGTTTGAGGCAGAAAACTATTGTAAAGTATTGCAAATGATGCAAAAATATTGCTCAACGTATAGTTGCGCAAAAACATTGAGACTTTTTTACAGGTCTGTGGAGTCGGTAAACCCAACTTTCGACTCCGACTCCTACATATATTGCTTATAGTTAGGTGAAAAATTTATTGTAATACATGAACATGTGTATGTGAACATCAGACATTTAATAATAATATTTATGATACAATAATCAAGATATTTGGATACAACATAAAATATATTTATTGGAATACAACTTTAGAACAAACTGTAATAAATTGTAAATATGTAATACACTATGTAATATACTGTAGATTACATATATATGTGTGTAAAATATATATTTTGCATATTGCATTACATATTTACAATTTTTGTTTATCGCTTCATTGGGGGACACAGGAAACCATGGGTGTATGCTGCTGGGACTAGGAGGTGACACTATGCAAATAAGAAAGTTAACTCCTCCCACGTAGTATACACCCACTGACCGGAGCTGAGGAGATCAGTTTTTGCTTAGTGTCCGAGGAGGTTGGACACGCAGGGGCTGCTCTCAGCCCCTCAGGTTTGTATTGTTGTGTTTTATTAATCTTTTTCCTTTGTTTTTCAGACACAGCTCTTCGGGCGACAGGGTGTAATCGCTCACCCTGCTCTCCCACATAGAGACCGGTCGCACAGAAGTGGGGTCCGTCCGCCACTTCCGTTGTCCTCCGTGTCTGTCTGGCAGGACCCTACCCCCCTAACACTTTCAAGCGGTTTGGGGGGCATCCGCACAGAGGGACAGGCGGATGGTCCTTGCCCCCCTCCCCAAAAACTCTCTCGCTCCCGAGTCTGATTGTGGGGTAGGAGGACGAAGACTGTACCTAGGATGGAGAGGTACCCTTCCGGTCTCCCCTATCCCTGGGACGACCGTCGAGATGTCTTCACTCGCCTCCCAGGATGCATCCAGGATCACCTCAAGACAAGCCGGGACCTCAGGGTAAGTACTCTGCACCCCCCCGTCCCGGGTTATGGGGGGGGGAGGGATCCCGTCTACATAATCTCCTGCCCCTTCACCATTTGGGTCAGGGGGTCCCAAATCTCCCTTAGAGCCCCACCCAGCTGCGCTCTCCCGATCGGCCCCCCTGCCGTGGCGTCCCCCCCCCCCCCAGCGGCCTCCCCTTAAACTTTAGTCCCCGGCTCCATTGCGGCCCGGCGTTCCCCCCCCCCCATCCCCCGGCGGCCTGCCTTTAAACTTTAGCCCCCGGCTCCATTGCGGCCCGTGGCTCCATTGCGACCCTGCGTCCCCCCTCCGGCGGCCTACCTTCAAAATTTAGCCCCCGGCTTTGCGGCCCCCTCAGTATCTGCGCGCCCTCCAGGCCACGCCCCCAGCCGGTCTTCTGTCCGCGCGCGGGGTTTTTCAAATCTCCCGCCTCTTGTCCACTTGCGCGGCCTCAGTCCTCCTCCCGGCGTCTGACGTCACTTCCGGGCGCCAATCCCCAGCGCGCATCAGCCCTGCGCCTTCACCGGCCCTTCCCTCCGGGTAAGCGGCGCTGCCGCCGCTGCGAACTCCGACCTCCTCCGCCCGGGTAGGTCGACCCTGCAGCCACCGGTGCCGCCGCCACGCCCGTGTTCCGCCCGGGTGGGCGCTGCTTGCGCCGCCGCCAAGCCCGCTCCACCGACCGGGTAAGTGTTCCTGGCACCGCCGCGACTCTCCCTTCCCAGGCCGTCTGCGCCACCACAGCCGCAGGTTTGCAACGCTACGCTCACCCGCAGGCAGTGCTGGACCCAGCGCTCCCCTCTGACAGTGATTATAGGCCCCTTCTCATCTTGCAGCATTCAGTGCGCCACATCTGAGTCCTCCAACAGGCACCAAGCTCCCCCTCAGGGCTCATTCTCCAGAGTACTGTTCTCCCTGAACATGCAGTCCTGTTGGTGAGAGGACAGGCCCATTCACTAGAATTCCGCTTTGTGAAGCAGCCGTATGTCGCACAATTTTATTGTCTTCTGTCTTGTGTTGTACTCACATCCTTCCTAGCCCAGATGTGCTCCTGATTTCTGGGTGTTCATTGTCAGTTTGCCATTCTGTCTAGATATTACCGCCGGTAGCACTAATTACTAATCCTAGGTGTCCAGCGGTATTATGCGCCTGTGGCACAAATTACGAACGTCACTACAGCATTCTAAATCTTCCCCAGAGTACTATGCTTACACCTGGTTATCCGTCAGGTTACGGATAGATTATAGCACTCTACCCAGCAATCAGAAGTTCACATCTCGCTACACACGTTGTTACCCGGCGCTCCATGACTTGGCCTTTCCGTGATCGTTCCAGTGTCTCCGTGAACAGGTCAGTTTTTTTTTCCAGTGTGTTCCATGCCTACGCCCTGTGTATTCATGTAACTGTCCTCTGTCCCACGTGTCAGTGTCTCTGCGTGCCACCTGACGGTTACAGTGCGCAGTTGCCTTTTTCTCTACACTAGTCTCTACCTGTGCACAAGTGACACCAGTGTGCCTGTGTTTCTCTATGTACTAGTTTTCATCGGTGTGCTAGTCTCCTACTTGTCCACTATCCAGTGGGCCAGCGTTTCTCTAGACACTGACCTGCTCCTATGGGCCAACGTTTCCCTGTACCTGTTCACTTCTCAGTGTGCCACTGTCTGTGTCAAGCCTGATGTTCCATTACCCAGGTGCTTTGGGGATCCTGCCCGCTGTTCCGTGGGCCAGCGTTTCCACATACATTTGTTGGCTTTGGTGTATCAGGGTTTTCACAAGCCTTTACACTACTCAGTGTAACAGGGTTTCCATACGCACCTGTCTACACCACTGTAACAGCGTTGTGTGAACCTTCCCACTGTTTAGGGTGTCAGGTCTCTATGTGCACCTGTAAGTTTCAGTGTGCTAAAGGTTTTTTTTCTATCAACCCGTCCGCCATTCTGATTGAGGGTTCCATTGACCTGTCCACTTGCCTGTGTACCTGTGTCTCTATATGTCGGCCCATCTACCAAGGTGCCAGTATCCACTATCCAGTGTTTTCTCTATCCACCTACCCACCATCCGGTGTGCTAGTATTTCTGAAACGTACCCTCTATATATTGTGTGCAGCATTTCTATATCCCCCTGTCTACTACAGCGTGAGAGTGATTTGGGGAGCCTGCCCACTTACCTATGGGCCAGCACTTACCAGCACCAGAAGCCGGATACAGCAGCAGGCTTGAGTGCCTTGTTCAGCCTTCCGCTCATCTTTGACCTAGGCGAGAGCTCCATCCAGCACTGCCCCATGAGGCGGCCCGCCAGCAGCTGTCACATTCAGTGATCACTGATCCTGCCCACTATCCAAGGGACTAGCTTTTCTCCTGATCAGAAGCTGGTTACCGTAACAGGTATGTGTTGCCCTGCTCACTACCCAGCGAGTCAAGCGTAATACCTCACCTGGCGGGTCAGGTATCTCCTTCATCTCTGACTGAAGCGAGGACTGTGGTCTCAGGTACGGCAGCAACTGTCATTTTCAGTGCCAGTATTCAAGATCAATGATCCTGTTCGCTATCCAAGGGGCTAGCGTTCTCCAGACCAGATGCTGGATACCGTAACAGGTAGGTGTTGCCCGCTTACGACCCAGCGAGTCAAACGTACTACCTCACCTGGCGGGTCAGGTATCTCCTTCTTCTTCGACTGAGGCCTGTGGTCTCCATTGACCCCTAACGTGGTACGGCAGCAACTGTCATCAGGTTGCTTCCCAGTGACACAGGGGGTTTTCTCCTGCTTCAGCGTACTCATTCAGGTAACCTGAAGGTAAGCCAGGACTCCCTGGCCAGTTCACTTCTCAGCGATCTGCAGCCATCTCCTACCTCACACCATACATGTAACGTGATCTTGAGGTAAGGCAACACGTGACCTTCTGACTGGAGGGTCGTGTGATTCACTCCCTGCAGCAGCCACGGACCCCATGACGCAGCACAGCAGCAGCAGCTCTCATTTGGTCCCTTCCCAGTGGCCCGGGACCTTACCCGACCTCGCACCATTCATCTAAGGTAGCCACAAGGTAGGGTTTTTCTCTCTTGACCGTACGTTGGCTGCATCGCTTCTTGAAATAGCTGTCATTTTGGTTTTCAAATGAGGTAGGCAAGGTGCAGCTCTGTCCGCTAACCAGTAGGTTGTCCGTTTTGCTTCCTGCCACCGTCCCCGGGTGGTTCGTGGTAATTCTGGTATCTGCCTATTCCTTGGTCTAGAACAGCCTTGGCCGCACCCCTCACTAGGGTTCCGGCCAGGCACTGTAAAGGTTTAAAACCATATATCTTTTCTTACATTTTCTCTCTTTCAGATAGAGATCAGATTTCCTCAGTCCCCTCACAGTCAACAGATGAAGTTAAGAACCAGGCACAGGATCGTCTAACCAGCATTGATTCCACGGAGGACCAGCTCCACCAAGGGACTTCTAGTATCCTGACGGCCCAGTCTTTGGGCCCACTCTTCCGGACAAGCTGTAAGGTTTCATATAACTGTCTGTCTACTTTCCACAGCAGAATTCTTCAGGGAGCCCTGAATGCTCAGACCTCCCCTGGTCGGCTAGCGCTTCGGCCGACGACATAGGCCGAGCCCTTTCTCGGAGTCCCCCTCGAAAGGGTTCTTCCTTCTCCCACTTCAGGTCATACATGCCAGGTCTTGTGCCTTTTGTCATTAACAGGAGCCCTCCCCCCATGGGGGTTCTCCTTCCCATAATTCACCGCAATGGTCACCCAGTACCCGATTCCAGAGTTCGAGTTTCCCAGTCACGTCATTATAGATGCTAGGGCTCCCTTCTCTTGTCTGTCACGTCATAGTGAGAATTGGTTCTTGGAATTCCTTTGGCTCCTTAACCTTGTCTTTTTTCTCCGAACCTCACAAGTTCTCTGGACCTCTTCCATACACAGGGGAATTGTCTCCCATATTTTTTTCCCCGCCTGCAGGCTGGTTCGTCCACTAGAGTCAGGTCACTTCTCTCAGGTGCTGTAGAATCAACAGGTCAGGTTCCCCTATGGCGGAATCCCCTTACACTTTTCTCAAGTATCTCGACTCCCTTGCACCCTCTTAGGCGGTCAGTTTCCCGTCTAATCATCCTGCGGCAATAATGGGCCAAGGCTCCTTTGGCCTCCGCTTACCTGGCACCTACCTCTACCAGGTGCCCTAGTTCTTTGCTCATTCTTCCCCTCTCAAACGTAGTTCCAGGGCCTGTTGGGTTTTTTTCTTCTTAGCTCGACCTATTGCTATCAGTCGCCTTAGCTCCTTAGGTACAGACCTCAGAGGATGCAGTTTCTCCTGATCATCCTATTCCCCATGTATTTTACACTAGTTCTTAGTACTCCCTAAGTACTCTAACTCTTCTCCTGTACTTCGGCCCCTGGCCGGTTAGGGGTCCTTACGGGGTCTAGGACCAGGTTCCGGTCAAGGAATCTTGTCTCTGCTAACCCTGTTTTCGGGTTTTTCTCTTCCCACCCTTGGGGACTGCTTTAGGACGTCCCATGGTTTCCTGTGTCCCCCAATGAAGCGATAAAGAAAAGTAGATTTTGGGTACTCACCGTAAAATCTCTTTCTTGGAGCCTTCATTGGGGGACACAGCACCCGCCCTTTTCTAAGTCTTCAATGGATCCGGAATGTTCTGGTTTTCAAGCTTCTCTTCGTACTGCTTTTACACAAACTGATCTCCTCAGCTCCGGTCAGTGGGTGTATACTACGTGGGAGGAGTTAACTTTCTTATTTGCATAGTGTCACCTCCTAGTCCCAGCACAGCATACACCCATGGTTTCCTGTGTCCCCCAATGAAGGCTCCAAGAAAGAGATTTTACGGTGAGTACCCAAAATGTACTTATTAGTTTTGTGTTCTAAAGTTGTATTCCAATAAATATATTATGTTCTATCTAAATATCTTGATTATTGTATCATGAAAATAATTAAATGTCTATTGTTCACATTGTACTACAATACATTTTTCACTTAAATAAGCATTATACTAAATATTATTTAGTAAAATATTCAGCACATTCTGCATTGCACTACTGTCCCCAATTTATTATATATTTTAGGAGTCGGAGTCGGTGCATTTTATACAGACTCCGACTCCACCAAAATGAGCTCCGACTCTACGACTCCGACTCCACAGCCCTGCTTTTTTATGCTAGCAATGCAAACTTTTGGGGGAAAATGAGTGGGGCTTAAAAGGTGGGGGCATGCGTTATTGTGGCCCAACAAATATGCTATAATTTACACCACACAAGGTGTAGATTATAACAAAAATGTAACTCCAGTCTAAAGGGTACTTTACAAGCTGCGATATCGGTACCGATTTCGCTAGCGAGCGTACCCGCCCTTGTCGGTTGTGTGAAACGGGTAAATCGCTGCCCGTGGCGCTCAACATCGCTAACACCCGTCACACGGACTTACCTTCCCTGCGACGTCGCTGTGGCTGGCGAACCGCCTCCTTTCTAAGGGGGCGGTTCGTGCGGCGTCACAGCTACGTCACACGGCAGCCGTCCAATAGCACAGGAGGGGCGGAGATCAGCGGCCGGAACATGCCGCCCACCTCCTTCCTTCCTCATTGCTGGTGGACGCAGGTAAGGACAAAGTAGCTGGACCAATCACCGAGCTAAAAATAATAATAAGACATAAAACGTAGCTTTTACTATTCAACATATAAAAATGAACTGTAGTTCATAAACGAGTTAAAACCAGGGTTAACAGTCGTCCAAATAAATGGACAATCAGATGGGCCTAAATATGAGGAATATAAAGACCCTAAACAATACGGACTGCCCCTTTCCTAGGAGCACCTTAGGATTAGGGTCCTACTAGGAGGGAAAGTCGACGCCCGAGTGGGGGCACCATGGGCGTGGGTGACTGTAGGGTGCCGACCCACACATGTTAAGTAGTGTGCAATTATATCTAGGGTCAGTGGCCAGTATGCACTTTAGTTTCCTGTTCCATCGGCCCTGCCGTCCTCTGGGAACCATGTTTAGATGTTCTTGTCCATTTTCCCCTCCTTAAAACATTAAAACACCCCCCCCCCTCCCTCTTGGGTAGGTTACATGATTTGCCCCTCCAGCCCTGGTGGCCGCCTCCTGTGGATTGGCCCTCCCTCTAGAACACTGACTCTTTATTGACCCTGTGTTTCGATAGCTTTTTGAAATGGGCTCGTTTTTATTCTTTAAATAAGCTCTCTGTTTTAATCTCCTTTTCACATCTGTCTCTTTTCTACATCTTTTTGGCTGCACTAGCCTAGTGCTTTTTTATTACAGTACAAACCTGACCTGTGACATTGCTTATATATACACCGGCATTTCTATTTGGATTTGTGCCTAATGCCAGATAATTATAATCGCGGCCATGGTATTTGGAACCGAGGTTGCTAGGCAGAGTTAATGTGTGTATCCATGTAATGGAGCTGTTTGCGTTCCACTCACCTGGATGTGATGACATTGGGTGAGGACGGTGACGTCTCTTAAGCGACGCTGCCTTAGATGATGCGTAACTTCCGGCCCGGAGGCATTCTGGGAGTGCGCGTCATGATAATTTCAACTAATCCGCGCATGCGCCGTGCTATATTTGGAGCGTCACTCCAGATGCCAAGCGCGGCAAGCTTGAATTAGGTTTGACACACGCCTGGATGTGGTGAGTTAATATAACCATGGGGCACGATAAATGCGGCCTGATCGGCAGTTCCCTGGGCGGTTTTCTGATATTTGTTTATTGATATTGTAGTGATTCGGGCACCTGTGGAGGGTCATGTGAAAGCGATGCTTAGTGACGTCCACTGCTGATATCCCACTTGGACTCCCCTGATGATCCAGTTTGAAACGTTGGGAGTGGGAACCATTGATTTTGCCTGACTGAGGTTATTTGGCTGTATGGGATCTGATGTGCTGAGTAACAGCCCCCCTTATTTGAGCCGGTAACCTGTATAATGCCTGCCTATGACTCTGGGATGTGGTAAGACCATTCCTTATCAGAGAGGAATATCTTCTATTTATAATTCCTCAGTGTTTGACTATCTGCCTATAATACACACAGAAATATTTTCCCATAATTGGGGTTCTTAATGTGACAAACTATTTTGTGTGTATATTCTTTTTCAGTTGGATATAGTGCTTATGATGGCATAATTGTCCATTTGAATGCAAGCCAGCTGAGGCAGTCCGTATTGTTTAGGGTCTTTATATTCCTCATATTTAGGCCCATCTGATTGTCCATTTATTTGGACGACTGTTAACCCTGGTTTTAACTCGTTTATGAACTACAGTTCATTTTTATATGTTGAATAGTAAAAGCTACGTTTTAGGTCTTATTATTATTTTTAGCTCAGTGATTGGTCCAGCTACTTTGTCTGTTAATCATTGTGGATCTTCTTATTGTATATTGCTAACTATCCTGGACGCAGGTAAGGAGATGTTCGTCGTTTCTGCGGTGTCGCACACAGCGATGTGTGCTGCCACAGGAACGCCGAACAACATTGTTCCTGCAGCAGCAATGATATTAAGGAAATGAACGACGTGTCAACGAGCAACGACGTGTCAACGAGCAACGACGTGTCAACGAGCAACGACGTGTCAACGAGCAACGACGTGTCAACGAGCAACGACGTGTCAACGAGCAACGACGTGTCAACAAGCAACGATTTTTCACGTTTTTGTGTTAGTTGATCGTCGCTCATTGGTGTCACACGCTGCGATGTCGCTATCGGCGCCGGATGTGCGTCACTAATGACGTGACCCCGATGATATATCTTTAGCGATGTCGCAGCGTGTAAAGCACCCTTAAGGCTGGAGTACAAAAGCTGAAAGATGGCCCAAGTTCATTAAAAGTTGAAGATTAAAAATTGCATCACTTTCTTAAATGTCCAAGTGAAACAAATCCTGACAAAGTTCATCTGTTGAGTAAAAATATAAATTAATTTTGATTCAAAATTGTTATATATATTAAAAAGCCCAAAATGGTAACAGGTTAAAAGGAATCTGTCAGCAGGTTTTTGCTATGTAATTTGAGGACAGTATGCTGTAGGGGTTCAAAAAAACAAATCAACTGTGTTTCTCTTATCAGACTCTGTGCTGTTGTTTACTTACACTAAAGACTTTATCACCTGATGACCATCACTACTGTGACAAGCTGGCTCGTGCCATGTCATCCGACACGGCCTCTCCTGTGATTAACACCTCACTGTTGATGTACAGTCTCTACTGAGATTTTGGTGTGGGCGCGGGACAGCCCTCAGGACTCTGCTGCTTTGCTAAATCTAAAACCTCTGATTGTGTCAGAACAGCTGCACCCAGTAAGCCAAGTGATGCATTGTTGGATTCAGAGTCTCTTTCTTCCATCATACTGCTCTCATATGAGGTAGCAAAAACCTGCTGACAGATTCCCTTTAAAGGATGACATACAAGACTCCATATACTCACTGTAAGTGAATGGCTGCGCAGGTGCTCCTGACGTGTAAACCTTTTGCCACAAATTTCACAAGGATATGGTCGCTCTCCTGTGTGCGAGCGAATGTGACGCTTCAAAATTCCTTTTTGTTTGGCAGTGTATGGACAGAAAGGACACTTGTGTAGTTTAATTGGAACTACTAAAACGTCCCCTGGTAAAAAAAACACATTTATTTCTGCTTAAAACAGAGTTGACTTTGTATGTAACAATTTTTATATGATCTGCTTTATCATAGAGGATTGCCTTTCTATTGACAGAAGTAAACAGTTTTACTCTATGAAAATTTTAAAACAAATGTGAATTATATTTTTACTATAGTGTTATATGTATAATTATTGTTGTCATTTATCTAAACGAAAAGAATGCTGCTTATTTTATCAAGAGAATAACTGTTAATATTTTCAATAAGTAACAGAGTAAGTTAGACACAAAGATGTTGTAGAAAAATAGAAATGATACCTGGATGGATATATTACCTGCGTCCTCACCATACCAGTCACCTTGCATATCCATCATGGAGCTCATCGAGACACTTGCTTCCTCTTGTCTGGACTCAAAGTCTCGAGGAAAGTGATGCCCAGCGTCCTCTTTCCTCTGTGCAGAGCTATTACGCAAAAGCGCCTCTAAAAACTGCTTCATATGATAATTATTACATGATATGTCCATTCCTGGACCGCCTTGCGGACTTTCTTCTCCTTGCTCCAGATCTTGCTGCATTGGATATGGTTGAACGCCTTCTGTTACTTCCACTACATCAGAGTCAAACTCTTCTTTAGGTTCTATAACTTTACTAGGACTTTTGTCATCTGGAGAGGCTTCATTTGTAGGGTCCTTTACCATGATTTCTTCAGAGTTGCAGCTACTACAATCACCACATGGGGGATCTTTCTGACAATCACCCCGAGGTGTTTTTACTGTTAGTGACCCAACTGCACCTCTTCCACTGCTAGGACCGTCACTACCACTATCAGCTTGTCCAAAAGAACTCTCCTTTTCTATTTTCCTGCAGATATCTAGTGAAGATCGAATGTATGCCTTACAGAAGTTAACCACATCAGTCATCTGAAGGTAGCTTGCTGCACTCATAACTTCAATTACATTCTCCCCACACAGGTTTAGTTTTCCTGAGTATAGGAAATCCAGGATAGTTGAGAAGGCCTCAGATGTCACAATGTCAAGGGAAGCTGTGCTGTGTCTTCCACTGTCTTGGATGTAGTGGACTAACATGGCTCGGAAATAGCCACTGTTGGCAAAAAGAACGTTTCTATGGGCTTTAAATATTCGACCTTCCACAATGATGCTGCAATCACAAAAGAAATCTCTTTTACGCTGCTCATTCAGCTCTCCAAGGAGCTTGGAGTAATATGATGGCATCTCCATGGCTCCCGACAGCGAACTCTAGGCACCTGCAACACAATTATTGTTAGAACTGCTACTGTCAAAGAACTTTACGTACAATATATTCATGACATTATATTGTTACGTGAGATTAGTTTGAAACATAAGTGAAGTAAATAATGAAATAAATATTAAACATATAATGCTGATTACATGTGTTTTCTGGTTTTCCTTTTTTTATCCCCTAAGCCAAAAGCTTGTATTATGCAAAAAGTAAAACCAGTCTATCCTTCACTGCTCCAGGGACAGATAGTCACTGGTGCCCTCGGTCATTGCTGACCTGGCTGCAGCAGAGATATCTGAAATACAGTACATAGTCACTGCAGCCTAACACTGAGCCCAGTGATATTATGCCATTCACTTCAGCAGCGGTCACTTACCGGAGCTACAGTGGTTGTGCACTACTCTGACAACCCCTTCTGAATCTGAGTTCTTGCCCCCCTTAACCCCTTCATTCCCCAGCCTATTTTGACCTTAATGACCTCGCCATTTTGCGCAATTCTGACAAGTGTCCCTTTATGAAGTTATAATTCTGGAACACTTCAACGGATCCTGGCGATTCTGACATTGTTTTTTTGTGACATATTGTACTTCATGAAAGTGGTAGATTTAGGCTGATATTTTTTGCGTTCATTTTTGAAAATTTCGGAAATTTGGCGAAAATTTAGAAAATTGCGCAATTTTCAAAATTTGAAATTTTATGCCCGTAAATCTGAGAAATATGTCACACGAGATAGTTACTAAATAAAATTTCCCACGTGTCTACTTTACACCAGCGCAATTTTCAAACCAAATTTTTTTGTTGTTGTTATGAAGTTAGAAGGGGTCAAAGTTCATCAGCAATTTCTCATTTTTCCAACAAAATTTACAAAAAACTTTTTTTAGGGACCACATCACATTTGAAGCGACTTTGAGAGGCCTAGGTGACAGAAAATACCCAAAAGTGACCCCACCTGTACCGCTCAGGCTACTCAAAACCACATCCAAGAAGTTTATTACCCCTTTAGGTGCTTCACAAGAATCAAAGCAATGTGGAAGGAAAAAATGAAAATTTACTTTTTTTTTTTTTTACACAAAAATGTTACTATAGCCATAAAATGTAGCATTTCACAAGGGTATCAGGAAAAATTACACCATAAAATTTATTGTGCAATTTCTCCTGAGTACACAGATACCTCATATGTGGTGGAAATCAAGTGTTTGGGTGCACGGCAAGGCTTGGAAGGCAAGAAGCGCCATTTAACTTTTCAAACGCAAAATTGTCTGGAATCGTAAGGGGACGACATGTTGCGTTTGGAGACCCCCTGAGGTACCTAAACAATGGAACTCCTGCACAAGTGACCCCATTTTGGAAACTAGACCCATCATGGATTTTTTTTTTTAGAGGTTTAGTGAGCCCTTTGAACCCCTGGGGGCTTCACAGAAGTTTATAACGTTGAGCCGTGAAAATATTTATATATTTTTTTACCACAAAATTGTTACTTCAACCAGGTAGCTTTTTTTTCACAAGGGTATCAGGAAAAATTACACCATAAAATTTATTGTGCAATTTCTCCTGAGTACACAGATACCTCATATGTGGTGGAAATCAAGTGTTTGGGTGCACGGCAAGGCTCGGAAGGCAAGGAGCGCTATTTGACTTTTGGAGCTAATTTTCCATTCAAAAAGTAAAATGGCGCTCCTTCCCTTCCGAACCCTGCTGTGCACCCAAACAGTGGTTTATGACCACATATGAGGTATCTATGTACTCAGGAGAAATTGCCCAACAAAAGGATGCATTTTATCCTGTTGCCCATGTGAAAATGAAAAAAATTGAAGCTAAAAGAAAATTTGTGGAAAAAAAAAAAAAAAAAAAAAGTACTTTTTCATTTTCACGGATCAATTTGTGAAGCACCTGGAGGTTCAAAGTACTCACTATGCACCTAGAAGTTCCTTGGGAGGTCTAGTTTCCAAAATGGGGGTCACTTTTGGGGGAGCACCATACGCGACATGGTGTCTGCTAACAATTTGAATGGAAAATTAGCTCCAATTATTTACGGACACCATGTGGCGTATGGAGAATATGTAGTGTATGTCAGGTTGGTGTGTGTGTGTGTGTAGTGTAGTATACGTCAGGTTGGTGTGTGTGTGTAGTTTAGTATACGTCAGGTTGGTGTGTGTGGTGTTTACATTATATAATAATGCTATATAATCAATTTTGAAGGTTTCCTGCACCTAATATCAAGATTATATAGTGATTCTGATGTGTATTTTCAATGTATGTACATCAGCCTCACTAGATCTAAGGCAAAACTTAAAACTATAAGAGTTTGTATTGTGAATTTTAACAACAGAGCCCTTTTAAAAGGGGTATTCCCACCTCAATGTGATGGAATATTGTTACCACTTTATGATTAGTGGGGTCCGACTTGAGGGACTCAGTAATTTTGAGAGTGAAAAAGGCCCTTCATCTTCAAGCTCAATTTGGTTCCATAGGTTCATTAAGTTATGATATATCTTTTTGAGTTGTCACTATACAAGATGGGATACTTATTCATTAATCTAAAATTAAAACTATGTAAATTATATTATCAGGGCTCAAATTGTGCCCCATTTCCATAAAGGTATTAAGCAGAATTGAAATACATGTTGTAAATGATTGCTCTTAATTTACAATTAGTTGAAAAATTGCTTGTGTGCCAGTCCACCGCGCTTCGGTATGATGACAAAGTCCAGCTGGCGCATGTGGCTGTGACCCTGTGCTTCATAAGGCCCCTTTACACACTGAGACTTTCTAGCGATCCCACCAGCGATCCCAACCTGACCGGGATCGCTACAAAGTCTCTGGTGAGCTGTCAAACAGGCAAACCTGGCCAACGACGCAACAGCGATCCGGACCTGCAGAACGACCTAGCTAGTCTTTGGGGACGTTGTAAAGCAGCTTTTTGAAAGGGAAGTCGCTAACGAAGTCGCTGTAAAGTCCTTTTACACACTGAGACTTTGCTGCACAGAGGGAAACAAAGGACCAAAGAATGGTCCTGAACGATTTGTAGCGATCAGCAACTTCACAGCAGGGGCCAGGTCACTGATGTGTTTCACACACTGCAATATCGCTGGGGAGGTCGCTATTGCGTCACAAAACCGGTGACGTTACAGCGATGTCGTTTGCGATGTTGCAGTGTGTAAGGGTACCTTCACACTTTAGCGATGCAGCAGCGATCCGACCAGCGATCTGACCTGGTCAGGATCGCTGCTGCATCGCTACATGGTCGCTGGTGAGCTGTCAAACAGGCAGATCTCACCAGCGACCAGTGACCAGCCCCCAGCCAGCAGCGACGTGCAAGCGACGCTGCGCTTGCACGGAGCCGGCGTCTGGAAGCTGCGGACACTGGTAACTAAGGTAAACATCGGGTATGGTTACCCGATGTTTACCTTAGTTACCAGGTCACACCGCTTAACTTAGCGTGTGCAGGGAGCAGGAGCCGGCACTGGCAGCGTGAGAGCTGCGGAGGCTGGTAACGAAAGTAAATATCGGGTAACCACCTTGGTTACCCGATGTTTACCTTGGTTACAGCTTACCGCAGGCTGTCAGACGCCGGCTCCTGCTCCCGCTCCCTGCACATTCAGGATTGTTGCTCTCTCGCTGTCACACACAGCGATGTGTGCTTATTAGCGGGAGAGCAACAATAAAAAAACGAACCAGGGCTGTGTGTAACGAGCAGCGATCTCACAGCAGGGGCCAGATCGCTGCTCAGTGTCATACACAGCGAGATCGCTAATGAGGTCACAAAAAACATGACTCAGCAGCGATCTCAGTAGCGATCTCACTGTGTGTGAAGTACCCTTAAAGCCACCTATACAGATCACATTCTCCTGACTGATACTGCTATCAGTTGTGCTCAATAAGATTAAGTGGGACTCTATTCTCTAGAATATTTACTTATGCATTTCAGTTATCTTTCAATTGTGAAAAAACATCTACACACAGGCTATTACTATTACAATTTTTTCTTTTAATTGTATGGCAGAAAAGTCACCTGTAAATCTAAAGGCCCCTTTACACACTGCAACATCGCTAGCGATATCGCTGTATCGTCACTGGTTTTGTGACGTAGTAGCGACCTCCCCAGCGACATTGCAGTGTGTGACCCGTATCAGCGACCTGGCCCCCGCTGTGAGGTCGCTGATCGCTACAAGTCGTTAAGGACCATTCTTTGGTCCTTTGTTTCCTGCTGTACAGCATGCATCGGTGTGTTTGACACAGTTACAACAACATAGTTAGCGACCCAGCCCATAGGCGTGCTAGCGTTCCCTTTCCAGCGAGGTCGTTCTGCAGGTCCGTATCGCTGCTGCGTCGTTGGCCATATCTGCCTGTTTGACAGCTCACCAGCGACTGTTAGAGACTTTCCAGCGATCCCGGCCAGGTCGAGATCGTTGGTGGGATCGCTAGAAAGTCTCAGTGTGTAAAGGGGCCTTAAGAACCAGGATCAATCAAAATATATCTAGTAAAAATGATTGCTGTCTACAATTTTGCTTAGTGTTTACCTTTATCTGATATGTGGAGTCCAGAGAGGTCTATTAAGCAGATTGTCAAAACAACAATGCAGAAGTACCACCGGTCTGTACGGCAGCCTCCCCAAAAAGCATAGGTAATTTCAGAGATTCTTTATTCTGGTGAGGCCTGAAAAACAGCACATATACAGAAAGCAAATATTACAGGGAGTTGTTATCTTCATAAAATGGCGTAAGTTGTAAAAACAAGCAACTTTGCAAACAACTTCTTAATAAGAATCCTTTCTGTTCTCAAGCAATAAGAGTCCAAGTTGCCTAAAATTTGTGCACACAATGCACATTGTAAACACTGCTCTGTAGATAGGCTGAGCTTAGGATCTTCTGCTATCAGACAGCACACAATTCAGGCCAGGGCGAATAGTCATCGTATTCCCTAACCTTACAAATAACAGCAAAACTATAAAATATTCAAATTAATTTGGCAAGAGTGACAAATGTAAGAACTTGGGTTCAATCTACCTTTGATAACCTAATTAGAAATTTATATTTTAAAAAAAAAAAAAAAAAAAAAACAACCTGTGTACCATAAAATGATAATTTTTGATGAAAATAAAGTTTTCAGGCACAACATGTGACCTTTTTGGCCAATATCTAGCTGCAGTGGCCTGCCGCCCCTGTTTTTCCAATGGTGTGGGATGGATCAGTAACAATGACAATGGTGCTGGTCCATTCTGTGGCAGATGACAGTCAGGAGAGGAGTGGTTCAAACTTTTCACTTTTTGCTTCTGTAATGGCCATTTTGGGTAGACTGTGGAGTTGATAAGTCAAGGGTCCAAAGCCTTTATGTATCTATACCTTGATTTTAGCTCCTTCATATATAGCCAATAATTGGTAAAATGATAACATCAGTGTATGTTTGAAAAATAGGGATAATTAGTGATGAGTAAGCACTATCATGCTCGGGAGCTCAATACTCGTAATTAGCAGTTGGATGGGTGAAACTCATATACTGAGTACAATGGAAGTCAATGGGGGATTTGAGCATTTTTACCTGGAGATTTTCAAAATGCTTGAGTCCCCTACTGCTAGAGTCCATTATACTCAGTACACGAATCGAGGCTGCACAAGCTTCAAAATGCTCGTTCCGAGTACCGAACGTTGTAGTGATCGCTCATCACTAATAATAAATTTAAATATATTTTTTGTTCTATCATTTCTAAATTCTTTTGAAAGTTAATAAATTAAACTGACCAATATTAAGAATGGAAAAATAAATTCAGTTAGTCAGCACATTTCTACCAACTCCACATTTCCACATTTCTGCATTTTGGAGATGAAATCTGAGCACCAATCTCAGAGAGAGGCAAATGAGAGGACATAAGGTATAGTGACTACACATTGAAAACTGTATAGCTACATTTTATATGGGGAAGTGGAGGGTTACGTTAAGGTGGTCATACACCTTAGATAGCTGTCTGCCGAATGCTTATTCCGACTCATTGGGGAGAGGGGAATAGAGTGAGGCCATAAACCTCTGATGGGAGATTATTGAGGAACTAAAGGATTGGGCAAGTTGAAATCTCACCAGCCTGATCCTTATTTCTCTTTACATATGCTGTTGCTTAAATGTCGTTATGCCCGCACACATTTTCTATGGTTTATATGGTCGACCGGAAACCAATGAGTTCATCAGACATTTATCTAATGTGTGTGGGCACTTTTATATTTAATTTTCATTCTCTATTATGTTTAAAACCATGTTAAAATAAGTCATAAGAGGAATATGAATAATCTGCACACAATGTACTTATGTTTTATTAAAATATACATTAACGCCCCTGCCAGGCATGTGAAAGTGTACAGGACTTTATTTCATCCTGATGGAGGACAAACCAAGCGTTTTTATGGCCTCTGTCGGGACGGTATATTTTTGTATATCACAATATTAAAAGGATGCAAATCAAAAAAAGTCCGTGGAGCCTCTGTTAGGAGTCTCGACACAGAAAATAGCCAGATATCCCTCCGGGAAGAACCTAGCCAAGGAGTGGCTCTTTTTAAGGAGACCACCATAAGCACCATATTAAGTGACCCTTTTATTCAATATCCAACTCTTTGATGAGTTTAAAGATATGACAAGGGAAATACCAAGGCCAGGTATCCATCCACAGACAGCTGTTTCAGGGTATTGCCCCTCATCAACGTGGAGTAGGATTCTGGCTAGGTGGGAGCAATGTCTAGTACACCAGCAAGACAAAACAATCACTGATCTCGGGGAGACCAGCCAGAGAAAACACTGCCGGCAGCCAGCAAAGGCGCTCAACACAGTGAAATCCTAGGTGGATGAATACCTGGCCTTGGTATTTCCCTTGTCATATCTTCAAACTCGTCAAAGAGTTGGATATTGACTAAGAAAGCCACTTAATATGGTGGTTATGGTGGCCTCCTTAAAAAGAGCCACTCCTTGGCTAGGTTCATCCCGGAGGAAGATCTGGCTATTTTCGTTGTCGAGACTCCTAACAGAGGCTCCACGGACCTTTTTTGATTTGCATACTTCCCATGGGGCAATGCACCTAGGATTTCACTGTGTTGAGCGCCTTTGCTGGCTGCCGGCAGTGTTTTCTCTGGCTGGTCTCCCCGAGATCAGTGATTGTTTTGTCTTGCTAATATTAAAAGGATGGAATAGTGAGTGGATTATAGGCCATACCAAACAACTGGATCCTGTGAAAATAAAAATGGTATGCAGGTTTTTAACAATGGGACCCTACAGCTTTCCATTGGAGGAATACGTCAGGAGATCCTACTGACATAGTATACAGCTTTGTGGTAGCTAGAAAAGCAAAAGCACAGTCTAGTGCCCGACTATCCCCAGGGAAGGGCAATAACCGCAATAAGCTCCAGTGCTGTGGCTGCTGCTTGATTTTATCATCAGCAGTACTAGCACCATTCCGAATATTATAGTCTCTCATTATCTGTTAATAGACAACGAATAATTACAGGACATGCATCTCGCTCAAAAGCGCCCCCTTAAAGCTGTCTCCCAAGATTATTTGGACAAGACAACCCAAAATCTCATCATCTCTTTTAGTCTGCTAGATTCCAAACAGTAGGGTCTTATTTTAATTCTTAAGAAAGGAATGGGGGGAAATGGAAAGGGAGCAGTTGTATTGGCAAAGAGTAGCAAGATCCGGCAACGTGAAGCACGCTACTGCCATGCTACCCATTATTATATAAAAAAGAATGCTCCAAGAGGAGGAAAAATAGAACCAATATATAGTCAATATAGAGGATGAATAAAACAATCATTTTTATTGATAAGTAAAATGGTGCAGTGGGTTACAACCGAAAAAGGACAGAATCGCAAGAACCAAAATGTATAAGAGAAAGTGATTTTTGTTACAACCACAAGAGGGACATCTCTCCTATCCATATATAAATTGTTGTGTGTTCCTAACATATCCTTGTCCATTACTATACAAGAAAAATAACATTTGCATTTTTTTCACGTTTTTGACGCAGCATTTGACAAAACTTTACTGATAAATATGCAAATTGGCTCAAAAAATTGATCAATTATTTGCTAAAAATCTCATTTTTTTTTATTATAGTACAGTTGGAATAAATCTGTGAATTTTCACTTTTTATATGATGCATGCCAATTTCAGGTCGTGCAGGCTCCTTTTTTTCTCTGTTATGACTGTAGTTATGCTACAATTTCTGGTGACTGACCATCACCATACCATGCACGCCTGATTTTGGTTTGCAATATATTCCTCCTGTTGGTAGCTGTACACATTCAGTTGCCTCACCCTTTCCACAGGCAATGCTAATTAAGCACCATTCTTGGATCTGGTCCGCCTTCATCAATGGTTGCTGTTTGGCACTGGGAGGATCAGTACTGATATAGTCCTGGTATGTGTAGAGCTTGCTCCACATGCTGGGACCTGGGCTGGTCTCTATCCACAATTGCCTTTTTTGCAACATGGAAGCGGCTATATACAGGTTACAGGTATGTGTGCTCCATTATGGTTCTGCTTTTAACTTTATCTAGGAGGCCGCATGGCACATGAAATACAGAATATAGAGTAGGACCCCCCTATTGAGATTTGCCGTGACGTTGGCAGGGGTGGCTCAAAAAATTGATCAATTATTTGCTAAAAATCTCTTTTTTTTTATTATAGTACAGTTGGAATAAATCTGTGAATTTTCACTTTTTATATGATGCATGCCAATTTCAGGTCGTGCTGGCTCCTTTTTTTTCTCTAAATATGCAAATTGCATGCGTTTTTAGTGCGGGTTTTACCTGTGGAGTTTCTGCTTCTATTGCAAGTCTATGGGGAGATCCGAAAAAAACAAAAAAAGGAAAAAAATGACGACGTAGATTTCAAACACAATCTGCAGGTCAGTTGATGCAGAGTAAAGAAAGAAAGAAAAAAACAAAACAAAACAAAACAGTGGGCATGAAATTTTTATAAATACCGTGGTTTTTGCTCAGCTAAGTATGCTGCACTAAAAACTCATGGCTATGTTCCCATAATGAATTTTTGACGCTGCGTCTTTTCTCAAAGTGGATGGGATTTATAGATATCTCATGCCCAATGTGCACTTTTTTCCTCAGTGTACATTCATCTGTAGTGCGTATTCCAAATCCACAGCATGTCAATTTCTCTTGCAGATACTCTGCACATAAAATTCAGAGTATTATGTGTGGAAATGCACCAAAAATGCATGTACTCCGCACATGACTGTGTCAAAGCCAATTACCAGGAGGTATCAAAAGCAAAACCTCTTCATTTAAGTAATGACAGTACCAGAAAGACAAAAAAAATGCAGCATCAAAAATACAATTAAAACTTGTGTAAAATAACACTCAAAAACATAAGTAACCTCATTTACATGAAAGGTGTAGAAATTCTACATCAAAAACTCATCACCGTAGGGCTGTAGGAAAATTAATCTAAATCGCTATTTATTAGATCTAAACTAATTTCTAACATGGCTTCATTAAAAATACCTTACCGTTCCCTAACTACATGATAACTGCTAATGATTTTTTCCCCCTACTTCATGTCTGATGACTTTGTTTGAGAATCCTAGTGCATGATGGGACACTCAAAGCATCATCAGAGTTAGAAGCTACAGTCACTGCTGCAGCAAGTGCCTCCTCCATGAAACGAAGCGCCATAAGTGCTGCTTGTTTCAGGGACTGATCTGGTCCCAGCGCGGTCATTGTACAATTTGCACAGTGACAGCGTGGTCGGTGTTGCCGGCTCAGATTAATAGTGCACATAGTGTCAGCCCTATCAGTGTGCAGTGTCAGAGTACCCGGCAGTGCTGGTCTCTGCACGCTGCCAATACTCGACGTTTGCATGTGGCAGCCTAACTCGTGAAAAACTGGAGTAATATTCTGGCATAAGAAATGTTGCCATTATTAATGAACCTGTCAGGTGCAATATGCACCCATAACCACGAGCAGTTCTGGGTGCATATTGCTAATCACTGCCTAACTGTCTGGTTATACCATTTAAAAAAATCACTGCCTAACTGTCCCTGTATCTAGTAGCATAGATAAAGAGATTACTAGGGCTCTTATCCACTTGTGTACCACTTCCGATGCGAGAACATCGGAAGCGATATGCTAATGAGCCTCTGCTGCGGGTGTCAGCCGAGGGTCATGCGACTGTGATGCAATCTTGCGATCGCATCACAGGAGCGGAGAAGATGGAGGGAGCACTTTCTCCCTATCTCCTCCGTTGCCTGTCTCTGCGTACACCGCACTGCAGTAGCATAACATGCGAGTGCAGTGAGATTTTACACACGCGTGAGCCGAGACTCAGTACAAAACGCAGCATGCTGTGATTGTACCGAGAGCAGGATTCATGCCGTAGAAAATTAAGCAAGAGGACACTGTCACACTGGTGCAAGTGCGATCTGATTTTTTATTGGATCGCACTCGCACATGAAAACCGCAAGTGGACATGAGCCCTTAGAAGAAGGGAATTTTGTTTACTTACCGTAAATTCCTTTTCTTCTAGCTCCTATTGGGAGACCCAGACAATTGGGTGTATAGCTTCTGCCTCCGGAGGCCACACAAAGTATTACACTTAAAAGTGTAAACCCCTCCCCTCTGCCTATACACCCTCCCGTGCATCACGGGCTCCTCAGTTTTGGTGCAAAAGCAGAAAGGAGGAAACTTATAAATTGGTCTAAGGTAAATTCAATCCGAAGGATGTTCGGAGAACTGAAACCATGAACCAAAAGAACAATCCTACATGAACAACATGTGTACACAAAAGAACAACAGCCCGAAGGGAACAGGGGCGGGTGCTGGGTCTCCCAATAGGAGCTAGAAGAAAAGGAATTTACGGTAAGTAAACAAAATTCCCTTCTTCTTTGTCGCTCCATTGGGAGACCCAGACAATTGGGACGTCCAAAAGCAGTCAATGGGTGGGTAAAAGAATACCTCAATAAAAGAGAGCCGAAAACGACCCCCTCTTACAGGTGGGCAACCGCCGCCTGAAGGACTCGCCTACCTAGACTGGCGTCTGCCGAAGCATAGGTATGCACCTGATAGTGTTTCGTGAAAGTGTGCAGACTAGACCAGGTAGCTGCCTGACACACCTGCTGAGCCGTAGCCCGGTGTCGCAATGCCCAGGACGCACCCACGGCTCTGGTAGAATGGGCTTTCAGCCCCGAAGGAAGCGGAAGCCCCGAAGAACGGTAGGCTTGAAGAATCGGTTCCTTGATCCACCGAGCCAAGGTTGACTTGGAAGCCTGCGAACCCTTACGCTGGCCAGCGACAAGGACAAAGAGCGCATCTGAACGGCGCAGAGGCGCCGTGTGAGACACGTAGAGCCGGAGTGCTCTCACTAGATCTAATGAATGCAAATCCTTTTCACATTGGTGAACTGGATGAGGGCAAAATGAAGGTAAGGAGATATCCTGATTGAGATGAAAAGGAGATACCACCTTAGGGAGAAATTCCGGTACAGGACGCAGAACCACCTTATCCTGGTGAAAAACCAGGAAGGGGGCTTTGCATGACAGCGCTGCAAGCTACGACACTCTTCGGAGTGAGGTAACTGCCACTAGAAATGCCACCTTCTGCGAAAGACGTGATAAAGAGACATCCCTCAGCGGCTCGAAAGGTGGCTTCTGAAGAGCCGTTAGTACCCTGTTAAGATCCCAGGGTTCCAACGGACGCTTGTAGGGTGGAATTATGTGGCAAACTCCCTGCAGGAACGTGCCGACCTGCGGAAGCCTTGCCAGGCGCTTTTGAAAAAACACTGAGAGCGCCGATACTTGTCCCTTGAGAGAGCCCAGTGACAAACCCTTGTCCATTCCGGATTGAAGGAAGGAAAGAAAAATGGGTAAGGCAAAAGGCCAGGGAGTAAAACCATTATCAGAGCACCAGGACAAGAAGATCCGCCAAGCCCTGTAATAGATCTTGGCGGACGTTGGTTTCCTGGCCTGTCTCATAGTGGCAATGACATTCTGAGATAACCCTGAAGACGCTAGGAGCCAGGACTCAATGGCCACACAGTCAGGTTGAGGGCCGCAGAATTCAGATGGAAAAATGGCCCTTGTGACAGCAGGTCTGGGCGGTCTGGAAGCGCCCACGGCTGACCCACCGTGAGATGCCACAGATCCGGGTACCACGACCGCCTCGGCCAATCTGGAGCGACGAGAATGGCGCGACGACAGTCGGATCTGATCTTGAGTAACACTCTGGGCAACATCGCCAGAGGAGGAAACACATAAGGGAGTCGAAACTGCGACCAATCCTGAACTAACGCGTCCGCCGCCAGAGCTCTGTGATCTTGAGACCGTGCCATGAAGGCCGGGACCTTGTTGTTGTGCCGTGACGCCATGAGATCGACGTCCGGCGTTCCCCAGCGGCGACAGATCTCTCGAAACACGTCTGGGTGAAGAGACCATTCTCCCGCATCCATGCCCTGACGACTGAGAAAGTCTGCTTCCCAGTTTTCTACGCCCGGGATGTGAACTGCGGAGATGGTGGAGGCTGTGGCCTCCGCCCACAGCAAAATCCGCCGGACTTCCTGGAAGGCTTGACGGCTGCGCGTGCCGCCCTGGTGGTTGATGTACGCGACCGCCGTGGCGTTGTCCGACTGTATGCGGATCTGCCTGCCCTCCAGCCACCGATGGAACGCCTTTAGGGCTAGATACACTGCCCTTATCTCCAGAACATTGATCTGAAGGGAAGACTATCGGGGTCCAGGTTCCCTGAGCCCTGTGGTGGAGAAAAACCGCTCCCCACCCTGACAGGCTCGCGTCCGTCGTGACCACAGCCCAGGATGGGGGCAGGAAGGATTTTCCCTGCGATAGAGAAGTGGGAAGAAGCCACCACTGAAGGGAGGTTTTGGCTGCAAGGGAAAGAGAGACGTTCCTGTCGAGGGACGTCGACCTCCTGTCCCATTTGCGGAGAATGTCCCATTGGAGTGGGCGCAGATGGAACTGCGCGAAGGGCACTGCCTCCATTGCTGCCACCATCTTCCCCAGGAAGTGCATGAGGCGCCTCAAGGGGTGTGACTGACCCCGAAGAAGAGATTGCACCCCTGTCTGCAGCGAAAGCTGTTTGTCTAGCGGTAGCTTGACTACCGCTGAGAGAGTATGAAACTCCATCCCGAGGTAAGTCAGTGATTGGGTCGGTGTCAACTTGGACTTTGGGAAGTTGATAAGCCACCCGAACTGCTGGAGAGTCTCCAGCGCGACGGTCAGGCTGTGTTGACACGCCACCCGGGATGGTGCCCTGACTAGGAGATCGTCTAAGTAAGGGATCACCGAGTGGCCCTGAGAGTGTAGGACCGCCACAACGGATGCCATGACCTTGGTGAAGACCCGTGGGGCTGTCGCCAGTCCGAAAGGCAGTGCCACAAACTGAAGGTGTTCGTTCCCGATGGCGAAACGCAGGAAGCGTTGATGCTCGGGTGCGATCGGCACATGGAGATAAGCATCCTTGATGTCGATTGATGCTAGGAAGTCTCCTTGTGACATCGAAGCGATGACCGAACGGAGAGATTCCATCCGAAACCTTCTGGTGCTCACATGCCTGTTGAGCAGTTTGAGGTCCAGAACGGGACGGAAAGATCCGTCCTTCTTTGGCACCATGAACAAGTTGGAGTAGAAGCCGTGACCCTGTTCCTGAGGGGGAACGGGAATCACCACTCCTTCTGACTTCAGAAAGCCCACAGCCTGAAAAAGTGCGTCGGCCCGAGCGGGGGGCGGAGAGGTTCTGAAGAATCGAGTCGGAGGACGAGAGCTGAACTCTATCCTGTAACCGTGAGACAGAATGTCTCTCACCCATCGGTCTTGGACATGTGGCCACCAGGCGTCGCAAAAGCGGGAGAGCCTGCCACCGACCGAGGATGCGGCTAGGGGATGCCGAGAGTCATGAGGAGGCCGCCTTGGAGGCAGTGCCTCCGGCGTTTTTTTGGGGGCGTGACTTAGACCGCCACGCATAAGAGTTCCTCTGGCCCTTCTCTGGCCTGTTGGACGAGGAGGATTGGGACTTGGCTAAGGGCCGAAAGGACCGAAACCTCGGTTGTATTTTCCGTTGCTGAGGTCTCTTCGGTTTGGACTGGGGTAAGGACGAGTCCTTTCCCTTGGATTCCTTAATAATTTCATCCAATCGTTCGCCAAACAATCGGTCGCCAGAAAACGGCAAACCGGTTAAGAACTTCTTGGAAGCAGAGTCTGCCTTCCATTCGCGTAGCCACATGGCTCTGCGGACTGCCACCGAATTAGCGGATGCTACCGCTGTACGGCTAGCAGAGTCCAGGACGGCGTTCATGGCGTAGGACGAAAAAGCCGACGCCTGCGAAGTCAAAGACGCAACTTGCGGAGCAGAGGTACGTGTGACCGCATTAATCTCAGACAGACAAGCTGAGATAGCTTGGAGTGCCCACACGGCTGCAAATGCCGGGGCAAAAGACGCACCTGTGGCTTCATAGATGGATTTCACCAGGAGCTCTATCTGCCTGTCAGTGGCATCCTTGAGCGATGAGCCATCTGCAACTGATACTACGGATCTAGCCGCCAGTCTAGAGACTGGAGGATCCACCTTGGGACATTGAGCCCAACCCTTAACTACGTCAGAGGGGAAGGGGTAACGTGTGTCATTAAGGCGCTTAGTAAAGCGCTTGTCCGGAAATGCTCTGTGCTTCTGGACAGCATCTCTGAAGTTGGAGTGATCGAAAAACGCACTCCGTGTACGTTTAGGAAACCTAAACTGGTGTTTCTCCTGTTGCGAAGCCGACTCCTCTATAGGTGGAGCTGGGGGAGAGAGATCTAGCACCTGGTTGATGGACGGTATAAGGTCATTTACTATGGCGTCCCCTTCAGGTGTATCAAGATTGAGAGCAACGTCAGGGTCAGAGCCCTGAGTTGCGACGTCCGCCTCATCCTCCAGAGAGTCCTCAAGCTGAGACCCCGAGCAGTGTGAGGAAGTCGGGGAAGATTCCCAGCGAGCCCGCTTAGCCGGTCTGGGACTGTGGTCCGTGCAGGAGTCCTCCACGTGAGACCTAGGGCCCACCCCGGGAGCACGCTGCAGCGCAGACCGAGAGGGGCCTGGAGGCGACGATCCAACAGTGCCCGGGGCCTGTGTAAGGACCGGTCTGGACTGCAAGGCTTCTAGTAGCTTGGCAGACCATTTGTCCATAGACTGAGCCATGGATTGTGAAAGTGACTCAGAGAGTTTCTCAGCAAAAACTGCAAACTCTGTCCCTGCCGCCTGGACAGGGGAAGCAGGAGGGTCTGCCTGAGCCGGGGGGCCAACTAGTGACCGAGGCTCCGGCTGAGCAAGTGCAACAGGGGTCGAGCATTGCTCACAGTGAGGGTAGGTGGAACCCGCAGGTAACATAGTTGCACAAGAGGTACAGGTTGCAAAAAAACCCTTTGCCTTAGCGCCCTTGCTCCTTGTGGATGACATGCTGTTGTCTCCTAGGAGAGTGATCACTGAGGGTATATAGCCAAAAGCAAACAACCCGGCCAACCAGAGAAAATATATACAATATATATATATATACTCCGGCACCCTAGGGGGACCAGTGTGGCTTACCGACCGCCCAAAGCGGCGTGTGTGTCCACCAGATTCCCTGCCTTAGGTCTCCCAGCTCGTTCCTGAAATCCTCCACCGGCAGAATGCTGTATAAAAATGGCTGCCGAAGCTCTCAGGGGAGGAGTGAGCCGTGGGCGGCGACTATTAAAGTGCGGGAATCTGGGGCCCTACAGTGATCAGTGAGGGGGGGGGGGGGGGGGGAGGAAACCTAAAGTATGCTCCAGCCCTCACTGCCGACGTTAGGTCGGCCGTCCCGCCCTTACCCCTGACTGGCAGGCCCGGGGGCGGGAGTTATGGTACTAGGCCGCAATGAAGCCGGGGACTAAATTTAATACCACGGCCGACAAACAGGCGCGGAAGTCCCGGTCTTCACAAACCAGCAGCTGCTGCAGCGTCTGTGAAACAAGCGCTCCATGCACCGTCCCCATGGGGACACAGAGTACCTTTAGATGCAAGGCCCTGTCCCTGAGGATACATAGACTCCTGTCCGGCAGATTCCCACAGGGGCTGCGGAGGGAGCCCGGTCCCAGTGAATGGATGACCGGTTAGGATCCCACTTCTCCCAGAGCCTCTAAGGGATGGTGAAGGAAAACGGCATGTGGCTCCAGCCTCTGTACCCGCAATGGGTACCTCAACCTTAACAGCACCGCCGACATAGTGGGGTGAGAAGGGAGCATGCCGGGGGCCCTGTGGGGGCCCTCTTTTCTTCCAACCGATAAAATCAGCAGCTGCTGCTGACTAAAGTGGAGATGCATGAGTGGATGTGTGCCTCCTTCCACACAAAGCATAAAACTGAGGAGCCCGTGATGCACGGGAGGGTGTATAGGCAGAGGGGAGGGGTTACACTTTTAAAGTGTAATACTTTGTGTGGCCTCCGGAGGCAGAAGCTATACACCCAATTGTCTGGGTCTCCCAATGGAGCGACAAAGAAAGCGTATTTCTAAAGATCTTTTATTGTGTGCTAATGAGGCCAGTGACTAGTCGCAAGGGCGTGATTTCTCCTGGCTAGTTGGGCCCTTAGGCCTAAGACACACGGCATGAAAATCGGACCGAGTGGAATGCGATAAAACATCGCATTCCACTTAGACCAATATTAGCCTATGTGTCAACACCCATGAGCGATTATTTTCTCGGCCCCAATCGGACCGAGAAAACAATCGCAGCATGCTGAGACTGTAATGCGAGATTCTTTCTCTCGCACCCATTCAAGTCTATGGGGCGAGAGAAATATCACACTGCACTCGCGGTACACTGGTGTACCGCGAGTGCAGGGCAAGAATGGCAATAGCAGGCTACAGAGGAGAGAGGGAGATAAATCCCTCCCTCTACTCCTCTGTGCCGGCCTGCCCCTCCTCAGTGACAGCCCGCCCCCGCAGCTGAGGTTCGATCACATGACCGGACCTCAGTCACAGTGACACTCGGCTCCTGCTGTGCTGCCAGCGCGAGCCGAGTGTCATGCGAGGATCACATTAGTGCCCCGTGTGGCCCCGGCCTTAGCATGTTATTACGTCCCTGTGGGCGTGCTAACATGATAATGAATACGCAGCATCAGAGGATGGTCTTGCTCACCTCTCTGCTGCCATCGCGTCAGCTCAGTGCACATGATCCCAGTCTTTTAGTCATGCGCACTACATGGGATTGAAGTCAGTATTCCTACACCCAGCTTTATAGTGTGCATGACCGCCAGGTGTACGAGTCCTGGCTTCAAACCCACGACCGAAAGTCCGGGATCATGCACACTGAGCCGAAATCCTGGACTCAAACGCGAGGGCAGCAGAGAGGTGAGATAATCTTCTGACGCTGCGCATTCATTTGCATGTTAGCACGCCCACAGGGGTCGACTAACATGCTAAGGGGCCGACAAGCCAGTGAAAATCACACCCTTGCAACTAGTCCCTGGCCTCATTAGCATATGATAAAATATCTTTAGAAATACTTTTTCTAAAGATCTCTTTATTTACGCTAGTCTATGCTGGTACGGTTAGGAAGGGATTAGCAATATGCACCCAGAACTGCTCGTGGTTTTGGGTGCATAGAGCACCTGACAGGTTCAAGTTAACGGGCATAACAATGCTCCATCCATCCATCCAGGATCTTCCCACTTAGGCACATCTACATGAAACTGGCGTGAAAATGCCAAAAGTCGCAAAATGTTTGTGCAACTTCATGTTGAGAAAAAATGTTGAGACTTTTCAAAGTGTTTCACACAAAAACACAAAGTGTATTTTTATGGCCGCTCTCTGTCAGCTTCCGATGTAGCAGAGCTGAAAGAGTCGTGGGAGCTCGTGTCATTACGTCGGACCTGGAGGGGTGTTTGGTGGGTTAATAAAGTGGTGAACGGGTGTTTTTTTGTCTTTTATTCTAAATAAAGGATTTTTGGGGGTATGTGTTTATTTACTTTCACTTATAGATTAATCATGGGGGGGTCTCCTAGACGCCTGCCATGATTAACCTAGGACTTAGTGGCAGCTATGGGCTGCCATTAACTCCTTATTAACCCGATTGCCACCACACCAGGGTAATCGGGATGAGCCGGGTAAGGTCCCGGGACTGTCGCATCTAACAGATGCGGCAATTCCGGGCAGCTGCTGGCTGATATTTTTAGGCTAGGGGGCAGCCTAAAAATGATAGGCCTCCCCAGTCTGAGAATACCAGCCCTCAGCTGTGTGGCTTTATCTTGGCTGGGTATCAATTGGGGGGGGACCGCACACCATTTTTTATTATTGTTTATTTATTGTACTGCACGATATAGACCTGCCCACCGGTGGCTGTGATTGGTTGCAGTGAGACAGCTGTCACTCAGTGTGGGGGTTCATCTGACTGCAAGCAATCATAGGCGCCGGTGGGCGGGGGGAGCAGTGAATATCAGATGGCCTAATGAGTGTCCGGCACTTTCAGAAGCAGGAGAAGCCGCGGGAGCAGTGTGACAGCTGTGTCATGCCTTGCCGGAGATTGGCGAGTATGAGAGAGGGGGTGAGAGGGAAAGACGACCGTCAGGAAGAGAGACCGACCGAAAGACCTGCGTTTTTGTTGACAAGAATGCATCCAAAATGCAACCAAAATGCACAGCTAAACATTTTGGTTGCGTTTTGACATACCACATTCATTTGAATGGGTGGAAAATGCATCCAAAACGCAATGAAGAAATAACATGCTGCTTTTTTTTTACGCAACGATTTTGACAAATATTTGAAAAACAAAACGCTGCCTAAAAAAAAAAAAAAACGTGCGCATGGAAATTTCTGACTTCTCAGACTTTGCTGGGGAAGCACAACGCATGCATATTGTCAATGACACGCTGCAGTTTAAAATGCAGCCAAAACGCAAGAAAAAAAGCACAAGTGCGCACATGGCCTTATTGTCTAAGGCCTACATTTGATACCTAGACTGATTATATTCTCCACATTTAAATGCATAACACTAGGGGCTGGTTCACATGGAGTGGTTTTCTTTGTTTAGTTTTTAAACACACATTTTTCATGTGGAAAAAAAGTGCAGCATTTTACATTAACAGCAAAATGAAATAAAAAATTCCTTAACCCTGACCTGATATATAACATACTGGCAGCTTACATGTAGGGTGCCAATGTATGGAGCAGTCTCAGGAGCTGAGCCTGCACCATACCTGGGAGATGCCAGCAGGGCTGTGGAGTCGGTAAGCCAAACCTTCGACTCCGACTCCTCAAATTCTCTTGCACCGACTCCGACTCCGGCTCCGACTCCGGCTCCGGCTCCGGCTCCGGCTCCGGCTCCGACTCCTACATATATTGTTTATAGTTAGGTGAAAAATGTATTGTAGTACATGAATATGTGTATGTGAACATCAGACATTTAATAATTTTTATGATACAATAATCAAGATATTTGGATAGAACATAACATATATTTATTGGAATACAACTTTAGAACACAAAAAACTGTAATAAATTGTAAATATGTAATACACTATGTAATATACAGTAGATTACATATATATCTTGTGTGTGTATATACACTGTGTGTGTATATATATATATATATATATATATATATATATATATATATATATTACATATTTACAATTTATTAGTTTTTTGTGTTCTAAAGTTGTATTCCAATAAATATTTTATGTTCTATCCAAATATCTTGATTATTGTATCATAAAAACAATTAAATGTCTGATGTTCACATTGTACTACAATAAATTTTTCACTTAAATATAAGCATTATACTAAATGTTATTATTTAGTAAAATATTCAGCACATTCTGCATTGCACTCCTGTCCCCAATTTATTATATATTTTAGGAGTCGGAGTCGGTGCATTTTATACCGACTCCGACTCCACCAAAATGAGCTCCGACTCCGACTCCGACTCCACGACTCCGACTCCGACTCCACAGCCCTGGATGCCAGCTGTGATATACCTTCCATTGTACCATGGCAGTTGGGGGCTTTCAGATGATGACCATGACTGCCATCTCTGTTCTCAGGTGAGGCCAGAGCTCATGAACATGACTACATGGCAGCAGGTTTACTAGTCCTGCAGTGATAATCTGCTGCAAGAAACTAGCAGCCCAAAAAGTGACCGCTGAAATCAGGATCTCAGGCCCTACATTATGCTGCTCTTGGATTTCATTTAATAAATTTACAGAACCGCCAAAAGTGTAAACCACCAGAGGCTTCTGGAGTAATGTAGGTCAGGAATTATGAAGAAATCTGTTGGGTGCACTTGGCCATGCCCCAATCTGGGCGATCTCTACAGTTTTCTGAAAGTTGCCGGCGCTGTCTAGGTTTGGCATGAAAATGTCAAAAGTTGCCCCTTTTTCAGTTTTACGTTACAATTTTGATGACCCACATATAAATCTATATGTGGGTTAATGCATTTTTTATATTTAGGGTTTGTAGCATATGGATACTATGAATCAAAGTTGTGATTTTCTGTCATGCTGACCAATAACACAGGATGGACCTGAACAGTGTGTGTGTTAAGGCCACGTGCACACAGTGAGTATTTGTTATTTTACCTCAGTATTTGTAAGGTCACGTGCACACGTTCAGTATTTGTGGAGGTTTTACCTCAGTAATTGTAAGGTCACGTGCACACGTTCAGTATTTGTGGAGGTTTTACCTCAGTAATTGTAAGGTCACGTGCACACGTTCAGTATTTGGTGAGGTTTTATCTCAGTATTTGTAAGGCCACATGCACACGTTCAGTATTTGGGGAGGTTTTACCTCAGTATTTGTAAGGTCACGTGCACACGTTCAGTATTTGGTGAGATTTTATCTCAGTATTTGTAAGGTCACGTGCACACGTTCAGTATTTGGTGAGATATTATCTCAGTATTTGTAAGGCCACATGCACACGTTCAGTATTTGGTGAGATTTTATCTCAGTATTTGTAAGGTCACGTGCACACGTTCAGTATTTGGTGAGATTTTATCTCAGTATTTGTAAGGTCACGTGCACACGTTCAGTATTTGGTGAGATTTTATCTCAGTATTTGTAAGGTCACGTGCACATGTTCAGTATTTGTAAGCTAAAACCAGGAGTGGGTTAGGCTGCTTTCACACATCCGTTTTTTACCATCCAGGACAATCCAGCAAAAAAACTGATGCAACGGATGTGGCGAAAAAACGGATCCGTTGCATCAGTTTTTTCCATACGTTCGTTCCGTTTTTGATGACTCCATTGTGCTACTGAGCATACGCAGTTCAAAAAAACGGATCCGTCGTTGGATTCCATCATATGCCAGATGATGTCGGATCCAGCGCTCATAGGCTTTCATTGTAACTCGCGCCGGATCAGGCGCCATACGGTTTTTCGCCGGAGACAAAAAAAATGCTGTAAGCAGCGTTCCATCTGGCCGCCGGGTCAGCTATTTATGCAGGATCCGGCAAAAGCCGGATGCAACGCAAGGCCATGCGGCACAATCCGGTGCTAATACAAGTCTATGGGGGAAAGAACGGATCCAGCGGCAATGAACGTCAAATCCGTTCTTTCTGGTTTTTACCAGATTGTGCTGCATGGCGAAAAATGGATGTGTGAAAGCAGCCTAAGAAATACAGAAATGGTGCTCATGTTTCTATTATAGTTTTCCTTTGATTGTTCCACTCCTGGTTTTGGCTACAAATACGTAGGTAAAAAAAAACTCACCAAATACTCATCGTGTGCACGTGGCCTTACAAATACTGAGGTAAAACTCACCAAATACTCATCGTGTGCTCGTGGCCTTACAAATACTGAGGTAAAACTCACCAAATACTCATCGTGTGCACGTGGCCTTACAAATACTGAGGTAAAACTCACCAAATACTCATCGTGTGCACGTGGCCTTACAAATACTGAGGTAAAACTCACCAAATACTCATCGTGTGCACGTGGCCTTACAAATACTGAGGTAAAACTCACCAAATACTCATCGTGTGCACGTGGCCTTACAAATACTGAGGTAAAACTCACCAAATACTCATCGTGTGCACGTGGCCTTACAAATACTGAGGTAAAACTCACCAAATACTCATCGTGTGCACGTGGCCTTACAAATACTGAGGTAAAACTCACCAAATACTCATCGTGTGCACGTGGCCTTACAAATACTGAGGTAAAACTCACCAAATACTCATCGTGTGCACGTGGCCTTACAAATACTGAGGTAAAACTCACGAAACACCCGTGTGACTGTGGCCCTAGGTGTTTCAGTCCAGTAAAGAGCGGCAATTTATGTAACTCCACAATACACAAGTTTTGTTGATGTGACAAGTGTCAGAAAAGCTGCAGATCTGGGGGCACCACACGGGGTGCTGATCAGGGAGGGTGGCTGGAAGAAAGGGGCACTTATTAGAGGACTCCCATCCTCATCCTGACTTCCAAGGAGTCTCCATACAGAATAAGCTCGCTTCCTCTCCACCCCAGGAGGTCATTAATGAATTCCATCACTAATCACTGGCAGGCACTGTGTAGAACAGGCAATGTGCTATGAAGTGCAGCAGCTTTGTGCCCAACACACTGCATAGACCCCAGAAATGTGGCTATGTATCCTGCAGACCCCATTCACCATAGGTCCCCATATGTGCTGCCTTGCTTCATACATACTCAGCATTCTGCTTCTAGCTGCAGCCCGGGGTGTAGGAGAGGTACAGAAAGTCAGTCAGCTCTATGGCGACCTGTTACCTAAAGCAGCCGCTATCCTAAATCATACAAAATATCATACCCCATTCGCCTCACCTTTTAGCCAGATCTTGTACGGTGCAACCACACTTCCCAGCAAGTAAACGTAACTTACTAATTGACCAATCAAAGCGCCCTGAGTCGTGGAGACTTTTGGGAACTGTAGTCTCTGTGACGATCAGGCAGTTTTCTATTATTGACTTCTGACTACAGATTCCGGCATGCAACTGGAAAACCTGCCATACTGGCTGTTTAACTCGTGCAGTGCCGAAAGGATGTAGCAAAAGGCAACTTACTGTTCACATGGGAACATTTCAGAAAAAAAACATGTCTCGGTGTGGACCGTGGCGTGGGCAGGTTCAGCGCGCTGTGGGTGTACACTGTGGCAGTGTGTCATGGTATACCGGCAGCACAGACTGAGGGGTCAGTGCCTCCAGCTATAGAAGAGAGGGGAGTGGGCAGAATGTGGGAAAGGCAGAGCCATACAGGGTTCATGAGCGGTTATATTCATATTGACTGTCCATCTTCACATTACTTATGATTTCAGAGACTCTTATTAATCTTATTATGCAGTTTTCTAATGTACTTTAGGCCTCCTGTCCTTCCAGAGTCAAGATCTCTGCTTCCTGTTAGTGAATGGGAAATGTCACAAGACGCAGGATCTGTAAAGGGATTTTCAGTTTTTGGGAAACCTTTGTCCCAGGGCTGTGGAGTCGGAGCTCATTTTTGTGGAGTCGGTATAAAATGCACCGACTCCGACTCCTAAAATATATAATAAATTGTGGACAGTGGTGCAATCCAGAATGTGCTGAATATTTTTTCATAGGAATTTTGGAAAGTTATGAAATGTCCTATAAACGTCTGTTCTATTCCTGATCTAAGGCTGCATTCACACACAGCATTTTTGCTGCGTTTTTTGAGGATACGTTTTTCAGCTGCAAAAGCAGATCAACTTTTTAAAAAACCGCATCACCTGAAAGGTTTTTGAGCTCATAAATAATGTTTTCAATAGCAAAAGCAGATTAGAAAACAGCCACAAACTGACTGCTCATTCTCTGTGAGGATCCTCACAAAACGCTGTGTCTGAATGTCCTAGCTTTACACCCATTGCCTTTGCTGGGTGCCAGAGTCACTGCATTTCACTGAATTATTTTGCCATCAATGTTCGATATGTTTGTGACCAGAAAGAAATTGTTAGTAAGACACTGGCAGTAAAAGATAGTAAAGCTCATCACATCAGCCAGTTTCTCCAGGCCTTAGTGGAAAAAGTTCTGCAAGATTAGGCATGCAAAAAAGAACAGGTTCTTGCTATTGTAACGGACAATGCTTCAAACATAAGTACAATTAAACTGATGAATCAGAGTAATGAACAACAGCTAGAAGAAAATGTAGGATTTAGTATGTGTGAGATGGAGCCACAGTGCTGTTCATGTAACTGAGGAACAAACAGATATTACAACAGAAGAACAGCAAAATGATACTTTAGGATTAGATGATCTTGTTGAAGCTGCTTCAAAACACTTCCATATTCATCACATGCGCTGTGTTGTGCAAACCCTGCAGCTGGCAATAAAAGATAGTCTGCAAGAGGGACCCCGGTTTCACACATCCGTCTTTTTGCCGGTTTGGCGGATGCGGCGCACTCCAGTACAGTATATACAGTACAGTGGCAGCGTGACAAACAACGGTCACATGCTGTCATGTGACCCGGAAGTTGTGGTGCTGCCACTGTACTGTATCGTACTGTACTGGCGTGCGCCACATTTGCCAAACCAGCGAAAATCCGGATGTGTGAAACTGGGCGGACATGCTGGAAATCTGATTGGAAAAGTGAGGAAGTTGGTTATTGCCGCCAGAACCCCTAAAATTGATTCCATCTTGAAGAGACGTGCTGGGAAAGGGGCAATTGTTGATCAAGCCACTCGGTGAGGCACCACTTATTTAATGACTGAGCGATTGCTTGAACTAAAATAGTTTCTTATAGATATGGTGAACCCTCAAGTAACCTTAAATGAAGGTCAATAGACAAAGGTGGCTGAATTGAAGGAATTGCTTAATCACCCATTTACCGTGACTAAAAAATTACAAGCTGAGGATTTAACTCCTGGCATTTTCATAAGGGAGTGGAAGAACTTGCTATTTTGCCTGTCCCAAAGAGGAGGTTTAATCGTAGATGGCATTTCTGCTTCAATGAAATGGAGAGAGACACAGCTATTGGAAAATAAAATTCTTCTGGCAGCTGTTTATGTGGACCCAAGTCATCATATACTGCTTGATGATCAACAGCTTACTAAAGGAAAAGAAGCTTTGAGTGAGGTAGCAGTTAGGATGAGCAGCTACAGGACTGCCAGGCACAAGAGGACTTGGGTCCTGACAGTGCTACTGCTGCCATATCTTCATCCTCATCAGATGAGGAGTTTAACTTAGACAAGTATTTGGATGACATGGAGCAGCAAAGTGTTGCCGCAAGGAAAAAGATTTCACTCCGTCTCCTATAGCAGCAGATTTCTGTAATTTATTTCGCTTGCTCTCAAAGAAATAGAAAAATTCAACCGTTCATCAAAACTGACTGTGCATGAGGCAATTCATTTATACCCGGAAATTGTTAGAGATGTTGCCCATGTGATTACGGCTTTGCCTCCAACCCAAGTTACTGTAGAGAAGTTGCTCTCTAGCCTTAAAATTATTAGGTCAGATTTGAGGTCCTCTATGAAGGAGGATCTGATGGAGGCAATTCTATTTCTTAGGCCCGTTTCACACGTCAGTGAAAAACACTGACGTTTTTCACTGGCGTGTAAAACACGCATATGTCCCTCCGTGTGCCGTGAATCACGGCACACGTGGGTTGTCTAAGTGCAATCCGGGCTCCGTTCTCCGTGGCCCGTGATTGCACTGAGAGATTAACCCACCTGTGCGCGCTTACCTGTGCGTGTAATACAATATGTAATTATATATATTATACATGCACGCACAAGATATATATGTAATTACTGTATATTACATATTGTATAACATATTTACAATTTATTACAGTTTTTTGTGTTCTAAAGCTGTATTCCAATAAATATATTTTATGTTCTATCTAAATATCTTGATTATTGTATCATAAAAATGATTAAATGTCTGATGTTCACATTGTAGTACAATACATTTTTCACTTAACTATAAGCAATATATGTGGAAGTCGGAGTCGGTGCAAGGGAAATTGAGGAGTCGGAGTCGAAGGTTTGGCTTACCGACTCCACAGCCCTGCCTGGTACAGTTTATTATTCTTTTTAACAATCTGTGCTTTACTTACCCTCCCTCGGTCCGGTGCTGAGTTTCCTCCGCGGCTCCTGGTGTCTGTCATTGGAGCGCTCTTATGTCACATAGCCAACGCTGCAGACAATAACTGAGTGGAGCAGTGGCAGAGATTCATCACTGGACCTGGGCAGGGTAGTGAAGAAGTTTGCTCTTTTTTTTAAACAATCTGCAGGTGGAGGAGAGGGGTTTTATCAAACCAGGATCTGTATTTTGAGGGCATGACCGGTCATCAGTATCAGGTTGGGGTCCGACACTCTGCACCCCTACTCTGGCGTTTGGTTTAGGCCCCTTCACCCTTCAGTGTCTCCAGTACGTCTGGCATCCGTTTTCACACACATACTCATTAAGATCTCTGTTGGTCTTCACATCTTCATATTTTCACACAGAACCACACTTGTATTCATGTGATCCACGTGAGACATGTCCCTTTTCTCTAGTCCCTTCCACGACAGCATAGGCGGTTGACTCTCCACGCCTTAATAGGGACGGGAAGTACAAGAGAGGTTAAAAGGACCCTCCCACCTCCCATTAGCCAGTGTCTTTCCTGTCCCCATGGGGCATGGAGAGGTTTTTTCTTTTTCCTATGATGTGGTGACCGTCGAACTGTGTACATTTTTTACCTTACAGGCAGCAGTGTTGGTCGGGCTCTCTGCTCCTCCTCCTCCTGCTTCCCTCACCTTGGTGGGGGACTGCTGCTCTAGCCTTACGGATCCCCTCTGGGGCGATGTGGGCTGTGGGCTCTCCAGCCGGCGTCCTCCATGAGCTCACTGGCTGCCTCGTGTAAGTACACTATCCTGCATGGCCCGGAAGTATTGCCGGGGGGCGGGACTTCCGGGTAACACGCTTCTCCACCTTGGGGACTTCCGGCCGGCATGGACAGTGTATAGGACACGCCAACGATACCGGTAGCCTGTCCGGGACCCAGTGCAGGAAGTGGGGAACATGTGACTATCACTGGCAGGGGGCAGGCCTTTCTACATAAAAGGCTGCCCTGAAGGCATCTAAACCACGGTAGGTCTGGCTGACATATCTTCCCCTGCATGTGCAGAACCCAGTGTTCCCCTTGTCGCAGTAAGTCTAGGGAGGAGAGGTCCCTCCTGCCTGGATGCAGACTTTTACTGATGGCTTCCTTATGCTGTGTTTTTCCCTAGGAAGACAAGCCTGCCCCTAGGAAGTCTGAGAAAATTAAGTGCTGTCGTGAAAGGTTCCTAGAAACCAAACTAACGGTAAGAATAATTCTTATTTCTCTAGTCCCTTCCACGACAGCATAGGGTCTCTGAGTCACTGCCCTGTCCTAACAGGGTCCCCAGTATCTCCTGTATTCAAAGTTACAGGAGTTAATACATTCCAAAGTCATCTCCCTTGTTCCAAGTAAGGAGGTAGTTGTGGGCTCAGGAAGACTCAGCTACAGCCCTCCCCCACACGACGATTTCTCGGGCTGCTGTTAGACTCCAACAGGCAGGCATCTTTTCTCCCAGAGGATCACATGTTGACCCTTCTATCCAAAATATCGGCTCTTTATCGGCAAGCATCTCCCAATCTCCCACCTTTCGAACAGCTATGTCGGCTTTGGAATCAATGACGTCCTGCATGCCATCTGTCATGTGGGCCCAGGCCACTCATTGTCTTCAGCATCATATCCTCTTACATTGGGATAGACTCCCTCCCTGAATAAAAGATGTCGCCTGTCGGGGAGTGTCACCTCATCTCTTCTCTGGTAGTTGAAGCCCGGCAACCTGCTAGTTGGGTTTGCATGGACTTAGACACCTCTTGTTACTCTGACAACAGATGCCAGCCAGAGGCTGTGGGGGGCTATGGTTGCCGACACCCCATTTAAAGGAGTCTGGAGTTATAACGTTAGCTCTCAGTCCTCCATCTACCGGAAACTGAGGGCGGTCTGGGAAGCCCTCCTGGCAACTCAAGATCTCGTCAAGGACTCTCACGTTTTGGTCTATTCGGTCAATGTCACCACGGTGGCGCATCTCCGCCATCAAGGCAGTACAAGATCCGGCACCCTGAGGTTGTTGTCCTCGTGGATTTTCCTCTGGGCAGATAAGTTCCTGCTGTCCCTCTCTGCGGTCCACCTAAAGGGGTCCTTGAACCTCCAGGCGGACTTAATAAGTCATCAGGATGTTCACCGAGGAGAGGGGAGCCTGGATCAAGCAGTGTTCTCCTCTCTGGTGGCAAGGTGGGGTACTTCGGAGATCGACCTGTTTGCGTCAGAGAAAAATCGAAAGGTTGCAACATTTTTCTACCTGAATCCATGGGACAACGCAGTGGGGGTGGAGGCCTTCTGCCGCATCTGGTCCTTTTATCTAGCCTACGCCTTCCCGCCTATCCCTCTTCTGGCACGAGCCCTGCGAAAAATCAGGGAGGATGGTGTCCCAACTATCCTAGTAGCTGCTCTCTGGCCGAAGAGGAGTTGGTATAGCTTGATCATGGCTCTCAAAGTCGATGGCCTGATCCTCCTGAGTCCAGACCCCAGCTTGCTATCCCAGGGTCAGTTATTCCACCCGGATCCTCAAAAGCTCAAGTTGGCTGCCTGGCTTCTGAGGCCCAGGTGCTAAGAGCCCAGGGCCTTTCTGATACTGTCGTGGCTACTCTGCAAAAAAATGCACTTACAATAAAATCTGGATGAGATTCTCCTCCTGATGTGGTGCTCATCCTCCTGACCCACCCCTTCCTAACATAGCGCAAATTCTAGACTTGCTCCAGAATGGATTGGACTTGGGCCTTAAACCCAACACATTGAAGGTGCAAGTATCGGCCCTCAGTTCCGTATTTGATACGGATCTGGCAAGTCATTGCTGGATTCGTCGCTTTATGGTATCCGCTAGCAGGATTTGTCCTCGACAGAGGGTTCTCACAGCTTCCTGGGACCTCAATGTTGTCCTGACTGGACTTTCTCGGTCTCCTTATGAACTGCTGTCATCCTGTACTATACGCTCTCTATCTCTCTCTCTCTCACAAGGCTGCATTTCTTGTTGCAATTACTTCTGCTCGGAGAGTCGGGGAGCTTCAAGCATTATCCATCGGGAACCATTCTTGACCGTCAGAGAAGACAGCATTTTCTTTTGGCTGGACCCTGCCTTCCTTCCCAAGGTGGTCTTGGATTTCCATCGCTCCCAATCCAACGTTCTTCCTTCCTTCTCTCAGCATCCTCAAACTCCAGAGGAGGAAATCTTCCATTCTCTGGATGTTCACAAGACGGTGTTACACTATCTAGAACTGACGGCCCCTTGGCGTATTGATCATAACCTTTTCATCCAACCCTTTGGTCGGAATAAAAGCAAAAAGGTGGCTAAAAGCACTATACCCAACTCTCTCGTGTGAGCCAATAAAGAAGCCTACCTCAACCAGCATCTGTCACCACCGACTGGATTTACTGCGCATTCCACCAGATCTACCTCTGTCTCCTGGGCTGAATGGGCAGGGTCTTCTCCTGAGCAGATCTGCAAGGCAGCTACATGGTCTTCACTACATACTTTCACAAAGCATTATCGTCTGGACCTGGATTCCAACAGGGATTTGGCTTTTGGCAGGAAAGTCCTGCAGGTTGTGGTCCCCCCCCCAGGTATCAATTTGTTGGTATTCCTCCTATGCTGTCGTGGAAGGGACTAGAGCAGGGGTGGGCAATTAATTTTCCCATGGGGCCGCATGAGAAATTGGGATGGTTTTAGAGGGTCGGACTAATATAATTACCTCAGTTTTACCCAATACTGTATATAGTGTATATATACTATCCCTTCATAAACAAACAGTAAGTTACGGACCGTGTGACCCCTCGTGGCCCTGCATGCACACACGCAGACATGTCCATTTTTTCTCCGGCAGCACGGGTGTCACACGGATCGCACACTGATGTGATCTGTGTGACATCAGTGTAAAAAGTACCAGAGAAAACACGGGTCTTTTTAATAAAAAGATTTTCTATCTTTACCTCTCTCCAGCGCTGCTGTCTCTGGCTCTGCTGCCTCCCGCTCCTTATCGCCAGTAATTATACTCACGGAATATTCACTACAGTGAGCAGCTGGAAGCAGGGACAGCGCTGGGGACCGCATCGCTGGGTGAGTATACAGGTGTGTGTGTGTGTTGAGAACCTGGCAGCCGGAGCACCTCGGGGACTCGTCACCATTCCCAATGAACTCTGATGAACCCGTGAAGCAGTAGCGTGGGTGTCGCAGGGGGGTCATCAGAATTCATTGGAAACTCCGATGACCTCCTGGAGGTCACTGTGCTTGCAGAATACTCACCTGTCCCTACGGTGATGTCCTCAATGGTGCTGTGCCCGGCGCTGTCACCGCGATGCTCCGGCTTCCAGGTCCTGAGTGCGGTGAATAATCGATAAATGAGCGGGGGTCATGAGCGGGAGGCAGCAGAGCCGAAGAAAGCAGGTAAATATGGAAAATCTTTTTATTTCACAGACTCGTGTTTTCTCCGGTACCTGTCACATGTATGCAAACAGGTACCGGAGAAACGCAATCAGGCCCTGTAATGGCGGCACGCCGCTGCAGGGGGCGGGGAGGGAGCACGTGGTGCCCGATGTAACTCCAGTACCATTCGCAGTTACGGGCTTTTCTCTGCGCTGATTCTAGGTACCAGA